>NC_136774.1:2819816-3419816 GCF_947034865.1 Barbatula barbatula
ATTACAGCTGGATTTGACTGAGAACTGTGAGCTTGGCTTTCTTATAGTCATTTGAGGGTTATACAATGGCCTTTCAGTAATCTTGGAGTAAAATACATTGATCAGGGGAAAGGTGACTGCACAATGCTTAAGTTGTACCCTGCAGTGTCCATCCCAGACGTGTTCTTACTGTCGCTGACCCACCAGGCAGCCCCAGTCTAACTGGCTGTATAGGTGTGATAAGGTGGGAGCAATCCGAACCAGTGAGCAGTACAGGGTGTACCTCGTCTAGTTGTTGCAGTGGTAGCCTGGCAAGATGCTTGAACTTCCTTTGCAGGACATTGACAAACTCTTTATGTTCTGCCAGACCAAGTACTTTTGCTGTGAAGGCATTACGGATCCTGTAGGCCTTAATGGGGTTAACAATGAGGGACACAGTAAGGGTCACTGCCGCCCCATGAAAGAGCTGGGTATCTTGTTTCACTTTGTGAAGCACTCTACTACCATTCCTGATCAGAACCTTGGTCAATTTCAGCAGCACTTAATTTTATAAATGTATATATGTACATTTCTATATAAATGTATATAGGACTGTATGTCTGTCCCCAAAGTGAATAAAGAGAGTGCATCTCCGTACTTTCCATTGGGTCGTAAAATAGTCTTATCTTGATCGATTGGTGTGGGTTGCTATGGTCACCAGAGATCTGGACCTAGGTGTTGGTTGCAGGAGACCCCCTTGTATTTAAGAAATCTAACTAGTTATTCGGTGCCTGACCTGTCTCAGGCACTACATGCACTTTCGGGAAAAATGGCATCGGGGCTGAACGCAGCTTGGAGTCCCGCTTGGTCCCGAGAAACCAACTGTCCAACCGCAAGCGTCGGGGGAGGGGCGGTGCAATGCACTGCAGCGCAATATTCACGGCGGCCCGGAGCATGGTTTACAACTCGAAATCTCGTCCGCTTCCTCCTGGGCTTGACCTCCCGAGGGTGCTCCAAGGAATCATCTGGGTCGGATGCCAAGAGGTCGCCCTCTGACATCTGGAAAGCCATCCGCCCGCAGTGCCTGCATGACGTATCCAAGAACGCCGCATCAGCATGCTGGAGACCCAGACATTTGAGGCAGACATCGTGTCCATCCCCCTCCTCGATGAGTGCATTGCACCCAATAGCATAGCAGAACATTTGCTCTTTTAGACACTTCTGGTTACTGCCGAGACGCCCGGGGGAAGTCACTGACAAGAAGGAATTAACCGCTGCACCCCGTCGTAGAAATCCGGCAATATTTAATGCAGGAGTCGTCGGCATTAGATGCGAAGGCTGCGAAGAACAAAATGTGAAAGAATGCAGCATATCTGAGGCGGAGTCCGGCATGCAAATTTTCAAGTCAGTCAGAGATGACCCCCAGACCCCCAGACGCATCTGTTGGACTATTGAGATTATTTTAGTGAGGTAGCTGGCTTGTTGTTGCAAGCCTTTATTCTCATGGTCCATATTTTCTAATCTAGTTGTGATCTCTGGCAATAGGTACAGGTTAACTGGATCTGGACTGACCTGGAGAAGTTGCCGTTTATCATCTCCTACACCCTGATAGCTAGGTGACTGTGGCTGCTGTTGATGAGTCTCAGGTCCGCTGTGGTAAACTGGTGGGTTCACTCATCTCCTTTGTCGCACAACAGGGAAGAGGGGTGAGACGTGACTGTAGCAGTCCACTGATCCGAATCGAAGGACCATGTAAAAACTTCTTTCACAATTGGTTTGGATTATTTAAACGGGCACAGGATGTCCGGTTAGAACATTAGGTCTCACAAAGGGATGTAGTTTAAGACAATGTATTGTGCATCTCCTGAATGTAGGTGAATGTGTTTATCAGTTGCACACACAATCCTCAAAGTCGGTTAATAATAGCACTTCTGACTAATTTAACTCTTCATAACTACTGACGTCTTGCTAACAACTCCCGGGAAAGTATTGGAACAGTATAATTCAAGAAGAGAGATGGGGCTGCTTGGAAGAGTTCACTTCTGAGGGGTGGCCTTTCTTACATGTCAATTAAAATCCACTGCTTCTGTTAATTCCTGTTTAAACACGTCAGTGCCCCATTAAGGTTATCAGGCATACTACACGACAATCATATATAATATTTAATGAATAAAGCCTATTTTACTGATTTTACTTTTTTTAAATTGCATTTATTTATTTTTTTGCATGGAAAACCAGGGAATATTTAATCTGTAAACATAGGTTTGATTTAAACTATTCAGTGTGTAACCACAGACATTGTAGTATACAATGAAGTGTTGTTATAAAGAGCATACTAAGGGTGCTGTGGTTATAGTCACTTTACCATTGTGTTTACTATTTTAGGGGCCCTAAGCAAAGTAAAGACCTGATGCCCCCACACATACATACTAAACATTTTCTTTGAATTGAACAACAGTAATATTGAGTATATGGAATTAGTGACACACACACACACATTCATACACTGTACAACTTGATTTATTTTACTGCATAACAGCACACTAAATTATGATATGTGCGCTTCATGATTGTCTATCTGTGCCAGGGGTGGCACCACCACCCCAAAAAATGTGGTGCAAATTTTGATACCTCAAAATGTTATCAAATTCATAAATATCAATAACAATTGTTTTTTATTAAAATCAATAATAATTGCATGTGGTACAACAAATGCGAGCAGGAAAAAATAAAGTCAATATTATTGAAATGTATTTTATTAAATAGTAAAGAACTTTCTAGACTATGGTGAACTAACATTCCGCTTATTAAATTTAAGTAGCTGATAATATTTAGAATACTATTTCTTGAGACTTTCTTCATACTATATAATGTATCAAATATCTTTCTTCCCTTAAAAACATAAGATGGATGCTGTGATCTAACTAACTGAAGACTGACTTAAACTACAATATCAATCAATAGCATTAGTCCTATTGATGTAATTTCAGGCAAAACACAAAAAGTTATTGATGCACTTTAGAAACAGCCAAATGGAAACAGATGGACATTCATTGCTAGATGATATTTAAACAGATCCTCCAAGCAAGCTGTCTGTTTCCAGGGAAATCAGGGTTTAAGGCACTGTTCTCAAATCTTTGTCTTTGTCATTTTTTGTCTATTATTTGTCTATAAAACATGTGCCGTTTGATTTTAATGCTGAGCTAGGGTCTAATTATCTTACAGTTTTTGCAGACATTTACATTTACATTTATTCATTTGGCAGACGCGACTTACAAGTAGTTTTTTTATACAGTGGCACATTACTGCAGAGCAATCAGGGGTAAGGTGCCTTGCTCAAGGGCACTTCAGTTATGACCTGCTGACACTGAGATTAGAACCGGCGACCTTCTGATCACAAGCCCAACGCTCTAACCATTATGCCACAGCTGACCCGCATCTAATAACTTCTCTAAATATCAGACAGCAGTAATTGTAGGACATTTTATGTTCACATTCCGCTGTGTCAATTTACTCTATTTCAGCCTAAACTTGACTTACTTTATTTGAAAGACTCCACATAAATAATGTAATTCCTGTAAATGTTAGCAATATGTAATGCAAGGCAGTTCGTGGCAGGCACGAAATTTGGAATCTATTGTTTGTGCTCATGGAAATTAATTTCCCCCTTTTTCGTGTCAATCAGCACAACTTTTTTCGTGGCACTTTTTTCGACTCACATCCTCACCTCACCCAAAACACACCTAAAATCACAGCCTAAATCAGCTAAAAACGAGAGTATCACGAGGTGGCAAAGCAACAATAAATGGCTACCCTAACCCCACCCCTACACTGAATGTCACAGCAGTGGCAAAGTCTAATCATAACAAAACATACGAATCATATTGTAGGAAATAGGAATTCACACAAATGAGCCACCTTGTAAATCGGAATGAATTCCCATCAGAGTGCATTGATATATATATATAAATATATATTAAATATAAAAATATGTTAAATTGAAAGTACATTTACATTTAAGCATTTGGCAGACGCTTTGATAAAAAGTATCTGCAATCCCCACAACCTTGCATTGTTAACACAATGCTCTTACCACTTTGCTAAAGTAGTGCTGGGTGGCACGAAAAAGGTTGTGTTGACTGACACGAAAAAAAAGGGGACATTTGTGTTTATGAACTCGCTTTAATAAGTTACAATGTCACGAATTCCTGTGAGCCTGTGTTGAATGAACAGACGATTGCGCCTCTGGCTGAGCATCAAAGCGCTCAGGTAACACACCACTAGCTGAATTTGAAGTTTGGATTGGTTTTTCAACTAAGTCAGACCTGTCTGTTATTAGGTACGTATGACTTATTCTGGTCATTGGCATCAAAAGCAATCATCAAATGATTTAACCGCTTACGGGGGCCCTACGCATTTGCGAGGTGGTAAACACCACTTCTGGTGGTCTGTAACATTAACCTAAAATAATATTATTTTAATTAATAGATATATTTGTCTGTCTTAACACATCATTTATCTTCTATATTTCTAAAATTTAATTCGCCATGCAAGTCAAGTCAACTTTATTTGTATAGTGCTTTTTACAATTTTCATTGTTACAAAGCAATGCAGACCCTGTTTACAGAGTACAAAGTTTTGTTGGCTTTTGCCACACATTTTCCCTGCTACTTAAGACTGGTTTTGTGGTCCACAGGGGCGGACTGAGAAGCAAATTCATGTGTGTTTGATGGCATTGGCATTTATAATACTTCTGCAAGTCCACCACCTGGACACGGCCGTAAGCATTCTGGACTTTGACAGAATCTCCTACCGTTCAGTCCACCCCTGCTAGACCACAAAACCAGTCTTAAGTAGCTTGGGAAAATTTGTGGCAAAAGCCAAAAAACATTGTATGAGTCAAAATTATATATTTTTTTTAATCTTAAAGATCATGTTCCATAAAGTTATTTTGTAAATTCCTACAGGAAATGTATCAAATTGTTTTTTTGTGAGTGGATGCAGCAATAAAGCTAACAAAAATGGCTAGAAACACGCCTACAAGCTTCATTCACTGCTGCCCTCTTACCCTCAGATTCAAGAGTTTTAAATAGTTGTACCTCTGCCAAATAGTGTCCTATCCTTACAAATTATAAATAAATGGAAAGCTCATTTATTCAGCTTACAGGTGATGTTTTACCCGCGAGACCAGTCACATATTTACTACAATAAAACCACGGTAAATTTTCCAGCGGATCAATCCCCCCCAGAAAATCAGTATGAACATAAAGAGGTCTGAGTACCCCTTACTGCTTAAGTGGACCAAAAAGGATCAGAGTCCTCTTTCAAGGACAAAAACAGTTTGAATGTAAAAACAAACATTTTCATTCTAGGTAATTCCACAGATTTACCTAGAGCCGATGGGCTAAAAACAGTTTCAAAACCTCCCACAAATACACAAAAGATCCACATTCACACACTGTGAATTCACAAATGTGCGTCTGAGATCCAGATCCGCTCACTGTAATTTATAAATGCATGCGAGAGATCCACACGCACGGACAACAATCCACAAATGCTGGCAGGAAAACCATGCATGCCCTACAATTCACAAATGCATGCCAGAGATCCACACATACACAGCAATCCACAAATGCATGCTAGAAATAGTGATGTAAAGAAATAGTTGTTTTTTGGTAGTTTTAATAACTAGTGAATTCTATAAAGATATTGTAAAAAAATGAGAGTTCATGATACTTTCTGGTTCATGTGTAAAACTGGAAATAAAAGGTCGAATACATTGCATTGAACAGTTAGTGTAATGCATGCACTCTGGTATATTTTGATCAATTTTTGACAAATAAACTTGATAATCCTGATATTTCACGCACAATGTTATCGGGTTAATGCTATATCTTTATTTTAGTATTTTATTTGTTCTATTTTTTACAATATATTTATTTCAGTTACACTTGGCTAATTTTTTTTAATTCTTGATATTATGATCATTGTACCTTTAATCCACTTAACAATTTTTCGCTTTAGTGATTGTGATGATTTGCTATTCGCTATTGCGGCAGGATGTCACAAAAAGTCAAGTTTCAAGAGGTGTCTTTGGTTCCTGGACAATAATGTGGATTGTGAAATATTCACTTACTTTTTTAGAAGACGAAGCTTTGAGGCATATGCCCATACAGACATTGACATAAAAAACATATGTACACTGATGCATATTTCATAGAGAATAGAATACCTTTTAAGCACGAGAAAATGTTATGAATGAACACAACCTGAGTAGGCTACAGGGAGCGAGTGTAGGAGCATGTTGCCCCCCTCAGGGTTAAATGTGTACTGCAAGGATGACATCAAAGTGATGAAGTTCTCTGAGATAACGTCAAAGGATCGGTGTGACGGGGGCGGAGAACGCCTATATAAAAAGTTCATGCGACTTCACGCTTCACAACACTAACCTCGGCCTGAACAGGTCAGTCACTGTGAAAGTTTGGAGGACAGCTGCATTTGAACTCGACTTGAATATATATCTTGATATATCTAGCCTATAGTGTTCATCATCAGCAAATTTTCCACAGGAGGCTGCAAATCAGTAAACCATCCACTGCAGGTGAGACAAAGATAAACTTATGCAGTCTTTTTTATGTTTCTACCCTCTAGAAGAACTTAAATATATAGGCTAATGTACTAAATGATAGCTATGGTAACGTGTCATGGGACATTGTGGATGGTTCATTTATGTTTTTTATGTGCTGTCTCATACTGAACTACTAAATTACTTTGCTGTTGAGTTATATTAATTAATTCGTGTTTATATTGGTGAGCAGGACAGAGGTTGCCATGAGGGCGTCGTGTATGATCATCTTGGCCTTCCTGTCGGTGTTTATGTATCCCGTGACTCAGTGTCAGAGTCTGCCGGGTAATAAAGACCCGTCACTTGGTGAGCTCTTCCAGCGCGCCGAGAGTCTGCTCATCAGCTCCATGCTCACGCAGATGCAGGACGAGAACAACGTCAACGGTGTCTGCTTACATTCACATAAATATGCAATTCCATTTGAACAAAATGACAGATTGGTCAGTAGCTATCTATCTAAGATTCACCAGCATGGAAACTGAACGACTAAATTAAGTTATAAATAGACTTAGTATAACAGGAACCACTATTACAATCCAATAAAGACATATTCTTAACACTTAAAATTGTTTTCAACGCTAGCCTGATGTCTAATGACAAGAAATAGCATTCCATTCTATAGAGAGTAAAAAGATGATGCCATATGTAGGCAGTAACAGTCACAGAAAAGGTCTTTTAAAACACATGACCGTAAATCCCTGACCTGCATACAAGAGTAAAGTTTTTAAGGAACTATTCTTCCGTTGGGTATGGCATTGAATTAGTCTGCCCCAAGCACATATGACATCTTCGCATTATTAAGCCTACTTTACAAGTGCTAAATCGTCGGCGTTCTCTGTCATTTTGTTATTTAAGACTATTACTTGCCATTAACGAAGTCATACGTCACAAGTTAATAATTCATAGATTCTGATTTCCCCCCACCAGGTGAAGAGGTCCTATCCCAGTCGGAGTGGATGGAGAAGAGGCAACACCCGGGCAAACGACAACATCCAGGTAAACGCGAGGATGCGGACTATGAAGACGACTCGTCTCTCGAGAAGAGACAACATCCCGGGAAACGCGAGGATGAGGAGAGGATTAGAAGACAGCATCCTGGAAAGCGCCTGTCTCTTGAGCAGATAATAGGGGAAAATCAGAGCGCAGAGAGCGGGCTCACTAAACGTCAGCATCCGGGGCGGCGGTACCTGATGCTGCTTCAGAAAAGACAGCATCCCGGTAGGCGCGAATTGTACGAGAGCGACCGGACAGCTGGAGACCTGTTGGATCTGGAAAAACGTCAACATCCTGGAAAAAGACAGTGGGAGGCGAATCCTCCATGTGAGGATTGGGATGTGGCTGGCTGTAATCAAGCCAGTCTCCTACTCGAGATTCTGGAAAACGCCACTAAAAGTCGCACGGAGGATAAGAAACAACATCCCGGGAAGCGATTTGAATTAGAGTACGATGCCACGGAACAGGAATAATTTTCGGGGAGTGTATAAATTGGTCAAATGAATAATTATTTATTGTTTTACAAAATATTCAATTTTTGGCCACTTGTCTGTCTCCATACCGCATATGTTTAATTTAGGCTACTGGTCGCTTTAAGTTTCTTAACATTTTGTTAAAGCAAGAGACTTTAACATTTCGCTCCCAAGCAAAGTCGCGTTTTACAATATTGTTGCAATTACATAGTGTCTCTAGATGCGTTACTGTTACAGATTTATAATTGTTTGCATATATGTGTGCAGGTTTTATTCCATACACATCTGTGGTGATCCGAAAGAAATTCCCTCTTTACTTGTGCGAACTAGAACCTATTCTAGCCTATTTACTGTCAGCCTTTCTACGTCTCAATGCCCTTTTAAATGAGACGAATTAATGCATGTGGTCAAATTTCAATTGAGATTACTCAATCACTTAATTGTTCAAAATAGATTTTAAATGAACGTTGCTTTAGCATAAAAAATTGACGGGAATCCGAAATATTTTTCTACAGTATTCTTGCATGAAGAATTTGCCAATCTGTACATTCTCATAATTTTTTTCTTTCGATATAGAGCCTATAAATTATGTTGTACAATAAAATGCTTTCGATGCGAGGTCTGCTTTTGCATTTGAGTATCAAAGAGGGGAAAGAAATATAAATACATAGGCTACAGGGTTAGTGTGCTGAAAAGTAAATGCGTCAATTCCTGCAAAAAGATTTCAGCTGCAGTCAGTTTAATGGAACCTTTGGCCAATTATTTATATGTCAAAGAGCCTCAACACTGGACGCTTTAAAATAGCTGGATTGGGCGTTATAGTTAAGACAGTAAATGTTGCACTTATTAAATATTTTAAAATGAAATTAGGCCTTCACAAAAATGTTCTGTTTAAGAATGTTTTTTAATTAAATATTCAGATAAAGTTTTCCCCTTTTTTAACACACAATCTGCTGCTAGGAAATATAGTCATAGTGTGATGAAGGCTACTAAAGGATATCATAAACTCACTGATCATAGTTCCAAAGGAAAAGGCAGTCCACGGGTGTCCATTGATCAGCCTTTACTCTGTGAAATCCAAACAGGTCACGTAGACATCTAATTTGCCTCTGTCTGCTCTCTCTCTCTGGCGTGGGTGGATGTGTTTCAATCGCTTTTCTTGCTTTCCTTCACAACCTAGATCAACTGATTAACCATAAACACAAATGGCATGACATACAATAAATACCAACACGAAAAACATACCATTTCTTAGCTCTTTTCAAAAAGCTAAGGGGCTTTGAATTAAGGGGCTTTGAATTATGTGTCTGCTAAATAAATGAATGTAAAACAATTATGATAATCTATTCATTAGATCTTTATATTAATTCTAATTGTAGTTATATAATAAGCTAAAAAAGATTCTAACCTGACATCCACTGTGGCAAAATGACAATGCATTACCAATTCTATCCATTTATTCTCTATACTGCTTGTAGAGTCGTGGATCTTAATCCATAGCCAAAGTCTAACACACTTAGGAGTCAGGAACACTGAATGTAACAAATATAGAGAACTGATATCTCCTAGACCAAAGTACCAAGTAGCTTAAGTGAACAAAATAAGGGGGGGGGTCAGAGAGAGAAAAACGTTCTGACCCCTGTTTAAACCTCCTAAGGTTTTGTAAGTTATCAGAGTGCTGCCACACTTTGCTGACAAATAATTAAAAAAAATTCCTGCTTGGCTTTTTTGTAAGGTAGACACAATCTAACAGTGTTGACTTAAGACTCTTTCTAAGCACGTGCTGCAGCAGTTACTGTAGATCAACTAGAACAAAAAACATTGAAATGTGTCGGTCATGATCTTGGTGTCTACAGATTCCTTGAGTCATACCGAATCTGTAGATGGTAATCCAGGCATGATTGGATGAACCACTTGGAAATAAGTGTTTCATTGTAATATATTTTTAACTACATGTACAGTATAAACACACTGTATATACAGTATATACACTGAGGGAAAATATTATTTGATCCCCTGCTGATTTTGTAAGTTTGCCTGCTTACAAAGAAATGAAGGGTCTATAATATTTATGGTATGTTTATTTTAACTGATAGAGAAAATGTATTTGATCCCCTGGAAAAGCATAACTTTGTACAGCTTTCCTGTAGCTCAGTGGTAAGAGCATTGTGTTAACAACGCAAGGTTGTAGGTTGGATCCCAGGGGATTGCAGATACTTATGTATAAATGTATAGCATTATGCAATGTAAGTCGCTTTGGATAAAAGCGTCTGCCAAATGCCTAAATGTAAATGTACTTGGCAAACCCTTATTGGCAAACACAGAGGTCAGACATTTCTGATAGTTGGTCACCAGGTTTGCACATGTGTCAGGATAGTCCACTCCTCTGTAAATCTTTAAGGTTTCTTCTAGACTTTTAGCCTCCTTCACAGATTTTCTATAGGACTAGGGTATAGAGACTGGATAGGACATTTAATGTGCTTCTCCTTAAACCACTCTTTGGTTGTCTTGGCAAAATGTTTTGGGTCTTTGTCATGTTAAAGACACGTCCACGACCCATCTTCAGTAATGGGGAGAAGGTTATGGTCCAAAATCTTATGGTACATGAAATTGTGGCCCGTCCCTCAGCCCCTCAATTCGGTGGAGTCATCCTGTACCTGTATCAGAAAAAAGCTCTAAAGCATAATGTTTCCAACATTGTGCTTCTATGTAAGGATGGTGTTCTTGGGGTCTTAGTCAGCATTTCTCTCCCTCCAAAAACAGGAGTAAATGTTGGTCTCATGGCACTTTCTCCAAAGCCTTTTCTAATCAATTTGATGTTCATTGTCAAACTTCAGACGAGCCATGACGGCTCTTCTTGGGGAGGAGGACCATGCGGGTGCTTCAGGATTTAAATCTATTGTGGCATAGCATGTAACCAATGGTTTGTTTGCTAACTGTGATCCCAACTGTCTTAAAACCATTAACAAGCTTCTTCCGTGTAGTTCTGGGCTGATCTTTAACCTTTCTCATGGTCATCTTTACCCATCCATCCATCCATCCATCCATCCATCCATCCATTTTCTTCCGCTTATCCGGGACCGGGTCGCGGGGGCAGCAGTCTAAGCAGAGATGCCCAGACATCCCTCACCCTAGACACTTCCTCTAGCTCTTCCGAGGGGACACCGAGGTGTTCCCAGGCCAGCCGGGAGACATAGTCCCACCAGCGTGTCCTAGGTCTTCCCCGGGGTCTCCTCCCGGTCGGACGGGGCTGGAATACCTTCCAGGGAAGGCGTCCGGTAGGCATCCGGAACCGATGCCCAAGCCACCTCAACTGACCCCTCTCGATGTGGAGGAGCAGCGGCTCTACTCCGAGCTCCTCCCGGAGGAATCCTCTTTACCCCATTGGGGAAATCTTGCAGGGAGCTCCAGATCTAGGGCAATTCATAGTTAATTCTTATTTTTCCAAATAATAATAAATAATGACACCAACAGTTGTTTCCTTCTCAACAAGCTTCTGTCTGTCTGTGACAGGACTAATCCGTGGTCAATATAGGCACATAACCAATCTGTGGAGACAGAATTCTTGCTGGTTGGAAATGCAAATCAATGTCAAGTCAAGTCAAGTCAGCTTTATTTATATAGCGCTTTTTACAATTTTCATTGTTACAAAGCAGCTGTACAAGAAAAAATGACTATAAGTAAAACATAAAAGGTTATGGAATTCAAAACACAGGTCAAATATCAGACACACAATAAATTCCTATATGCAGTGTTAATTAAATAAGACTACCAAATTCTAGCAGCCCCCCCGGCCAGGCAAAACAGTGCAAAACAGTATGCAAACGGTGGCGAGGAACCCAAAACTCCATTGGAGGAGAAAAAAAACCTCGGAGGGAAACCAGGCCTAACCAGGGGATTCCAGTTCCCCTCTGGCAAAAACTGCAGCCTCTGCACAAGCTCAACAGTGCTTGCACAACAAGGCGAAAATAAATAAAAAAATTAGATTTAAAATTATCATTAATAATCTAATAGTGGCTGAAGTTTTGTAGGGACGTCACTTCCTTCGTCCAGCATTTGTCAGGTCTAGGAATGGATTGCGCCCTGCCCGCTCCGCTCTTGTAACCTTGGAACAAAGAGACAAGACTGGCTGAGAGTAGAGTACTGTTCTGCACTCTTTGATGCAACAAATGCATCAGTTGTTATTGGAAGTGTCCCTGGTTCCGGTTGATCTAACTAGTGCAGCCTAGATCTTTGAAATACATATATTATGATAATCTAGTGTATGCAAGATTAAAAAGATGCGTCTTTAGTCTAGATTTAAACTGACAGAGTGTGTCCGCCTCCCGGACATTGCAGGGAAGACTGTTCCAAAGTTTAGGCGCTAGATAGGAAAAGGATCTGCCGCCTGCACTTGATTTTGAAATTCTAGGTATTACCAACTGACCTGACGCCTGAGAGCGTAGTGCACGTGATGGACTATAATACGTAAGAAGTTCTCTCAAGTAGTGAGGAGCTAAACCATGCAAGGCTTTATAGGTAATAAGCAAGATTTTAAAATTTATGCGATGCTTTATAGGTAACCAGTGCAAGGTTGACAGAACCGGGCTAATATGCTCATACTTTTTTGTACGTGTAAGAACTCGAGCTGCCGCATTTTGGACCAGTTGGAGTTTTTGTAATAGGCCTGCAGGGCAACCACCTAATAGTGCATTACAGTAATCTAGTCTTGATGTCATAAAGGCATGTATAAGCTTCTCCGCATCTGATGATGACAGCATATGACGTAATTTAGATATATTTTTAAGATGGAAAAACGCAATCTTACAGGTTTTGGCGACCTGGTTCTCAAATGACAGAGTACTATCGAATATAAAGCCAAGATTCTTAGCTGAAGATGAGGGTTTTATGGAACATCCATCAATAGTTAAGCAGTATTCTTGGTTGTTACGTAGGGCGGTTTTCGGTCCGATAAGTAACACTTCAGTTTTGTCCGAGTTCAGTAATAAAAAATTGCTACTCATCCACTTTTTTATATCGACAATGCATTCCACTATTCGATGGAATTGCTGTGTTTCGTGAGGCTTCGAGGAAATATAAAGTTGCGTATCATCAGCATAGCAGTGAAAGCTTATTCCGTGTCGCTTTATTATATCTCCTAGGGGTAACATGTATAATGCGAAGAGCATAGGCCCTAGTACTGAGCCCTGTGGTACACCGTACTGGACTTGCGATTTGCGTGATACCTCATTGTTTATTTTTACATATTGGAAACGGTCGCATAAATAAGATCTAAGCCATTTCAAAGCTATTTCCTTAATACCGACATCATTTTCAAGTCTATGTAGGAGCATGCTGTGGTCAATGGTGTCGAATGCAGCACTAAGATCTAGCAGCACCAATAAGGAGATACAACCTCGGTCGGACGCCATAAACAGATCATTTGTAACTCTAATCAGAGCAGTCTCTGTACTGTAATGTGCTCTAAATCCAGACTGGAAATCTTCATTAATCTCATTCCTTTATATATTTTTCCCCCTGATTTTTTGGTTGATATTCGGTTTCTATCAGTTACTAACATTGTATTCTTTTGTTATTTTAAACCACATGAAAACCAATTGGTTTGCTATTCCTTTTACAAATTCGGTCAAATTTTTTCCAAACTCTATTCGTATAATCTTTGGACCGAGGCGCACAGTACTGACTGAACAGATTTGTAATATTTGCAATCGTTTCTAAGAAAAAACTCTTTAAATTTTGTCATGAAACAGGGATAACATGGTTGAAGAACCCAAGTACAGGCAGCTCGGATGAATGGGTAAACAGATTTTAATTATAAATACAAAACCCACGATGGGGAAAACCACTAACCAAACTAAATACCAAAACAGAAAACAAATACTTCCCACAAGGGGGGCAAAAACAAACAAGGCACATACATGAACATGGCACACTAAGTACAGGGCAGGAAACATGTACAACAAACGAGCACAAGACAATGGACAAGAGGGCATTAAATAGAGAGACTAACAAAGGAGATAACGATGGGCAGGTGTGGGTAATGACACAGGAGGAAAGCAATACTAGAAACGAGAGGGGTGGGGCCAAATGACGAGACTGGAGAGAATGCACATTTAGTCCAGATTGACAATAGCATGCTTCTCTCCACATTAAACACGTGGGTCTGTCATGATTCTGCCACTAGCCTAGAAAATCAAGACAAGAGAAGGCAGAATCATGACCAAAATTAACCTGGCCTGTGACGGTGTTTCTTTCTCATAATACAATGATCAGGCTGTATAACATGCGATGCATTAATATACAAAATCTTCATTTTGAGTTAATTATTTCTTTATGCTATCTGTTTTTCATGTACATTGTCTCTGTGATGTTATAATTGTATTTGGGCCTAATCAGGTTTACATAAATAAAAATGCTCTTTTTTTAGGATCACTGTCAACATATGTGCGGTCAGAGTCAAGGAACTTGGGAGTCATTTTTGACCCAGTTCTTACCTTTAAAAATCAGAATAATTGTGTAGTTAAGAGTTGCTTTTATCACCTACTGATCTAGAGAAGTGATTCATGCTTTTATCTCCTCCCGTCTGGACTACTGTAATGCGCGGTATATATTGGAGTAAATTAATCCTTGATTTCTAAGTTGCAAGTGGTTCAGAATGCAGCTGTGAGGCTTCTCACTAGCACAAAGAAATGGGAGCATATAACCCCTGTGTTAGAAAAGCTGCATTGGCTCCCGATAAAATATCGTATTCAGTATAAGGTGTTGCTATTTGTTTTTAAAGCTGTTCATGGTATGGCCCCAGAATATATTTCGGAACTGATCCACATTCATTCTTGTAGACCTCAAAGGTATTTAAATTCCTTATTATTACTTTACTTTCAGAACTCGCTTAAAAACTAAAGGAGATTGTGCATTTTCTGTAGCTCGCCCAAGGTTGTGGGATATGCTTCCGCCTGATATTAGAACCGCTCCGTATATTGGTGTTTTTAAAGCTCGATTAAAAACGTATTTATTCTCTATGGCTTTTACTGCCTGACTTGATGTTTTGGTACAGGCGTTGATTTTTGTTTTGTTTTTTGTGTTTATTTATTTGGTTGTTTTCTAGTTCTTTTTTATTATATTATGTGTATTTACGGTCTACTGTGTAGTGGAAAGAGCTTCATAAGTAAAGTACAGTTGAGATTTGAGACTGTTATTTTTGCGTTGCACGGTGATTGAAAGATTGCTTGTAGCTCTGATAGCTCTTCTCATCAGCATGGGTGAATTATATCAACTGAGTGGCACACCCTAATAAAGTGTGAGCTTTGAGACTCTGAGGTTGTCGGTTTGAAGTGTAGTGTGTGTCCTAAGTATATATAAATTATTATAAGATATTGGTTTCTTAAAGGATTTCTTTATCGAGACTTTAATTGGTGTGTAATGTAGCTATTTAAGCAAAAATAACATCTTCAAAGTTACGACGCAGTGCTCAAAGTTCACTGCAAGGGAAATATTATCTTTACCAAAAGCTACAATGAGCTACTTCCTGGAGTAGTGACATCAGGAAACCCAAATTTACATGAATGCAACCCCTGGTAAAACACAAGAAAGGCCAAAAGCTACAATGAGCTACTTCCTGGAGTAGTGACATCAGGAAACCCAAAGCTGCTTTATTCTGACACAACTGACACTGTTATTAATGTTTATGTAACTGGCCTGTCGGGAAACCGCTGAAATTATACAGGTAGGCAATGTAAACAAATATGTGTTTAGTAATCCACAGTCGGTTGTGGTATATTTTTATATTATCTCAAAAGAAATATAGGACTAAGCCTTTCCTCCAGTCCAGCACCCTAAACCTAACTCGCATGATATGATGGTAGCCCAAAATATCAAAACTGCAGCAGTGATATGACAATTGTAATAACTGGTAACATAACGAAGAACTGCAATGCTGAAATTGTGGTTTCAGAAATTTAAAATAGTCGTAATTTTCTTTTCAATCAATGTAAAGACATTTTTGTTGCTGTTGGTTTATTTGATTCAACTTTTATTATAAAATAATAAAAAGTGTTTTTTACTAAAAAGTTTTCTTATTAGTTTTGGATTCCTTGTGAATGCATTTAAACAAATTCTGGTGAAAAAAAACGTTAAATAACAATGAAAATGTAATATTTAATAGGTTTTTTCATTATTGTCTCCACTTTCTGCTATCCTCATTCAAAGCTTGAAAATCCAGCCTACTTGAAGTGCAAGATCTTCCCACTCGCAGGTCTTCGGCTGCACAGCGATATCGGAAACCTTATGGAGGAACACCAATTGGTAACATGTTACATTTTTTTAACCACAGATGCCGTAATTGTCGATGCATGAATGTATGAGTATGCATAGCATTTGGAGGCTATTTAACAGTGAAAGATTGAAATCCTATACATTTTGAGGTGGAACACTATCCCTCATGAAATTAACTCCATGGACTTTGTCCTCCTGCGTGCCCCCATTTCCACAGTTGACCCAAAAATAACAATTAAATATATTTTGAAGAATGCTCATAACTAAACAGTTCTGGGACCTCATATGGGAAATTACTTTATATTTTTTGTATCAAGTATACAAAAGTGTACTCCTGTTTTTGAATATTTTGAAGAATGTATGCCAGCAAACAGTTCTGGGGCATATAATGTGTTATTTCTGTGTGATATCATTCAATTTTTTTATTAGATCATTATAGTTTAACCCCGGTGTTATGGGCGCCTTATTGTGGGGATGGTGTGGTTTAGTAAAAGTTTAACTGGTGTTTTACAAGTGCCTATCTGTCACTGCAGGGAGTATCATGGATCCCAAGATCGCTTATTTTCAAAAGTGTTGAACGGCACATTATAACGGCCTGTTTAGTCACTCGGAAGTGAGTATAATGTCAACACGTGAAAGCGCGGACGCAGAGCTGCGTATATGCAGTCAGCCGCAGACGGCTGCAGCAGGTGTTCCTGCAGACGGGAGGAGAGAGAGAAGAGCGAGACAGAACGGCAGATCTGTAGCACCAGCCGCAAGAGTCGATGTGTACATTAGCAGGTGGGTGCTGCCGATAGACTCAGCAACGTGCATGACATGTTTGTTTAAGTAGATTTATTGTTTGAAATTATCTCGGCACTGTAACATTTTTGCTGCCTTAAGTTTAACTTGGCTTTACAAGTCATGTTTTCAAATGTCTTTACTTGAACATGACTTGAAGCAATTTCTACTTATTTGGCAAATGTTTTAACAAATTTTAAACGGTAGGGTTGAAATGACTGGCAAAGACAAGTCGATTGTACTTAAAAACTTAAAGCCCCAGTGAAATAAAAATTATTATTAAAAATAAGATAGCCTTTAAGGACGTCAAACTAATTGATATGCCCCTACGAGTTTGCAAATGATATAGAAGATAACAGCCTGGCACATGCGCTCAAAAAAATCAAGAAATACCATGACATCACCAATCAAAATGCACTTTAGAATCTGTAGAGTCCCGCCCCCTTAACTATGAGAGCTTCTGAAGCGACGCATCATATTAGCCACTTGTTCGCACATTTATTATGTCCGATGTGGTGAATGATGCATTATGCACTAGGGGATGATCCAAACAGTGTAAACACTAACACGAACGCAAGTTGTTGCACAGGAGTGTCCTCTGGTCCAGAGACACGATAGTACAGAGCTGATCATATGCGTCGATCATACATGCAAATCTGCCGAGAAAACAAAACGGATTCAAGTCTACACAGAATATTGAATGTTAAGGTTCTATGGAACTACAGACATGAACTTGATGAATAAAGTAGAAGACAAACGCCAGTGTCACTCAACAACGTAAATTAAAAACTCTGATGTTCCTAATCCTTTTAATAGACTTTAAGTGAAAAGTGAAAGTGACCTATTTGTCAGTTATGGTGAACCATACCTGAAATGTGACCTCTGCATTTAACCCATCCAGAGAGAAGTGAACACACGCACAGCAAGTCGTGAACACAAGTACACCCGGAGCAGTGGGCAGCTATCACTGCAGCGCCCGGGGAGCAAGTAGGGGTAAGGTGCCTTGCTCAAGGGCACCTCAGTTGTTACCTGCCGGCCCTGAGGATCGAACTGGTCACGAGTCCGAATCTCTATCCATTAGGCCTTGACTGCCCTTTTACACCACTGTGGCTATTAAGCTGTTAATATAGCCTGCTTTGCCAGGCTGACTGTGCCGTAAACCTAAGGGGACGGGGCCACCCACGTCTCGTGTTCTCTGCATTTTTCAGTTGAAATTACGTCAACACAGCTAATATTGCTGCACATTCCAAGGCGTTCACTGGGACTTTAAGGCAGTAAAAAAGATTTGACAGTGTGTTAATGTAACAAATAGTTTGGATTGTGAATTGAATATGCTACAGTGAGTTTATTTGGTTTTGTAGTCCTGAGGGCAGGAGCCTCAGATCCAAGACTCGGCTCCAGAATAATCTGCTCTCAGAAAAAGACATCAACCTGCAGCTAAGTGACTTCAGCTTCACAGCGTCCAGTAACAACAGCAGAGTGACTCCAGCTGAACAACACGGCCAACAGAAAAAGAAAGGAATAAAGAAAAGAAAATCAAACGTTATGGACAATTCTCTTCTTGTTCCTGGGATAACAAGACTTGATGAAATGGATGGTCAAGAAGAGGTTGGCGAACAAAAATACCTGGAAACAAAGGATTTAGATCAAATTGGAGACAAATGTATAGTGACACTTGCTGTAAGACCACAGTCTACTTCAAAACGCCAAGAGCAGAGTCTGTTAGAGAATAAACTGGAAAAACAAACTTTAAGAGAAGAAGAAAATGAGACAAGCTCAAACCACGTGGAACATATGTCACCTTCTAGAAACACAGAAAGCAGTAAGTATTTTATAATCTATTTTGAACAAAAAGTCCTGTGCTTTTTTTTTATCTTATTACATAAATGCATGCATTACTTGTTGCTTTTGTTTTGTATTAAATTAATTAAATTAATTAAATTTAAATTGATACTTTGGCTCTCAAATATACTTCCATATATTATACTTCCGAAGCAAATAACTGCATATATTAAATGTTACTAAAGATGTTATTTCAAGTTTGTGCATGTGTAAATTATTTATTAGACAACTTAAAAAATTTAAATAGACAAAGTTTAAAGTGGCAGTCCGGAACCTTTACCTTTTTATCGCCATCTCAGCGTGGAACATAAGGCTATGTTCACATTTTACACTTTTTTTGAAGCTGTTTTACACAAAAAATACACTATAAAGAGTAAACTGTGTTTTCAAAAAAGTATTTTTCTGCAGCCCACAGCATCTTTTGAAGCTGACAAAAGTTCAACTTTTCTGAAAGAAATTGGTTGAGCAGAGTCGAGCTTTAAAAAATAAAATGGCCGACGAAACGGTGGTTGGCAGGGCCGTCTCAAGCATGGGGCGGGGTCCAGTGTGAGTTAGACGACACGAGGCCCTATAGCATATTAAGTGCTACTACAGCGAATCGTTGGTCAAATAGAATTTCAATCCGCAAAATCAATAGTAAGATACATTTAGCTGTTATTAAAGGGGGCATTGTTAATTAAAAGCGACCATCAGATCTTATTATTGTGCCTCTATTGTATTATTATTATTCATATTTTTTATATGTCACCTTGGCGCAGGGCCCCCTGGCACGATCGCACCAGTTGCCTTGCCCAAAAGACTGCTCTGCCTGTCGGAGCATAGTTTTGTATAAATTCAAGTTAATTTTCACTTTCGATAACTTTTGATTGCATTTCTAATGAGAAATTAGTATTGTAGTTTATAGTAGTTCTCTCAGAATTATATTTTAATTATAAACAGTTACGCTGCCTATGAAGCATGTCTAAATCACAAACGGTGCCTCCGAAGTCATTGCCTGACAACAAGTCAGCTGCCTAAGCTTTCAAAGCCACAGAGAAGATTGCTAGTGTTGTAGCTGATGTTATAGCATAACATGAGATGCCCTCAGCTTCTATTTGTAACCACAATGCTGCAAGCATTTTATTTGACTAAAAAGCGCCATTGTCAACTTTTCCTTGCCAAAATAATAAGTCCAATGTGAACAGTCTAAGATCAAAGTTATATGTGGAGTTATTTTCAGTTACTTGAGTTGTGCTTTGCCACTGCTGCTCTGTGCGAATAAATCTGAGCTCTTTGCTCACGGCATCAGAGCACATCTGTACATCAACGTGACAGTGATATATGACCGTGTCTATACCAGATGCGACGCGAAACATTTAAAAACATTACTAATATAGAATCATTGCTCGTCAGGTATTGCGTTGTGCATGGTGTAGACAAAAACTCTGAATAACATCCTACAAGTCATACATCTGAAAAGTGCAGTGTCTGTATGTGTGTCAATTCAAATCAGTTTCATTCTATAAAGCACGTTTTACAGTTCATGATGCATTGCATCAAAGCAGCTGTACACCAAGAAAACAACATTTAACACACACAGAATAAGATATCATCTTAAAAGTAATATGAGAAGACAGGAATAGAGAAGGTAAGGAGAAAAGCAAATGCATACAGATACACATATGTACACATTCCTGGGAAAATACTAACACATTAAAGGCAATATTCAAGTATAAAGCCTGATGGTCTGATGTCAGCAGATAGTAAATCATAATCATGCATTTCTTTTTACTAAACCTTACTAATCAATGTCATTTTAGGGTTAAAGTTATTGGCAGAGAAACGAACAACTAGCCCATACTTTACTGGAAGGAAATATGGTAAGTAACTTCAAAGATTTTTAATGAAGCCCACAAACTGTGGGAAGGTGGGAAGATAGCTGATGTCAAGAGGGGAGGGGTATAGACTGCACTCCGTATGCTTTTGAATGTTTTTCTCTTTTATTGTCAGACATTACAATGATTGGCTGTTTTTTACCACACTAGACTGATGCATTTAGCTTCAATTTAAAACACTATGTTATAGATACATGAATCTTCTTCTACATTTTAATTCTCGCAAGGATTTGTGCAATGTTTTGAATACGCTTAAGAGATATTTGTATGTATAGGACATGTTTCTGTGTGTTGTGCACACTGTGCCCCCTTAAAATAAATGGGTGCGTGACGCCCCTGCACGTGGGCATGCTCTTTCTCTCACGCTCGCATGTGGGATTTCTCGCTGGATGATGCGTGGGTGTGCTTTTCAGGGAGAATTGTCCAATACGGGGGACCCGTTACGAAACGGGAATCCATGTTCGAAATAAACTGTTTAACAGTGTAAAGAAGTTAAAATTCATGAAATAGCATGTTAGAGCTTTAAGTGCTCTTAGACCAACAGCTTGAACATATTTTAAAACTTTCTGTCAAAGAAATACTCTTTTTGCAGATGCTGCTCATGTAATGTGAGTTTGAACGATGTGTTTTTATTGAAGATAAAACATGTAAGATTTACATATTGTGTTTGTCTAACACCAGTTTATTGATGATGTCAATGTTTGTTTTAATTGTAAATACAAAATATCTCAAAAAGAAACCGTTTCCTCTTAATATTAAAATATTTACTGCGGGTAAAATAAGTATTGAACACGTCACCATTTTTCTCTCTAAATATATTTCTAAAGGTGCTGTTAACAGAAATTTTCACCAGATGTCAGTAACAACCCAAGCAATCCACACATGCAAAGAAAACAAATAAGATCAGAAATTAATTTGTGTGTAATACATTGATATACACAGATATCATGTCTTCTCATTTTTTCAGATATCGTTTGCCAAATGCATAAATGTATTTCTCTTTAGATTTGAGTCCCCCAAAGCGTAAGGCTTTCAGGAAATGGACCCCACCTCACTCGCCTTACCAGCTTGTTCAAGAGACACTGTTTCATGACCCCTGGAAGCTTCTAGTGGCCACAATATTTCTCAACAAAACCAGTGGTAACCAACAAATATCTTTTTTGTTCATACACGTTCTTTTCATCAATTTACTGTGCAAGTCCATAACCTCTATAAATGTATGCTACTGTTGCTTCCTGTGATATGTTCAGGGAAAATGGCAATTCCCACGCTGTGGCAGTTTTTTGAGCGGTACCCAAATGCAGAAGTGACTCGAGTGAGTGACTGGAGACCGCTTGCTGACCTGCTGCAGCCTTTGGGGCTCAGTAACCTCCGAGCTAAGGCACTCGTACGCTTTTCCGGTACAGTGTGTTTGGTAAAATGTACCAGACTAGCTTGAAATATTCACTCTTTTGCCACGTCATGTGTGTTTTTTGTGTTAAAAAATATTTAAACAACTTCAGTAAACAATGTTTACACTATTCAGACAAAATTTAATATAATCAATGCAGACCTTTGCAACGTTAGTATTCTTGCACTTGCAGTTTTATAAATTTTTCTGTATCTTTTGAATTTTATTTTCTAGATGAATATCTGAGTAAATCTTGGCGGTATCCTATTGAGTTACACGGTATTGGAAAATATGGCAATGACTCGTATCGTATCTTCTGTGTGGAGGAGTGGAGAGAGGTAGAGTCATTACAGCTAATACTTCATCACGAAAACTACAGCCCTGTCATATTTTTGCTCTTATATGATTGTGTGTTTTGTAGGTCACTCCAAATGACCATAAACTCAACGACTATCACACATGGCTGTGGGAAAACCAGGAGAGATTAGGAATCTGATTTCCGTGATACCAAAATGTACATGAATAAATCCATCATGACAAGCATATGCAAATCAGTGTTCTTAACTGGGGAACTGATCAGGGACCAGCTGAAGGGTCATACTTTGTGATAATGTTTTCATTGTGAAGTTATATTTGTTTTAAATAAATTCAAGTGAAATGTTTATACTAAAATTACGTAAATAAATGTCCTTTTAATCATCTGTACATCCTCTCCTTTTATATTTTATTTGCTTAATAGATTTATAATGTATTATTTTGATTAACAATTTATCAGTTCATGTTATTCAAAACCATTACAGACCAATTTATAGAGACCAGCTACATGGAACATAATTTTCTGATCTGATGCATTTGTTGCATCAAAGAGTGCAGAACAGTACTCTACTCTCAGCCAGTCTTGTCTCATTGTTCCAAGGTTACAAGAGCGGAGCGGGCAGGGCGCAATCCATTCCTAGACCTGACAAATGCTGGACGAAGGAAGTGACGTCCCTACAAAACTTCAGCCACTATTAGATTATAAATGATAATTTTAAATCTAATTTTTTTTTTTTATTTTCGCCTTGTTGTGCAAGCACTGTTGAGCTTGTGCAGAGGCAGCAGTTTTTGCCAGAGGGGAACTGGAATCCCCTGGTTAGGCCTGGTTTCCCTCCGAGGTTTTTTTTCTCCTCCAATGGAGTTTTGGGTTCCTCGCCACCGTTTGCATACTGTTTTGCACTGTTTTGCCTGGCCGGGGGGGCTGCTAGAATTTGGTAGTCTTATTTAATTAACACTGCATATAGGAATTTATTGTGTGTCTGATATTTGACCTGTGTTTTGAATTCCATAACCTTTTATGTTTTACTTATAGTCATTTTTTCTTGTACAGCTGCTTTGTAACAATGAAAATTGTAAAAAGCGCTATATAAATAAAGCTGACTTGACTTGACTTGATCAAAGCAGATATAATCAAGTAAAAAGTGCAATTCATATTCTTAGCTTCATTTGTGAATCGTCATTTCTGCAGATACAATATTCAGTGTGGTACACCAACTAAACCAAACCAATAAAACAGTCATTTAGGATGATTTCTCTTTAATAAAATCTTTGTCCATCCTAACAAGTGGTGATAAAACAACTCAGAATAGTTCACATTTAAGTCCAGATGAAATAAAAATTACAATTGGAATATTGCAGTGTTTATTACAGATAGCTTATCAGTGCGGGCCATTTTCTTATTAAAATGAATGGCCTTGACAGTCTGGAAGATCGGAAATGGAGAGTCAGGAGAGGGCGAAAGTGCTTTTTCAGATTTTTTATTATCAAATTCTGAAAATGCACTTCCTCCCTCTAGTGGCTATCTATTTTCGATGATGTAAGTTAGACGGCTTTGGCAAGGCATCCGTTAACTCCTCCTCTCCAACTGTCAGCTTTCTGCAAGTTTCATTTAAAAATGCAACAACTGTTTTGTACATTCAGTCAAGTTGTGATGTAAAACACAAGCCATGCCCACTATTTTTCTCGGTAGAAATTCTGTTCCACTCGAAAATGAGTCAGAATACGGAAGTAAAAAAGATCAGAACTTCTGGTTCTGGGGGACTTTAGATTTTTGAGAAACATATCAAAGGTCTCACTTTTATTGTTGTGGGGCATATTCACACTCACAAATATATGAAAAATATGACAAGTAAATGCAGCAATGAAAATTTGTTTTCATCTAAATTATACAAAAAGGCATGCATGTTTTTCAGCAGGGAGCAAAATCGGTCATAAAATGAAAACAACTGATCAGAAGGCCACATCAGCTGAATGTGTGTTCTATACATATAATAATAAATAACTACAATGAACATTGAATTGTCACATTTATAAATATATTATGCACTTACAGTCTCATGTAATAACCTGAAAATAAGGAATTGTTATAGTTTTCCAAGCCTAAAAAAATCATTGAAATAAGGTACATTTTCCTAGTGTTGTTCTTTAAATTTGGCAAGCAGTGGGTGATGTACAATTTTTCTAAGCAAATCTTCAGAGTTCACAAATCATTCTGAATTAAGTAATTTTTTTAAATCCAGTAATCAAAAGTGTTTGGACAGGTCACAGAGATTCTTAGGTAAAAATATATTGGGGCCCCATTAAAATGACCCAAATCATTTGAAGTGCTTTTCAAACATATTGACAAACATACAACCAGTGTCATTTCAAATTAAAACACACTAGAAATCACCATTGTTAGGGTCATAGTTCATGCATTTGGGACTGTACTGTACTGTGTATATGCAAGAAGAGTTTTTTCACCTGCTAGCTACCCGTCTTCCTTTTTGAGTGTTCAGCATCTTTTCATATGATATAATTTTCTTTGTTGAAAATACCCACGGCAACAAGCTCATCTCTCTTCCATAGTCGACAGGCAGTTTTATAAGGGAACCCCGAAATAATTACAGTATATGTAAAACCAATATGATATTGTATAAACAATGTAAAGGGCGTTACATGTACTTTCTAAGGTAGCAAAAAGAAAGATCCATGCCAATATGTACAGTACCTGTTGCTTTTCTTCAGGTCAGTCCAAATATGTAACCACTGCCTTGTGTCAAACAGCCTATTAGAATCTTATTAAATACAGCAGCAATTGAACTGTTGGAACACAGTGTTATAAATAAGCTTGGTACAAACATCATTATCCACTAATTCAGAGCATCAAAATGCAACATAGCTAATGCCACTTACAGTATCCCCAACCCGTAGCATCCCTGATTGACATGCACTGCTATAGCGCCAGCTAACAAACCCAGAGTCCATGGCGTTTCTAAATGTCTGAATTCCCTGACAGCTTGCCATTATCCACATTTGAGTCTCATAGTGTCTGATTCATTAGCGCCCTTTAAGGAGGCCATCCAGCACTCGATCGCCTTTCTCAGAAAGCCAGTATCCTGCCATTGCAGCCAAACCTCCTATAAAGATGGCCGTAAAGACCATGTCTCCTTTGGCAGCCAGAGTAGCTAGTGCACAGATCACCACCCCAAAGAACATCTGCTGCAGAACGAGGATCTCGTCGTCTGTCATCTCATCAAATAGCCCCTTCTCTGGACCAGCTGTGAAGGGGAGAAGAGATGGAAGATGGGATAGAACGGTTGAGAAACAATTCTAAAAGGGCAAGTGAAAAGTTCACAGTTGGCATTTGTGGTGGCTTTAAACTTTAGGCTTGTATGTAATTTGTAGTATAAATTAGTATACAACAGCATTACAGCGCACAAAGATTAAATGAAGATGTCCTTCTGAAAAACCATACATACAAGTTTAGATGTCAATTATAATTTGATGAGAATAGTGATTGAAAATGGAAACTTTGTGCAGGCCTGTTGCCTGTAACAGTTTTTTTTCCATTTGAGGTTTGCTGATAATATTTCCAATACATCATATTTATGCAGCAGTTCGCAGTGAACACTATGCATTGACCATGTCATTCGGAACAGTTAGTTCATGGAACTTTCTTCTAATGAGCTTGTGTTTTTAATCAGGTGTGTGAGATCAGAAAAATATGCAGAGCGGGGGGTTGCGAGGAAAAATGCCTCTAGATGGCACACAGTTAAATGTAGATACTGTCCAAGAGAGATATAATAGGAATTTTATGGGCACATGTTTGTTTTGTTTACGGCTGACTTGAAGTTTGGAGGGGATATTTTAAAAGTTTGACGTAAAAAAAAAGCATGTGTAATAATGCATAAAGACAAAATGAATTGCACAGCCTATTAATACTGCATGGGTTATTATGTATGGGAAGAATCCCAGTGGTCTTGTTTATTGTCTGTAAAATATACCAAAGTGATCGTTCCTGACATTTGCTTAACCACCAGTATGCCAACAGTAGCCTGCAGCAGGTCTGTCCAAAGTCTGTCCTGGTGAGCCTGCAGAGTTTAGCTTTAACTTTGCTCAACACACCTGTCTGGTCTGCCTACTGGTGACACCTTGATTTGTGGATTCAGGCGATAAAACATCTCAAAGTCATCTTTATATAATCTCCAATATAATCTATATAGTCAACAAAATCATCTTATTGAAGCGGTTCATTAATGTATTTAACACAACGTAATGCAAATTTGTCATTATTATATGCACACTGGCAGTTCGGCCATGTGGTGCCCACTTTAAACGCTGCCGGTCTGTAGGACAAAGGATTTTACCTTTTAAAGTTACTATCTTCATGTAACATTTATTTAAATATAAACTCTAGAAAAACATGCCTAGATGTTATTTTTCAGGTCTTCCATAAAATATTTTGTATCTAATTTGGTAAAAAGAAATAATGGTACTTCTGCAGTTGTGCTGCCAAAACAGGATACCTGAGAAGTATGTTAAAGTTGTTACTTTAGTTATGTTGCTGCTATGCTGGCACACTGCAACAGGCGTGTGTCACTTACTAGGTGGTAGATTCTCCACACAAATACTGTCTCGTCGAATATATCCCCCCGCACACTCACAGCGGAAGGATCCCTCCTCATTTACACAAGCTTCATTGAGTCCAGGACAGGCAAGTGCTTTTTCAGAACACTCATCAATGTCTGAAAAGTACAGACAGATCATCAGACAAAGTAGGGATGGGCACGAGTACCGGAGTATTCGGTCATGAAAAACGTCTAAAAACTTTTCTATTTTGTAATGAACTTTCTTTCTGACTGGCTAAGCTGGCATTTCGGCAGTACCCTGAGATCTAATTGCTTGTGTTGCCAGTGGTTGCGGTCCAGACTCAAGATCGGAGAACAGATGGCTTTGAAAGCGCACAGCGATGTCTGGCTTCACTTTGATTAAATTGATGAAAATAAAAAAAGTGCAAGAAGCTGCATACGAATCATACAAATCTAAAACAAGTTTGATTCGTCATCATCTTACACTCGGTCTACAACCAGACAAGATGATGCTTCTCATGACCTTGAAATTTATTTTAAATGTTTACTGAATTTTCAAAAACAGTGATGATAAATGTTTGATAACATGACATTATTTACTAAATCTCTACTAGTTTTATCAACATACATTTTCGTATCAGTGTGTAATTAAAATCTTTTATTATTGTCTTGATTTAAAAACCTGTCTAGCACTGGAAATATGATAAAAAAAATGTCCATCTCATAGACAAAGCAAGCACAGACACATTTCGTCATTACCCAAACAAACTCACCAGTACATGGCCCTGAATTCCACTTACCTAGACACTTTGAACCAGTGAGCCTGAATCCTCGAGAGCATTTCTTACAGCGAGCAGGTCCACTACCCATACAGCCGACACATGCTTGATCACAACCTACATATAACCCATAATCAGTGTACGTGTAAATAAACACACACAATGCATTAAAACACTATATAACTGACCTCTGCATTCATAAGAGCCATCTGTGTTGAAGCAGTAGGTGTTAGATGGACATCGAGCCAACTCAGTCCCGCATTCATCCACATCTTAAATAAATACACAATGACAAAGCCTTAAATAATGGCACGGTGAATAATCTTTGAAGAAAATGTGTCACATTTATGTTCTCTGTGCTCTCTATGTGCTGCTGCTGTAAATATAGTGAACAAATGCCATCGTCTATGACTGAGCTGGTGATTTTTCTGGACTGAAAAAATGGACTGCATAACTGCCACAAAGAAAATGAAGAGACGAAAACCGAGTGTGGGGGACTTTTCCCAGATGTGGCAGATTAATTTTGTTATTTATTTGTTTAGCTAGACTTTTGCACTTAGCGAACGCAGCGAACCATGGAAGAGCGTGACTATGCAATTAGGGGATTGGACAGAGTCAAATAGCAAATTAACAAAAAGAATGGTTCAATAAATCAAAATTTATCTTTAGGAAAATGATTTTTCTGGACTTGCAAGACTTAATTCCATCTGCGGCGCCGAGCAGACCCCAGTGTAACACCGTTTACACTCACTACGTACAGGCACATCCCTAATATTATTCTTCATTTATAAATCTTGGTGAGTTGTTCCTAATATCTTTAGGGGTATTATTAGTGTGGCATTTGATGCATATGATAAATGTACTGTAAAACTTCTATTATTTGTTATGGCATTACTAACCAACACACTTGTTGTTGTGAAGGATCCATCCAGGCTTACATTCTTGACATCTGTTGTCTTGTGGACCAGTGCACTTTTTACAGGACTGATAACAAGCTATATAATTAAATAAAAAAACATTTTCACACATTCAACATCCTCCCATAATATTTTTTATTTGCATTTAATAACCACAAATGGCATGAAGAGACTGGTACAATATGCTCATTTATAAAACAAAACTGTGTGTGTGGTTACCGGAGCAGGGTGGTTGTGTGTGATTGGAACTCTTTTCTCTGTAGTATCCATCAGCACAGTTCTGACACAAGGGGCCTGAGTATCCTGGGTCACAAACACATTCTCCATCTCCTAGACGTGTGCCCTCACCCTCACATCGACCAAGACCACCGCACACACCCCCAGGACCTAACGGACACTCTACACAGCAAACATTTTTTCACAAACTCATCCCTACAGCTGAACTGCAGCCTAATACTCCTTCCTGGATTCAAATGGTTAACGAAAAGGACACTGGCTAGACATACTTTTACCTTGATAGTTAATGTAATTTACTTGTTATTTCTTTTGCTTGTTTTCAGAAATAATCTACAGGGACTCTTCTTCTATATTACTTGCGGATGTGTCCTAGAGTAAGTTAGGGCCGCAAAAGCACCCATGCGCAGTAACGCTTTTTAATGTTTTTGCTTTCAAGCCATCTATAATAACTTAGAAAAAATAACCCAACGTGCATCTTGTTTACCTGCACATTCCGGTCCATAGTGTCCTGGCGGGCAGCACAGTCTCAGCTCATCAATGCACAGCCATTCAAACGGGTCTGGTGCTTCGTGCTGCCTAAAAGTCAAACATAAAATACACATACAGAATTTTAACCCACTTTATTTTAAATACATCAATGAGCAAAACCTCTTTCAGAAGCTCATCAGAAATATACTTTGATTTGTTTTATTCGCCTTGTTAATGCTCTTTTAGATTCACGTATTGCAAGTCGGCGTATAAATAAAAGCCATAGGCTACTTCAGCGTTGTTTCGAGGGATATGAATAAAAACAAAAGAGGGTTCATTCACTGCAGGAGAGATCGAGTGATTGACAGTGTGATATGATCGCTTTTCTCTCACACATATGCAATACAGCATGATGCCGATGTAGTTCGGCATCATGTTTTTTTTTCCCAGAAGGTTATTCTCTCAGTACATTGACAACACGATGTGACCGTTTTCCACTCTTACACATGCAAAACAAGCATAAAACATTAAGATAGACTTCTTTTAAATGTGCTGTTGTGGTTTGGCCAAAAGGGAAGTAATGGCGATTGTTAAAACCACATTAGACACCACTTCTCATGCTTAAAAGATAATAGTGTTGCTTTCTGCTGTCACTCCATGACCATAAAGAATGCACTGTGCCTTTAATTCAGCGTGAGCACAAAGAAGCACGGACTGCTACCGGCAAGGTTTCATTCAGTTATTTTGCATTCGTATTCGGCTTTGAATGACAGTAAATGAGAGTCGTAGAGTCGATTCCGTCGACTCCAGCAGTGGGACATGCTCTCACCTGTGAAACCACCAGGTCTCCACCTGATCCTCAATCTGCTCCAGTAGTTTGTTGCAGTCAAAGTCTGACTTGTCACACGCGGTCTCTACGATCTCTAACAGACGGGTTTCACTGCACACACACACAGTACAATTTTAAATAAAACCCAAATAATTAGATAATAATGACGAAAACTTGTACTGAAAAAATTTGGGGTGGGGGGGCTATCAAAAAGATAGATATTAATTGGTTTACTACAGATCTCTTACCTACGTGCATATTTTGCCAATTTCTCTTCTTCCCAAGCCGTATTCCCTCCTCCAAAATTCTTATTAGCGGTTCGCTCCAAGCCCTGAAACAACCAATAAAACAGACATTCAATATTGGAATGAGTAAGGAAACTGAAAATATGAACTATTATATTCTTGCATAAACTAAAACTCGATGTGCATCTAAAATAACACATTTTTACAACCACCTGTCACTAAATAAGGCACCTGTCCAATTAATTCTATGTGGATGGAAATGTAAAGCAGTGTTTGATCTGAGCTCTTTGAACATTACAGAAGTGAAATGGATTGCAAACAGGCAGGCACAGACCTTGATGAAGCTGCTTGTAAGTTTGCGGCAGGTCTGGCAGGGTGCGGTCCGCACAGTGCCCACAGACAAGAGAGAGCACAGCACCAGAACAGACACGAGGGGCCAAGGCCACCACATAACGTCCTGCAAACAGCAAAAAAAAAATCAAAACCAAACTCCAGATAGAGAGACAGATACTCCAAGTCTTGTCTTGATGTTTAAAACCCACTGTCAATACAGAATGGCATGATATTATACTATTAAGACATAAATATGGTTTGCGATATTGCTATACAGTATGATGTGGTATTGTATCCAACAATCTATGACATGTGCAAGACAGACACAATGCATGTAATGATCTCTGGGTTACAGAGGAAAATATCTAAATCAGTATCAGTATATTGAACAAAATATATTTGTTAAATATATATGTACATATCTTGTATATAAAAAGGCTCTCTAGGAAAAAACTATAATTGACACTTCTTCCTGTTTGATAACTACACCGATCTAACATCAGAGTCTGCACACTGCTGCTGCTGATGCTGCAAGCATGTAGGGCAGCTCCTGCCTGCCGGAAGTTCGGGGCACTTCACCCTATAATAATGTTTTTGAACATTATAAATAATGGATTGAAACGAAGGATTATCCAAACGCATCTTTATCTACAACATATTCGGAGATGAGACGCCACACAGCTACAATATTTCATAAGTGATCATGACATACATAAGAATGAAACATGGTCACTGATGCTTTAAATGTCTCCGCTGAAGCACGGTGTGATTGGTCTATACTCACATTAAAATATTGCGTTTCGACCGTAAAGAGCTTCCGGATGGTTTTGACAAAAACGTCTTCGTGGCGTCTTTACGTGAGCAGCTTTTCGCTGCGTTAAAACATGATTTTCGCACCGGCGTCTTCGACGATACATCCACTCTTCTAGTTCATTCTGTTGTGTCGCCTGCAGGTCCCCCCTCAAGTCCCGCCCTTCCTGCAGAAAACCAATTGTAATTCAAAAAGGATCTTGATGCACCAATCACACGCCGCCGTGTGCCGAAATGACAGCTGGGGATTACGTGTCATACAAAATCAAATCTATCGTATTATTCTTTACATTCATATAGGCTACCTCATGTATCTTAAACATAAAACGTTGCCTTGGAATTGTAGACTTTATAAATATTAATAAACAAAAGAACAAAACATGTCCAAATGTCTTTCCTGGGCCATATTGTTTTTCTTTTGTATTATCTTTGTGTTTTATTTCCTTCTGTTTCTTCTTAATACATCGGGATTGCGTGAATTCTTTGAAGTAATTTTTAGTCATTGTGATCATAATTGAGTGTTTGCTGTTTGTTTGAAATAAAAAGAATACAAAGGAATTAAACTCAAAACCACAATAATATCATATATTAAATAGTAATAATGTTAAACAAATGCACACGATAAAATACTGCATGTGTCAAATAACTGATTAGGTATGTATTTGAATGTAAAGAGATTTCAAAATCATCTACTTACATTTCTACCAACAAATTATCCCATTAAGGTTTTTGTGGTCAATTCACTTTCTGTCTCAAAATGTGTTTATATGCTTAATTTCAGGGTTTTTGACTTTTCAGTAGATTGTTATTTTTATTTATTTATTTGGATCAAAAAAGAAAATTGGCTTGGATGATTTTTGGATTGAGCGGCACAGAAATAACAAAATTGTGAGTTTCACCTTCATTCAAAGCTTTTATTATCAATGTTGATCCAAAAAGGGACCGTACAGGCTTTTTCTCTGCAATTCTTTCCTCGAGCAATACAAAATTTAGTAATCATCGTTGACACCTTGGTATCTGGGTCTGTGCCAAATTTGGCAATAGCGCCATCTATGGGTCATGATATTTATTAAATTGCTATTTAAAATTTTTTCAAATGATTGTCAGGGAGCCGGTCGCCGCCATCTTGGCAGCGCGTCACTCCCGTATAATGGGAAATCTTCAAAAAGGCGCGACGTGGATGGAGCTGAAGTGCCTGGTTGGTGAACCACCCCCAACCTCACAGTTGTCATGAAGGGCAAAATTAGCTATGAAGATCATGTTTTGTGCCTGGCTGTAAAGATGGGCATTTTAAAGGTGGAGTGTGTTTCATGCATTCCGACTTCTTTGCCAAGTTAAACGTGCTGGCTTCACATGCTTGACATGGTCAACATGTTAAAAACATAAACAAATATTACTGTGCATGCGCACTTTTGTGAACCCCAATTTAACTTTCTTATAGCAATACTTGGTTAAACTTGTCTCGTCAATAAAGACAATTAAGACGGCAATACCAAGCTCAACTGCTAGATATCAATGTCCACTGTCATTAGTTAAATGCATCAAAACTACAGGACCCATTCAACAAATTGTTTATTTAATAAAATTAACATACGACATAATTCAACAAATCTTTTATTTGAAACAATTATTAGGCAGTAAAATAATAATACAAATGAATATTAACAGAAATTAAATAAAATATAAATAGTTATATTATTAGCCAAACACAAACCAGAAGTTATGTCCGATGAAACAGTCTATAGGTTTCGGAAGGTTTTTTTAGAACATGAAAATCCGTTTCAAAACAAGTTTTCGTAGACCATTATTGTACAATTCTCCCGGAAAAGCACGCCCACTTGTCAACCACCGAAAGTGAGAGCCAGAGCCAACCCACGGGTCAACCAGGGAGAGTGAGGGATGGAGCATGCACACACGCCAACCAGCTGGAGCAGGAGAGAGAGATCAATGGGTTCGCAAAGGTCAGCTGTGTTCACTGCATTTTGGTGAGGAATGTTTTATTAATGGTGGATATAACACTGGATATGGAGATCATTTGAAACTGATAGATGGATCAGTGTTTTATAAAAGTGATCAAACGCCACCAACATATATGTTCTCTGAGATCTTCCGGCAAGCCGAAATCTTACTAGTAAAAATGCAATTACGACGAGTAACGCTAGGGACAATTTAAGCTAATTTCGGCTTGCCATATGCTCTCTGTGTGCTGCTGGCTGCTTGTCTGCTACGACTCCTGACCCCGCACCCGAGGTCCAATGAGGAGCTGTTAGCTGCCTAAACTTATTATAATTTTAAATCTAACTTTCTTTATTTTGCCTTGTTGTGCAAGCACTGTCGGGCTTGTGCAGAGGCTGCAGCTTTTGCCAGAGGGGAACTGGAATCCCCTGGTTAGGCCTGGTTTCCCTCTGAGGTTTTTTTTCTCCTCCAATGGAGTTTTGGGTTCCTCGCCACCGTTTGCATACTGTTTTGCACTGTTTGCCTGGCCGGGGGGCTGCTAGAATTTGATAGTCTTATTTAATTAACACTGCATATAGAAATTTATTGTGTGTCTGATATTTGACCTGTGTTTTGACTTCCAAAACCAATGTTTTCTTGTACAGCTGCTTTGTAACAATGAAAATTGTAAAAAGCGCTATATAAATAAAGCTGACTTGACTTGACTTGACTTAAACTGTGCTTATAGTAGCGGTAACCATAGTAATCAAATGCCATCATCTATGAATGAGCTGGTGATTTTTCTGGTTAAAAATTTACTGCATAACGGCCACATAAAGGCAGTGAAGAGACAAAAAACAACCACCTTGTTTTTTCAAAAACCAAACAATGTAAGTATCCTATGCCTGTTGACTTTTCCCAGATGTGGCAGATTAGTTTTGTTATTTCTTTGCATAGCTACTCTTTTGCACTTAGCAAACACAGCAAAATGCAACCGAGCTTGACTATGCAATTAGGGGAGTGGACAGAGGCAAATATCGAATTAACAAAAAGAATGTTTGGATAAATCAAACAATTTATTGTCATGGAATTATGATATATCTGGACTTGAAAGACACAATTTGAGTCCTGGCATAACATTAAATTAGCATCTAACCCAATTACCGTATAAGTTGACTGAGGTAAATTGACTGATTTATGTTTAAATAGAAGAAATTTAGCAAAAGGCATGAAGTTTTGGTGGGAGATTGACACACTAGACAAATAACTGTTTGTTCGTGCATTGCTAGTGTTGATAGGTAGTTCTTTGTTCATTGTTGTTTATCCTTGATTTCAAATAAGAATCCTCCAATGTTTTTTTGGTGTAATTTACGCGAAGTAACTACTTGAGCAATTGTTAAAGCCCAAATTATGTTAATTAATAACTAACCTCTCACTTTCCATTACATTTTGTGTTTTGAGAATGTGTAAAGCAGAACAACTTAGAATATGTCTGTCTTACAGACTTAGCATAAAATAGGTATATTTACATAACATATTTACATAGTTTCATGTCAGCGATCAAATTTTATTTAGATCCAGCCTATTGTGCTTCTGTAAGAGTTATTATGTGGGGTTGTCGGGTTTTGCTGTAGTGGAAAATCTTCCGAGGCATCCTCAGTTTCAAACTTGTGTGTTGTACTTCCAGTGAGCCCACAGAGTTCCCCCGATAATGCCTTTGCAGCAGTGCTCAACGACATGGATCGTATACACTGTCTTGCAATGCCTCGTCCCTTATGAACCCCATGCGTGAGCTCCATTAGGAAACCAAGACTCTGAGACGGCAAGCTGAAAAATGGAAGCCCCTGAAAGAACTCTGGGAATGTCAACACCGACCCAGGAGATTGTACTTTAAACTGGACCAGCATAAATCGCTTGCCAGCATGACCTTGTAAATAGTCAGCAAGAATGCAACTCAGTGACGCGTTGAAAACATCCAAGGACGATGAAGATTGAAAGCCTTCTTTCTGTTCATAGTTTCCACTCTCACCTCGACATGCCCATTCTTTTGCCCGTTTACAGGTGGTCTGGGTCAGAAACAACACTGCCCTACCTCCACAAATTTGTACCTGGTCAAGGTGGGAGTGTAGCCAGGGAATGGGGCCCAAAGTATTTATCTCTGATCGATTCCACAGGTCCATAGATACATTAAAACCGAGTGTGGAAAGACTGGAGCTCAGACGACAGATCAGCTCAGTGACTTCTTGGCTGTCGGGAGGACACACCAAGAGTACCTCAACACCGTCTGCTGCCCCTGTCAGAGTACAGATATATGCATCTTTAATAGCTGATAGGACATACAAGCTATACTTAAAGAATACTAGATTTATAAGAAATATAAGTTTGAACAATAATAACAAAGAACAACAAATGAAAACGCACTGGTCATGTTGTCCACCTTCAGCCATCTGAAAATCCAACCTGTTATGTATTTAAGAAACAATGTTTATTGACATTTCATCCAGTGCCGGCACATGTGTCAATCTAACAAAAATAAATGAATTTCACCCCAAACAAATAATACACATTATCCTATTTTTCATGACTTAAAACAAAGCTTTCCTTAAAACTGTAACACAATGAATAATATACAGCAGTGGTAAAAAGTTAACATTCACCTTAAAGATTTGGAAAAAGTTTTAAGTCGTGACAGTCCCCAATGAGGGGTCAAATTTGCAGAAGATGCTGAAAAAGCAAAGATTGTGGAGGATCTAGAGGATTTTTCTGGAGAAAGTGGTGTTTCTCAGATCAAAGAAGAAACTCTTCCACAACTATTTCAAAACTTTAAAACTGGCATCAATTGTTAAGGTTACACACACAGTATTAAGACTCAGATGTATATTAACTTTTGAACTGGCTTATATTTTTGTAAATGTATATTTTTCCTACTCTGTGTTAAGAACTACAGTATAAAGTAGATATCGTTTATGTTAATAACTTGTTCATTGCAGTACTAATGTAAAAACCTTATTAAAAAGATTCCTGTTATTCCTGTTGTTTTCCTTACATTTCCTTACAGATTCTGCAAGGTGTATGTGAACTTTTGGCGACAACTACATTGAATTTAAATAAGCATTACAATAATATCATGTTTTTTCTTTTGAAAGGCACTGTCTTTACTAATATGTAGATCTGCTTTGCAACAATAAAAAATTGTTAAAGCTTTATAAAATACATTTTAAAATTATATTAAATTGTGTGCTTAATTATCATAATGTCACAATTAAAAGATAGAAGTATCATTTATATTTTTTTATGATTATGATGATGATTAAAGGGTGACAGATTAGGTTTCATTTGTGTGTGTGGACAAGGCGTAACAACAAGGATGGCCTACAGCCAGTGTGAGTTGACAGAACTGTCTCTGGACCAATCGGGGCAGTGCTTAGTTACTCCTTACTTCTTATGTTAATGTAACGCTACGCTGTCAGAGGAGAAGAGGTAGCCCTCGCCTTATTACTGAACCGTTCCCTCTGCTGCCTTTAGTTCCTGTTTGGCAGCCATATACAGTAACCATAGACTTGGTTGTCATAGCAGGGGATACCCACAAAAAAACGTCATATCCGTTTATGCCGCAGGGAAAATCCGTTAGAATCAACGGGTGTAGACCCTGTTAGACGCTTGATCTGAGCACTCTGTAATGATTACGATTGATTTTTCAGGCTCACCCTCATTACAGTTCATTAATTATTTACATGCGTATTTAAGCCTTTAGTCCTGTCAACCACATCTCTCACAACACTCAAAAAAACTACTCTCTCACTACATCTCTCCTGCGAATACTTGACAGGTGAATTATAAAAAAACACTAACCCACTCTCTCTTTCTCTCTCTCAACAGGCTTTTGTGGAAACAAGTAACTTGATATTAGCACTTATTGTATTATTGCCCCAGTATGACATATCGCTTTATTGCTTAGACTAACTATAAATCTCTTTGGATAAAGGCATCTACTAAATTACAAAATTTAAATGTCTAAATGTAAATGTAATGTTGTTTTAAACGTGGTTCTTCTGATCTAAATACCGCCAAGGTAACCATATTTACCTGGCTTTATTGTGATTGGTCAACAGCGACACGGCCTGCAGTCAAAAGTTTGTGTTGGGATAGCTGAACTGTGAAATTTAACACTGTCCCATGCAACTAATTTCCTATAGAATCTGTGCTAGAGGGCTACATGTTAAATATAAGAAGAAAATACATTCAAACTTTAAACATGTGATGCATTATTTGTTATTTTACTTTTTTCATTTAACTTTTATGGTTAAATTATATGTAAATCCTTTTTTAGGTTGCAGTTAATTTCAGTTATACAGTATCACCATAACCAGTCACAGAAAAGCCTAGTAGAAAACACATTTTTACTGTATGTAAAAATCTAAATATTTTAATTGCTTAAATTATAATTTTTATGTTTTAATAGTATACAAAACAAGAACCAGAAGTTATCATAAAAGAGTGATTAAATAATTGAATGTAAAATAACTGCATAATCTTAACTTTAAATTAAGTACACATAAGTACACATACATCTGTCACGTTAATACACGGATCAGTATACAATAATACACATAATACACAGATCAATTTGGGAATTTTACATACTTTTGTGTGTAAAAATAATGTGTCATTAGTGATTTCAATGATAGTTTGTTAAATCACAATTGTTTATATTGTGGAAGTATCATCTTCAGTCCTTGTATAAAAGGTTTCAGCGGCAACAACATAAACAAATGTTATGTGGTCCAAACTAAACTTCCGGTTGAGCTTCGTAATTTCAGTTTAATCAAATTATTATACGTTGAAATATTAATATAATTTAATATTGATGCAAATTAATTTAAATAAATTGTTAAACTAAACACAGACCGGAAGTTAAATCCGGACCAGGCGCATGGGTCCGATGAAGAATGTACAAGTCCAATGTGCTGATTGGTTGGTGCCGTATTTGTCCCGCCCCTGCTACACTGTGATTAGGCCAGGAAGACTAAATGTTCCTACAGTCATGTGACCATGAGACATTTTTGCTGTTGCGATAACACAATATCGATAATGTTGTTACATCCCTACAGATCCTATCTTTCCTAATGTTCTGCCAAAACTTTGTTGTACGCACGTAACGTAATGCCTGAAAAAACACCTTATGCGATGGGTAAAAAGTTTTTGCAGAACTGACGTGTTACCATTGGGCTTGTTTTCAATGTGCTATTTCAATTTGGGCATTTTGAAGGGTAACGGAAACAGCTATTGATGAGCTGAGCATTCTACCTCAGGTTAAAAAAAATTAACTAAGGGTGCCCAGCTTAATGGCGATGCTGAGACTTGAAGGAACGCATCATGCTTTAAATTAACCTGCAAAATTCCGCCAGCTGATGGTGTTACAGTTGTGCAGCTATTCTTGTAAATGAAACACCTTAATGACCTATGACCAAATGCACGGAATGTTCTGAAAAACCTCCGCAATAATATAAGTATAAATTGCTTCATACTTAGCTCATAACAATAATCTAGTTAGATAAATAGTCATGCATAATATTAATTGAGTTGTTCGAATGTAAAATTAGATATAAAAGACATTAACATTTCAACGCTGTGATGAGAAAACATCTGATCACTGTTGTGTCTCTCTACGTTTCTTCTCAGCAAATTTCAATTCAACCATCAGTTTTCACATTAAAACATGATAGATGTTAAGTACAAATCTGGTCTCATATGAATGGGCCAGCAAAATAAAAAACATATTGTTCTGTAAACTTCTGTGTGTGTCATTCTCACTTTTAAGTGCACCCTGGAATGCGTGGGCTCCCAATAAAGACAGACACACGAGCACCACACACACAAGCAGGAGGAAGCTCCAACGTGCTCTATTCACTGAAGAGGTGGGAGAAAAGAGATTAGAAACAACAAAGAGGGTTCATGTCAATGATGGCAAAATCTGTACTGAATCATAGCCTAGTACGCATATTAGACACTGCAAAATAATCAGGGAATTGAGGAATAATGTGTATGATTTCTTACCTTCAAATGGGCACACTGGACCCAGATAACCATCAATTCCCCTTACCTTTACCTGGAGAACAGACACAATGCTTTTACATTCTCAAGGCATGCTGTTAACCATTCGAAAAAAATACATACAAAATAATTACCTGAACACATAATAAAGAACTATGTTCAACTTTCCAAAACTCTCCTTGTAATTGCTGCAAAAGAAAAAAAAGTTCTCAATCTTTTGCAAGTTCAAATCATATTCTGTATGTTGTGTTTCTGCACCATTACTTTTCTAAGCGATCTAACTTATAACTACACATGGATCCAACCTATCTAAAAGTCAAAAACAGGATGGCAGTCACATCCAGGGGTTAAACAAAATAATATGAATATCTTGTAATAGGGTTAAATGTAATTTTTACGGGTACTGTGAAAAAGTCTTGGTTACGTATGTAACCTCAGTTCCCTGATGGAGGGAACGAGACGTACAAACTCTTGAAATTCAAGCCATTGAAATTGGTGAATGGCGCTACACGCCACTGGGAAAGATACCCGGGTCGCTGCAGCGGGCGAAGCGTTGTGGCATAAAGGACATCCGTAACCAAGACATTCACTTTCTGTCAGTCTCTCGACGTTGTGTCGATCTGACAGATGGGGTTCCTATCTATATGAAACGCCACTGCGCTTCGCCGTATCACGACCTCAAGCGGCACGACTCTGACTGGTTTAGGCGAGTCACAGGTTAGCACTGCCGCGAATCATGATCTCCCAGTGAAAAAAGTAAAACAGCATTTGAATAAGGCCGACGGCTCTTACCAACGACCGTCACAGCCTTCAAGGGGCCTTCCTACTCTAGATACGAAATAGCCGCCTTGCACGGTGAGGGACACTGGGGAGCGCAGGAACCTCTACAGAGGCCACATCCTACGGACAGGGAGGTGAAATGTGGAAATTATACACGGTCTTGTCAAATGGACAACCCCAACAGGGGTGCACAGATCGGTGGAGTCCACCGTGGGTAGGTCATGGATTCACCAGCCGGGAACCAAGATTGAGCAATACGTCAGACCCAATGGGGGAGACACTACGTGTGGGGCATCCCCTCAAGTAACAGGGGTTCCCCCTTAAGGGGGAAACTCACCTCTACCGAGCTTTGGTATATGAGCTGCTCTGCCCGGCTCATAACCAGAAAGGATGCGTAGTGATGGATAGAATGCCTGTACTTCACCCAGTGGGGAAAGTAGGGAGGCAAAAGAGTGCACTGACTCGCCTGGAGAAGGGGAGAAGGCTCTTCGCAGGAGTACACTTTTCAGGCCGTCATAAAAGTGTTTGGTTTAGCCCAACACGCAGCTTCTACAGATGTCTGCAAGTGAAGCACTCTGATCCAGTGCCCACGAAGAGGCTACACCCTGGGTACATCCTTCCCCTGAGAAAGCAGGTGCTCCATCAGGGGCTCAAAAACCTCCGCTGCAGACGGCTCGAAAGCTGCCATGGAGCGCGAAGCAGGTGATGTTGTGGCTGAACCCCAGAGGACACAGCCAGCAGTGACTGCGTTAGGTAAGGGGTATTGGGGTATGAACAGTCAGATTAACATTCTTAGTGTCCCTACATCACCACCGCCTCCACAGACGGCTCGGAAGCCGCTGCTGCAGACAGCCCGGGAGCCATCACTGCAGACGGATCGGAAGCTGCCACGGAGAGGGAAGCAGGCGATGTTGTGGCTGCCAGTAGTGACTGCAACACCTCGTACGAGTCTATCGCATCCAAGGTTACAGTGGTGAGACATGTCAGGGACACACCCATGCTGTAGGAAATTTTCGGCTCTTCCACCGAAACGCCAGAGGGGAGTCGTATACAGGAGGCGATTGCGCTGATATGCGTTGTATGGTCCAGTAGGTAAGCACAGAGAGATAAATTGCTTAGCATAAAGATGATGCTTCGCATGTTTCGAAGTACAAAAGGTGAATGAATGGGCATCTTCCTTTTATACCCGTATGTACGGGGCGGAGACTGGCGTGCCGCGCCATTCGCCAATTTCGTTGGCCTTTTAAAAAGTACAATCAGAGTTGATAGGTTTTCAAGATCAAACCCCATCTGTAGGTTGGACACAACGTCGAGAGACCGACAGAAAAGGAAAGTCAGATTTCCAAAGGGGACAAATCATGGAAGCCAATTCAGCAGAAGCATCTGCATTCTTATCTTAACTGCTGGACTGTTTCAAGAGCAACAGCCATGAGAAGGGTAAGGGAAAGAATCTTCGTTACTCCAACTTGTTCTAATAGATGAATGGTTCTCCAGTTCACTGGAGAATAATATGGTATATATTCATGTAATTGTGCCCATAATATCTATCTATAGCAGACGCTTGATGAGAGATTCCTACCCAGTGCCCAGCATCCGTTCTTATCCATTTGTCCTTGCCCGTAATCCATTTCTGGACTCTGTGTACATGATGCATGTCATTTATTTGGTTGCAGCTGCTGTTGACACTGGAGCCTTTCCTGCAAAGCCAAAGTTCAGTCTCTAGCCGGCATGGAGAGGTAAGGTTCCAGATCAGAGCTGTTGTGTCACCTTCCCCAGAGTTATGAATTTTAATTGCTGACACAGACACTGATACATTGGAGTCTGAAACAACTAATGAAAGAAAAACAAACATGCTGTCATAAAGGTTAAATCATCTATTTGGCTTCTATTACATTTTATACTGTTCTGTTGTTAAATGTCAATGGACAGCATCTGTGGCATGCTTTCAAGAAAATCAGTTTGACCCCTCCCAGTTTCTAAAAACAGGCAAATATCATGCGGGCAGTAGTGCACTTATTGAAGTCTAGGGAGCAAATGGAACAGAGTTTGAATAGCAGAAATATGAACTATTGGAAATATGAATTCCTCAAGAAGTTCATCACAACCTGTATGGGTTTATATTTTGCTTTATGGACAGCCTTGGAGGATATACGCAGGACCCAGGACAAACGGGATTCTTTTTCATTTCCACATCTTATGCTTTTCAGATTTTTTGGCACCGGAAATTTGTATCAAGATGCATTTTCAATTTTCACTAGTCCAGCTGGACACTGGTAACAGCAAACATTTACTAGTTATTACCTGGCTACTTTTAAAATGGAAATGATAATGCTAACGATCACTGATGTTCTGATTCCTTAGTACAAACAAATATGTTATTGTTAAGAGGAATCCAAATCATTGCCATTTTCAAGACTTTTTAGTTTACAGTTGATCTAGTTAGGCTCAAAGTTACTGTCAAAGTTAGTAATAGTAGACTAGTAATCAGCTTGTATCCTTAGACAAAATAGCAACAACTAGTAGAAAGGAAATGGCATACCTGTTTCATTCAAAAATGGACAGTGCACTTTTCGAGGAAAGTTACCCCAAATCTACGCAAAGGTAAAAGCAAATGTGTTTCAGTTAAAGGGATCAAATACAACATTAATAACAATTTTATTTGTATTATTTATTATCAATATTTTATATTTATATTCACAATCTTGGCTTAGAATATTTAGGTTGCCATTTACTGTAGACCATTAATTGTAAATGCGAACATTGTCAGAATACTGAGTTGTTGCTATCTGACTATTATTTTAAATTGTCTTTTTATGTTTTTTGTTGCATGACCTTAAATGTGTTCAGAAATTCATATGTTACCTCAAAGCACAGACAGGGGGCAACAGAGCTGCGTGCAATCGCAAAATCCCGGCTTGCGTCATTCTTTATGTTGATGAGTGAAGAAAAATAAGTAAAATCACACAACTAGACAAATGAAGAAATTATGTACATACTTGTTTTGAAGACATACCCAATCCACTTTTAAACACTTTCCGTCCCTTTCCAGTTTTTGACATGCCTGGAAGTTTTGATATCTCCCTTTATCTGCATTATCTACAAATAGTTGTATTGCTCCTGTTACGCGATCAGTTCTTCTACCCAACATGGGAGCATCTGAAAAGTAAAACATTAAAGGATGTAATTGATTTGAATCCATTCCACCTGAATCAGCAATTCATTTACCCACCCACTACAGACCTGTAATACAAACAAATAAAAAAAAATCTTTGTTCTGCTAAACACACAAGAAGATATACAGATGAGACCTGTTTGGTTACTGACATTCTACCAAAGATTTTCTTTGTTTTAAGCATAACAAAGAAATGTATGCAGGTTTGGAACAATATGAGAGTGAGTAAATACTGACAGAACTTTCATTATTTGGTGAACTCTCCCTTTAATTTAGGACTACAAAATGAAATAGAAATTTGTAACTCATGTCCTGTTCATGAGAAAATGATAGAAATTGCTGTGAGTTGTGTGCTGGGCAAATAATTATCCTTGTTTATTAGGATTTTGTTGTTATTTAGAAAAAGTTATAATCGTATAGAATTCTGTTTTAGTGTGTATAGTGATGGTACATAAATTATACGAGAATTTTGACCAATTTACCTTTACAGAACACAACATCTCCATCCATGGAACAAACTGAAAAGAAAGGAGTGGGTAGCTTCTATCAGTGATTATTTGCATTACATTTGACATAATTACAAGAAAGATTAAAATAATTTACCTTCTTCTTTTGAAGGTGTAAATATAGTGACCTGTTTAGTAGAGTTTGCGTAGAAAGAATAGACTATGACTGGGCTGCCGAGGTCTACCTCCCTTATTCTAACTACTAAAGACATCCACACCTACAACACACATGCGCAATTTTACAATGGCAAAGTAAAAAAAAGATGGTATTATTTTGAATTGGAAATAACCTCCGTATAGCCGCCTATAGAAACAGCTGCTAATGCGGCATCTAATTATTTATATCTATGGGTAGTTGGGCTGAAACATAAATTTCTACAGCGCATTAAAGGTATGTTGATTCTTTTCAACAAGTGATTCCTTTCATATTTTACCTACATTTACCTGAAGTGTATTGCCACCATCAAACACTGAAGAGGAAAACGTGAAGCGTAGAATTTTTGACTTTGAAAGCGAAGGGTTTGTGTAACATACACAGACAGTGGCAATCGTGTTATCTTCATTTTCATGAAAAACCCTTCTGTGTGCTTTCTCATTGACGTCATCTGCCTTATCATCACCACTGGCATCACCTGCTAGTTCAACATCCACAGACTGACCTACAGCATCTAATCAATCAAATCAATTAATATTCCTTCATGAAATATTCAGACTACAGAAATAAATATGCCCATAATGCAGAAGACATACCTCTGACTGTTGTGTTCACCAAAATTTTTAAGCACAGACTCCAGAATTTCTCCTCCGTTTGGCACAGCACAACGTACGCTTTCAGACCACCCACAAATACATTCTCATCATGACCAATGCAAGCTCCTTAGACAAAAAGACAAAAATGCCATGATTGTACTGTTGGTCATGAACAGTAAATACTGAAAATATTATATAAATCACAAGTGATGATATTGATGAGTTATTTTCCACAATGAATAATGTAATTTACTCTGTGTTTTCTCACCTGGTTTAACTTCACAGTCAACTATACTCTATAGAGAAAAACAATGGATAGAATCTGTATAAAAAGCACTCAACACACACACAGTATACATGTAAAAGAATTTCAGCCACTCCTTTGCTCCTTTGCGTTTAGTAACGCTCTTCAGAGAATGATATTACATTTGTAAATGTTGCCCAGAATACAGAAATCACAGTTTACACCCATCATCCTGTTCAACTTTTACATACACCTGTTTCTTAGGCGTGTCCTCATTAGCATCAGTTCATTTGTTTTAATAGTAGTGGATGATTCTCTCAGTTGTCCTCAGTATGAAAACATGGATCTCAACATTATAGTGTGTGCTGTAAAAGTAGAACTTGGGGATTTGCACCTGGAGGGCATGTCAATGTCTAATAACAAATAAGAGATGCAACAAAACAAAAAAGAAAAATAATGTATCATTCAGGAACACAATACACAAAGTATCAAGAATCATCTTGAACTGGGTTAACTGGGTCAATTATCCGAGAGCACTTTTCCACTGCTTTTCCACCACAGGGCTGATAATGGAAATTTTTAGAATGTTAACACAAGAGACTGAGCTATAACGGCAATCCTGCGCATTCATTAGCACGATTCAGCACAGTTAGAAAACCGTGACGAAAATTCTGAGCCGAGAACAGTTTGTAATCGTGTACTTGTTGAACCAGGCTCACGTGGAAACATAACTGTAACCAAGGGTGTAACTTTGATTTGAGAAGTGGGGGGGACACAAAATGGGAGAAAATGTTTTCGATTTGAATCCTATCACAAATACCTATGTTTTGCTTTGTTTTTTTGTTGTTTAAATTTATTAAACCATGTAACCAAACAGTGTTTTTATTGTATGCAAGTATTGACTGAGAAACAGAGGAAAACATGGCTTGTAAAACTGAATCTGTGGTCGGAAGGAAACGAGCCGGGAGACATTCGGTCATGATTCTCGTGGTGAGACACGGAGAGAGGACCCAGGTGCAGACAGCGGGTAAGGGGTTAACATATTTTAATAATAAATAATAAAACATAGACCCACGTGGGGGTAACAGAACAAAACAGGGATACAATAACATGACAGGACAGGACTAAAACTAACTACACTTAAACAAGACTTAAATTAACTTTTGACATGAACTACAAATAACTAAACTGACAAGACATGAACTCACCAACCAAATCACAAAGAACAAGCACAAGACAGAAGACACAAGGGCATTAAGTAAGGGAGCAAATCAAGAGGGAAACAGGTGTAGGGCATTAATCAATAGGGGGGGAACAAAGACGAGACCAGAGAGAGTGTCTGTAAGACCATAATAATTGCCTCTCTCCACATTAAACATGAGGTTCTGTCATGATCCTGCCACTACACTAAGAGAAACATGACATGATGCAGCAGAATCATGACACATTCTAAAATGCTGTCGATCATCTCTCCTGCACTGGTCCTAGTAGTCCACTTTTCCGTGGCGATGACGGCGTGTGGTTACATTTGAAAGTGAGGGGGACACGAACAGGATTTTGAAAATAGAGGGAGATATGTCCCCCCTGTCCCCAGTGGAAATAACACCCCTGACCTTGACCGTTTCAGACTATGGTGGAAAGCGCTCTGAGTGTCTGTCATCTGTTGCATATTATATATACTGTTATATAATATTACATTAATCATATATCATACAATATTATCGTTATTACTATTGTAAATCTTTTTTAAGTGATATATCAAAATCTTTACTTTTAAGAAAATAATTTTGTTTCCGTTTTTAATCTATTGTGATACTAACATATTTTAATGACATTTATTGAACAAAAATTCATCATTTTATTTATGGAAACAAATTTTGCTGAAGTGATTGTTTTGAACAAGTATTTACCTAAACATTATAAAACCATATTATTTTATGTAAAGTATTTGTATCAATACCGTGTGCCTTTTACCCCATGCTGGTGAGCTTTTTACCCTGAACGTAGGGCAAAAGACCCCCACCACATTTATATGATTTTTAAACAAAAGTAACCACTAATTTATTTTCACACAAAATCTGTAGCTCACATAAATGTTTAATATATGCAATCATACATTATGGGTTTAGTGAAAAGTAAATTTGTGAAATATGTCTGTTTTTTTTGGTTTGTGAATGCCAATACAGTCTCATCAAAGTTTATGAAACATTGGATGACCTGTCATTTCCTTCTTTTAATTTCTAATAAAACTGAAATATTACTTATCAGACCAAAGACACGCAAACCGAATATTTCTGATTATAAACTGCAAGTTGAAGGATGTACTGTTACTCCATCAAATACTGTAAAAGATCTAGGCGTTATATTAGACAGCAACCTGTCATTTCGAAATCACATCTCAACTGTCTCAAAAACAGCCTTTTTCCACCTAAGAAATGTTGCCAAATTACAAAATATTCTATGTGTTGCTGACGCGGAGAAGCTTATTCATGCATTTATGACCTCAAGACTTGACTACTGTAATGCGCTACTTAGTGGTTGTCCTGCATCATCAATAAATAAACTACAGTTAGTTCAGAACGCAGCTGCCAGAGTTCTAACCAGGTCCAGAAAATACGATCACATAACCCCAATTTTATCAACCCTTCACTGGCTACCCATTAAATATCGTATTGACTTTAAAGTTTTTTTAATCACTTATAAAGCCTTAAAGGGTTTAGCCCCTACCTACCTAACAGAGCTTCTATCACACTACAACCCATCACGCTCTCTAAGATCTCAAAACTCAGGACTTTTGATAATACCTAGAATAACTAAATCCACCAAAGGATTGAGCTTTCTCATACGTAGCACCTAAATTCTGGAATATAGCCTCCCCGATACTATTCGAGGATCAGACACACTCGCCCAATTTAAATCTAGATCAAAGACGCATCTTTTCAGCCAAGCATTCACTTAATGCAAAATGTGCTAAATAAACCACCAGGAGACTGCTGACATTAGATATTATTTACTAGGTCTTTTTTATAACAAGTTAAACTATTCATGTTCTGTGTTTTAGCCTTTTTTTGTGTTTTTCATTTTTCCCCTGTAAAACTGCTTTGGAACAATGCAAATTGTGAAAAGCGCTATATAAATAAAATTTAATTTAATTTAATTCAATTTATGGTGGCAGATCGTTTTAAGATAAAGGTATGTTGCTTTTGCATGAAAACAAACATTGAGTGGATTCAGGCTTTAAACGTGAGTACATGAATGCACTCATGGGTAAAAATACACAAAACAAGCACGCTTGCACCTCTCTGAAGCACACAGAACTTATTAAAACTGCTGCTGAGATAACCATCAAAACATACACACCCAGAATATAACCGACGCGCAACACACCTATACTGCACCACAGCAAACAACCAAATTCCTAGTGACTACAATAGGGAGCTCCATGTAGAAACTTGTCTGAGGTGAAACTCTCTCAAAACTATGCTAAATGCAAGCAAATTGGATTGAAAAAATAAGTTGTTAAAGGAAATTTCAACTGTTTTAGTTATCAGCCTACTGTATTCTCATGGTCTTACCTGTCCACAGGTGAGAGTGTGCTTTTCGACAAGACTGACCCTTTCCAGCACCTCAGTGAAGATATACAGGGGCAGAGAGAACAGCACCAGTGTCCGAAGATTCATTTGTCCCCAATTCTGTACACAAATCCTGTTCCCAATGAAAACTAAGAGTGCGTGCAACTCTTCCCTTCACTATGAATGCGCTGTGCTACGTTTTACACAATGAGACAGGGGGGAGGAAGAGAGCAAGATAGAGAAAGAGGAGGGAGGGAGAGAGAGAGAGAGAGAGAGAGAGAGACAGGGAGAGAGGGAGAGAGAGAGAGACTATAGTGAGTAATATTTGGGTATTACTCAATTCTGTATATACATTTCTTCATTTTGATTAACTTCTTATTGTAATAATGTGAAAGACTGACAGCAAGGCAAGGACACATGAAAGCTGTGATAAAACTGTTATTACATACTTTTTCTAAATACATGAAATATTACTTTTGTACTTCTTAAAAATTAATATGAACATGTTTTCTTTACAGTATTTGAGGTGTGGAAATAATAAATGCAGAAAGATACTACATTTTGTTAAATTTTAAAACAAAAAGAATAATTTTACCTAAACACACACACACAAATGTTGTGTTTCTAATTTTTGAATGGTCCAGTGGTTGAGTGGCTAAATTTGCATTACCCTGTTGCTTACAATGTCCTTTATTAAGTACTGCCCTTCAGAAACTAAATCATTTATTTATTTCACCCTTAACAGTGACATTGTTATCCATGTTTTTTGGTAGAACTACACTAATATATGTTAAACTGTTGTTGCTGTAGCAAAGCCATGGTTAATTTGTGAATACGATTTAACTAATAATAACAATGGATTTAGTTTTTATTAGTATTAAACCATGGTCAATAGCATTTGTATGAATCCTGCTATCATTTAGTTTAGTAACATATACAGGTGTTAACATTTATTTTCATATATGAAAGGTAATCATGATATTTCTACAGTAAATAAAAAATCAGTCAAACAAAATCTGTTTTAAATAATATTTTTTTGTAATAGAATTAAAGGTGACTTAAAAGTGTAAAATATTACAATATAAATACTATAGTTTAAAGTTTGCTTGAGTTAGAAAAAGAAAAACAACTTACCAACTGATAGCAGAGAAGACTGTGGGATGAGGTGTGGAGTGATCTGCTGTATGTCGAAGCAGGAACTGTTTAGAATAACAAATATCTGAAACCATCACATCACTGTAAATAATGAAAGAATAATGACAGTTTTTTTTAAACCAAAATAAAAAAAATGTACATAACAGCAGGGCTGCACATGGTATTTTATTGGAATTATTGACCTAATTATTTATATACTATTTATCCCTATTGGATCCGTTATTGTTATTCTCTATAATTATTAGGGGTAAAGCCCCAAAGGGCAGCCCATAGAAACGTACATGGGAAAATGAAGAAAATGTGCATGAAAATGTGTTATCATGACATATTTGGAGTCTCTAACTCAAACCCTCTAGCGTCAGAAACAATCCAAATAATCTTTAATTTTGGCAATAATAACTTAAACTATTAGTTGTTGAAAAGATTTTTTTAATTATATTTTTCTTTGAAAAACCTATTTTTCAAATTCCTCCCAGACCGTTTGTCAGATTTCCACAAAATTAGGGATGTAGCCTACTATAGATAAAATCATGCCAAAAAGATTTGCATATACGCAGGATAACATTTGTAAAAGCGTATACATGGCATTGCAAGCATAAAATAAATTTGCATTCGTAAAAAAGTTTTGTGAAGGTGTAAATCAAGCTGTAAGCAAAATAAAACAAGTTTTGCAGCATTCTAAGTTTGTTTAATTCCCCAAGCAATCGCCGTCATTTTAATGTCTCGGTAAGACAATATAGGCGTATAGCCTGGCTATGAGTAATCCACTTCTAGCCCAAATAATCATGAATTTTGTTACATGTCGTTTTTGCCTTCGAAAACAATGGGTTATGTTGGGTAACCTAGTTCTGTGAATAATTTCAAAACGGCATACTGTGGCGTGTTGACTGAAATGAAATAGAACTTTCATCATATGATGAATGATATTACATCTTGTAAACATAACCAGTTTATTTGACAAGTTTTGTGCGTAGCCATAATTAAGCTCCAATTTAGACCGGTTATTTGTAGCCCACGTATAGTCAAGACTGGTTCATTTTCGTTCTTTGGCCATGCATTGAGATTGTTGATGTATCGTATCATGTTCTATATTTTAAAAATATCAGAAAGATGCAGTGTCCTTTCATTACATGGTCGATCTGTAGTCATGATTTAGCCCTAAATTGGATGGGCTGTGTGTAGTCTGCTTTTAGTCCATCCGGCGAAATGGAGGCGAATTATGGTCTAATTGTAAAGTCTATAGCCTTGACTTAGACCTATTTAGACTAGGTATTTAGATTTGTGTACCAATGTGTTTAATGTGTTCAAGTGTTTTCATGTATATGTCGCCCATGCAGATCATTTTTGCTGTAATTCACAACATTAATGTACATTCTTTTAATGTTTATTTATAAAAATGCATATCAATCTCAACCACTAGATGGCTGAGACATGGTAGCAGGTTGTCGCTCCTTGGGTAACGCAACACCGCTGCCAGATCTTGCTACAACGTTTCCGCCATGTTATTGCACAACAGGGAAAATGAAGCACAGCACAGTGGTGAATACACGGCACTCTTTAAAGAGACATATAGTCTACACCAAACAAGGACAATTTCTATTTGATCTAGTATGTATCAATGTTTTCGATTTCGCATGTGTTCATTATATAAGTAATTTGTAATTATATGAACTGTTTGTATATTGCATTTCAATTTTCATTTATAAATTCTCTGTGTTGTAATTTTCTGTAATGTATTTCTTCTATTAATTTTTTATAATTTCTATTATCTAAATTTGTCTAACTTGGGAAATTGATCTTTTACTTAATAAAAGCTTTATAGTTTGACTGTTTGATGACTAGTCTATTCTAGGGCTATGGTTAGACGTCTATTCTAGGGCTATGGTGTCAGGAACAGAAGGAAGACCCAAAAGCAGATGAGTTAGAAGATTTATTAAAACACAAAAGTCAAAGGAAAACAGAGGTATGCGGCTGTCTTGCCGGGCAAAAGGCAGAAGAAGGCGAGAATCGTAGCTGGGCAGGCGTGGGTCCTTCAAGGCATTAACAGTGTTCGTGGGGATGAAGAGAGTGCGTGGCCAGTCAGGCGAGGTGCGAACGACATCCAGAGGAACACGGCGAACTCTTATTCGGGCCAGCCGAAGTGGGGATCCATTACGGTCGGAAAACCAGGAAAACAGTTGCAAAACCGCAATCCTGCGGAAGAAAATCCACCAGTACCAAACTGGGGGGAAAAAGATTAGTGACAAGACAAGAATCTGTTCAAGGAAACTAACACACTGGCAACGGAAAGGAAATCTGAAGGTGAGTATACAGTGCATCGGGATAATATCTTCACTTTTTCCACATTTTGTCATGTTACAGCCTTATTCCAAAATGGATTCAATTCATTATTTTCCTCAAAATTCTACAAACAATACCCAATAAAGACAAAGTGAAAGAAGTTTGTTTGAAATCTTTAGAAGCAAATTTATTAAAAATAACAAAAAGTGTGAATACTTTCCGGATGCACTGTAAAGTGAAGGAAGATAATGAGGGGCAGTCGTGGCCTAATGGTTAGAGAGTCGGACTCGTGACCAGAAAGTTGCCAGTTCGATCCTCAGGGCCGGCAGGTAACGACTGAGGGGCCCTTGAGCAACCCCTACTTGCTCCCTGGGCGCTGCAGTGATAGCTGCCCACTGCTCCGGGTGTACGTGTGTTCACGACTTGCTGTGTGTGTGTTCACTACTCTCTGGATGGGTTAAATGCAGAGGGCACATTTCAGATATGGTAACTGACAAAATAAGTCACTTTCACTTTCATATGAGGAACAGGTGCGAGAGAGCGTGAGTAAAAACAGCTGTGCAGAGACGGCCAACAAAAGTGACTGGAATGTCAAACCCGAGTACTGACATATGGTTCTATTCTTGCGCTATGGTTAAACGTCTATTAGATTTTCACTGACAGCCGAAATTTTGCCTTGTCTTAGCTTAGATGTCCAGGCTATGTTTGGATGGCTATTAGACGTCTTGAAGCAAAATTGCGTGATGGGTATTATCATAGAATTGTGAGTCTGTTTCGTTTTCATGATCAGAGGATGTTAGGCTACATAATACATTTAAATCACATATATGACGCAAGTAAATACAAATTGTACGTGTGCAGTTTATATATATATAGAATTTTAACTTAAACAAATTTGGAAAATATTTTGGTTGACTCCAAAAGCTCTAATAGAATTTTAGAAGTGTTATGTGAGAATAAGCCTCAGTTAAGCTAATGCAGACCACTTAAAATTGTTAAAAGCATTAATGAATGATTTATGTTAAAGCTGTCACGGTTCATGAGTCTGTGGGTTCATTTTTGTCGTCTCTGTCTAGTGTTTGTGTGTTCGATGCCTGACCACCAGCTGACAGGCTAAACAGACAGCGACAGCTGCAGCACGTTAGCGCTGCCTATATCTGGCAGGCGTATGCATGGTGTGTTGCCAGTTCATTCATTTATGTTCTTTGTCAGTCCTTGACTGTTTCTAGATTCTTGTCACTCACCTCGGAATACGCCTCAGATAGCACAGGTACAACTGTAAGATGTCTGCTAAAGATCTGGACATCTGCAAAACATCTGCTTTGTAAAAACATCCGCTAAACATCTTAGAAAGAGCTGTTGTACATCCATTCTAAATCATACACATCTTACAGACATCTTCTAGAGGTCTATATGACATCTGACGTCCCAGAGACATAAGGCAGATAAGCAAACGGTATCTGCCAGATGTCTTGCAGATGAAAATGCAGACATCAAATAGATGTCTGCCAGATGTACGTGTGCTATCAGGGGCTACACTCTAGTTGGACTACCCACTTGAAGGTGGATTACCAATGTGTTCGCGTGAACTGGTGGATTGTTTCCAGCTGGAGTTTCCTTGGTTGATGTTTCCAGTTGTCTCACCTCTGTTGTTATTTAAGTAAACGTATTCACACTTGCACTTTAATCCAGAGAATATGTGACAGCATTCAATTTGATGTTTTTGATCGATTTCATGTTGTTGAACTCTGAAACCAGAAAGACTATGCTAACTCTTTTGCTTTGGATGATCTTTTGCTTTGATTGCATTTTCTACCGTGTCAGACTGTGACTGGCTTGTTCAATGCCTTTAAAATATTTCACTGTACCAGTCTTTTTTGGAATCTAAAAAATGTTTGCATTAGAGATGAATGAGCTAATCTGCTTTGTCAAGGAAATGTTATGTCAGAGCAGCTGCTCTATATTCAGCATCGTCTTCTTATTTAATAACATAATGTGAAAATGAGTGGTACGTGCAAATTTGGATGTTACTATTTGTACATTTAACAAATATTTGTGATGCAAAATATAGGCCTAGGGATTTGAGATATATACGCAAAATAGGTATGAAAACACTTCAATGTAAAGTATATTTTAACGTTATAATACAACTTAAGCGACAATGCATTTTTTTTAGGTATGACATCATACGCACACTATTTTATCATATTTTAGATTTAATACAATAGTATCACGTAGTATTAATGGGATTAATACTAAAATAATGCAGCAGGGCAAAGACATGTCCGATCATTATTTAGTTTCCTGTATCATACACATGGCTACAAAGTCAACCCCTTTTTATATGTTAGGACCATAACTGCAGCCACTAAAGAATGCTTCTTAGGCCATCTGAACAACTTCTCATTTCCCCAGCATTTCAGATAACTTGGAAGAACTGGATATTGCAACAGAAACTGTTAACTCCGATTTCTAACACTTTAGATTCAGTGGCCCCTCTGCCCTTAAAGAAGAATTGGGAATACTCATGCTGTAAAGAGAACTGCCCAAAAAATGGAGTGCGCCTGGAAGAAAACTAAATTAGAGGTAATTTATATACTCTATACTTGAACATTGCTTTGAACGTATTACTCAGACTAAAATCGTAATGACATGTTTTTCCAGGAATGCTAACAGCAACCCATGATATTATTGCAAATTCAAAAAAATAAGTTTAGCTCATCTGATAGACTTGCAATAGTACCATAAGAGTTGTCCATTATATACAATGCCTATGTATAAATGTTTATGTGTTTGTGTCTGTATATGTGTAAGCATTAGCCTTTTCACTTACCTGCCCTATTTCATATTACTTTTAAGGTTTACTTTACTTTATGTTTGTTCAACTTATGTTGCTTTTCTTGGTTTTGGTTTTCTTGTACAGCCACTTTGATGCAATGCAAATTGTAAAAGCCCTAAAAAATTATAATTAAATTGAAGCTTTCCTGCGGCTCAGTGGTTAGAGCGGGGTCTCCAACCTTTTTGTAAGCGAGGGCTACCAAAATATCTAAAATCCTCTAGAGGGCTACTTGTTAATAACATACTTTCAAACTTTAAACATGTGATGCCTTAATTTTACGCACACAGAACCAAATTCAGATTTCTTTCAGATATTTTTGCACTTAAATATATTAAAGCTTATAACACTTGCTAATAATAAACTTTTATGACAATGTAGCACTTGGCTGATTGGTATAGTCACAGATTTGTCAACTGTCTTGAGCATTATTGGTGAGACCTGTGCTTAGCGGGCACCTTAAAGAGTTCATCCGGGCTACCAGGTGCCCACGGGCACCACGTTGGAGACCACTGGGTTTAGAGCATGGTGATAGCAACGCCAAGGTCATGGCTTCCATCCCAGGGTATTGCACATACAGTGCAAATATATATACAAATATACAATCCCTTTGGATGAAAGCGTCTGCCAAATGCGTACATATAAATGTAAATGATATTCACTTTAACACACTTTTTTCAACTCCTACTAATGTAGGTCAGAGGACTGAAATGTTGCTATTGTAAATAAATATTGGTATGTAGCATCTCGAAGCAGTAAAGTTATTAAAAGCTTTTTAGATCAAATGGTCAGAAAACTCAGAAAGTAGTTTGTTGGTTAATTATATAGTTGTTGACACTGAGGATCAGGGTTGAGAAACACTGCACTAACTAAAGTTGAAAAAGGGAAATCCCATTAGCTGGTAGACTGGGAAAGCGGGGAGCTGCGCAGGCCAGCAGAACAACCTGAGGGCACAGGAGAGGCAGGAAAACAGACATGCGGCTTTGAGCACTGGAGCCAAAGCAGGACAAGACAGGTAAGCCAAATCTTTAAACCATGACTGTGGTAGTCAGAGCTATGGAACTAACCAAAATGGTTAAACACATGGAACTATGTAGGGGAAGGTATAAATGAAACAGAGAACCAGTGAGAGAGGTGATGAGCAAACAAGCAGGGTAACAAGGGGGGCAGGTCACAACGCCATGTGCTCAGCACAACACCACATGACAAAGAGACAACAGAAACACAGGTGAACAGACCAGAGACCTGACATTAATAGAACTATAAATCAGAATAAGTGTTACTATTTTTAGGTTTTTTCAAATGAAATATAAATGTCTCTTGAGAACATTATATTTACAAATAATCAAACCAAATTACCTGTTTGGGACATTTGACCGTCGTTTCTTGACTTCAAAACCGAAAGACACTGGCTTCAGTAAAATTGAGCTAATAAAATTTTTCAAATTCACATTTCATGTCCATTTTTTCACATGTGGCAAGTACCCGTGTAATAAGCAGGATAATGTACAAATGATAAACACTGTCAGGGCTTATTTCTGCGATAAAAAACGGATGACTGTACATGTTCCCTTACTTAAAGCATTACCTAAGGGGAAATCAAATTGAATTATCTTTAGATTTTTTGCATTTAGTTTCTGGCGAAGATATGCAGCCAGTTTGTTATGGGCTGTCTGACTCTGAAACGGAGTCATTCAGGCTGGTTTCTGCATAAATAACTAGCTATCTGAATAAAACCACCACCAAGCCATATACAAACTCTCTACATAGCACCTCTTCTTGATTTTAATATATTTTATACTTATACTCTCAATACTAATGTCACCCGGTGACAGGGCCGAGGGTTATTTACCACACTCCGGAGGAGCAGACACCAGAGAACACCAAGAGGCGGACAACAAGGATGAGTTTAAAAGGTAAGTTTCTTTATTAATCTAAAAAGGGATAAAAGCAGGGGTGGGGATGCTCGTGGCTGTAGCGTGGACGCAATGAAGAAGCGGGGGCTGGTAGGTGCTTCTCCGTCCTTCAGGTAAGGATATTCCTCTCTTGGTGGGCCTGTGGCTGTAGCGTGGACGCAATGAAGAAGCGGGGGCTGGTAGGTACTTCTCCGTCCTTCAGGTAAGGATATTCCTCTCTTGGTGGGCCTGTGGCTGTAGCGTTGATGAAGTGAGGAAGGGGGGGTGCCGGTAGGTACTTTTCCGTTCTCCAGGTGAGTGTACTCCTCTCTAAGCAGGCTCGTGGGACCGATCGGGACTTTCCTCGTCGTCAGACTCGTGGAATTACTCGTGGGGCAGGCAGCTTCTGGACTTGGATTCGTCAACGTGCTCACAAAGCCACCATCCAACTCGTCACAGTAGCTCCCTCTTTACTCCCTGTAAGGGACGGACAATTCGATAGTGAGGCAGGCAGTAGTAGGTGAGACAAAAACTGGGTACTTTACCAGCCTCCACTCTCGTTCTGGATATACTGGAACGGCATCATCGGAAGAATTGGCAAGGCTGGGTTTTCGCTGAGGCGGGATACAGTGCTCGTGATTCGTGGCAACAACGGAGCATTGAGTTCTCCTTCCTCCTCTACGCCATGCACACGATCGTTAGGGTCCTGGAAACAACTACGGGGACAGTTCAATTCAAATACATCTTCAAGGTTATAGACCAGTTTCATCCATCAGAGACTCAGAGAAAACAGTTGTTCGATCTCACCACACTCGTGCATAAATCACTCTGGTAAATCCTCACATGTGTTGGTTTCACTCTATCAGACACTGCAAACTCACTCTCTCTTTACAGCGATTAATCAACTCGTTTCTCTCCTCTTCATAGGGTGAATGATCCAAAGGTTAGTAGTTCCAAACGATAAACCCGTACTCGATGGTCTCCCCAGCTGGTACAGTTTCTGTTCCTCACTCACCACTCACTGCCACTACGATGATCCTCGAGTATTCCTACAGCGCTTCACAACTGCACGAACACTCTCTTCCCCCTTCCTCTTCTCTCCCTTTACCATGCTTTCAGCCTCTCTCTTTATACTGAAGCACATGCTTCAATGAAGCGCTAATCATTAGCTTCAGCTGGCGCTCGTTATGGTGTCGCACCGGCATTTCTTCCCCCTAACAACGAGTCGCAGTCTCTCTTCGGTTCCTGGTTCGTTCACCCGGTGACATCCTCCCCCACCGGATCCGTTCTAGTCCCGAGAACGGGGTCTAGACTCCTATTCTCTATACCTGATAGGAGGTACTCCTCGGGTCTCCCGCTGGGAGCGTCGAGCGGGAGCAGCGGGTTCGTCCTCCCTGAGTTCAGGAGTGGGGGCTCTAGGGTACATAGCCCAACCCACCCAAGGTGGTGCAGGGGCCACAGGCGCCGGCGGCTCCTCAGTCTCTTGCCGCGGATAGTTAGGGCAGGGGCGAAGCAAGTTTCGGTGCAGGATTCTCACAGGGCCGGCCTTCCCCTCTGGCCGGATGGTATAGACGGGCTGGTCAGGTCTCTGTCGTTGCTCTACCACATATGGCACGGTTTCCCACCGGTCGCTGAGCTTCCCCTTCCCCTGGCGCCGGTTATCTCGCACCAGCACCCGTTCTCCGGGTAACAAGGGGGCTTCTCTGGCAGTACGGTCATACAGACGCTTGTTCTTCTGGGCGGCCACGTCGAGATGTTTGGACACTTTCTCATACGCAGAGTGGAGTTGGCGGTGGTGTCGGTGTACCCATTCGGTGGTGGTGGCGGGGGCCTCGACCACTGCTGCTCCGAGGAGCAGATCCATGGGTAAACGCACATGTCTCCCAAACATCAGGTAAGCAGGGGCATAACCCGTAGTGCTGTGGACGCTGTTGTTATAGGCCTGCACCAGGGCCGGGAGGCTATCCGTCCAATAACCCTGGTGGTCCGCATCCAGAGTCCCCAGTAAACTCAGAAGCGTCTGATTGAAACGTTCGCATCCCCCGTTTCCCTGTGGGTGGTATGGAGTGGTGTGGGTCTTTCTGCATCCGTACAGTTGGCATAGTTCTTGGATGACACGGGACTCGAAGTTCGGCCCTTGGTCCGAGTGGAGTGTTTCGGGACATCCAAAGGGCTGGAAGACATGTCTCCACAGAGCGTTGGCAGTGGTGGTGGCGGTCTGATCTAAGGTCGGTATGGCCCAGGCATACTTGGTGAACAAATCCGTAACGACCAAGATGTTCTGATAACGATCTGTTGGACGACTCAAGGTCAAGAAATCCATAGCCACCATATGCAATGGGGCTCTGGGCCTCACCGGAACCATGGGGGCCCTCACGTTTCGTCGGGACTTAAACAACACACAGCGGGGGCATCCTTGTACGTGCCTCCCCACTGATTCTTCCATCCCGCTCCAGAAAAAGTGCCGGCGCAGCAGTGATACCGTCCGTTCTTGACCCTGATGTCCTAGCCGATCGTGGTAGGCCTGGAGCAATGGCTGAATTTGGGCTTCAGGCACCACCACCTGGTATACCATCTCGTGGGTCCTCGAGTCCAAGACAGACCTACAGATCACTCCTTCCTGCAACTTCAGTCGCTTCCAGTGCCCCAGAAGCTTCTTTAATCCCACGGGCTGTCCCCGTCGTTCATCCATCCCCGGGAGTTTGTTCCGCTCCAGGTAAGTCCGCAGGGTAGCCAACCCTTCATCCTGTTCCTGCCTCTCCTTCCATCGGTGGGGGTCCCATCCCCAACTTGCCGGTACTCCCTCCGATCGTGTTCCAGGTACCTCCACTATCCCTACCATCAGCCCTTCCTCTGATTCTGGTTCTGGGGTTCCTCCTTCCCCTGACGGTGGTAATCGTGACAGAACATCAGCATTTATGTGTTCACGGCCTGGCCGATACTGCAGCCGATAGTTGAAATTGGCGAGCTGAGCCACCCACCTCTGCTCCACCGCCCCTAGCTTTGCGGTTTGGAGGTGGACCAATGGGCTGTTGTCGGTCACCACCAACACTTCAGCTCCCCACAAGTAGTCCTTAAACTTCTCACACAAAGCCCACTTCAGGGCCAGCAGCTCGATTTTAAAAGAGCTGTAGTTGGCGTCGTTCCGCTCTGCTGGGTGAAGACTCCGACTGGCGTAGGCGATGACCCTTTCTGTTCCGTCCTGTCGCTGGGCCAGTACGGCTCCCAGTCCGCTGTTGCTAGCGTCGGTGTAAAGTACAAAGGGTCGGGTGAAATCAGCGTAAGCCAGAATGGGGGCCTGCAGCAACTCCTGTTTTAGCCTCTGAAAGGCGGTCTCACACTCTGGGCTCCAAGTAATCGTGGGGGAACTCCGGCTCCGTGAAGAACCGGATCCGACCAGCAGCTGATTCAGGGGCTTCGCAATTTTTGATAAGTCTTTTATGAAGCGTCTGTAGTAGCCGACAAATCCCAGAAAAGACCGCACCTGCCTGACGGTCTTTGGTGGAACCCAGCCCTGTACTGCGGACACCTTCTCCGGGTCAACAGCCACTCCTGCAGCGCTCACTCGATGCCCCAAGAACTGGACCTCCCTCTTAAGGAGCTGGCATTTCCCTGGCTGGAGCTTCAGTCCATACCGTTCCATAGCTCGGAAGACTTGCTCCAGATGTAACAGGTGAGAGTCAAAGTCGGGGGAATAGACGATTACGTCATCTAAGTATACCAAGGTGGAATCCATCAGCTTTCCCCCCAGACATCGCTGCATCAGCCTCTGGAAGGTCGCAGGGGCGTTGCAGAGTCCGAAGGGCATGCGATCCCACTCAAACAGGCCAAAAGGGGTGGTGAAGGCGGTCTTCTCTCGGTCTTGCTCCTCTACCTGTACCTGCCAGTAGCCACTCGCCAAGTCAAGGGTGGAATACCAGGCGGCATTGGTCAGTCCTGTAAGGGAATCCTCGATCCGGGGCAGGGGGAAAGCATCCTTCTTGGTGACCAAGTTCAGTTTGCGATAATCCACGCAAAATCTCCAAGAGCCCGTTTTCTTTCGTACCAGGACAATTGGGACGGCCCATGGACTGCTGCTCTCCCGAATAACTCCACGTCCCAGCATCCCCTTTAGTAAGGCACGAACCTCAGAGTATAAAGTCGGGGGTACCGGACGGTACCGCTCTCGACTGGGTGGAGCGTCTCCGGTAGGTATAACGTGTTTGACGATGTCGGTGCACCCATAGTCCTCATCGTGGGTGGAGAAGACGTGTTGCCACTTGGCCAACAAGCTCTGAAGTTGGTGGGTCTGCTCTTCTTGTAGGCCCTCCCCCTGCAGGGACTCACTCCGCAAATGGGTCGGCATGCTGTGGGTAGCGGGTCCATGACCAGATTCCTCCCTTGCCAAACCGACCTCGACCACCGTTGCGCTTACTTGGCAGAAGCGAACCTCCTGCTCCTCCCTCACCTGATGGGAACTCACTGGCGTGATACGGGTCAACCGTTGGTGACGATAGAGTTGGACAGGGTAAGTGTTCGTGTTTCTCACTTTAACTGCAATTCGGCCCTGACGGGCTAACGTTAACCCCCGAGCAACTTCGACGGCCTGACATTCCCAGTGGGGCTCGACAAGGACACACTCCTCAGGACCATCGGCCCGCTCAGGAAGACGGACCCAGACCACAGCCTCGCTCCGGGCAGGAATGGAGACAGCGTATCGACATGCCACTCGGCCAACGTCTTCCCGATCCTGTTGGGAGCTGGCGACCTGTACTCGTCGACAGTCGGTGATGACACGTTCCCACTCTCGCTTCTCGGCTACAGAAGTGGAACGAAGGGGACCCACGCGAAACAGCTCTTCCCAACAGTCCATGATTACGTTCATCCCCAACAAGGCTCGATGTTCCCCCAGACAGGAGTCCCGCACAATCACCACTCCCTTCTGTGGGATCGTGGTGCCCTGGATCTCAAAGTCGGTCACCTGATATCCGATATAGGGGATGTTCAGGCCATTTGCTCCTCGCAGGGTGAGCCAGGGGACTTCAGCTTCAAGTAAGTGATGGGCATCGAACAGATCTTTAGACAGACTCTCGGCAAACATGGTGACCTGGGATCCTGTGTCTACCAGGCACCGAACAGTAACTCCATTGACTTTAATCTCCACGAGGGGGCAACGTCCCACCAGGCCGTCTCGTGGAGCTGAGCTTATAAAGGGGTCCATACGGGGGTTTCCGACCACTTGACCCACAGTGGCCGGTCGTCCTAAAAAACCCCCCTGTGAGTTACGTCGGGGGCCGCATTGGCGGCTGTAGTGTCCTGGCTCTCCGCAGTTGTTACAGATCGGGCGCCCTTGCCCATCCCACTGGAACCTGGAACTGAATGGTCGGCCGGTACGTCTCCCCGGATCCCTCCCCCCGTCAGAATACGACCGGTCTCGGAGCAAAGGCGGGGGCTCTGACCGTCCACGACGGATCTCTCCCAGAAGAGTCTTCGAGAACTCAGCCATTTCTTCTCGAACATCCTTCATCAACTCTGCACGTAAGGCCTGTTTCCAATCCGTCGGTTCAGGCAGTACTGGGGCACTAGTACCACTTGCAGCCATACACACCGGCGACTCCACGGTCTGGTGGTGATCCTGTTCCAGGGCTAGGGCCTCTTTACGTAGGTCTTCGAAAGTCAGTGCTGCGTCCCGTCGAAGCTGCAATCTCAGACTCTGTCGCACTGGACCTTCTCGTAACCCCAACAGGAACTGGTCTCTTAATAATGTCTCTCCATCTCCTAGACCATGGTGCTCCCGACTCTTCAACCTGGCGAACTGTTCTCGTAGTCGCAGAGCGAATGCTCGCAGGGTCTGCCCAGGTCCCTGCTTACAGTTAAAGAACTGAGCCCGCAACACTGCCACGGGAGTGGAATCGCCATACTGTCTGGACAAGAACTCAAAGATCGCTTGTGTAGTGGCTCGGACGGCTTCAGGTGCTGCTCGAACTTCTCTCTTTGCCTCCCCCTCGAGCGAATTCAGCACAAACTGTATCCTCTGGGTTTCTCTGAGCCCTTGCAGTCCGGCCAGGTACTCGACTTGCGCTCTCCAGTCTGTCAAGCTCAACTCTGAGCCGGGCCCACCGTACTTCTGAGCCCACGGGGCTCCCATAAATATAGATGCCATCGGCTGCCGGGCGGCTGGCAAATCGTCATCCGCCATCCTGGGTCCTCTGGCCGCTCAACCCCGAGTGGTAATCCTGACGACTACGCCAAAAGTTATGTCACCCGGTGACAGGGCCGAGGGTTATTTACCACACTCCGGAGGAGCAGACACCAGAGAACACCAAGAGGCGGACAACAAGGATGAGTTTAAAAGGTAAGTTTCTTTATTAATCTAAAAAGGGATAAAAGCAGGGGTGGGGATGCTCGTGGCTGTAGCGTGGACGCAATGAAGAAGCGGGGGCTGGTAGGTGCTTCTCCGTCCTTCAGGTAAGGATATTCCTCTCTTGGTGGGCCTGTGGCTGTAGCGTGGACGCAATGAAGAAGCGGGGGCTGGTAGGTACTTCTCCGTCCTTCAGGTAAGGATATTCCTCTCTTGGTGGGCCTGTGGCTGTAGCGTTGATGAAGTGAGGAAGGGGGGGTGCCGGTAGGTACTTTTCCGTTCTCCAGGTGAGTGTACTCCTCTCTAAGCAGGCTCGTGGGACCGATCGGGACTTTCCTCGTCGTCAGACTCGTGGAATTACTCGTGGGGCAGGCAGCTTCTGGACTTGGATTCGTCAACGTGCTCACAAAGCCACCATCCAACTCGTCACAGTAGCTCCCTCTTTACTCCCTGTAAGGGACGGACAATTCGATAGTGAGGCAGGCAGTAGTAGGTGAGACAAAAACTGGGTACTTTACCAGCCTCCACTCTCGTTCTGGATATACTGGAACGGCATCATCGGAAGAATTGGCAAGGCTGGGTTTTCGCTGAGGCGGGATACAGTGCTCATGATTCGTGGCAACAACGGAGCATTGAGTTCTCCTTCCTCCTCTACGCCATGCACACGATCGTTAGGGTCCTGGAAACAACTACGGGGACAGTTCAATTCAAATACATCTTCAAGGTTATAGACCAGTTTCATCCATCAGAGACTCAGAGAAAACAGTTGTTCGATCTCACCACACTCGTGCATAAATCACTCTGGTAAATCCTCACACGTGTTGGTTTCACTCTATCAGACACTGCAAACTCACTCTCTCTTTACAGCGATTAATCAACTCGTTTCTCTCCTCTTCATAGGGTGAATGATCCAAAGGTTAGTAGTTCCAAACGATAAACCCGTACTCGATGGTCTCCCCAGCTGGTACAGTTTCTGTTCCTCACTCACCACTCACTGCCACTACGATGATCCTCGAGTATTCCTACAGCGCTTCACAACTGCACGAACACTCTCTTCCCCCTTCCTCTTCTCTCCCTTTACCATGCTTTCAGCCTCTCTCTTTATACTGAAGCACATGCTTCAATGAAGCGCTAATCATTAGCTTCAGCTGGCGCTCGTTATGGTGTCGCACCGGCATTTCTTCCCCCTAACAACGAGTCGCAGTCTCTCTTCGGTTCCTGGTTCGTTCACCCGGTGACACTAACTTATCTGATACTTTACTAAATCTTTCCAATATCACTGACTCAAAAATCTAAACCAACTTCTGTGAGCGCAAACGGTTGTGGGTTTAATTCCCAGAAAACACACACAATGCTAAAATGTATAGCCTGAATGCACTGTAAGTCACCTTGAATAAAAGTGTCTGCCAAATGTGTAAATGTAACTCCATTATAGGGTGGCCATACGTCCGGCTTTTGGCCGGACAGTCCGGATTTTAAGCCCCCTGTCCGGCATCCGGCGCAGCATCAAGCCGGATACTCATTTGTCCTCCTTTTCGGAGTTGCGCTTAAAAACGCGCTCTAAAACCTTTATTGGGACGCAGCAGCACAGCGTCTGACGCCGTAAGGTCTCCGGTCAAACAAATGATTGGCTGAAAGAGGTGTCAAATAAATATCTGATATATCATTGGTTAAAAACGTAAACAAGCCTCCACGAATTGAGGTGGAGTCCACATACTGGCTACGTCACATCATAATGTTAACACGCCGAAACGTCCAACATCATTTAATCCAGAATGGACAAAAGAGCACGAATTCATATCAAAAAGCAGTAGAGATGCTTTCCATGGATTTTGCACATTATGTCGCTGTGAAGTGGACGTTAGTTGTAAAGGGAAAGCCACCATTGACCGACATGCCAGCACTGAAAAACATAAAGGTAACCGACGAGCTGCAGCTTCCCTTAGGTCTTAATTTCGAGAGGCAACATCACCTCAGGATGACAAAATCTGCGCAGCAGAGCTTTGTAAAGTCTATCATGCAGTCAAGCATCACCAGTCATACAGGAGTGTCTTGAATAAATACAAATACTGTGAACAAACATTTTTTTGCCTCTTCTGCTATAGGTCTACAGCAAGATATGTCGTAGATCAAATTGTCTGGCAATGATTAGAGTAGGCTATTTCAGAATCATGACACCATAGATATGATAGACAAAATTGTATTGTATTTGCGAGTGCACCAGATGCAGTTATTCTTGCCTCACTAAATGCCGCAAAGTGTCCTCCTTTTTGGTGTTATGGAAATGGCCACCCTACCCTATTAGCATAACATTAGCTTTTCTTCTGTGTATACTGTGTAGCATTATGCTAACCCATTAGCTTGTCTTTTGTGCTGTTTCTTCTCTCCCACATGGTATATACTACGATTTCATCAAGCAACAAGTCCTTGGTAAAGTGGTTTGCCAAGCGGACTACTCCAGTTCCCTGTTCCTTGCCAGCTCCACGAAAACTACGCACACAAGACAAATGCTGCTAACGTGATGCGAAGTCTCTGCTCACCGGAGTAACGGTGCAAGGTAGAGCCTACTGGTAGAGGTTCTTAAACTGTTCCTGGAGACCCACTGCTCTGTATATTTTGGCTCGCTTCGTGGACTCATAATTTTGACAGGTTTCTTTTGACAAATTAAATATAAATATATATTTAAAGAACATATATAACATTATATTTAGAAATTATTCAACCAAATTGCCTATTCGTGACATCTGAACATCGTTTCTTACCTTAAAGCCAAAAGTAAACGACTTCTCCTTGTGAAAGGTCTGCATTCTGTAGAAATGAGCAAATTACATTTTTCAAATTCACATTTCATGTAGTTTTTTTCTCATGTGGCAAGTAGCTGTGTAACCAGCAGACGGCTGTTATCGCAAAATAAGCCACTTAAGTGTGATACACTGATCACACTGGCTTATTTCTGCGATAACAACTGGATGCCTGTACATTATCCCTAACTTGTGCAACAGGCCACTGGTTGTATTAGTGTAGTTTGTGTCTCTGTGCCTTCTATGGATTCCTGAGTGCTTTATCAAACAGGTGAAACTGTTTCTTCTTTGTGTCTGAGTGTGGCCTACACCATTACTGATATATTGAAAATCTAGTCTTTTCTATTTTTTACTCAAGTATGTTTTTTTCGTAATAATGCTTACTGTTTGTAAAAGAAAGTATTAGATTTGTTATTTACTCTTGTTTTAAAGCTAAAAACATTAAACGTGTAAAAAGATTAAAAGTGTAGTGGCGTAAAAAGTATGATATGCTTTAATGTTGTAAGTCATTAAAAACCTTTAAGAAATTATTCAAAGACACGCATTTTATTCAAACCTGTAAACACAACACGTGTGTTTACAGTCTTTTTGGATTTGACATACAGTATGGGCGTGAGTAGATGAGTACACTGATAAAATCTAAACTTTGAGATATTTTGCATAACTTCCAGCTATTTGTTATCTGTGTTACTGCTCCAAATGTTGGACACGTGCCATAACCCTTTCTGAACACACGTAAGGCATCTGGAAACACATGAAACCGTTGAGAACTTGTCTGATCACATGTCAGTTCACTGCACCAAAACAATTCTGACTGGAACATACAGTACTGCCCTGCAAAGGCAAGCGCAGTAACTTTATTTTTGGTCAAAATTAGTTACTAATATTTTGGGACAGTCAAGACCTGCTTTATTATGTGGATTAGAATCTTAAATTAAAATGTTGATGTTCAAAAATGTGTACCTTGCTAGACTGAGTTTATTGTAGACTTTGTTGCTTTGTTGTGGGGAACAAACACACAAATAACATTTCATGTTTCATTCCATTTCACAGTGAAATTTACATACATTTTACTATTGGTCTAGGATCGTCCCTCATTCCTTCATTTAAAAAATAACTGATTCAAAGTGAAAGGCTTGTTGTTTAGGTAATCCAGTAGTCAGTCATTATTTCAAATTATTACATGGCTCGTTGGAATGCTTGATTCTGCTTGGCCAGTCGCAACCTTAAAACCGGAAGTAAACAGCTTTTCCACGCGGAAGGTCCACATCTGGTGAAATTAGCTAATAAAATATTTCAAATTCACATTTCTTGTCCAGTCCTGATCACACTGTTGGGACTTATTTCTGCGGTAACAACCGGATGCCTGTACATTATCCCTTACATAAAAGGTCAAGAGATTTTTGGCACAGAATGCGGCAGTTGACCGATCACAATCAAGTATTATAAAGAGTGACCTAATAATTTCTAATATTTTGATATTTATTCATTCTTCTTTACACTTGGCATTTGCATGCGATCACTATGAATATCAATCAACCAATCAGCAGATGGTGGCTTCTGAACATACACTCTCACCACCAAGCAGACGTCCATGTGACGTTGCTTTTGGGGCTAAATCACGTTGGTCCTTTATACAGCCCGAAAATAATAGTTGAAAATTGGTCTTTGTTTAGGCCAGGGGTCGGCAACCCGCGGCTCCGGAGCCGCATGCGGCTCTTTCATCCCTCTGATGCGGCTCCCTGTGGCTTTTAAAAATAACAGACATCCCAAGTCTCCCGGAAGTTCCGGGAGTCTCCCGCATATTGATAGCGGCTCCCTGATGCCCGCAAATGAGGTAAAATATCCCGGAATCTAGAGCGATTGATTCAGCCTTGCGTGTGTGTGCGTGTGCTAGTCTGCGTGTGTGCCGCATGAAGCGCATTTAATACAGAGAGCGTCCTGATTGGCCTGTTTCGGTAAATCAACCAATCAATTGCCATTGTGGGCGGGCTTTTGTCTTTTATTCTGAGTACCGAACTGAATATTTAGTTCGGGACTCGGTAATATTTACACCCGCCAGCGCGCGATTTCTTGAACTTTTCTAAACCCAGGTAGGCCAACTCATATATGTCTGTGAGCCAACTATGGATAATGGATAATTCAAAGAAAAGAAAAGTCTCTGTAGAAAACAGAACGTTTAATGCTACGTGGGCAGATTCATATGCTTTCACTGCTGACGAGACTGGTTTACCAGTATGCTTAATATGTAATGAAAAACTAGCAAACAACAAAAAGTCAAATGTCGCAAGACATTTCCAGAATAAACACGCAGCCTTTGCTCAAAAATATCCGGATGGAGATGAGAGAAAAAAAGCTGTTTCGGAACTGATGCGGAAGGTTGATCTTAGCAAAAATCACTTCAAGAAGTGGATGAAGTCTGCAAATTCAACTACATATGCAAGTTTTGTAGCCGCTCAGGAAATAGTCAGGCATGGGAAGCCGTTCACAGATGGAGAATATGTAAAAGAATCTTTCATTAAGATTTCAGAACATCTATTCACGGACTTTAAAAACAAGAGTGAAATTGTGCAGAAAATCAGGGATATGCCCCTCTCTGCAAAGACTGTCAAAGACAGAACCATAAAAATGGCAGAAGACATCACCAGACAGCAAATTAAAGACATCAATTCAGCTGTGGCCTACTCAATTGCCTGCGATGAATCTAAAGACAAAGGTGATATTGAACAAGTAGCGCTGTTCTGCCGGTATGTAAACTCTGCTGGGCCACAGGAAGAAATGATTGAGTTGATACCGCTAAAAGGCCAAACACGGGGGGAGGACATCTGTGAGGCTGTCTTGAATTGTTTAAGAGACAAAGGAATAAACACCACCCACCTGGTGTCAGTGGCTACTGATGGGGCACCAAGTATGACAGGAGCGCATAAGGGCTTTGTAGCTTTACTGCAGAAGTCGCTGGACAGAAAGCTGCTGACCTTTCACTGCATCCTGCACCAAGAGGCACTGTGTGCTCAAACATTTCCTCCGGAATGCACAGAAGTAATGAATCTTGTCATCCAGATTGTCAATAAAATAATGGCAAAAGCTTTAAATCACCGTCAGTTCCGTTCATTACTGGACGAGTTGGAAAGCACATATTCTGATCTCCTGCTGCACAACAAAGTCCGGTGGTTGTCCAGAGGGGAGGTGCTGAAACGTTTTGCCGCATGTCTGGAAGAAGTGAAAACTTTCCTGGGAAGCAAAGGGCTCACATTTCCTGAGCTGGAACAGCCAGAGTGGCTGGAAAAGCTACACTTCATGGTAGACATGACAGCGCATTTGAACACGCTGAACACAGCTCTTCAAGGGAAAGGACGCACAGCCCTGCACATGTTGGAGGAGGTTTTGGCATTCGAGCGCAAGTTGACAGTGCTTGCCAGAGATTTACAGAAAGGTACACTGTCACACTTCCCCAATTTGAGAGAGTTCAAAGAAGCTCACATGATAAATTCGGAGTATTTACATTCTGCAATCATCGCAATGCAAACATCGTTTGGGAAACGATTCTGTGAGTTCAGAGAGGAAAAAAACACATTATCCTTCCCAGTCACTCCCCTGAGCCTCGATCCATCCCTGCTGAATACGACTGCATTGGCAGGTGTGAGTCAACCTGATCTTGAGATGGAACTGGCCGACATAGCCGACAAAGACATATGGGTGTCCAAGTTTGAACGCTTGACAGCAGACCTTGAAGATGTTGCCCGTCAGAAGGCCGTTCTTGCTCAGAATCACAAATGGCGTGAAATTGAAAACCTCCCCAAACCGGACAAACTTGTGTTCGAAACTTGGAATGCTATCCCCGACGTTTATGTGAACATGAAAAAGTATGCACTTGGAGTCCTGTCGATCTTTGGATCCACATATGTATGTGAGCAGGTGTTCTCCAACATGAACTTTATTAAAAGCAAACATCGCGCACGCCTCACAGATGACAGCTTACGATCCTGCGTAAAGATGAAGGTGACGGCATACAGCCCTGATGTGCAGACACTGTGCACAGAGTTTCAGGAGCAGAAATCACATTAACCAAGTATGATAAATATTTTAATTGCCAATTATTTTGCATATCTTCATATTTTTTCATTGTTCAGTGAAATAGTCCTTTTATTCTTCAGGTTGACAGCTGACTGCACGCGCCAGAAAAAGGATGATGGCACACAAAGAGAGGACGGCATTTTTGGTTTGCTGCCGGTGGATAATTTAAGTTCGGCGTTTTTTCATAAATACAAGAAGGACTAAAATAGACTGAGTATTTTACTTGAAAGTAACCTTCAACCCAACGTCTTTTTTTCTGAGTTCAAAATGTTTTTGTTGCATGCAGAAATTAATTTGTCTCTGCAGTAGTTCATTCATCTCATGAATGCAACACATTATAGTTTGTTTATGCATAGCATAAAGGCAAATTGCAAATGCAGTGTTATTTCATTTTAAATGTCAAAAGGGTTTTGTGGCTCCCAGTGTTTTCTTTACTGTGAGAAACGGGTCCAAATGGCTCTTTGAGTGGTAAAGGTTGCCGACCCCTGGTTTAGGCCGTCCGATTTGTAATAATTTAGCCCAAGTTCAATTTAGCCCACATACAGCCATAAAAAATTTTGAAAATAATTACAGATCACATTAGCACAAGACAATTATTCCTAGATGAAAATGTGATGTAAATTACACCCATTCGGTACTATTATAAAACTTCCCAGTAAATAAAGATACACCCAAAGACGTATTTTCCTTTGGACGTCTGTAAAAATTGTATTCTGTAACGTCAAACCAGCAGAGGGAGCCGTCCCCTGAATACTGACTGAGATCAACTACCTCTTCTGCTTCTACATTGACTTCCTGTTTGGTGACTATTTAGCCAGAGAAGCTACATCCATGCTTTGCGAAGCATTGCCAGTTACACTGCCTTACCCAGTGTGTCCCTTTGGTTTCCTGTTTGTCGACCACGTGTATGATTCTGCCTGTTTATCATTGATTGTCTGGATTATCCCTTGCGATTTGGCTGCCTGATTGGACTGGTTTTCTGGTATTGACCCACTGCCTGTCTACGATATCTGTTTGTTTCTGTTGCTGCTCAATTAATGCTCCTCAGCAAATGGATTCTACTTCGGACTCCGCGTCCTCTTTACAAATTCAGATGAATGCAGACATATTTTCCAAGTCTTATAATGTAAAATGGAGGCTCATTTTACACATTTACACAGCTTCTGTACCACATAAATAGTCTCATGCTACGTTAAATAATACATTACATTATAAATACATACATAATTGTTTTAATGTTCTCTTGTACATACAAATAAATCTACATCCATAGCCAACCAATCCCCTGACCTCCATATTAATATTTATGTTTACTGAACCACATCTACATGCAACTACATGCATGCTAGACCCTATACCTACAAATCTACTGAAAGAGATGCAGAAATTATAGATCCTCTACTTGGCATTATTAACTCATCTCTGACATTAGAACATGTGCCTAAAGCATATAAGGCTGTTATAAGGCCCCTTGTCAAAAAACCCATCTCGACCCTGGAGAACTATTTAACTACAGACCTATTTCGAATCTACCTTTCTTATTTGAGTTGAGACTACTTTTTCCAGAACTTTAGATATGTTCCTTCCTCCAAAGGAATGCGATTAATGAAGATTTCCAGTCTGGATTTAGAGCACATCACAGTACAGAGACTGCTCTGATTAGAGTTACAAATTATCTGCTTATGGCGTCTGACCGAGGTTGTATCTCCTTATTGGTGCTGCTAGATCTTAGGGCTGCATTCGACACCATTGACCACAGCATGCTCCTACATAGACTCGAAAATGATGTCGGTATTAAGGAAATAATTTTGAAATGGCTTAGATCTTATTTATGCGACCGTTTTTAATATGTAGCAGTAAACAATGAGGTATCACGCAAATCGCAAGTCCAGTACGGTGTACCACAGGGCTCAGTCTTAGGGCCTATGCTCTTCACATTATACATGCTACCTCTAGGAGATATAATAACGTGACACGGAGTAAGCTTTCACTGTTATGCTGATGATACTCAACTTTATATTTCCTCGAAGCCTCACGAAACACAGCAATTCCATCGAATAGTGGAATGCATAGTCGATATAAAAAAGTGGATGAGTAGCAATTTTTTATTACTGAACTCGGACAAAACTGAAGTGTTACTTATCGGACCGAAAACCGCCCTACGTAACAACCAAGAATACTGCTTAACTATTGATGGATCTTCTATAAAACCCTCATCTTCAGCTAAGAATCTTGGCTTTATATTCGATAGTACTCTATCATTTGAGATATATTAAAATATATATCTAAACTACGTCATATGCTGTCACCATCAGATGCCGAGAAGCTTATACATGCCTTTATGACATCAAGACTAGATTACTGTAATGCACTATTAGGTGGTTGCCCTGCAGGCCTATTACAAAAACTCCAACTGGTCCAAAATGCGGCAGCTCGAGTTCTTACGCGTACATAAAAAAGTATGAGCATATTAGCCCGGTTCTGTCAACCTTGCACTGGTTACCAATAAAGCATCGCATAAACTTTAAAATCTTGCTTATTACCTATAAAGCCTTGCATGGTTTAGCTCCTCACTACTTGAGAGAACTTCTAACGTATTATAGTCCATCACGTGTACTATGCTCTCAGGTGTCAGGTCAGTTGGTAATACCTAGAATTTCAAAATCAAGTGCAGGCGGCAGATCCTTTTCCTATCTAGCGCCTAAACTTTGGAACAGTCTTCCATGCACTGTCCGGGAGGCAGACACACTGTCAGTTTAAATCTAGACTAAAGACGCATCTTTTTAATCTTGCATACACTACACTATCATAATATATATACCAAAGGTTAAGGCTGCACTAGTTAGATCAACCGGAACCAGGAACACTTCCAATAACAACTGATGCATTTGTTGCATCAAAGAGTGCAGAACAGTACTCTACTCTACTCTCAGCCAGTCTTGTCTCAATGTTCCAAGGTTACTAGAGCGGGCAGGACGCAAGGTTACCGGAGCGGGCAGAGCGCAATCCATACCCAGACCTGACAAATGCTGTGATGATAGAGCTGGACGAAGGACGTGGCGACTCTACAAAACTTCAGCCGCTATTAGATTATTAATGAAAATATTAAATTAACTTTTTTTTATTTTGCCTTTTTGTGCAAGCACTGTCGAGCTTGAGCAGAGGCTGCAGCTTTTGCCAGAGGGGAACTGGAATCCCCTGGTAAGGCATTTGCATACAGTTTTGCACTGTTTGCCTGGCCGGGGAGGCTGCTAGAATTTTTTGGTCTTATTTAATTAACACTGCATATAGGAATTTATTGTGTGTCTGATATTTGACCTGTGTTTTGTCTTGCATAACCTTTTATGTTTTGCTTATAGTCAATGTTTTCTTGTACAGCTGCTTTGTATCAATGAAAATTTTAAAAAGCGCTATATAAATAAAGCTGACCTGACTTGACATCTCTACGCACAGCTAAAAAAAGAAAGATTTGGAACCCATTTCTCAGATTGAGATGTTGTTCTGAATAGCCAACAAATAATTATTTAATTTCTGTTGTCTTGTCTTTTTGAGAAAAGTAAGAAAAAGAAAAATGTTAACCTCACACATTTCAACCAGATTTACAATAGACTTACATGGACATAATTTACGGACATCTTTTCAACAACCTAAAAAATGACATTTTACCTTTCACTTTCAATCCTAATTTTGACGTAAAGGGACGTCCTAGAAAAGATTACCTATCAACCTGATGTGGATGTAAAGGGACATCTTATTATGAACGCCTTTTCACCATATAACCGAATCTTAAAGCTGTTTAGACAGCTGAAAAAAACATGGTTCCAGGACACACACATCAGATAACATTCTGATCACAAACGACTTAACATTTGTCTTTTAAATGTTATGTGTACAATACCCGGATATCAGTCGCATGATTATGCCAAATGTAAACACAGCCTAATGGATAGCTAAAAATACTCCCAAATACATACACTATCATCATGTACACAGTCATGTAAAGTGCCTTTGAAAGTATTCACAACCCTTAGTGATTGATCTGTTTAGTTGCATAATGACCTGTAATACAAATTATTTTTTCATGGGTTTGCAACGTTTGATTTGCACAACATGCCTACTACTGTGAAAGCAAAATGTTATGAAGGCCAACATTTATTTGTCATTTGACAAGAAATTGTTCTTTTTGAGGAGTCTGCTACATGTTGTTTGAGAAACGAAACACGTTTTCTTGTTGTATTCTATCTGCTTTTCTCTTCCATAAAGTTGTGGCGTGTATTGCTTAAACACATACATCCATCTCCATTGTGGATATGTCAAGCTCTAGCTATCTTTGGTCTTTGGCCACAACTTCAGAACTAAAATGTAAAAAAAAATGTGTCTGCTTTACTTTAGACTAGCGTAGTTTATTAAAAATTTAGTAATGTTGAATTTTGCAAATGTTAACAACATGATCTCCCATTCATTAACTTTGGCATTACTCCAGGTTACTCTGGCATGTTTTCAGTTGTACAGTAAGGAGCACGGTTACAAATAGAAAAATAATATTCATTTCTCACACATAATTTATTTTAACAATTTAGACAACAATTATTTTTTTCGATCCATAATTTAATTTATATTAAAACAATTATGAAACATTTTAATAAAAATTGATTGTGGTTGTAATGGAATAAAACAAATACAAAGGGGGGATACATATATGTATGTCTGAGAAAGATATGAATGTCTGAGAAATAGATCAGTTCACATTTTGTCTTTCTTTTTTCATGACATCTTAAGTGGTTGTGTGGTAACATTCTCCAGGTGTCAAAACTTGCAGTCGATGCTGCTCTTTACAAAAAACTATATTTACATATACTGTTCTGATTTTGGAATTTATCATCGTCTTTGTCAATCACTGCTCCCCTTGAGGTGAGTGGGAACGGGTAATATTTACTACTGTATTCAGTATGCTGAGTAATTTGATGTTGCACATTGATGCTGTATATACTGCAGGTATGCATGGAACTCAGTGCATGGCTGTTTGTCAGTGTAATAGGTTTGCTCTTAGTAGCTCTGCTCCATTTTCTTTCTTCAAACACTCCTTTCTGGACAAAATTGATGACAAAACTTTCCTGTGATGCTTCTTTTGCTTAGTACTGCCCTTTATTTTCTGCGAGAACTTTGGAGGGTTTTTCGAGCTGCCTCTGTCTGACACAGGAAGATTTACAGCCAGTCTCAATGCAAGCTGACGTGACACAAGAAATGAAAGACCTTTTGAAAAAAGACGTGGCCAGCATCGAATGTTTCCTTTGCTTTTTTCAGTCCCATTCCTTGAGCTTCCCAGGTCATGTATTAAAGTGGACAGATCTCTAGGGAGACAGTACTTCTGAATACACCTGAGGAGTTTTGGGATGTGACTGCTGGTGTCAAGACTCTGGAAGCAAACAAATCCAAATCCCTCACCATGAAAATCACTGTGTATTCCTGTCCACAGACAGGAGAGGGCAGCATTGAAAACAGCAGCTGTAGTCGAAGATGAATTTCTTGGTTTTTCGATCAACTCTTCATCACAACACATCTTCTCCTTGTCTTCACACCCACCTTCAACATCACTATACATGCCAGTGTTACAAACTCTGGATGACCCTTTTTTTTCCAAGAGCAAATGGCTCTTTCTCCATCTTAGATAACTAAGTTGAGCATCAAGACTCCATGCGATCAGGATGACACCACCAGCCTTCTGCACAGCCTGACACTGGCCGTACAGCCACGGCTGGGGTCCCAGCTGAGCCAGAGAGGGCTGAGACCGACAATGCGACCAGTGTGCAAGCCTCACATCCATGAAGAGCTCATCTTGTAGGCCGGACGCTAAAGAACACACGGCAGTAATGTGGGCAGTATCATCAGACGAACACACAAGCAGTAGGGGTCTTCTTTCAGCACAGCGCCAAACTGCAAATTAAAAAAGAAAAACACTTTTTGTTCATTTATTTTCTTTAAAAAAACATTTTTCAGACAAAAAAAATCCCTGAATACTGTCCAGTGATGTATTATTGTTGTGTTGAGAATATTATGGTTATGAAGAGTGTATCTTTGTGGGGGTGACACAAATTTTTATTTGCATGATTTGAATCACAAATTCAAAATACCTATGTTTTTGATTGTTTAAATTGATTAAACCATGAAACCAAAAGGTGTTTTAATTGTGTAGCAAAAGATGATGTTCGTGAAGTGGGAAAATGCCAGTATGGGAAACGGAGGAAAGCCTGGCTTGTAAACCTGAATCTGCGATTGGAAGGAAGGAGACGAGCCGGATGACTTTCTAAAATGCTTAACGAGGTTTGACGTACCTTAACCATGACCACTGAACCCTACGTTTCTGTCAAGCTTCGTCATAAACACTGCTGTTAAAAGAACGAGTCCTTATTAAACGAAAATGCAATAGATCAGGCGTGACGACTTTCTTCCTCATATAAGTCCACTATAAGGAAACAGCTTAACATAGCATACCGAAACAACAACAAAAAACACATTTCTACAAGATTCAAATCAAATCAAACGTCAGCTGAAACTCATTTTCACTTGCATCACCGGCATCGTCTCGTTTCGTTTCGTCCCGCCTTTCTCTTTACATACCCCCATCGCCCCTCACAGGCCAGGGGTACCCCAAGACTGTGCTCTACTTCCAGGGCATGGACAGTCGAGACGTGAAAAAAGGAGACGGAAGCACAAGGAGCGACAGAGACGAGAGAGGAAAAATAAAAAATAAATCTGGTCCGATTCCCTGACACACTGTGGCTCCGTCCTCGGCCAGCCAACAGGCTCTTCCTCGCTGTGCCATGCGGTGGTACTGGACGCTCGGGGGACTGTTCGATCCCCCGGCCCCTGGCAGCCCTTTCGATCGCTCCTCCGGCTGAGGGCATTTGCTCCTCCCCCTTCATGGCGGACGGCAGCAGGCTCCAGCCCATTGCAAACGGCAGCGACTTCTACACTCCCTCTCGGACGACAGCCACCCCACCTTGACCGGCAGTGAACTGTATTACTATACTTTATGGTATAGCCATTTTGGGGCACTGGATCCAAAGAGCTAGTGCTACTTCCAGCCCTATTGCTCCTACCCCTGCTGCCTCCACCTCTAGCAACAGCTCTCCTATGGACACTACGACCACGTTCACCCCGCCACCCCCATCTACATTCGGCCAAGGGTAGAAATGATCACTTGTTTGTGTCTTTGTGGACACTTGCGCCTTGCACGGCGGTGTCATTGCACTGCAAAGATGTAACGGGAGATGCGTGATCATCGAATGGCCGATCGTCATTAACAAAAAGGCAAATATTCCCCTTCAAAGTCAGAATCGACGCATAACATTTGCAACACATCCTCACGGTACAATTTGTTATCGCCATTTTTCGATTTTCTCTCACAAATCTCACAATTTACTCAGATGCTCTGAACTGCTTCCGCATCACTGACATGACACCTCACTTGCTCTGCTATTTGCTTGAACACTTTGAATAGGAACATGAAGTCATTTTGGTCTAGAATCGAAGTACTACATGTCTGCCATCTAGTGGTAGGGAATACAAGTGAGATATTACACCATATTAGGGTCTACAGCCTATTTTATTAAGTATGACATCTTGTCCAACATTTAGCATTGTAAAGAAGTCAGAATGCATAACACACTGTTGCAACACCCCTTTAAAAACGGGGCTCTATCCAATCCCATTACAATGCTATAAAGAGCAAGGATATATGGTAACATAGACAGGACGGCATGAGGATGAGTAAACTATGAATTAACTTTATTTTTGGGGTGAACTAATACTTGAACAAAAAATTGTGAGGTTATTCACACTTGTTTCGCAGAAGCTTGACAGTGCCATCTTGTTAAAATAATGAATGATTGCAGCATAGCGTAACAAAAGCTGTTTTTAATATACTTAGAAACAAATGTGTTTGCAATGTAAGTTGCTTTGGACAAAAGCGTCTGCCAAATGCATAAATGTGAATGTAAATTGTAAATATGTGTTTGCATACTCAAATATGCTCTGGCCCAAATTAAAAATGTTTGCAGACTAACCTGATATTGTTCTTTTGACCAAACAGCACGTGATGCAGACCACTACCATCACTGCAGCCAGAAGAGACAATGCAGCACCAATGATGAGACCCCATCGCCTGTGTGTGTCTGTGAGAGTAATGCCTAACCATGAGTGTGTGTTTATGTTAATCTATCAGCAGATATGCTTTAATGATTCAAGATCATTTTACTTACAATCAGGGCAAATTATTCGTCTTCCCTTCAGATCTAATCGCCACACCTGCGGTGAGAACAGACAGACACATTCTGTTTTCAGAATGAAATACTAGCACACCACCCACCGCACGTAAACCGTTAACCGTTTAGATTGACATCACTATGTTGCACTGTCCTTCTGCAAACTGTGTATTTTACCTGCACACACAGTTCTGATGAAAGAAAAGAAAACGGCACGCTCAGTTCAGCCTCTGTGTGGCCCCCATCCTGAGAAGAGAATTGGTGAAGTACATTTACACAGAAATAAGGATGCAAATATGGAACAAAATCCCCAAATCATAATTAAGTTTGTTAAAACTGTATAATAATTAAAACTGTACAAATGAAAGCAATATCTTAAACCCTTTTCACAGTAAACTTTCAGAATAACCATTTTCTGTTACCCAATTGTGTTATGAAGAGTTGTCATTACTTAATCTACAGTCTCAAACATCCATCATTATTCTTACACTTTGATACATTAAGAGTGTGTTCAATTATGTAATGTTGTGTAAAGTAAAATGTTAAATACAATTATAATTTTGTTTCAATCTGCTAAATCGTAACAACATTTCTCCTCAATTCCAAATAAAAAAAAGTTTATTTACATTCATTTATTTTATTCAAACTGAAACGGGACAAACAAATCTGCAATGTTTGCAGATCTTAAATACTGCATTTTAGACACAATACTAATGTTTTACATGTATTTTAGGATCAGCTCAAAAAAGAAAATGTAATTGAATAAGGCTGCTTTTTCGCAACTGTTAAGTAGGCAATCTTGGTATTGTCTCAGTCTTTTACATTGCTGTTGGGTGACTTTGTCTTTCCTGAGGTTTTTTCAGTTGACATTAAACAGACACTGAACTGGAATTGCTTGAATGCATACAGAAATACTGCTCATCCTTTTTTTTCTGCAGCTCTATGTTGTTATAAATGTAAATGTAGAGTAATCTTGATCCCCAATTTGGGAGATTTAATCTCTGTCAAATTTTCAAGTACATATTACTTACAGTCGTATAACTGGAAATACCTGCCTGTGGCGGTTATGGTTGCTAAGTACAGTGACTTGCATTAAAAGACCTGGGGCCTCATTTATAAACGTTGCGTACGCACAAAAGAAGGCGTAGGCCGCTCTCTATGCAATAATTGGTAATAAAAAGCAAACTTGACGGGAAAATGTGCGTACGCACAAAAACGGGTGAAATGAGAAATGGCGACACCGTCGGCAAATGGAAGAAACATGTGAAAGTGTGTGAAACTGTAGACGGTTGTGTAAAAGAAATGGCAATACTGCCTCTCATAAATAACACGAAGACTTCACAAAGCAAGTCTTACAGTTAACAGCCTACACGAACACCCGTTTGATCAATCTGCAGTGTAAAACAAACAAAATCAAACGAAAATTACAGAAATGCAGAAATGCAAGTTAACACATATTTGAAAAAGAAAAGTGAAATATGTTCCTGCAAGAATCTTGGCATGTTATGCAATTCATCCTGATAAATAATATGGTAAACAGAACAAAATAATGTACAAAACTGAAATTCTTGTCAATGTGTCCGTCTGGCAGGGCAGATATAGATGCAATTAGATAGACTGATAGATAGATAATTAGGGAGATATATATAGATAGATGTATTAATTGTCCACTGTGGAAAGTTGTTTTCATAGTAAAAAAAATATTTTTATTTCTGCCACGGTCCGAGATTGTGAGGCTACAGCATTTACGGCGTCTACAACCTTTTGCCACTCAAGTGCCTTTTTAACCACTCAAATGCCCACACTGTGCCCTCCAAACAACATTTTTCTCCTCTTTTCCACCTTGCCAAAGATAACTTCTACTTCACATTGAGTGAAGTTACGTTTTTTTGATTCCCTCTCTGTGTTTGCCATGATTTCGCAATCGATGAATATTAACTTGTGGGCGTTTCACAGACTATTTATGGACAACTATGGGCGTGACATGAAGACGCAAAAGCTGCACTACATTTAGAATTGATTGTGATTTATAAAAGGAAAACTACGTAGGATGTGCGTGCGCACGGTTTTATAAATCCGAATATTTCTGTGCGTACGCACATACTATGTTTCATCCGTACGCCACTTCTGACGCAAATCCTACACAAAGTTTTATAAATGAGGCCCCTGGTGATTCACTGTATAAATACTTATTTATTTATTGTGTTTGTGCAACTTAAAAACACACACGCTGCATTTGGATCCAGCTCTTTCTTGTTCGCAATGTAACAGAATACTGGACCACAAATGGCTTCAGCAGTCAGTCTCGTCTGCATGCATCAGAGTAAGCGCCCATTCAAGAACCACATTCAGGATTTTTTGTACACTGCATATTTCTCAGATCTCCCAGATTTTGACCTTATTTACTTTTTTGCTATGGGTTAAATCAAACAGTCAGGATAGAATAGACATAACTAACCACTTGACATGAGAGGACATTTCCCTGAGGAACACACTTGTCTCTCTCTCTGGCGCACAGCTGAGCAGCAAAAGAAGCTGCAATATTGGATGTCAGATGTATTTCCAGATGCAGTGATTTAGGGACAGCTGTCACACTCCATGTGGAGCCATCCTCTGATAGAATAAGAACAAATATGTGAAAAAGACAGCAGTATTGCATTACTTTATGACACTCATGACTACTTCCTCTTACCTGACATGAAGGGACAGAAGACGCGATGACTGCCATTTAAGGAAAACTAGAATTTAAACAATCATATACACATGAAAATACAGCTGCATATGACAGAACACACGATTAAAAGACTACTGTTGTTTTCGGGTGTGTATTACCTTCACACACATCTGAGGGTGTTTATCTACAGTAGATACATTGTATTTCTGTTGATTAAAAAGACAAATATGGTTTCCAATAGCTACAGTATGCTTGAAATAGCACATTTACACCCAATAACTACTTCTGCAGCATATCAAAATAAGTTGTGATTTCATATATATTCAATATCATCACCCACCAGGTTTGTCCCATAGAGGGCAGCATTGGATTCAGGGACACAATGAGAGCCCTGCTCAAGGAGAAGCCAGCAAAGAGAAACAGTCAGATTTGACTGGTCAGAAGGGCAGACAGGTTCCCAGTACATAACAGACCCGAGGACCCTTGGTGACCCAGACAACAAGACGTCGCCTCCATCTGGAAGCATAACACTTTGCATGATTGCCTTTCCACAGTGAAGGATTTCAGGTATGAGGGACAACAAACATTTATGGTCAAACAGTAATTACATAGGCCTACATGAATACCAATTACTCACATGAAAGCAATGTCTCTTTTAGGGGACACTGAGTGTTTCTTTTGGTGTCGTGTCCTGTATACCACAACTAATAAAACAAAATAATGCATGTAGCATGTATATTCTTAGGATGTACGCAAGTTTGTAAATTAGTCATGCAGTGTTTGAAGAGATACACACCTGTACACAAAGACATGGGACCAGGTAGGGGAAGCTCAGATTAACAGTCTGATTTATCTGTGGGTCAATCTAAAACAAAAACACAATGCTGGATTTATAATGGATCACTTTTTTGAAGACATGATAAGACTAACCCTAGACACATCAAGTGATAACCCTGTAAATGTGCAGTACACCTGTCAAAATCGAAATAATATAATATAATGTAGGATCATTATTTCATATTATTATTACATTATTAATATTAACCATATTGTCTGATATACAATAGGTCTACATACAGGAATATTATAATCGTCTTGGAATATGATTTGAAGATGTGATGCTGTGCATTGGCAGAGAATTTATACGTGAATGAGGTTTAGTCGATTGAAGACTTCTGCAAAGTATACAGCTATGTATCCTCGCTCGTGATTCCTTCCACCGTGCCTTCACCAGACGAGGGCAAAGCGACGCCACAAAAGACCGCATTAGAACCAATTATCATTTAAAATCTTGTCCACACTAGATGTGGCAGGCCAATCCCATTAAAACAAGATGCGTTTCGCATGGGCGTCCATCCAAATTTGTTCGTCTGAGGTTGCCACGCAAGACTGGTCTCCACAAGAACACAAGTCTGTTCTTTGCATTCTTGGAATTGAGAAACGGCCACGGTGTCAGAAAGAGTCCCCACTCCTCCCCTCCTTCCTGTGCAATTAGAGATTTGAGGTGTCCTAAAAGATGGCTGAGCTTAATTAGTTTCCAGGTCATAGGATGGAGGACGAATAAGTGAGCAAACAAGGAAGCGTGTTAAGAAGCACCCAATGATTTTCACACTGTTTAGCCGAGTCCGAATTCATTTGTTTACTTATTCACTATTCACCTTACATAGCGAATAGTAAATAATCCACTATATTGGGAAGAAGTGAATAAAAATTAGTGTATACTGCCTGAGTTGTCATAACACTTAGTTTATATTACAGTTGTGCGGGTTTACAGATTGTGTTTAAATGGTAAAGTTCATTCTTACCTTATTTGTCATGTTTATAATCCTGAAGAAAATGCTCCTTGCCCTCAACAACGTCATATCCTCAAATCATTCAAAAACTCATAAATGTGATAAAAAAGCATTACATTTTTGTAAAAGTTCAGACAGTATATTTAATATTAATATAGGTAATATTATATTAAATAATATTTATGTATAACATTTTTACATTTAATGTAATGTACGTTTCTGAGCATGTACTTTATTTGAATGTAGTGGGGATTATGAACTCTACAAAAAGTATGTATTTCACTTTATTTGATATATTATTTTTTGTGTCATGTGTACAGTTAATCATAAACTGATAAAGCTTTGAAGTGACGCTAAAGAGAGCGAGGATATGCCATTTCACTTTATTTAATTCCTCCATGGTCGCATCTTTTCCTTGCGTCCTTCCCTCGCATCCTGAAGTATCTAAGATACGAGGAAATGAGGAAAGAAATGAGGATGGACTGGAAAATGGCAGGAGAGAGGAGATTAAATTTGTTCCTAAATTTGTTGTAGGTATTGTTTGGGTCATTATCCTTCGTTAATTACTTAAGAGTTAATTTTTATTTGGGTGTTTTGTTTAAAATAGATATTTTATAGATAGTTTTTGTTTTGCATTGTTAAATAAGAAAAGCTATAATTTGTCTACACAAGACGCTACGGGGCATGACACGACATGACAATAGAACCTCTTATAATTTCAAATATGTCCACACTGGATGCAAACCCATTAAGAACAAGGCATTTGTCGTGTCGTTTAGCGCCTCTCGCGTCTGGTGCAGACAGGGTGTTATGCGCAGCATTTGGGTTTCACATGTCCTTTATGTTCCTTTAATTTTTTTGCTGAATGAGAATAGGGTAAGTAAATGATCAAAGTTCTCTTTTTGTCAATGTCCCAAATATTAAATAATTATTTCTCTTTTTTCATTTAAAGTATACACAAATCCATACACAGAAAGTGTTATACACTGTATGAAACCCACCAGACCAAAATAGATGAATTCTTCACACTCGGTGTATGAATGCTTGTAACAAAGACTGATCTTCAGGACATTGTCTGCTTTTATCCTGACATTGAAATGTTTGGCAAGGTTGTCCACAGTAATCTCGGCCTTAGGCACTGGATCTTCAAAACAGGCACACAAAAACAGTTAAATAGTGAGTGCAGTGAAGCTTGGAGCTATAACAATATTAACTTTTCCTACAAGAGAAGGAAATTGAGAAATACCTGGGGTGATGTGCTCTGCGCTAGTGAGCATCTCATTTTTGAGGTAAACAGACACTTTGACCTGCTGGCCTGGCTGGGCCAGGAAACAGGAAACAAACCGTAGAATCCACTAAAGGGTAACAATTGCTACACTCAAAATGACAGAAGCCACAATACAACACAAATACAGTATCTAAGCATTTACTTACACACATCTGATCGGTTGTTGTATCACGTATCCAAATTTTTGTATTATGAGGTTGAAAAAACTGCTCACCATTTGTGCTGTTCCACTAACAAAGAAAATAGGATCACAGTGAAAGTAAACCTCAGTGACAAATCATTCATTTTCAATAAGGTGATTTGAGATAGCACATGCAAGCTTGTCAATGTGATGACACCTGGAAGGAGTCATTCTCCCAAAATAATTTAATAGTCTGCTCTGCCATCATTTACCTAATTGTATGACCAAACTTTGCATATTGTTCCCTTTACCTACAGATATGTACTGTAAAGGTACATTATTGTTACAATTTGTTAAGATGTAAAATCTGTTTAATTATGTGGTACATTTCGGCCGTAATCTGAAGTGTTACCCAATATTTTAACAATATATCAGCTAATCTAATCACTCTTAAATCAAATCATTGGTCATCTCACATATAGAGACCAAACAATTATGACGATGCATGAGCTTCATTGGTCATGTCTGGAATGGCATAAGGGTGTGTAAATTATGAAAAATGTTGGTTAAAAATTATTTTTTGATACTAACTAATGTATATACTAGGTTTTCACTGATTTTACCCAAACTGTATTAAATGAAGATTACTTAATACACAATTTAAAATGTATTTCTACAACATTTGCAAAACTACAAATAGTTCGAGTAGCTTTATATACCTTTTTGTTATTTTCCTTTAAAAACAAAAGGTGAGTGGGCTAAAGTCATACCAAAACAGTGTGGTTTTGTTTCCAGATGAGAAATGTGTAGGAGTCAGCAGTTTCAGAGGTACTAAACTCTATCTTCAGTGTTTTATTAGACACTACAACCATAGGAGAGAAAACAAAACTTAAAAACGAATTGTATTATTTATCCTATGGTTTTGCATGATTTATTAAAACCTTGTACATACACACAGGTTCTACACAAAGCCTCAGATGGACACACACATCCTGAGCAGTGAGGAGTCTCAAACGAGGCATGCATCGGTCTTTCCATGCAAACACACAAGAAACAAGCAAAGACAAAGTTCATGGAAGTTACATTTAAATACATGAAATACAACATATTCACACCAACACCTAGGGATACTATTTTTTAAAGAACGAATATGAGTACCGATATACCGATACTTATACCAATGCCTGTATAATGTACAATTATGTTAATAAACCAGTATCTTACTGGTACTTTTTCTGTAGTTTTTAGGTCTACTTAATTTAAGTACTATTTTTAATGATAAGTAGCACAATTTTACTAGCACATTTACTTGAGTTTACTAAAGTAAACAATATAAAATTAAAAGGGGGTGGTGTGGTAAAATATGAGTGTGTTATAGCTTGTTCAAGTTAACCGGACATGTTTTTGGACGGATCTGGAGCTGAAAGCAGTATACATATTTAAACAGTATCTGAATATTTCGTTAGCTTTTATGTTAAACATTAACTGTTTGCAAATTCAGTTTTTATGACTGGATTCCTCACTTCCGTCCGTCCGATACTGGTATCGGTGTTACCCCACTATCACCAGAAATGTCAAGAGGATTATTTTTGATTTAACATCGACTTTAAACACAAAAGCTTGTGTAATTTTCATAACCTGATGTCACAACCATTTTCTATCAGCTATTAAAAAAAGAGAAAACACATACATTTTTTAAATGATGTACTTCATTACTTACCAGCACCACAACAGCACTGCTCCTATAGACAGAGAAAGAGAGGTTTCTTATAATATTTATCATTTTTAAGTGTTTCTTTAGACAATGCAAATGGTATTATATAATGTATTATTTTTACAGCAAAACACATTATAAAATACATTATAAATTTAAGGTAATGCAGTAGTATTGAGCAGGTGTAATAAAGGATCAAGCACATAGCCATGTTTGCATGGACACATTTTCTTTTAATCTGAAAGAAATCATTTGGATTGAGGAAACCGAACATTTTGATTACATGAAAGCTAATAAAGTGATTGGATTGTTTTGTATGTATATTGCAGATGTGCAGAACTGTGTTTAACCGAACAGGTGTTTACATGTCTCATCAAACGGATTACAAAAGGTATAAACCACCGCTAACAAACCGAATAAAAATTTAAAATTTGATCTTTAAACCAATTACAATACAATGTTCCCTGTACAGATCAGGCCATTAAAATTGCACAAGAAAGAAAATGCAGCTTCCAGTCTACCGCCATGTGCCACGGTGTGTGCAGTCAGCCAAGCGGCACTGGCGCCATAATACTGTTAGGTGGCAGGCGTATCATATTCACTGTTTTCTGCAGCTGTAAAAAATAAGAGACACGGCTGCTGGCACCAGGATGGAAGTAAAGTTGTGTCGAACCGACAGATGGGGTTCGCACTTGAGAACCTATCATCTTCTGACTAGTTTTGAAAAGGTCAATGAAATAGGCCAATTAATTTTGCATGCCGGACTATAAAACGGAGACGGCGTGCTCATTCATTCACCTTTTGTGCTGAGGACCCTGAGAGCATCACACTACTGCTGCAGCGGAAGGCAAGTGTTGTGGCATGAAGGACACGTCGTCTTGTTCCCTCCATCAGGGAACAGAGGTTACATACGTAACAAAGACTTTCCCTTTCTGTCGGTCTCTCAACGTTGTGTCGAACCGACAGATGGGGTTCCTATTGAAAACACCACAGCACTGTTCCGCATCACAATCTCTAGCGAAGCGACGTAGACCGCCCTGGGTAAGTCAGACATGGACTCTATCGCGAAATTGTAACCTTCCAGTGGGCAGGCAGGGGGTCCCAGAGCTTTGGCAAAGATGAGTAGCCCCTGCCCTCGGCCACCGACGGAGGCCTTGTTTCTCTAATGGCGAGAAGCTGTCCGGCACCGCAGGGCCACTGGGTAAGCACCGTTCCCTCAATGGGTTTGTGCGCTTATGGAGACCAATTCCCACCATAGGGGGGAATACAGTGGAGACACCAACCAACATGTTCTCCCCAGTAGGGGAGAACTCATGGGAGGTATATGCGGACTGAATGCCGCATGGTGTATGTCCACCTGGAGGAGGTCATGGGTTGCTACGAGGGGAACCATCTCATGAGGATATCTCAGACGGAACCACCCTGTTAAGGGGTTACTACATCTGGACCACTAGGTCCAGTTAGAGCTATATGTAGATAACTCCGCTTGATACCCGGTCATAGGCGGCAGGGCTGCTCCGCTTAGCCCCCTGCCCTGAGTGCTTAGTGATGGATGGAATGCCTATTCTTCACCTGTGGGGAAAGAAGGGAGACAGTCAATAGCACACTAACCCACCTTAGAGGGGGGATGCCTCTTTTCGCAGGCGAGTGTGTTGTTACCATGGAAGATTCGAGCTGACACCAGTGCGGCTGTAAGAAAGACCCAGAGAGAGAGAATGCTCTTTTTGTGAGTATGTGGGCGGTCAGGTGTTGAGACGGGGGAGGGGCGGTCCCAGTCCGACCGGCCGGCGATGGAATGGCTGGGGTCGGGCCCGATGGTAAACTCGATCTCCCGGGTCCGCCTTGTCAGAAACACTTCGCGGCATCTGCTGACGAGACGGTGGTCGCTTCCTCAACGTCTTCTTCCGGGGGGCCGCCTGAGGAGGGGGCACCTTGGCCGGAGTCGATGTCGAAGAAGGCCGGGGCTGCTGGGAAGCAGACGCTCCACGCACCTCGACAGCTGGGTCACGGCGGAGAAGGATGTGCTTAATAGCCTCGGTCTTCTTTTGCACTGCCGAGAACTGCTGTGAGTCCTCAACAGTGTGGCCAAACAGCCCCCCCTGCGAGATGGGGACGTCAAGAAGGCTAACCTTCTCGACGTCCCGCATCTGTGCAATGGTTAGCCAGAGATGCCTCTTGTGGACAACTAGTATGAACATTGTCCGGCCCAAAGGTCACCCGGAGGGCGAGGGCGGTGGCAGTGCGGAGCTCCTGCATAATCTTTGGGTCGGTCTTACCCTTGTGGAGCTCTTTCAACGCCTTAGCCTGATGGACCTGCAGGATGGCCATGGTGTGGAGAGCAGAGGCAGCTTAGCCCACGGCGTTGTAGGCTTTCGACACCAGCAATGCCGAAACCCTACACGGCTTGGACGGGAATCTAGGTCGAGTCCTCCAGGTCTTGCTGAGCTCCTCATGGACCCTGGGAAAAAATTGCGCAGGGGCTGGGCGCAGTCGCGCTCAGACCCGATGTGCCAATTATCCAGCCGCGCGCTAGGGGTACGATGCTCGAGCACAAGAGAGCATGGCTGACATCTTGACATCTGTCTATACCTGAGCTTGGTCTCCCATAGGAGGGGGCTCCAAGGAATCATCAGGGTCGGATGCCAATAGGTCGCCCTTCGATGCTGCAATAGACATCTCATCTTCGTCACGCATCGTGTCCGATTGCGTGGCTGAGGAGCAAGACGGTTTAGCACCGCCTCCTTGGGAACGAGCAGACGAGCGAGACGGGGCGTGAATGGTCCGCGAGCCGCCGGCTGACGGATTTACTCTCACTGTAATCCCCATGTCACCCAAGCTGCTCGCTGCCGCTGACGGCAGGGACGTAGCCACTGTGGTCACAGAGTGGGAAGCAGACGATGTGGTGTGCCTCCACAAAGGCTGCCTCATCGTGTCCGTCCCCCTCCTCGATGAGGGAATTGCAACCAAGAGAGCAGCGGGACATGCCACGCTGAGGAAATTAGCTCTTTTAGAAATAAGCTCCTCTGGAACTGCCGAGACGCCGAGGGAAGGTCGCTGGAAGGGACACTCCGCTGCACCACGTCGAAATTTCAGCAATATATATGCAGTCATCAGATCCACTAGGCTCCGAAGAACAAAAGGTGAATGAATGAGCAAATTTAATTAGCCAATTTCATTGGCCTTTTCAAAACTAGTCAGAAGATGATCTGTCGGTTCGACACAACGTCGAGAGACTGACAGAAAGGGAACAGGCATTTATCACCTAACATGTTAAATTTACATTAGACAGTTAAAGGAGTATTGTATGAGAATGCCAGGCTCAGCTCCATGCTTATTTACACGACACTGAACAGTTAAACTAATTAATCTTGATTGACAACATGTTATTTAAAAGCTACGGCTCAAATACTGGACCTATTTTGTACTAAAAAATATTTAGAAAGTTTATAACTTAATTGAACTGTAATGGGGCCAGTTAATGCAGTACAGTATATAGGCCTACTGTGTGTGGTTAACGCAACGGCTTCCTCTGCCAGTTGGCATTTGTTGTAAGAATAAATGCATTTACTTAGAATAAAGTATATTATTCTATTCATATTTTATCTATAAGATGCATTAGAAAGCGCATGTGAGCAAAATGTTTTTTCAGGTATTTTAATTTATTTGTTATTTTTATATAATCAATATGAGGAGAATAAATATAAAACTCAAAAAGCAATATCAGTGTTTATTAGGCTTATTTCGTCTAGATATACCTAGAATATCTAAATCCACAAAAGGGGGTCAAGCTTTCAGTTAAGCTGTGAAAAGTTGATGTGGGGGTGTTTTCGAGTCACCCCAAAAACTCTTCAACCTATTACCATAAACATATCCTTCGCTACAACTCTTTAAACAGAAGCTACATTTAAACCCATTTAAATGTGTTTTCTGGAGGTGGTTTTGCTCTTACGACGTAGACGGAGCTTCACTTCACTGCGGCTGAATTGGTTTGTTGTATCACTTCACTTGCACTTTCTTTAATATTAGTGTATTTTATTCGTAGCATACATTGTTACTTATCACTGTCGTTGCTAACTTATCCTGATATCTCAATAACCATTTCCTGGATATTTATTTGAAGATCTTAAACCAAAAAACTCAGATATATCATATCGCCTTCTAGTTGTCTTGTGTTTAACGGTTTCTCTCTTAAGTGTATATACTAAGATTCACCGAGCAAGCTTGGTAAGTTGGAATTACTCTTCAAACCCGATGATTTATGGCTTCTTCTCTTATTATTGTTACTTGCACCTCATGTCAAATGTTTAGCTTAGCCTTCTCTGTCAGCAACGAGGGCTTTACATGCGATAAATGCAGTGAAATTGCTAGGTTGACAGAGAATTAGAGTCTCGCATCCATTTACATTTTTACATTTACATTTAGCAGACGCTTTTATCCAAAGCGACTTACAGATGAGGAAACATTGAAAGCAATTATAACAACATAGGCAACAAAATACATAAGTGCATCAAACTAGTCCATTAAAGCCTAGCACAGTATAAAAAGCTAAAAATAGAGAGGTTAGTATTTTTTTTTTTTTTAAAGAAGGAAAGGGAAGAGAATTAGGAAAAATCAATCAGCGACGTGTTGACGGAAGAGATGCGTTTTTAGGCGTTTTTTTAAGATGGCAACCGAGTCTGCTGATCTTGTAGCAGCTGGTAGATCATTCCACCAATGTGGAACAGATCCAGAGAAGGTACGGGAGAGTGACTTTTTTCCTTTTTGGGATGGTACCACTAGTCGTTGTTCCTTTGCAGACCGCAGTGATCTGGCAGGAACATAGATCTGCATTAGCGAGTGGAGATACGATGGTGCAAATCAGGTGTTGGTCTTGTAGGCCAGGAGCAAAGCTTTGAACTTTATGCGGGCGGCAACAGGGAGCCAGTGTAACCTGATGAAGAGCGGAGTTACATGCGCTCTCTTCGGTTCATTGAAGACCACTCTTGCCGCCGCATTCTAGATCATCTGGAGAGGTTTGATTGTGCTAGCAGGAAGTCCAGCCAGAAGCGCATTGCAATAATCCAGTTTGGACAGGACAAGAGCCTGGACTAGGACTTGCGTAGAGTGCTCCGATAGGAAAGGTCTAATTTTCCTAATGTTGTAGAGGATGAATCTACAGGACCGGGTGGTGCTGGCAACATGACTTGTGAGGTTAAGCCGATCATCGATTACCACCCCCAGGTTTCTGGCTGTGCTGGACGGTGTAATCGTTGATGAGCCTAGTTGAATGGCAAGGTGGTGAATCTTTGGGTTGGCCGGGATCACAAGCAGTTCCGTTTTTGCAAGGTTTAGCTGCAGGTGATGATCCTTCATCCAAAGCGAGATGTAACTCAGGCATGCCGCGATGCGAGCAGCGACCGTCGGATCGTCCGGTTGAAATGACAAGTAGAGTTGTGTGTCGTCGGCATAGCAGTGATAGGAGAAGCCATACTTCTGAATGACCGAGCCGAGGGATGTCATGTAAATGGAGAAGAGTAGCGGTCCAAGCACTGAGCCCTGTGGCACCCCCGTGTTGAGCTGTTGGGACGCGGAGACCTCATCTCTCCAGGATACTCTGAATGACCTACCCGAGAGGTAGGACTCAAACCATTGCAACGCCATGCCAGAGACACCCGTAGCACTGAGAGAAGCCAGGAGGATGTGATGATTGACAGTGTCAAAGGCAGCAGACAGATCCAGTAGGATGAGCACAGATGACATGGATGATGCTTTTGCCAGTCTCAGGGCTTCGATGACTGAGAGCAGTGCAGTCTCTGTGGAATGACCGGTCTTGAAACCAGACTGATTGCTGTCCAGGAGGTTTTTTTGCATGAGAAAGGAGGAGAGCTGATTGAACACAACTCGCTCCAGGGCTTTGGTGATGAAGGGAAGAAGGGAGACAGGCCTGTAGTTTTCTAGCAGTGTAGGGTCCAGGGTGGGTTTCTTTAGGAGCGGTGTGATGCGGGCCTCTTTGAACGCCGTGGGAAATGTCCCAGTGGTGAGCGAAGAGTTGATGATGTGGGTCAGAGCAGGCACAACCGTTGGAGAGATGGCCTGGAGGAGATGGGTGGGGATGGGATCCAGTGGGCAGGTGGTAGGGTGGTTGGAGCCAATGACCTTTGAGACATCAGCTTCAGACAGAGTAGAAAAGGCGGGGAGCACACACGTGTCAGGGATGTGGGCGGGTTCGACAGATGGTGGCGTAGAGAACTGGCTGCTGATGGCAGTAGTTTTCTTTACGAAGAACGATGCAAAATCTGCAGCTGTTAACTCTGATGAAGGTGCGGGAGCAGGCGGACAGAGGAGAGCAGAGAAGGTTTTGAAGAGCGTTCGAGAGTCCGGAGAGTTGCAGATCCTCGAGTGGTAGTAATCTGTTTAACTAACTAAACATGAACAAAATACAGATAATCAACTTTTATGACTCGGATTGCTAAATATTAGATCTCTCTCTAATAAAGCACTTTTTGTTAACGATATGATAACCGATCATAAAATAGACATGCTCTATCCGACAGAGACATGGCTTATGCCAGATGATTATATTACTTTAAATTAGTCTGTCCCCCAAGATTATTATTAAAAACATGAGCCTAAAAGGCAGAGAGGGAGGTGTTGCTGCACTTTACCGTAACTCTTTTAGCATTCCCCAAAAGTCTAATCCTAAATACAATTCTTTTGAAGTCATGGTATTTCATGTATCAACACCTAATACCAAGGATAAAACATCTTTAAAATTTATTCTGGCTATTGTAGGCAGTGCATAAAATGGGGCTTATGGCTTTAATATATATTCCGAAGGTTTAGGACTGTCGAGCTTGTGCAGAGGCTGCAGCTTTTACCAGAGGTGAACTGGAATCCCCTGGTTAGGCCTGGTTTCCCTCTGAGGTTTTTATCTCCTCCAATGGAGTTTTGGGTTCCTCGCCACCATTGCCTGGCCGGGGGGGCTGCCAGAATTTTATAGTTTTATTTAATTAACACTACTTTGTAACAATGAAAATTGTAAAAAGCGCTGTATATATAAAGCTGACTTGACGACCTGGGATGAGATACAAGGACAGAGGACCCAGACAACGGCTAAGGGGTAAACCCCTTACCACTTCTGCGTCTGGCTCCTCCTTCCTTGTCTCTCACCCTGGGTCGTGACACCCCTGCATTTCAGGCATTTTGCCTAAACATTTATTTTGCACATTGGGAATGATTCTGGCTTATTTCGTTTAGTTTAATTTCTTATTTTTATTTATTATAAAAGGTATTTTCTGTTATGAACTAATTCTGTAAATTAATGTGTGACTGTTTTGTGATAAATCAATGATGCCCGGCACTTTGCGCTGTACATTTAACCACCTATATTACTCCTCATTTATCAATACTTTTGAGCCTTTCCTAATCTCTTTTGGAATTAATATATTTACTTTTAATATTTAATAATATGCTCATTTAATGACAAAACAGATGGTCCCAAACATAACTCTGCCACGCTTGTGTCACGGCTCACGTGCCGGCTTCACAAATGCGGATGACCAAGGTTTACAAAATAGGTAGCTTTTAAAAATTAAACAGACTGGTACACGTAACGCAATACATTCACAAGACAATCAATAACCGACAAGGGAATAACGGAAACACAGAGTATAAATAGTCTTTGGTGATGAAACTGATGGCTGGCAGGTGCGGGAAACAACATGATGACAAATGACGAACAGGTGCGGGATTGCGGTAAATAAAGTCCATAGGGAAAACAAGCAGGGAAACAGACGGGAGTGTTACAGTACACAGGGGGGGTGGGCAGCTGAGAGACTCGTGCGGGACATACAAGCCAAGACGGGACAGGGAGTCTCTCAGCTGGCTTCCCCTGGTTTGGGGTCAGGAGGCTTGGGCTCGGGCTGTGGGTCCGGAGGCTTGGGCTCGGGCTGTGGGGCCGGAGGCTTGGGCTCGGGCTGTGGGATATTCGGGGCCCTGGGAAGACTGGTGGGTGCCAGGCTCCCCAGATAGGCAATGTGCACCCCCCAAAAAAATATTTGGGTTGGCCCCTGGGGTTCCTTGGGCTCTGGAGGCACTGGAGAGAGCTTTGGGACGGGTACGGTGGCCTGGTGAGGCTCGGCATCCGGCACAGAGGCCTGGTGAGGCTCGGGATCCGGCACAGAGGCCTGGTGAGGCTCGGGATCCGGCACAGAGGCCTGGTGAGGCTCGGGATCCGGCACAGAGGCCTGGTGAGGCTCGGGATCCGGCACAGAGGCCTGGTGAGGCTCGGGATCCGGCACAGAGGCCTGGTGAGGCTCGGGATCAGGCACAGAGGCCTGGTGAGGCTCGGGATCAGGCACAGAGGCCTGGTGAGGCTCGGGATCCGGCACAGAGGCCTGGTGAGGCTCGGGATCCGGCACAGAGGCCTGGTGAGGCTCGGGATCCGGCACAGAGGCCTGGTGAGGCTCGGGATCCGGCACAGAGGCCTGGTGAGGCTCGGGATCCGGCACAGAGGCCTGGTGAGGCTCGGGATCCGGCACAGAGGCCTGGTGAGGCTCGGGATCCGGCACAGAGGCCTGGTGAGGCTCGGGATCAGGCACAGAGGCGTGGTGAGGCTCAGGATCAGGCACAGAGGCCTGGTGAGGCTCGGGATCAGGCACAGAGGCCTGGTGAGGCTCGGGATCCGGCACAGAGGCCTGGTGAGGCTCGGGATCCGGCACAGAGGCCTGGTGAGGCTCGGGATCCGGCACAGAGGCCTGGTGAGGCTCGGGATCCGGCACAGATGCCTGGTGAGGCTCGGGATCAGGCACAGAGGCCTGGTGAGGCTCGGGATCCGGCACAGAGGCCTGGTGAGGCTTGGGATCCGGCACAGAGGCCTGGTGAGGCTCGGGATCCGGCACAGAGGCCTGGTGAGGCTCGGGATCCGGCACAGAGGCCTGGTGAGGCTCGGGATCCGGCACAGAGGCCTGGTGAGGCTCGGGATCAGGCACAGAGGCCTGGTGAGGCTCGGGATCCGGCACAGAGGCCTGGTGAGGCTCGGGATCCGGCACAGAGGCCTGGTGAGGCTCGGGATCCGGTACAGGGTTCTGGGGAGACTCGGGAGTGCATCGGGGCACAGGCACGGGAGTGCATCGGGGCGCAGACTCCCGGAGTGCATCTGGTGCGATCAGGACCAGTAGCTGTGCCCGGGAAGGCCAGAGATTTAGTCCCTCTTGGCCTTCCATATTCCGTTGCAACACACGGTTAAGTGTGGGATCGTCCCAACCCACCCGGTAACACACCCCAAAGAATTCCTCCATGTACCTCTCCAGTGGCCTTCCGTCTTGAAGACCCACCAGCTCGTCCACTGGAGAGATGTTGATGTAATCCATTTTTGTGCCCTGATCAATTATTTCAATCACTCGTCCCACTCTAGTTCACTCTGGTTGAGATGTTTGAAATAATGCTGGTGCTGGTAACCAATGCGTGAAATTAACCATTATGCCTTGCGTGTGTGAGTGTAGGGAAGATGCTTTAGACTTTCAGTTCCTAGCTCGATCTCATTTTTAGGCATTGCGAAGTTAATAGCCTAGTCATTCAACTAGGCTCATCAACGATTACACCGTCCAGCACAGCCAGAAACCTGGGAGTGGTAATCGATGATCAGCTTAACTTCACAAGTCATGTTGCAAGCACCACCCGGTCCTGTGGATTCATCCTCTACAACATTAGGAAAATTAGACCTTTCCTATCGGAGCACTCTACGCAAGTCCTAGTCCAGGCTCTTGTCCTGTCCAAACTGGATTATTGCAATGCGCTTCTGGCTGGACTTCCTGCTAGCACAATCAAACCTCTCCAGATGATCCAGAATGCGGCGGCAAGAGTGGTCTTCAATGAACCGAAGAGAGCGCATGTAACTCCGGTCTTCATCCGGTTACACTGGCTCCCTGTTGCCGCCCGCATAAAGTTCAAAGCTATGCTCCTGGCCTACAAGACCAACACCGGATCTGCACCATCGTATCTCCACTCGCTAATGCAGATCTATGTTCCTGCCAGATCACTGCGGTCTGCAAAGGAACAACGACTAGTGGTACCATCCCAAAAAGGAAAAAAGTCACTCTCCCGTACCTTCTCTGAATCTGGAATGATCTACCAGCTGCTACAAGATCAGCAGACTCCGTTGCCATCTTCAAAAAACGCATAAAAACGCATCTCTTCCGTCAACACGTCGCTGATTGATTTTTCCTAATTCTCTTCCCTTTCCTTCTTTATAAAAAAAAAAACCTTACTAACCTCACTATTCTTAGCTTTTTATACTGTGCTAGGCTTTAATGGACTAGTTTGATGCACTTATGTATTTTGTGGCCTATGTTGTTATAATTGCTTCCAATGTTTCCTCATCTGTAAGTCGCTTTGGAAAAAAGCGTCTGCTAAATGACTAAATGTAAATGTAAATGTTTATAGTCCTTTTGTGCCATTTTAAACCGCATGATGCCAATGGATAATATCTACATTATTTTGCTGTTGCCGCGGACAGGAAGAAGTTTTTAACAAACCTTTTGGTTAAGAGTTTAAAAACAAGTTCATGTTCTGCACCATATAAAGTTGGAGAGCGACATCTACTTGGGATGATGACATGAAACTCTGGCCAGTAGTCACATATGTTGATATTTCTTGTTTTTAAAATGAGCTTTAAAATGAAAGAACCGAAGCATACAGTTATGCAGTGTTAACATTTGATGATTTCTTAGCCGCAGCCATCAACAGTTCACATTTCCAAAAGCAGAGTAAATAAAGCCGATCACATCACATGGGTTGTTAAAAAATTACACAGTATTGGAGACAGCTGGATGCTTCAGTTTAGCGTTCTTCATGGGTCCACATACAGTACATACGATAACCTGAGGTCTGACCCGAGCGAGTTTGGGTCTAAAAGATTCAGGGGTGCCTCGGACACAGGTCAGGGATAATATTAGTGACTTCGGGTCTCGGGTAATTTAAAATAAATATGTATTTGCTGAATAGACCCGAGAAGACTGGAACTGTCCCGTACATAAACAGTGTGTCAGTAGTAACAGTGTGTCAGTAGTTAACAGTAGTTAACAACCCACTTCTTACGCGATCGTGTGGCTGGATGGTATGTAATTTACGTTGGGCAGGAGTTGTCAACCAATTTTGGATGTACACTATCGCAAATAATTTGGAAAAGTTTGTCAATTCAATAATTCAATGTGAACTTATAAAACTGATACATTATATAGCTTTATACACCATAACAGGTAAAATCAAGTGGATTTTATTGTCATTTCAACCATATTAATAGCAACCTTTTGAAACAACCTGGGCTCCATAACACCTCAGCAGTGTCACATGAGGACATTATTATTTTTTTGCTGAAAAGATGTCTCTGTTATAGGTATATAGTCTTTATTTATGGTATTTTACTTTATTAAAGGGGCAACAGGTTGAAGTCGAGGAGCTGCCCCTCACATTGAAACACATGTACCAGGCAGAATACATTGTGAGGAAAAGTCCTGGGCTTTTGACTGGCAAGGTGCAAGAACCGCCATACATGTTGTTGGATCATGATGACCAGATGAATGCGTGGAGACACCTCAGCAGTGTCACATGAGGACATTATTATTTTTTTGCTGAAAAGATGTCTCTGTTATAGGTATATAGTCTTTATTTATGGTATTTTACTTTATTAAAGGGGCAACAGGTTGAAGTCGAGGAGCTGCCCCTCACATTGAAACACATGTACCAGGCAGAATACATTGTGAGGAAAAGTCCTGGGCTTTTGACTGGCAAGGTGCAAGAACCGCCATACATGTTGTTGGATCATGATGACCAGATGAATGCGTGGAGACACCTCAGCAGTGTCACATGAGGACATTATTATTTTTTTGCTGAAAAGATGTCTCTGTTATAGGTATATAGTCTTTATTTATGGTATTTTACTTTATTAAAGGGGCAACAGGTTGAAGTCGAGGAGCTGCCCCTCACATTGAAACACATGTACCAGGCAGAATACATTGTGAGGAAAAGTCCTGGGCTTTTGACTGGCAAGGTGCAAGAACCGCCATACATGTTGTTGGATCATGATGACCAGATGAATGCGTGGAGGGTGCTGATTTAGTCGATGGAGTGGGATGCCAAGGAGCCTTTCACTTTCATTTTTAAAAATAGCCAAAACATGGAAACGTTCATTACAATTTGCAGAGTTTCCCTCAACCTGAGAGTAAATGCTGGACGTGGGGTGCACAGTCACCCATAGACAGTGTCGGGTGGTGTGTGTGTGTGTACGTGCGCTTGTGCGTGCTTGGGTGTGCGGGTGTCCATTTGTAGGGGGAGTGGGTACAATTTGTTATATTTTTTTACTGTTAAATAAAATACAATACTCAATTTACTTCGCTGCTGTCCACCTGTTCTCATTTCACTATGCGTTCTGTCAAGTCAGTTTGAAATACTGTAATGTTTCTCCTGACTTTGTAGTTTGTAGTTCTTTCTTCATGGAAGTTAATATAGTCTAGATACGCCTTATGTGTTATGTTCTTTATTGGCTTCTGTAAACGCCATTGATGTGATTATTTGACAAATTTAGATTAAATGGATTGATACATTACCCTATGTGGACCCATACTAATAAATTACTACATTTAAAGTTAACTAGTATTATCAGATTTTCATAAAAAAACAACACAAACCGTCTTTGACAATACTACTGACCTCAGATCAAAACACGGTAAGGTATATATAGACATGCCATACAGCAATGAATCGCAAAATGGAGTTTGGAGGAAACTGAAGATTTCAGTCAATAAAAATACTTTATTCCACATGTAACCAAAAACATCTATGTTCATTTAACAACTCTATTATTTTGGATTGGCAACCACCTAAACACATCGTAATGTTAACGTAAGCAACATTTAAAAACATAAAAACAGACTCGCCGTGAACGGTTAAACTATGTAACGTTAGCCTACAAAAAAAAAAATATGCTGCCAGTTGTGCCGCCTGGCCGTCAAATGTTCATCACCTGCGTGCGTGGTACAAATGGTGTAGGAAAACCATGACGTTTTCTAATACGTAATTACACGCATGCTCAGAACGGATCGTGCAGGTGGAACGGATTGTGACTTGTCAGCACTTCATGAACAGCTTTAGAGCATAAACTCGAACGTTCATGTAATAGTATTTACGGATAGCTAAAGGTAATGTAACGAAGACAAAACTTTTTAACCACGCACAAAATACAATTATAGGGTTTTATAGCTGTGGGATTTATCAGGAAATTGGATTAAGTTGTGTCTTTATAATGTTTTGTGCCTTTATCCTGGTTTTCTGTTCCATTTGCCAGAGCAAAACAAGAGGAGCAACGATTTCTGACCTAACATATACCCCGACTGAAATTGATCTAAAATCGAATTCTTCTTCCCCAACAACTTCAGGTTTTACATGCACAACTTTGCAATATGCAGGCAAAATAAGTTATCCTTGTTCAATAATATATTTGAATATAAAGAAAAAAGAGTATTCATGAAAGTTGGACATAACTTTTTGTCACTACATTTTTGAGGACACTAAAAATAAACTGAATGTCTTCTCTAACAGTAGTCCATTGTATAAATGCAATAAAAATAAACTGAATGTCTTCTCTAAGAGTAGTCCATTGTATATATGCAATAATAAAATGTATAATTTTTTTATACCAAATAGCATGTTCGAATAAGTTTAACTGCGTCTTGCCTTAAAACAAAAAGGATACTTGCGGAAGGTCAGTATTTGTTAACAAAGAGCTAATAAAATATTACACATCCTATAATTTACTCATAAGGCAAGTAGTCGTATAATGTACACTTACAGTCTGTCAATTATCACAACATAAAACCCTTCAGTGTGATACCATGTCAGGGTTTATTCTCCGATAAAAACTAGTGAACATTATTATATAAAACAGCAAAATCTAAAACAACTGACTCTGCTAAATAAAGCCAGTTAATACACTGAAAATCAACATAGGAATAAATATTGATAATTAACCTGAAACTATAGTTGGAGCCATAGGCTAGATCACAGAACACCTCTTAAAAGGTGTGCAAGAAATATACAAATACTAATCTGAGGGTTAAGATTCAGATGTTTATGTTATGTAAAACTTTTTGTTGTGGGATGGAATGTGGTTGGTACCAATAACCTGGGTAAAACATTCTCTTGGTTTTATACGTCAAAACCCCAAAAAACAGGAAATCTGTCAAACGTGTAAAGATTCAAAGCATTAAAATAAATGAGGGGAAATTTTAAAAAGACAAAAACCTCCCCCTTCACTTTCCTCTCAGTTACACTTTTCTTCCTGCACTTCTTACTCATCTCTTTATTTGATTAATTCCAGTGTAGTTGGGACTTCAGTGTAGATATACATAAGAAGATATGTATAGGTCAACAATAGGATATTGATGTATATCTATAAATTAGGCTATATGATATAAACAAATAGGTATAGGTATATATGTTAAGTATAAGTCAAGTATAATATATTCTATATGTATTGGTGCAAATACATTAAAGGAATTTAAGACACTAAGCTATGTTGTTAAAAAACAAAACGGCGTTATAAAGTTGAAATAAATGGAGAGTTTGGCAAGAAAAACTTGTGTAGCAGCGCTAAGTTCTGCTAATGATTCATACCTATGTGTTCAGGGAGTGAAATGTACATGCAAGCACATCCAGCTTTACCACATTGTTATCTAGCACTTTAAACAGATACTGAAAGATCGAATGTGACCATTTATTACCTGAGTAGACCTACCTGTGTGGAAAAATCAAGCTTACCTTTCTGGCTTTGAGACTGTCCCATCGGGTGATCTTTACGCATAACGACACATTGAACACCACAAACACTACATAAACGATACATGGCAATCTATACATGGTCGCAGAATAAAAACAAAGCAACGTTTAGCGATTCATTTTAGGCCTAGAGTGAAGTAAGGCCAAAGCGAAACAGACGCATACAAGTTGACTAAACTTCATTCCAGTTGCTCGCGCTCAAGCTGGGGCGGATGGGTTTTATTCAATGACGCACGAGCTCGGCTTCTCACCGTATTTCCGGGGCTGACGGAACTGTACGCAAGAGTAACTTAAAAGGCAAGATTAAACCGCGAGCAATACCTGTGACTATTTGTCTGTAAAACATTTTTACATTTTAAAAGTATGAGAATAAACGTAAACACATGGTTTTGCCAAAAGGAATCAATGCGCAAAAAAACATGGTTCGTTTTCATAAGGGACAGGAGTGGTCCAAAAACCCATTTGTGTGTGGAACTTATTTTCCTGATTGAAGCTGTCACTGTAAAATATAAAAATGCAGCCCCTCTTTCTATTCTTATTTTCACATATTTATTAATGTTCTGATGTTCCTCCGTCTTATGGCTGTAAAAACAAAATATATAAATAGCCTACTTTTTAGATGGTAAGTGTTTGGGACATGTTCTTCCTCCTAGTCATGGAGGAATGGGAGATTGTTTTTGTTAGCACCTCTAAGGGATGAGTTCTAACAATGGTATAGGCTTAAGACAATGAACCAAAAAAGGTTTGGGTTTCCATCCTGACTGATATTCTGGAAATGTCTGTGTCTACAATCTGGTGTGAAGGAAAATCTTTCATGTTTGTGTTAATGACTCTTTTAAAAATGAAACATGCCCCACATTTGGTTTAAAAAAAACAGTAAATATCTTCATCTTCAATTTGTTTAGTTCTACACTGTTTTATATAATGAATGTTTAGTTTTGGATGATATCTCAAGATATACAACAACAAAAGTCGTAAAACACAACTGTCTTCAAGACTGAAAAGCCATAAAAAACAACCTAATTTGATTTACTGGTTGACATGACTTGCCTGGGAGAGAGGGGGCAAATCACACTTTGCAGATCTCCAAAGTCTCAATCACTCATTTGCCAGATAAAAGTCATAAAACAAAGAAAAATCACTCTTAGAATATACATCACATAAACATTTACTTTATCTCTCTCTAATTTACAAACACATACGTCTTTCACAGCATGTAGCCTAATAGAAAATCAGCCAGTCTGAAAGCAAAGTTTTTGGTTAGAGTGTGAGGGGAACTAGACCACTGTAGGAAGGGGGGGGGCATAAAACATAAATTTAATTAAGATTGACAGGCCATAAAAGAACCATTTGAGTGACAGGTTGACAGATCTTTGACCGGAGGGTCATAAATCAATCAACATTTTGACACATAGTATGTGATTCTAATACTCACCCTTACAGAAAAGCCCCATGATATTCACATGTGCAAAAAAACATGTGATTATAAGTGAAATGCATGATTTTGTAAACTCTTTTGTGTGAATCCCATGTACATTCCCATGTCAAACCATGGGATCACACCATGACATGTTTTATCCCGTAGGTTTTTACATGGGAATTATTTAAAGTACCACTGCCTTCAATAATGTTATCACTTAAAACTCACCTTTGAGCTTCAAAAAGCATATGTAAGAGTTTTCTCTGATAGATATTTCTTCATGCCTTAAAATGACTTAAATATAACTCCACACCCTTACTATATCACTGATGTCCTTCTGAACCTTGTTTCTCTATATTTTGTGATTTTTATATTTGTCACTGGGTTTTGCAAATATTTAACCAATAAAAATGATGTGCTTGTGAACTTTGTACTTGATACATGATTGAATATTATGACGTCAGTGTTTTTCTATTTCCTGAAAAATATAAAATTTGGACATCCACGATAAAGTCCCTTCCTCCACTCATCTGCACCATATACGTACATATATTCCGCATTACGCAGTGGCCGCTGAGGTTAATAGGTTAAAGCATTTACAATGCACATGTAAGCAGTGCATGCTCACAGTGCAGAAGTAGAGCTCAAACAGCAGTGCAGCAAATGATTCAGTGTCATCCAGTGCCATCAGAGTCTATGCGCCATCCTTACATATTTATGGCTCCAACTAATCCACATGTCAAATGAGTTGACGTGATTGGTTTGTGACATTTAAAACCAGGGACATGTTAAACCATATTTTTTTAATTGTCTTTGGTGAACTGCAGTTTTATGGAAAAAACACTCAGTAATGGTTTTAAATGATTAATTTGCATTTGATTTGTCTTAAAGCATATAAAACACCACAAAGACATATAATCAACATTAAAAACCTTTTTTTACAACAAGGGTACTTAAAGGCAGTTTTATTCCTCAGTTAGCTGTCCTCATTGAATGCTTGAAACTGTGGTCATAAATGTGCAATTAGTTATATTCATCTGAGACCGTATCAAAAACACACAATCAGCAGTTCTGAAGATATACATATCAAAACATCAAAGTCTACAACAGGAAAAGACTTGCACTGCAAGCACAATGGTTTGTGCAGTGTATCTCTCGATCTTTCTGAGGTAACAGGTGCATCACACACAGAGGAGTTTGCAATATTGACATTGTACATTATGAAAGAAAGATAACAAACCGACAACGCATTAGGAATGATTATCTTACCACAACTACAGTGTGAAAAATACTTCTGTAACCACTATATATAGTTTTCCTATAAGTATAGTTTTGTCACATAAAGTTGTGCATAAATAACGAAAACCTCAGTACTGTTAGGTCGAGAAAATACATATCACTTTTAAGATGTACATTTTTTACAGGTTTTCTTTTTTTCTGATTTCATGACCCAGATTGGTCTAGATCTGTGTCACAAGAACCGGATGGCAAAAAGCAGATTTTGGTAAAATGTGTGTTTATTGGAAACAGCAAATCGAAACCCAACAGGTAAGTAATCTAACAGGTAAATAAAAACACCATACAGAACCAAGAACTTATGGTACAAACAACAAGAACTGACCATGGGTAAAAAAGATGGGGTTAGAGCCAGGTTTGGAGATGTGAAATAATGGAGATATTCTGTAGTGTCATGGCAGTTTAGAATGGGGGCTGTGTTGATCTGGTAAGCAATGGGGAATGAACCATGAACAAGGGACTGAGTTTGCGGCAGGGCTCTCTCCCTAGTGGAGAGCCAGACCTTCTCATCTAGATGGCATTTGGGAGTCACAGATCTTCTTGCATTTACATTTATAGATTTGGCAGACGCTTTCATCCAAAGCGACTTACATTGCATGATACTATACATTTCTATTTAAGTATGTGCAATCCCTGGGATCGAAACCATGAAATTGGCATTGCTAGCGCCATTCTCTAACCACTGAGCTACAGGAAAGCTGTGACTTCCAGCAGGCTGAAGAAAGCTTTCCATGAATGGAATGGGTTGTGGTAGAAGCTTGCCTTGGGACAGAAGATGGGGTACCGACGTCAGGGCTGGACTGGTAATCTGGCATACCGGGGAAATGCCCGGTGGGCCGATGCACTTTGGGGCCGATATAATATAATATTATTTTTTTCAATGTTCAATGTGCCAATGTTCAGAATTTCAACTTTCAACTATGGGAAGTCAAGCAATCCAAAAGTGGGACGAGACAGCGGGGTATTACAGAGCTCGCGCCGCGCTGACATGTCATCTGCGTGATTCAATGGACCGAGCTGCGCAGCCGACTCGTCAGTGCACACAAACGTGTTTCCTAGTCCCACCACCAACACGCGGCGCCAATTTAAACCAAACCGTAGACTCAAATGTACAATAAAGAAGCCCCTCATTCCTTAAAAACAATTACATTGGTTCTCTGCTGAAGTCTATCAGTTTTTCCCTACAGAAGACAAAGGAAATCAGGATGAAATGCATAATCTTTTTTTATTATTATCTTTAACAGTGTTACAAGTAAACGGTAGTGTTGTGAATCGATACTTTGAAGAACTGCATATATGTATAGACTATACTATAGAGGCTATGGAAAGACCTGTACAAAGCAGAAACCGTAGACCGCCAAACTGGGGGGACCAGGGGGGCCACGGCCCGGGCAACTTTTGTACTCTGACAAACTATCTTAAATGAATAAAAGCCTAATTTGTATCTGTGTTTTTACGAGCCAAACAATACTAGTCACCACTAGGGTGGCCATACGTCCGGCTTTTGGCCAGACAGTCCGGATTTTAAGCCCCCTGTCCGGCGCAGCCTCAAGCCGGACACTCATTTCTCCTCCTTTTCGGAGTTGCGCTGAATCGGCCTTAAAAAACACGCTCAAAACCTTTATTGGGACGCAGCAGCATAGCGTCTGACGCCGTAAGATCTCCGGTCAAAAACATGATTGCCTGAAAGAGGTGTCAAATAAATATCTGATATATAATTGGTTAAAAACATAAACAAGCCCCCACGAATTGAGGTGGAGTCCACGTACTGGCTACGTCACATCATAACGTTAACATGCCGAAACGTCCGACATCATTTAATCCGGAATGGACGAAAGAGCACGAATTCATATCAAAAAGCAGTAGAGATGCTTTCCATTGATTTTGTACACTATGTCGCTGTGAAGTGGACATTAGTTGTAAAGGGAAAGCCACCATTGACCAACATGCCAGCACTGAAAAATATAAAGGTAACTGAGGAGCTGCTGGGACGTCTTCCCTTAGGTCTTAATTTCGAGAGGCAACATCACCTCAGGATGACAAAATCTGCGCTGCAGACCTTTGTAAAGTCTATCATGTAGTCAATCATCACCAGTCATGAATAAATACAAATACTTTGAACAAACACTTTTTTGCCTCTGTTACACATAGGTCTACATCAAGATATGTTGTTGATCAAATTGTCTGGCAATGAATAGAGTAGGCTATTTCAGAATCACTGTATCATGATACCATAGTCAAGTCAAGTCAAGTCAGCTTTATTTATATAGCGCTTTTTACAATTTTCATTGTTACAAAGCAGCTGTACAAGAAAAAATGACTATAAGTAAAACATAAAAGGTTATGGAATTCAAAACACAGGTCAAATATCAGACACACAATAAATTACTATATGCAGAGTTAATTAAATAAGACTATCAAATTCTAGCAGCCCCCCCGGCCAGGCAAAACAGTGCAAAACAGTATGCAAACGGTGGCGAGGAACCCAAAACTCCATTGGAGGAGAAAAAAAACCTCGGAGGGAAACCAGGCCTAACCAGGGGATTCCAGTTCCCCTCTGGCAAAAACTGCAGCCTCTGCACAAGCTCAACAGTGCTTGCACAACAAGGCGAAAATAAAAAAAAAATTTGATTTAAAATTATCATTAATAATCTAATAGTGGCTGAAGTTTTGTAGGGACGTCACTTCCTTCGTCCAGCATTTGTCAGGTCTAGGAATGGATTGCGCCCTGCCCGCTCCGCTCTTGTAACCTTGGAACAATGAGACAAGACTGGCTGAGAGTAGAGTACTGTTCTGCACTCTTTGATGCAACAAATGCATCAGTTGTTATTGGAAGTGTCCCTGGTTCCGGTTGATCTAACTAGTGCAGCCTAGATCTTTGAAATATATATATTATGATAGTGTAGTGTATGCAAGATTAAAAAGATGCGTCTTTAGTCTAGATTTAAACTGACAGAGTGTGTCCGCCTCCCGGACATTGCAGGGAAGACTGTTCCAAAGTTTAGGCGCTAGATAGGAAAAGGATCTGCCGCCTGCACTTGATTTTGAAATTCTAGGTATTACCAACTGACCTGACGCCTGAGAGCGTAGTGCACGTGATGGACTATAATACGTAAGAAGTTCTCTCAAGTAGTGAGGAGCTAAACCATGCAAGGCTTTATAGGTAATAAGCAAGATTTTAAAATTTATGCGATGCTTTATAGGTAACCAGTGCAAGGTTGACAGAACCGGGCTAATATGCTCATACTTTTTTGTACGTGTAAGAACTCGAGCTGCCGCATTTTGGACCAGTTGGAGTTTTTGTAATAGGCCTGCAGGGCAACCACCTAATAGTGCATTACAGTAATCTAGTCTTGATGTCATAAAGGCATGTATAAGCTTCTCCGCATCTGATGATGACAGCATATGACGTAATTTAGATATATTTTTAAGATGGAAAAACGCAATCTTACAGGTTTTGGCGACCTGGTTCTCAAATGACAGAGTACTATCGAATATAAAGCCAAGATTCTTAGCTGAAGATGAGGGTTTTATGGAACATACATCAATAGTTAAGCAGTATTCTTGGTTGTTACGTAGGGCGGTTTTCGGTCCGATAAGTAACACTTCAGTTTTGTCCGAGTTCAGTAATAAAAAATTGCTACTCATCCACTTTTTTATATCGACAATGCATTCCACTATTCGATGGAATTGCTGTGTTTCGTGAGGCTTCGAGGAAATATAAAGTTGCGTATCATCAGCATAGCAGTGAAAGCTTATTCCGTGTCGCTTTATTATATCTCCTAGGGGTAACATGTATAATGCGAAGAGCATAGGCCCTAGTACTGAGCCCTGTGGTACACCGTACTGGACTTGCGATTTGCGTGATACCTCATTGTTTATTTTTACATATTGGAAACGGTCGCATAAATAAGATCTAAGCCATTTCAAAGCTATTTCCTTAATACCGACATCATTTTCAAGTCTATGTAGGAGCATGCTGTGGTCAATGGTGTCGAATGCAGCACTAAGATCTAGCAGCACCAATAAGGAGATACAACCTCGGTCGGACGCCATAAACAGATCATTTGTAACTCTAATCAGAGCAGTCTCTGTACTGTAATGTGCTCTAAATCCAGACTGGAAATCTTCATTAATCTCATTCCTTTGGAGGAAGGAACATATTTGAGTTGAGACTACTTTTTCCAGAACTTTAGATAAGAAAGGTAGATTCGAAATAGGTCTATAGTTAACTAGTTCTCCAGGGTCCAGATGGGGTTTTTTGACAAGGGGCCTTATAACAGCCACCTTATATGCTTTAGGCACATGTCCTAATGTCAGAGATGAGTTAATAATGCTAAGTAGAGGATCTATAATTTCTGGGAGCATCTCTTTCAGAAGATTTGTAGGTATAGGGTCTAGCATGCATGTAGTCGATTTAGATGATCTAATGATTTTCGATAGTTCATCGTGATCTATAGTAGAAAATAAACGTAATTTCTCCTTAGGGGTGCTGTAGTAAGTCGTTTGTTCAGCGGGTTTCGCATCTGGTTGCATAGTTATAATTTTCTCTCGAATATCTTGGATTTTATTTGTGAAATAGTTCATAAAATCATCACTGCTATGCTGGTATACAGCATCAGAAGTCGCTGACGATTTATTTTTGGTTAATTTAGCCACTGTATCAAATAAAAACCTAGGGTTATGCTGGTTTTCTTCTATTAGTGATGAAATGTAGGCGGATCGAGACGTTTTTAGGGCTTTCCTGTATTTTTTTGTACTATCCTTCCAGGCAGTACGAAATACCTCTAATTTAGTCTTTTTAAAGTTGCGCATAGATATGATGGACAAAATTGTATTATATTTGAGAGTACACCAGATGCAGTTATTCTTGCCTCACTAAATGCCGCAAAGTGTCCTCCTTTCTGGTGTTATGGAAATGGCCACCCTAGTCACCACACAGCTTCACTCACTCTCACCAACTGCTACCGATAAAAAAACTCACACTGACTGCTGCATTTTTATTTGAAATTAGTGTTTATTGTTTATCAACTACGACGTTACGTAGACGTAGTTACTAGGTCTGTCATGTGAGACCGAGCTAACGGCGGGCACCTGTTTAACCGCTGGCGGCATTACCAAGCTGCGACAATGAAGGGACAGAAGTCAATGTCAGATTTTTTACAAATAAACTAGCAAAACAAAATGAGCAAACTACTCCAGCTTCCACTGTGGCCTCAACAACAGACCCGGAGCGTCCATCTCCACCACGGACTCTCCTCCGGCTTCAAGCCAAGCTACCGACAGCCACTGTACAAGTGAGTGCTGCGAGGGGATCTCACAAAACCCTGCTGTTCTTATGAAGACCAAAAAGGTACAGGGACTGGGTCTTCACAACGAGCAAGATCAGTTCAATATCAGTGGTTCAAGTCAAGTCAAGTCAAGTCAGCTTTATTTATATAGCGCTTTTTACAATTTTCATTGTTACAAAGCAGCTGTACAAGAAAACATTGACTATAAGTAAAGCACAAAAGGTTATGGAAGTCAAAACACAGGTCAAATATCAGACACACAATAAATTCCTATATGCAGAATTAATTAAATAAGACTATCAAATTCTAGCAGCCCCCCCGGCCAGGCAAACAGTGCAAAACAGTATGTAAACGGTGGCGAGGAACCCAAAACTCCATTGGAGGAGAAAAAAAACCTCAGAGGGAGACCAGGCCTAACCAGGGGATTCCAGTTCCCCTCTGGCAAAAACTGCAGCCTCTGCACAAGCTCGACAGTGCTTGCACAACAAGGCAAAATAAAAAACAAAGTTAGATTTAAAATTATCATTAATAATCTAATAGCGACTGAAGTTTTGTAGAGTCGCCACGTCCTTCGTCCAGCATTTGTTAGGTCTGGGAATGGATTGCGCCCTGCCCGCTCCGGTAACCTTGGACTGCGTCCTGCCCGCTCTGGTTAACCTTGGAACAATGAGACAAGACTGGCTGAGAGTAGAGTACTGTTCTGCACTCTTTGATGCATCAAATGCATCAGTTGTAATTGGAAGTGTCCCTGGTTCCGGTTGATCTAACTAGTGCAGCCTAGATCTTTGAAATATAGATATTATGATAGTGTAGTGTATGCAAGATTAAAAAGATGCGTCTTTAGTCTAGATTTAAACTGACAGAGTGTGTCTGCCTCCCGGACAGTGCAGGGAAGACTGTTCCAAAGTTTAGGCGCTAGATAGGAAAAGGATCTGCCGCCTGCACTTGATTTAGAAATTCTAGGTATTACCAACTGACTAGACGCCTGAGAGCGTAGTGCACGTGATGGACTATAATACGTTAGAAGTCCTCTCAAGTAGTGAGGAGCTAAACCATGCAACGCTTTATAGGTAATAAGCAGGATTTTAAAGTTAATGCGATGCTTTACAGGTAACCAGTGCAAGGTTGACAGAACCGGGCTAATATGCTCATACTTTTTTGTTCGCGTAAGAACTCAAGCTGCCGCATTTTGGACCAGTTGGAGTTTTTGTAATAGGCCTGCAGGGCAACCACCTAATAGTGCATTACAATAATCTAGTCTTGATGTCATAAAGGCATGTATAAGCTTCTCTGCATCTGATGGTGACAGCATATGACGTAGTTTAGATATATTTTTAAGATGGAAAAACGCAATTTTACAGGTGTTGGCGACCTGGTTCTCAAATGACAGAGTACTATCGAATATAAAGCCAAGATTCTTAGCTAAAGATGAGGGTTTTATGGAACATCCATCAATAGTTAAGCAGTATTCTTGGTTGTTACGTAGGGCGGTTTTTGGTCCGATAAGTAACACTTCAGTTTTGTCCGAGTTCAGTAATAAAAAATTGCTACTTATCCACTTTTATATATCGACTATGCATTCCACTATTCGATGGAATTGCTGTGTTTCATGAGCATAACAGTGAAAGCTTACTCCGTGTCGCTTTATTATATCTCCTGGAGGTAGCATGTATAATGCGAAGAGCATAGGCCCTAAGACTGAGCCCTGTGGTACACCGTACTGGACTTTCGATTTGCGTGATACCTCATTGTTTATTGCTACATATTGAAAACGGTCGCATAAATAAGATCTAAGCCATTTCAAAGCTATTCCCTTAATACCGACATCATTTTCGAGTCTATGTAGGAGCATGCTGTGGTCAATGGTGTCGAATGCAGCACTAAGATCTAGCAGCACCAATAAGGAGATACAACCTCGGTCGGACGCCATAAGCAGATCATTTGTAACTCTAATCAGAGCAGTCTCTGTACTGTGATGTGCTCTAAATCCAGACTGGAAATCTTCATTAATCTCATTCCTTTGGAGGAAGGAGCATATTTGAATTGAGACTACTTTTTCCAGAAGTTTAGATAAGAAAGGTAGATTCGAAATAGGTCTGTAGTTAACTAGTTCTCCAGGGTCCAGATGGGGTTTTTTGACAAGGGGCCTTATAACAGCCACCTTATATGCTTTAGGCATATGTCCTAATGTCAGAGATGAGTTAATAATGCTAAGTAGAGGATCTATAATTTCTGGGAGCATCTCTTTTAGTAGATTTGTAGGTATAGGGTCTAACATGCATGAAGTTGATTTAGATGATCTAATGATTTTAGAGAGTTCATCGTGATCTATAGTAGAAAATAAACGTAATTTCTCCTTAGAGGCGCTGTAGTTAGTCGTTTGTTCAGCGGGATTCACTTCTGGTTGCATAGTTATAATTTTTTCTCTAATATCTTGGATTTTATTTGTGAAATAGTTCATAAAATCATCACTGCTATGCTGGTATACAGAATCAGAAGTCACTGACGATTTATTTTTGGTTAATTTAGCCACTGTATCAAATAAAAACCTAGGGTTATGCTGGTTTTCTTCTATTAGTGATGAAAGATAGGCAGATCTAGACGTTTTTAGGGCTTTCCTGTATTTTTTAATACTATCCTTCCAGGCAGTACGAAATACCTCTAATTTAGTTTTCGTAAAGTTGCGCTCCATTTCTCGTGCCGCTTTCTTTAGAGCCTGAGTGTGTTCATTATTCCACGGTGTCGGTCTGTCATTTTTAATCTTCTTTAAGCGCAGAGGAGCAACTACGTCTAGCGTTTCCGAGAAAGTGGCATTAATATTTTCAATGGTAAAGTCAAGATCTTCAACGTTATTACTCATGCTAGAGATTTGAGACAATTCAGGCAAATTATCAAGAAACGAATCTTTTGTAGTCGAAGTTATTGTTCTACAATATTTGTAACTTGGAGTTTGATTTGCCACCATTGGGTAGTGAAGCAAGCATGATACCAGATAATGATCCGAAATGTCTTCGCTCTGCTGAAGGATTTTTACGTCGCCCACGTTTATACCGTAAGACAATATTAAATCTAAAGTATGATTACGAAGGTGAGTGGGTCCCGACACGTGTTGACTAACGCCCATGGAGTTAAGAGTGTCTTTAAAAGCCATTCCTAAAGCATCTGTATCATTATCTACATGAATGTTAAAGTCACCAACAACAAGGACTCTGTCTGCAGCCAGTACTAGTTCTGATAAGAACCCACCAAATTCTTTAATAAAATCTGTGTGGTGCCCTGGAGGCCTATATACGATAGCCAGAATAAATTTTAAAGATGTTTTGTCCTTAGTATTAGGTATTGATGCATCAAGTACCATGACTTCAAAAGAATTGTATTTAGGATTAGACTTCTGAGAAATGATAAGAGAGTTACGGTAAAGTGCAGCAACACCTCCCCCTCTGCCTTTTAGGCGAGGCTCGTGTTTATAATAATAATCTTGGGGGACAGACTCATTTAAAGCAATATAATCATCTGGCTTTAGCCATGTTTCTGTTAGACAGAGCATGTCTATTTTATGATATGTTATCATATCGTTAATAAAAAGTGCTTTATTAGAGAGAGATCTAATATTTAGCAATCCGAGTCGAAACAGTTGATTATCTGTATTATGTTCAGGTTTAGTTAGTTTAATGTTAATTAATTTACCTTTGAGAGGTTTACGCATTATTTTATGTTTGCTAGTCCGGGGGACAGACACAGTCTCTATTTTATGATGTTTGGGAGAAAGTATTATCGCATGTTGTGTATTTAGTGTGTTCTGCAACGTGAGACGGCAAGCAGACCGTTGGTTAAGCCATTCTGTCTGCTCCCTGACCTGGGCCCTAGTGAGTCAAGTTTCAGCATTAAGACTATGTGCCATATTTCTAGACAGTAGTAAAGCACCAGCCCAGGAGGGGTGGAGACCATCACTTTTCAACAGGTCAGGTCTGCCCTCAAAACTCTTCCAGTTTTTTATAAAAACAATATCATTCTGCAGGCACCACTTAGACAACCAGCCATTTAGTGATGATAATCTGCTATGTATCTCATCACCACGATAAGCAGGGAGGGGGCCAGAGAATATTACAGTGTCTGACATCGTGCTTGCGAGCTCACACACCTCTTTAATATTATCTTTTGTGATCTCCGATTGACGGAGTCGAACATCATTTGTGCCGACTTGAATAACAATCTTACTAAATTTACGATTAGCCTTAGCCAGCACATTTAAATTTGACTTGATGTCAGGCGCTCTGGCTCCCGGTAAACATTTGACTATGGTGGCTGGTGCCTCTATGTTAACATTCCGAACAATAGAATCACCGATAACTAGGGCACTTTCAGCAGGTTTCTCAGTCGGTGCGTCACTGAGTGGGGCAAACCTGTTCGAGACTGTAGTCGGAACGGTTGAGTGATGTTTTGACCTGCGACTACACCGTCTCACAGTCACAAAGCTTCCCAGCTGCGGGGGTTGTTCATCCGGAACCGAACTGTGCGCGCTAATAATATTGCTCGCATCCAAAGTGTTTTCTAAGCTCCTTATATTCTTACTATCCTCAGATAAAGATTGGATGCGAGACTCTAATTCTGAGATCTTCTCTGTCAGCCTAGCAATTTCCCTGCATTTATCGCATGTAAAGCCCTAGCCGCTGACAGAGAAGGCTAAGCTAAACATGTGACATGAGGTGCAAGTGACAATAATAAGAGAAGAAGCCATAACTCACCGGGTTTGAAGAGTAATTCTAACTTACCAAGGCTGCTCGGTGATTCTTAGTATATACGCTTAAGAGAGAAACCGTTAGCACACAAGAAAACTAGAAGGCGAGATGATATTTAGCAGTGTAATCAGAAAGCCCGCTAGCACGCTTGTGCTATGCTAACGGCGCTGAGTGTTTTGGTTTAAGATCTTCAAGTAAATAACCAGGAGATGGTCATTGAGATATCATGATAAGTTTAGCAACAGCAGTGATAAGTAACAATGTATGCTATGAATAAAATACACTAATATGAAAGAAAGTACAAGTGCAGTGATACAACAAACCGATTCCGCTGCAGTGAGGTGAAACTCCGTCTAGATCGTGTCAGCGATTCCCTCTGCACCTGCACCCTCCTGGTTCAGTTTGTGTCTTTGGTTCAGAGATTTTAACTGGCTGACATTTTGTGACACAAGCAGAAATCTTTACTTGTTTTGATGTTGGGTGTGTGTGTGTGTGTGTGTGTGTGTGTGTGCGGCTCTGCACATCAATCTGATGTGGGTGTTGACTTGTGATGATAATGACTATGATGATGATTTAGATTCAAGGCAGCAAGATGAGTTGTAGTTGTGGACTGGATGTACTTTGTGTTTGCTATAGTTTCATCTGTGCATTTATGTGTAAATAGGCTTGGCCTGTTGTGTGTGAATGTTAGAGTGGGATCAGAGGGGTTAATCTGAGGAAGCATGTGTGCGTGTTCATCATGTGTGTACTGTAGATGTGACTGTGTGGTGTCGGAATAAAATAAAGTGCTCTGCAACGTTATTTAATATATCAGTAATATTGTCTGTTTCAATGCATACCCCCACCCCCTCCGCATGACTTGAAATTATGGTCCCCCCTTGTTCAGCTGCGTTCCGCGGTCCATGGCAGAAACTTCAATGACTTCCAATATCGTAGTCTTGAGGAGCACGCCAACCTCCTGGTAATTATATCGGACAGTTTACATGTTCAGGTAATTAATTTTATTATTGTAGTACTTTTTGCACCTAGTCATTTTACCTCAACTATTTACGTTAATAATAGCAGAGGTTTATGGGTAAAATGTAAATTAGTTTATTTAATCGCGCAGATGACATGTCAGTGCGGCGCGAGCTCTGTAATACCCCGCTGTCTCGTCCCACTTTTGGATTGTTTGGCTTTCCTTACTAACGCTCAATTTGCGTGATTCGCCTCATTCGCGCCAATCACACTGCAAGTAGGTGTAGGTCTATCACCAGGGAGTCAGCCAAGAGAGAGTCAGTACACTGGTCCACTTGCACTGGTACACTGGTCCATGGCACTTAGTTCTCAGCTTTGTAGTTTTTTTTGGGAAAGGAACAGTGGATATGCATATCTACACGGACTGCAAGGATGGTGTACTGGTTGGTTGTGTCCGACCGATTGTGGTGGGCTGGTCTGAGCGAAAATGCCAGGGCCTTTTTTGTCTTAGTCCAGCCCTGGGCAATGTTTTGCGAGGAGCAAGAGTCTTTGCTGGCTGCCTGGGTGCCCCAATCCCAGAACAGTGTGAGTCGAGTCCATTAGAGGACTGTGCAAATCAGGTGGAGCAGGTTCAATCTGTTCTTCCGCTGCCCATTGAATGGGGCTAAAGATTACAACCTGAGAGAGTATTGTACTGTTGTAACTCTTTCACTGAAGCGGGTTGTGGCTATGTTTTAACAGCTCTCACCGTCCTCTGGTCTATCTGCATTCCCTTATTTTCAATAATGTAGGAAATGTAGATAAAATATAGTGTTATATAGTCAGTGTTGTCAAAGCTGCTGAAGAACCCGTTTGTTGAGCTGCTGATGGTTTGTGGGAGTAGATCAAAATATCATCTAAAATTAAGTTCAAAACAATAGCGGTCCAACATCACTATCCAGATCAGTCACAGTTTTTGATAGAAATTATATTTCTATTTGGCAATTATTTTACTTGTAGGTGTAGTAGAGCAATAGAAAACCTACAGACCCATATTGCTGCTAATTCTGTCCAGTTGAATCATTAATTGAAAGGGCGTGTTCAAAGTAATAGCAGCGTGGAGGTCAATTAGAGAGGTAAATCATTCTGTGAAAAAACTGGTGTCAAACAAGTGGCGCTTATTTATGAGCGAATGCGGCAAATGTTGTACTTTGCATTTATCTCTGAAAATCTGAGTAATGGGTCCAACAAGATTAACATCTCCAGAAAATTTGTGGAGTGACATCAAAAACACTGTTTCTGAGGCAAAACCAAGAAATGCAGAGGAATACCCTCATTAGAGTTGCAGGCGACGAGTGTTGCTACTGAACCGTCTAAGTACTGTGTCGTTCCATTCACTTGTGCATTTGCGTATCAAGTCTTTCACGAATGCAAGCTGCACTAACCTGGCCTTTCTCTCGTGTAGCATTGTGCGTCTGTGCTCCAACTTGAAAAACTGTTCTTCAACTTGAAATGGATTTGTAACAAGTTTACTCGGCGACCAATAAGCATTCACCATGACGAAGCCTAGTAACAACCAAAATTATGCATTTTCCCCATTCTTTTTATTTTATTAAATTTTTGAACATTTAATATTAAAATAATAACTAAAAGGGATATTTTTTTGGGCCACGCCATGGACTGAAGCAGGGGCATCAATGACCGCTACGGGGGGCACGGCCCTCGAATGCCCCACCATAGCGCCTGCGCTGGATACAGATGCTTTAGGAATGACTTTTAAAGACACTCTTAACTCCATGGGCGTTAGACAACATGTGTCAGGAAATACTTTGTTTAATACCGTTTTACAGTCTAAATGTGGGCGATGTTAAAATTATTCAGCAGAGAAAAGACATTTCGGATGATTATCTGGTATTATGTTTGCTTCCCTGGCTTATGGCTGCAAATCATACTCCTTGTTACAAATACGGTAGAACAATAACTTCAACTACCAAAGGTGCGTTTCTTGATAATCTGCCTGAATTGTCACAAATCTCTAGCATGAGTAATAACGTTGAAGATCTTGACTTTGCCATTGAAAATTTTAACTCCACCGCTAGACGCTAGACACAGTTGCTCCTCTGCGCTTAAAGAAAATAAAAAATGGCAGCCCAACACCGTGGTATGATGAACACACTCAGGCTCTAAAGAAAGTGGCACGAAAAATGGAGCACAACTTTAAGAAAACTAAATTAGAGGTATTTGGTACAACATGGAAGGATAGAATTCGAAAATACAGGAAAGCCCTAAAAACTTCTAGATCCGCCTACATTTCATTACTAATAGAAGAACACCAGCACAACCCTAGGTTTTTATTTTTAACACAGTGGCTAAATTAACCAAAAATAAATCGTCAGCAACTTCTGATTCTGTATACCAGCATAGCAGTGCTGAATTTATGAACTACTCCACAAATGGTTCCAAGGTTACCTAAGTGGGCAGGACGCAGTTCATGCCCAGACCTGACAAAAGCTGAGATGATACAAGGACGCGGTGACTTGACAGATCTTGACTACAAATATGTCCATCTTAGTCCACCGAGAAGCAACATAGATGTATTAGTATATAATGAGAATATAAATTTTTTTTAATGTGCTGCTAACTTTAAAATAAATAATAAAACATATAAATCTGTTGAAAAGGCATCTTTAGAAATTGTTAATAATGTTGTCAATCGTGATCCCCATTTCTTTAAATATTCCCAACCAGTTTTTTAACAGAATCGGTTCATAAAGTTTCTGTTCACCTTTTAAAACCTCTTCCTACTAACTTGATGATTTAGTTAAGCAACATAGATAACCATTTCTAAAACATGCTTGTAGATTCATCATTAAAAAGAAATAACTCAAAGCAGATGTACAAAACTCAAATGTTTTTATTAAAGCCTATCGCACATATTTTATATTTATATATAAAAGATCTACAGTGATAGAACTGGCACATGAGCAGACAACAGTTTGTCATCAATGTATTCATTCATCCTCAATAAACAACAGATGTGAAATGTATGAGAAACGTTAACCACATACACAGACAGATACACAAATTCAAGAGCTGAAATGTGTGTCGCTGCAATTATAGGAGGATGAGATCTTGTGTCATTTGGAAGAACAAATAAATACAGTACCGCAAATTATGCGTTGTTTGTGCCCTTTGCACAAAATGCACTGCTTCTTTTTAACATAATTTATGAACACTTACATGAATGCTCTCTTGCTCATAACCACACAAACACAGTCAGCAGAACACATGGTTAAGGTGTACGAAATTCTGAAGATGTGGTTTTAGACATTTTAAAATCGCAATCTATGCAAGTTGTTTCTTTTCGGTCATAAGCAGAGGTCTATCAAAACTTATTTACATACAGAATACTGGCTGTAGTGTGAGGTAAATGGACCACATGTTTGTCCTTTATTTATGAATGTACTGGAAAAACACAAAGCTGCACTGATCCTGTGTACACGAAAAAACAACAGTCCTGTCTAAAGACTACCATCAGCTTAGCACCAGAATAGAGAAAGTAGTAAAGTGTGTATTTCAATGTAAATGCATACTTTCTATAGTAATTTTTGTTGGGAAATGAAACTGGTTCACTTGTGTGTGTTCAGTCGCTTTCACTGGTATCACTGCTGGGGTCACCCTGGACTTTGTTACGGTGTTGCATTGCACGGTGGTACGCCACCTGAACGGACTTTCTGATGTTTGACTTTCTCCCCTCCAACATCTTCTCCTTGTCTAGATCCTGATTCACACCAAGGGGAACCAATTTGGAGCGCGGCAGCCACTGCCTGTACACAGACAGACATTTAGAAAAAAATAATTATTTTCGCATCCACACAATGACAGCTGTCTACTGCATTTTCATGCTTGCTTCCTCTGGCCTATTTATCTTTGTTTGCAAGCACAGGCTGTTAAAAAATGCTGACAGCTCCAAATCGCTTTCACAAAATAAGCCTTGAGAGTTTGAGAACAGTCAAGTCAATACGGAAACCTTTTATCTAGGAATAAACATTCATATAATTATAAGGAGTCCAAAAGTAAAACTCGCCATGTGCTCATCAAAGTAAAAATAGGCTTGTCAAGTAAATAAAACCTTATTCACAGATGGCACCTTTATTAGGTGTTTTTTATTACATGGTTGGCATTTCTAATGTATACCACCAGATAAACGTTTCAGATAGTCAGCGTTCTCAATGTTTCTTTGTTCCCACTTTATATTAGGTTTCTTTAACTCCTGTGTACTTAAATAAAAAAGCACTTAGTGTGCACATACTGTACATATTACGGAATTTTTTTTTAATGTTTCTCTTTTCTTTTTATAAGCTTGTGACAGACAAATTCACCCAAATTCTGCCAGTTTAGAACAAACCGACATTTTTATAATAAATAATATAAATGTAAAATAAGAGTTATTATACAAGGGCATTCATACAGTAGAATTAAACAAAAAAATAATTGCAATATTTAAACGAAAAAAATTATGGCAAGCATTTAAACAAGCCAATAAATCATTCTCCCTTCCAGAACTACGTATGGCGATAAGATAAATATTCCGTTCATTATACCACAATAAATAATTTTCAAGATTTAATTAGTAAAAAACAAATAAGTGAAAACACAAATGTTTGTAAGACTAACCAGGTTCTCTTGTTGTCAAAGAAAAGCACTAGAAAGAGGTGTTCTCGGGCCTCCTGGGTCATCTGCTCTCCTAGTTTTAGCACTTCGAGAGGTGGAACTGGAATCGGGACACCCCTGTGGAACACACCTTCTCGTGGCATCTTGGGATCAATGATCTGGAGGGAACATCAACCAGATTAGGTAGTTGCACATTGATTGACATCGCCCTCTGCAGGTCAAGCAGAGCAAACCACTAAACAAATATCCTAAATATCACTTTAATACAAAACAGCTAAGAAGGACACAAAGAGATAAATAGCCTTGAATTCATTTTAACACATCACTATATAAACATGAATTTTCTTTATTTGGGTAATGTATGACCTGGACAAACATTTTTAAGGAAAACGTGCTAACAACTACTAATTTCGTATAGAAGCACTCACCAGTGCGGGGTAAGAGGGGTATCCTCTGCACTTGGCCCACACAAGATCAAGAGCATCCAGAGAACTGTAATCGTCAGAACTCATCCAGCATCCGGAGCGGCCCCTGGCTCGAACCACTGCGTGCATGCACACACAAGCACACACAAATACACACTGAGTCTATGACCAGCTTACATGCAGAGTCTCATTTGATGGTGTGTCTACTATACTCACAGTGGGAAACTCCTCTCGCCCCGCCCATTGAGTACGAGTCGTTTTCTGTCCCAGACGTATCTTCGCTGCTGTCCTCTGGGAATGCTGAGCGGGAAAATGAGGCCTTTCCACGTCCCTGTTTAGAGGGAGTGGTACTACAAAAAAGGAACATATATGGATTATGCTCGCATTTTTCACTTTTAAAATGCAGCTGTGCAACATTACAATAGTAATGCCTGATTTGCACATAAGTTTTTCATGTAAAATCATTTTTTCTGTAGGAACTGTAGGAACTAATGCAGGGCAGGGCAATATAATAAACATGCAGTATTTTGCAAGCAAAAAAATGCTACACCTAAATATTGCAATGTTACATACAGGTCATTATAATTACTATAAAAAAAGGGTGCGACCAATTGAAAAGTTACTGAGTCAGCAGTGAGTGGTTCTCTTTTCATTTGTTTGATTCATATTAACAACATAGACTAGTAGGAATACTAATACTGTTTTAGTTTGAAAATTGGGGTTGCGTTTCTGTGAACGATTCAAAATCGTATTACATTTACGCATTTGACAGACACATTCATTATAAGCGACTTAAGTTGCATTATACTATACATTTTTGTTTCTGAATATGTGCAATCCCTCGGATCAAACCCATGACATTGGCGTTGCTAGCCCCATGCTCTTACACACCAGTGTGTAAACAGGACCTCAGTGTGCAACACACTGAACATTCTGAATCTTCATGGCAAGAAAAGTGTGTAGAGTGTGCTTGTGTGTGCGTGTACCTGGTCCTGTCGGATGCGGCACTGCTGCTGCTACTGCTGGTGGACTCAGAGTCGGAGCTGGAGCGCGGGAGACTGCGTTCATTTCTGTACACCAGAAAACTCTCAGTCACCGGCTGACTGCTGAAACCATTACTGTGCAGATCTGAGAGAGGAAGACCACAATATTTTATTATAGAATAAATCAACAAAAAAAAAGTTCTATTGTGTAAAGCTATCAAAATACAGTTTATACTGTATATATACAGCGGGGAAAATAATTGGAAATTTTTGGGTCAATAGCCCATTTAGAAATCCCCTAACTGATAAAAATGCTGATGTGTCAAATACTTATTTCCCCGGCTGTATACACTCACTGGCCACTTTATTAGGTTCACCTGTCCAACTGGTCGTTAACGCAAATTTATAATCAGCCAATCACATGGCAGCAACTCAATGGATTTAGGCATGTAGACATGGTCAAAACGATCCGCTGTAGTTCAAACCGAGCGACAGAATGGGGAAGAAAGGTGATTTTGAACGTGGCATGGTTGTTGGTGCCAGACTGGCTGGTCTGAGTATTTCAGAAACTGCTGATCTACTGGGATTTTCACGCACAACCATCTCTAGGGTTTACAGAGAATGGTCAGAAAAAGAGAAAATATCCTGTGGGCGCAAATGCCTTGTTGATGGAGGTCAGAGGAGAATGGCCATCCCTTATGACCACAGTGTACCCATCTTCTGATGGCTACTTCCAGCAGGATAACGGGCCATGTCATAAAGAGCGAATAATCTCAGACTGGTTTCTTGAACATGACAATGAGTTCACTGTACTCAAATGCCCTCCACAGTAATCAGATCTCAATCCAATAGAGCACCTTTGGGATGTGGTGGAATGGGAGATTTGCATCATGGATGTGCAGCCGACAAATCTGCAGCAACTTCGTGATGCTATCATGTCAATATGGACCAAAATCTCTGAGGAATGTTTCCAGTACCTTGTTGAATCTATGCCACGAAGGATTAAGACAGTTCTGAAGGCAAAAGGGGGTCCAACCCGGTACTAGTAAGGTGTACCTAATAAAGTGGCCAGTGAGTGTATATATATATAAAAAAGTGACACAATGGGGGACATTGATGAACGAATGTTCAGTTGTGGGTGAACCGTCCTTTTAACTAGGTGTTATTAAGAACTTGCAATGAAGTTCTCCAAAATGCTTGGGGAATCATTTGGTGGACACATAAGATCATTCACATCTGATGCACATTTCATACAAATGCAAGAGCCGAATAAAATCTCATGCCCAAAATCTTCAGTACCACACTGGTTGCATATTAAACAAAGGCCTAATGAAACAGTGGAAAATGGACAAACACTTTTCTTATTTAATTTCTTTTAAGACATGATTTGGTAAAGCGTGTAATATACAGTACTGTTTGTAAATATCTTTTCAACTTTTAAAGAAACTGACATTACTTTTATGGCAAACTCTGTCAAATCAAAGGCTCATTGTGTCAACAAGCACTGAAAATACAGAAAATCTTTCTGATCTGATTTCAGAAAAAAGGATTTGGGTAAGCTGTTTCTTTAATGCAGCTACCTATCCAAGAGATACATACCCAGTATGAGGTGATCTTGTTCGCTGTCTGAATCCGAGCTGGAGCTGGACTGTGGACTGTGGAGTCTCTTGCGTGATTGGGGGAGAGAGGGAAGCTGGGGTGGGCCAATTGGACTGGAGCCCAGCACCCCTGGGCCATGCATCATGTCTCGGTTCTTAGGGGGTCGACCTGGGCGCTTCGGAGGGCCGGTGGCTTTGGGATTTTTCTTTGAGAAGAGGACAGATGTACGACGTCCAACCTCAGGGGCCAGCGCACAAGAGGACACGCTAAGGTCTACAAAGAAAACCCGGGAAAAAAAAAATCACAAATTTCATTACATTTATTACACATGATATATTTTGCTTCATGGCCGGGCAGCATCGAGACTGAAATAAATGTTAAAGCAGAAAACTGGATCAAATGATGCGATTTTTTGTTTTGTTTTACACAAAGCTGCAATTTTTGAATATTTTTCCAAATGTGTTTGATGTTTTTGGAGAATATCGAAGCGGGAGAGTGAATGAGCTAACAAACACATATAGGGCTTCCCCTCTGCGTTCGCTCATGTGAATCTTGGTCGGGACTACCAGAGGTCTTGTACTTTGTACTGCTACAACAGATATCTTGTTGCGTAGTGCGAGCACCATAACGATTTAACATTGTTTATACCCTTCATTTCTTTGTAAGCAGACAAACTTACAAAATCAGCAGGGGATCAAATATTAATCCCCCCCATATGTCTAAAGAAAGCTTGGAGTGTCTACTTTTAAATTAACAAATACATATTTGAACAAATTTAAACAAATAAATGTTCTGCTGGAGCCAAATCAATAGCGCAGCAAATTTCTCGTCAAATATACAGCACGTTTAGGCGATGTAACATTGCACATGTGGGCCGGATATTCAGACGGTCAGATACAAAGAGATAAAGTTAACTTTTATTTTAGAAAAAGATTGCGACTTCGATGAAAAACGGTTTCATTGTGAAGAGCTGTGGATCAACATTACGATCCCGAAGTTTTTTGGTGTTTTACTCACAGTGTTGAGCATTACAACCAATCATAGACAGCTTGTCTAGGACACATTAAAGACACATGTGGTATGGCATGAGTAATTTTTGACCGAATTTTAACATGTCTGTGGACTCTTCATTAAAGATGTTTACTGACCTTTTCCACCAATCTCATGGCTGCTGCTCTCTCCATCATCGTGACGGCCACTCGCAGAGGCATGATGCGCATGGACTGAGCTGCGTTCCAGCGACAAGCCCGACTCATGGTTGCCAAAACCACAACTGCCCTCACGCTGATGAGCCAGCTTACGCTTAATAACGGTCATCTCCTTCCTCAAGGCTTTAGCTCGCCGGGACTGGCCGATACTGTGCTTCCCTGACATTACTTCATCATAACGTGCCTGCAGGATCTGCAGCTGCTCCTCCAGAGGCAAACGCCGTCGGTTCTCCAGCAAAATATCTGTGAACAGGAACAGAAAACATCAGAGGCACATAACAGCATTTCAAAACAAGACTTTTGACCCCCTGACAAAAAAATCTCCTGAAGCTTAAAAAGAAACTGACCCTCAACCTCGGGAGCTTAATATAAATACTAAACGGGTTGTTATTTTACACAATTGTGCTCAAACCTATTCATACCTAGGTAAATATGACCAAAAATACAATGAAAATAAATCTGGATCTGCCTTTTAATCTTATATTTAAAAATATACAAAAATATAACCTTTCATAAAAGAATAAGAATATCTCATTAGGAAATTAATGTTTTTCTCTAATACACATTGCTCATAACTAATCATACCCTTTTATTTCATACTTTTTGCAACCTTCTTTTTTGCAAAAATAACAACTGTGATTTTTATTATCATTGTTTTGTTTACATATCTTATTTTTAACATTAAGTAATGTACTTTAGAAGCTATACACATACATATATGTTTCGCAGGTTAACAATTTAAAACACAAAACATTTTCAGAGTTTAACAACCACCTAACTTTAAATGAATCGTGTGCATCCCTGAATGTTTCGATCTATTGTAATAGTTGTTTTTTGAGTCTCTTGATTGTCCTTAATTTATAAATATTAATCTCATCATTTAACAGTTACTGCACAACATGACTCAAATATACAGAAATGCAGAAAAAGCTAAGATTCTGGAGGTCCTGTATGATTTTTCTGAAGATCAGTGGACCGTTTAAAGCTTCAGGACAAACTAGAAACCCTTAAACAACTATGATGAAACATAAAAACTGTCATTGACTGTTCAGCTAACATCACGCAGTATTAAGAATAAGGGTGATGTAAACTTTTGACCTGGGCTATTTTTATTCTTCTTTATGTAAACACATTTTTTTTAAGTAACTTGTTTAGGGCAGGACTACATTAAAAATAAACCTTAATTAAAAAAATTCTTCTTATTTTTCCAAAATGTTCAGCATGTTGTTTTCCAGATTCTGCAAGGGGAATGTAAACTTTTGAGCTCAACTGTATTTGACTCGGGTATGAATAATTGTATTTAATGTGAGGTTTCCCTGTTAGGAAAATGTGCAACTTTTTGTGATTTTGTTGCATTTAAGCATAATCAATGAAAATTCTAAACATTTGACCAAATTAAGAAATAAATGTTGGTTTATAAGTAAAAAGTAATGCTGACCAACTTTTATTATGTGTAAGTTGGACAAGTGTCAAAATTCAGTGGATTTCAAATGGAAACAGAATTTTCAATAAGGGACAGGGCTGTGTGCCCGAATATAATGTTTTTATTTCCTAAAATTATTAATTAAGATGTAATAATATTATGCCACAATTATGTGATTAAATAGACAATCCTGAATTATGAGTTTAATTGTTACTGTGTGTTCACACCAAGCGCGACTTGCGCGAATAAAACGCACTATTCGCGAGTAGTTGGACGCTTGAACATTTGGATTTTACTCGCTTCATTCGCGCGCGAAAAATTTGCGTCTTGGGAGGTGCTTCTGCCAGGCGGCTCCCATCTAATTGCGAAATTGCGGACATGGATTTGTTGAGAGGGTAGCTGCGCATTATGTACTATAGAAGGCTAAGATAGACATAGACTCGTTCGGCGCCGTGTCTGGGTTCATCAGATCCTTCGGAGGCGCATTCCTTCATTGTTGTTTCAGATTTCTGCCTCCGCTCGCTATCTCATAGTCACGTCACTACTAGAGCATGCTCCTGATTGGTTAATGCGGCAAAATTTTCGGCAAAGTTCAGACTTTCCAACAATTCGCGTCATATGCGCACAGCGTCATTTGCGCGAATCGCACCGCAAGTAGGTCTATCGCGTCTTTGCATTGACTTAACATGTAAATCACTTGCGCTTAACGCTTCATTAGCGCTTGGTGTGAACACAAAGTTAGATACAGCTTGGAAGGACAAAATCTTTTTTATGTAATTATATTTTTCATGATTTCATGGTAGAGTATAAGGTTGCTCTAAAGATTAAAAAAGTGATGGATCACAAAAGTACACTATTTTTGAAAAATAGACAAGACTCGGTAAAACAAGTTAGAAGAAACACAACTGACCATCTTCAGCAGCAGACGCTGATCTCTCTCTTTCTCTTTCTCTGAATCTCTCTCTCTCGTGTGGTGACTCCGGGCTCGGCTCTCTGGGAAGATGCATGCCTGTCTCGTAATCATAGCCAATTCTTTCTGCCTGTCTGCGCGCTTGCCGTAAAACAGCACCACCAACTTCTCGCAATCGCAGTGCAGCGCGGTAGAAGACTGTGTCTTTGGCATTGTATTTCAGACAGTTGTTGACAATGAGCAGAAAGTCACTCTCAAAAGTATCAAAGCTTAGATAGTGATGTGATTCTAAACCCTTCCACATCGTCTGAAAGTCCATCGGTCGTTCAATGTGATCCAGGTAATCAGGGACCTAACAAAATGGAAGAATAGAAACACAGAGCTGTGAAGGGATTTAAAGCAATGAAGCTGGAGCACTCATGTAGCTGGTAACGCATATCGTGTTCTGTGTGGGACGGATCAATTCTTCCTTACAACATCTGCATGTTTCTTGAAGATTGTACATCTAGTTCAACACTTACAAAAACATTAGCCTCTTTTACACTGGTGGGCCAGGGCGAGCCAGACAGGAGACTAGCTAAATTTTACCATAACACAACAAATGTGATGGAGAAACCTGTTGTGGTTGTTTTTTTTCTTTTAGTGTTTGCATGGCAAAAAACTGAAAATATAAGATGAGTAGACTGTGGTTTAGCAGTGTTTACGTAAGAAAGAACACGATTTGCAACAAGAAGTTCATGCAGCTGCAATAATTGTGAGACATTTCTACAAATTAAGTTTTGGTGAATCCTTACATTGTGATCTATACACAATAGATTTTATTTGCATGATATTAGACAATTTTAATTTCACAAAATTTGATCTTTTGTCACTGTACAGATAAGGCTGACTGTTACAAGTTTGAAACACTGTAGTCACATGGACTATTTCATGTCTTTCCAAATTTTCCATGCTTTTGAATAAGCTTTGTGTTGATGCCTATGGGGGACTCAGGAGGCTCCCGGACCTAGTCAAAACTATCTTCATTTGCGTTCCGAACATAAACGAAGGTCCCAGGGTTGTTGATCAACTGAAGGGTGAGTAATAATTTAACACAATATTATTCTTGGACGGAGTATTCCTTTAAAAGAAGTGATTATGAGTAGCGATCAGTCAGCAGAAGTGCTAAGGTATAAAGTTTTTCTTCTGTTGGGTACTGTGTTACTGAAGTCATATTAAGTTTTCGTTAGCAGCTCGTTACTGCTAGACATTATAGTTTTGCACTTTGCACGGAGCTAGATGATCGCTGTTTGATCCATTCTAGTCGCCCTTTGTTTTGCCAATCGAGAAGGCGTGTTCAGATGTATTCTGCGCTAATCTCAACACATACTTAAGCGGTGCCTTGCGCTGGCGCGGTAACCGTCATCCCTCGTGTGCAGGCCTTCTCTTGTAAAGACCGAAGAGTGTAAAGACGTGCGCCTTAAGCTGCGCGACTCCACCGAGAAAGGACATCGGGAAGGCACTTTAGTATAATTAATATACCTTTGCTTTCCCTTTCCTTGTATACTAACAACATGTGTTTCCGCGGGTCCCGTTTTATGTAATTCGCCATGTTCTGTCAGCCTTCGTAGTGTTTAACAGCATACATCTCTATCACAGGTGTTCGAGTTATTTATCATGACAAGTGTTACTTTTTTTAATGCATTTTAAAGTTGTACCTGTTCTCTTTCAGGTCTTATTGCTCTTTAACTATCAAATGCACACAAGATTATGTGAACAACACACAGGGTTCACATAAACACATTTGGTTATGTCAGTGGATGTGTATCAGCATTTTAAAGTGACAGTAACCTAATAAACCTGTTGCTTTCTGTATTATGATAAGTCTATATATTCAGTATATTTATTACCACGCATGTTTGTTGACGTTACATTACATTTGCAGTTCAATGTGATAACTTCGTACGTGCAGGTATCAAGGAGGCAGCGTAATCCGATTATTTATGTTTAAAAAATACATATTTCTATAGGTTTTCATGGAAAATGACTAATAGGGCAGGGATGATATATTGTGTATTTTTTATGCTCAGTTTCGCGGTTAAATGCCACCACAACCAAAAGCCATAGGGCGCTCTCGCGCAGAAGCTCCGAATATGGGACACAGAAGAAGAAACATTTTACACACCTAGTTCCAGGAAATGCCAATGGTCATAATCTTTCACTGTTCTTCCAACCTTTTCAGGTAATTTCATGATAATAAAGCATATTTATAATGATGATGTTTGAAGAGTGTTGCTTTTTAAAATGCACGTTATAAACGACTCAATCTTGTAGTGATTTTAGATTGCGCATTATTTTCTACTGATCAAAGAGCCGCAGATCAAAAAGTGTTTTGCTCGCACATGGTACGAAAATCTGAAGGTCGGTAATACTGTCACATAGCGCTGTTTGTCAACAGTAAATGCCTGTGACTTTGTAAGATCTCTTGTAGCGTGTCACTGTCGTACAGTCGCGACATATACATATAACATACATTCTAACACAGTGTGCATGGTCAACACAGTGTAAATTTTATAAATTACAAAATGCTATCGCCATCTTCAAATGTCCCTGAAATAAACTTTTATGGAGTTAAACCAACAATACCAACTGAATAAATAGTTAATTGTGCAACAAAAAATATGTACAAAGACAGAGAGAGGTAGATTTAAAAGCTTCTTTCAGCAAAACAATTACCAAAATACATCACATTATCACAGGAGAGGAAGAGTGAACTAGACCAGGCATTCTTTAAAATTGTCTGAAGGGATTACGAGCCATTTACCAAAGGAAAAAAAAGGCATGCGGAAACAACCTGGCCACACAACACCTTGTTACAGCACGGTCCATGACACATGCTTTATTGGTGATGGAAAATATGTTGCGTGTTTTGCTAGAGGAGCATATCTCACTGGCCATTGATATTTGGACAAGCTGACGGGGTCACAGCTTTCTGGGTATCGTATGCCGTTTTGTTGTTGAAAACTTTAAAGGCCATACTGTTCTGCTTAGCTTTGAACATATGCAGGGACATCACACTGCAGAGTGAATTCATGACTAATACGAGTAGGTTCGCAGACGCTGGAATTTCCAGAGTGGTGTTTTTGGAGTTGTTACAGATAGTGCCAGATGGCACAGGGTCAGGAGAAGAGGCTGTCACTATGCAAAAGCTTGTTTTTCTGAAAGTGAACTCAGCATTGGAAATATAGTTTTGACGATAAAAAGTGTATCAACAACCCTTCATTAGTTGACTTTTGTGTTAATGCAAGTATACACGTATAAAGTATAGCAAGTATATAATGCTACTGCTATAGGTTTGTTTATTGTTATTGTGTATATTTTTTGTTTGGTATTTTAAATTATTTCTTCTTTTGCTGTAACGTTTTTTGTTTAGGAAAAAAAAAATCAATATGTCCTCATCAACGAGTATTTTATTTTTCAAAAGTAATAAATCACATTCATGTTTTACTCCAAGCACTGTGTATTTTTTAACATTGAATAATTTAGCATAGTGCAGCGGTGATATTTAGAAAAAGAATATTGAAAATGATACTGAAGCGGCACACACTCGTCTAGCTTCCTACCTGTCTTCATCCCCTCCACCTGCCTATTGTAATTATCCCTTGTTAGCTCCCCTAGTTAATTTCCTTGTCTTTGCTGTCCTGTGCCATTTCATTTTGATTTGGTTATACTTACCTTGTGTTCTAGTTCACGTTTACGAAGTCCTGTCTAGATCATGAAAAGTTTTAAATTATGTTATTCCTGGAATCTTTTTTTTTTTGCCCCCACGTGGAAATCTTTGTTTTACAATTTGTTATTGTTCTGTTTTCGTTTTGGCCCATTGTGGGTCTTTCTTTTGAATAAAGTTTGAGTTTTGTACCTGCCCCCTGCTTTTGGGTTCTCCTTCCTGGTAAATCTTGACAGAACGAAACGGCCATAACTGAACCCAGCGGGCAGCACAATGGCCAGAGCTCAATCCCCGGCGCAATCCCGCCATGCCCACCTCCTGTTCAGCCTTCGCCAGAGGGACCCCAATGTGCGGGTGTTCGCCCGGGAGTTCCTATTGGCAACGGGGGAGACGGACTTCAACAAGGCGGAGCTGAAGGTTGTCTTTAAAGGCTGCCTCAGCAAACCAATCATGCCCCTGGACTCTTTTGTTTTTGCCCCCTCGTGGAAATCTTTGTTTTGCAATTTGTCATTGTTCTGTTTTCGTTTTGCCCCATTGTGGGTCTATCGTTTGAATAAAGTCTGAGTTTTGTACCCTCCCCCTGCTTTTGGGTTATCCTTCCTGGCAAATCGTGACATTGTAACATTTGCTCACGGTTCCCCCATAGTGTTGCTTTAATTATTACATGCATCTCTATGAACAAATTAAACTATAAGCACATCTAGTCCGAAAAGTTTTATCCATAATAGTTTTCAAAAGCAACAACCCCCAGAAAAAGGTGGATAGAACAATTTCTACCATTCACACATTTTTTTCCCGTTGCATGGTATATCCAGTTATTAAAGCATCTTACAACTTAAACGAAACCGATGAGAGTGCATGTTTTACCTCACTTAAAGGTACAGGCTCAGTAAAGAAGTTGCTGGTGTCTCGCTCCTGCAGCTGTTCGAGAGTGCTACGCAACAAAACCAGGAAAGGTGTCAACTGCAGCTCTAACGCCATCTCCTGAATCTTTATCTAAAAGACATGAAAACAGTTTTAAGTCATTATAAAACAACAACAGACACTCAGCAGAGTTATTTCTATTTTAGACGGTTTCAGCGGCAACAACATAAATGTTACGTGGACCAAACTTAAGTTCTGGTAGACCTCTGCGAAGAATCTATAAATGTTGAGTAGTGTCCGACGAAACCATCTATATAGCATTAGTAGACCAATTGATTGCTTTTTTAATGAATCATAATGTTTGACAGCCAAACAGTGCATTAGCACTTTGTTCCTTAAGATAACCCACTTGTATTAAATACCAGAATCTGACAGACAGTAAAATAACCAATTCATAATTTGCTCCAGTTGGGAATATGGTGTACCATAAATACATTTGATTTGCTTTGATGCCAAATTACACGCAGCTAACTAAGCAAACATACACACTCATTCCTCAACAGCAGCATCCACCATTAAAAAAAATGGTTAACCACTACTACAGCTGATGATATTCTGATAATGTTTTTTTCCTTGCACATTTGGCCAAATCCTGATGATATTCTGATCACATTTTATTCTGAGCACATTTTACCAAATCCTAACTATATCAGTCTACTTTTAATTTTGTATTTAATCATTTCTAAGTGGTTAACTGTCATGATCCTGCCTCTGCTTGTCTTGGTTTTCGAGTCTTGTGTAATTCCCATGTGTTTTGTGTGGAGAAAGAGCATTGTTTTGGTTTGTCACGCCATGCTCTCTCTCCGGTGTCGCGTCCTTTAGCCCCGCCCCCTTGTTTCCCTGTTAGCGGCCCATTAGTGTTAGTCTTGTCACCAGCCCTGGTCCATCTTTCCCTTAGCGTTCCATCAATCCTCCTGTTAGCTTTCCTTTAGTGTTTCATTCATGTCACCTGCCGCCACTCTCCCTGTGTCATCAGTCCTGGTTAGTGTTTCCCTTTTTCAAGCCCCAGTTTCCCTCTGTCTCTTGTCGGTTCATTCTGCACGTTTACCCACCTTCGTCTGTCCTGATACCCTGCCTTCCATTGGAGTTACCTTGTTGCTGTTTCAAAGTTTGTGGACTTATAGTTTATTCATTATTCTTATACCTCGTTTGTTTTGTCCCCCTTGTGGGAAGTTTTAGTTTTCAGTCTCGTCTTGTTTTTGTTCATGTTTTCCCCATCGAGGGTCTTTGTTTGAATAAAGTTTTATTATTTAGCAAACCGCTGCCTGCGCTTTGGTTCTGTCCATTCCTCATGACATTAACAAAGCCTGGAGGTGAAAAATGCTTTATGTTCAGGTGTACATTATCAGATTCGCATAGCAGGACTAGCAGTTATAATCCCAATATTTCAGCACAGTTTAAATGCCCAATTGAGCATTTCCCACACTTTAATTGTGATAGAGGAGTTGTTAAGAATATGGATATAGGAAAGGAGGTCCATGGCTTCACTGGGTTTGTCAGGTAGGCATCCTCTGTGTTTTGGGATTATATGTTTATAAATACATATTACATTTATACTTACTTTTCAATGATATTATCAGTGAGACACCTAATGAATTGTGTGTCCGATAGCACCCTCATCACATCCATTATCCTGGGTGAAAGATGCCTTTGGATGAGGTACTGGTGATAACGACTTTTGTATGGTTTCCAACAATGCGACACGTCATCAGTTGTGTACCTCAGCCTATTTGGGTGTTTCGAGCATTTAACCAAAAAACACCCTCAGCTAAGGGAGACCCACCCCGGGTTGATCAGACCTGGGTGTGTGTTGCATTGTTATTTGGCAGCCCATACTGTGTCCATCCGCAGCCAGTGTATTCTTCTTTAAGCAACTTTGGACAGTTCTTGATTATCCTCCGCCGGACCGGTCCTCTGATTCCCACTTCCTGTATCAATTAGCTCATCCAGATTAGTGGCTGCAGCTTCAACAACACTTACTTTGCTGATATCAAAGTGGCATCACATCTCAACAGACAACCTGATGGCTAAGGTTGTCCTAGCCCCACTGGCACTGTAAATACATACACAGTGCCCTCGGTTTCGTATGGCATAGCAGCACAACACAAACATTCGTGCCCATTGGCCAACGCTGTTCCAGCCCCACTGGCACCGTTAATGCATGCTCAGTACCCCCAGTTCCGTATGGCATAACATGCCTCACAAGACAGCACTTTATTACAAGGTCATTTGGCAGCCCCCATACTGCGTCTATACATTTCAACCCCGGCCAGTGGCTGCTTCTCTCAGCAACAGTGGCAAGTTCTTTGATTACCTCCGCTGGACATATCCTCTAATCCCCAGCTCCCTTAAGCAGCCTTGTAGTAGAATTGGCCACAAAACCCCTGCAGCCCACTTTCTCCGGTTACTCCATACTGTACATGGCTCTTACGATAAAACTTAGTCTGTTTGTTTCCATATTCCACAGCTCACTCCAAGTGATTTCTTGTGCCGTTCAATGCCTTCCCACCTGATCCAGCAGCCTTGCTGCGCTTGAAAGACTGCTTTGGACTGTACTTGCTGCCTCTAGACGTTGTACCTCCTCCACCCAAAGGTAACACTGTTCATTTGTGGGTGTTGTTAATCCCAAACCAAGTCCCCATCTGCCATATTGACACAAGGACCAACTGAAGTGAATCTTACCTTGCACGCTCAGAACAAATAAATGTATACAGGTTTGGAACTAAATTATGTAAATGATGATGAAATATTTTTTTAACTCATTTCACACGTAAACGAAAACCTGCTCAAAAATTATAGACACCTTAATATATATTTTTTTCACTTTCAAGCCTTTGTTAACCCTTAATATCACTTATAAACTATTATATACAAAATTACCAGTAGTTATTAGGATGGGTGTGGTTTGGAATCAGTCAAATGTGCTTGAAAAAAAACATACAAGAATGTCAATTGCCTAATAATAATGCATGCACTGTATAGAGTCCATGTATTCATCTGTTGGAAAGCAGAAGTTGGTTTTAGTCTTACCGTCTCTCTCTTGAGCTTCTCTCTCTTGCGGATAAGCTCCACCAGCAGCCGGGCTCTCTCTAGGTCATGACGGAGTCTCTGCCACGCTTTCAACTGCTCCTTCAACACAGAATGTTTCTCTTCACCTTCCCTCTGTTGACAAACATTTAATGTCAACAAAAAATCTTTACATTTTTCCCAATAAATCAACATGCTAATGCACTGACGGTAATAGTGGGGAGGGGCTCCGTGTTGCGCTGGGACTGCAGGTGCGTCTGGAGACGTCGCAGGAGAGGAACACCGTTGCGGCTCTGTCTCTTCAGTGTCCAGTAGCTATGGAGTCTCTGCATGAACTGACTCTTCCTCTGCACTGTTAGATTGTTTGTGATCTTACTTAACCTAAATCAGAAGTCACTTGATTTACTAAAGGGCATATTCACACAAGAACATTTGGAGATGATGTTTGAAAAATGTTTTGGACATATATTTTTAATACCAATTTGAATCAAAACAATGTCTTCCATATCCATACTATATTTAAGTCAGGGTAAACCAATTTAATTGGTGTGTCACACCATTAAAAAATGTGTTACAACCAAATTTGAACCACCAAGTATATCAAATACGTTTTCGTAATCTTGAAAAAATTTGCAATAGTCTCTGCTCTCAAACACTGGGAGCGTGTCCCCTGTCAACGCTGAAGCCATGCGCACTCGCCTCTTTCAAACTGAATCCCCAGTATATGCGAAGCGTTTTACATGAGGATTCAAATTCAAACGCATGCGATATTCAGCAATAAAGAATCACTGAAGTGGGTTGTGAACTTTTATATCTCTTGCCGACCTGACTCTATACAGTATTGCATTAATGACTTAAAGACTTGGCTAAACTCAAATTGTCTTAGTTTAAACTTGACTAAAACAGAACTCTTAAGGGCCCTCGCTCCTCCAAATCTAACAAAAAAACATAACAAATTCTCCCAAACTCGACCTTGAAGCTACATCAATTATACCATCGGCCACTGTCAAAAACGTAGATGTCATTCTTGATTCTTCATTAAACTTAGATGCTTATATTAGCTTATATTACTTTCTAAAGCTGCATTTTTTTTAATTCGGCGTATTGCCAAGCTCTGTCGCTTCATCAGCCAGCCCAAAAGATGCTGAATCATTAGTACATGCATTTACACATCTCACCTCCATTATTGGAATGCCCTCTTTGTCTCTCGTATGCAATATATTCAAAACTCTGCTGCACTAATGTTAACTTGCACTAAACGGTCTGCCCATATCCCCCTGTTCTATTTAATCTTCACTGGTCACCTCTCTTATTATCTATAAAATCACTGTATGTGTTCTGCTCCATCTTTTTTTTATTTTTTTTATTATTAACAACAAAGAAAGTTCTTTACAAACATTAGTGTATACAATGAAATACAACATAAATATAACAAAGATTTGCACAGTAGGGGGCTATTGTTAATTTACATAAAAATATTAAAGCATTTACACATTTTCAATGTTTTAATTGCTTTTTGCTTAGAAAATCGGAGTGAATCAATATAAAGCTCAGTTTCTTTCTTGAATGAGGTAAAACAGGGTTTTTTACAGGAAAATTTACATTTATAAACATAAAATTTTGTCATTAAGAGAATAAAATTTATTATATAAACCTGATTATGCTTGATTCTACTATTCTCCCAAAGACCAAATAAAATATGTTTCCAAAACAACATAAATTGGTCATCAATGTTTCTTGTGATAAGATCACATACATTTTTGCCAAAATGGTCTTATAAATGGGTAGTGCCAGAATAAGTGAACCACAGTTTCAGGGCAACAGTCAAAAAAGGTGCAATTAACATCAATATCACTTTTAAACTTTATAAAGTAATGTTTAACAGGATATATTCTATGTATTAATTTGAATGATACCTCCTTAACTTTGTTTGTAATTAAATACTGATTAGGAATAAGCCAAACCTTTTTCCACATAATATCTTCTACAAATCGTTTCCAATATCAGTAAATATAAGGCAAAGTCACAGAATTTCTTTGAAATAACTCTCTTATAGATCTGTTCTTTGCGTTAAGGGAAAAACAGATATTGCCTACATAAGTACTCACTATATTAAGTGGGGACAATTGTTGAGTACTAATTCTAATTGTTGAGTACTATGTCTAAACAGCATACTGATTTCAGGAGAAATTGCACCAAAAACTTTAGCATATTCCCCTGGTGTTACAGGAATCTTATAATGCACCAAAAATTCATTGTAAGTGAAAAGAAGACCATTTGAGTTATATAGCTGATCCACCAAAATGATGCCATTATCAAACCAATGTTTTAAAAAAAACGATTTGCGCTTATATAATATATCCCTATTGTTCCATATATAATACTTATGTGGTGAAAAGTTATGCTTGAAAATCAATGACCATGATAAAAAGGCCTGGCGATGAAATTCTGAAAGTTTCACTGGTACTTTATCAATATTATAATTACAACTAAGAAGAAAATGTATATTACCAAGGTTAGAAAGAGTATGGGAGGGTATGAAGTTCCAGATTGAGTAAGGATTTCTGACCATCTGACGAAGCCAATTAACTTTAAATGTATTATTTAACATTTCAAAATCTAACACATTTAGGCCGCCATTTTCATATGAATTCATTATAATTGTTTTCTTTATGTAATGTATTTTGTTTTTCCATACAAAGTCAAACAGTATTTTAATGCTCTCTCAATGCCTACAGCAAATACTTCTACAAGAAAAGGAGCCAATTCTCTTGAAAATAATATATATAATTCAGATTCAGTGATTTAGAATTTTTCAGATGACTAATTGCTTCCGACAATTCATATATTGTAACAGGTTTATCACAAGAGTCCTTTTCAGATTTTTCGATGGGTTTAATTTGCAACAAATTCAAAAAGGCATTAGCATTCACCTGAGAGTAACTACACTGTTAGACATTTCTGTAATTTTTACAGTTATTTACTTTATATCACCCAGTATAATACAGCAATTTATCTATACAGTAAATAACTGTAATTTCTATTGCATTGTGGGATTTTTGTGTGACAAATACAGTGATTTACTGTATTTTTTTAATTGATGTACTATACTGTATTTCCACTAACGGTCTTTGGCGGTCTGTAAACGCAACGTAATTATTTTGCTCATTTCTGAGGGACAGCATAGGCTTTGCTCTCTACGTTTTGAAAAAGGAACCCCACCGCAGAACGGAGAAGGTTTTACCGGGGAAGTCTATTTGAGTTTAACAGTTCCTGAAAACACCTGAAGCTGAAATTGTAACGGTGTGTTTTTCAGCGGAGCTGAGAGAGACTGTGACTTTTAAATAAATATTTTACAGCTGAGAAAACCGCACGTTTCCGACGGAGCTGAGAGAACTTTCCCGACGGAGCCGAAAGAACCGTACATTTACGACGGAGCCGAAAGAACCGTACATTTACTACGGAGCTGATAGAGTCGCACATTTTCGACGGCGCTGAGAGAAACGTACATTTCCAACGAAGATTGTTTTCACAAGAGAGAAAAACGCAAGGTAAAGTATTATTGCTACTTTTTTGTAAGAAACCCATTAAAAGACTGCTAGCAATATGTATTTCTGTAAGGTTTGCAACCACCATACTGCCAGGTTTAAAACTTTTTTTGACAATGCAAAAAGTAATAGAAACCTAGCTAATTGCAGATTTTCATGTGACATTGACAATAAATATTTTCCTATATTTTACACATACCCCTGTCATCTTAGCTGTGTATGTCAGCCAAACAGAGTTTAAGTGATTGTTTACATGAAAAAGAAAGTTCTGTCATCATTTACTCGCCCTCTTAACAGTGCAAACCTGCATGTTTCTTCCACAGAAAACAATATTTTGAAGAATGTTGGTTGCTGGTTTCCATTCATTGCATTGGTTTTGTGTTCATATAATAGAAGGGTAATGGGTGCCGCTGCTGTTCAGTTACCAACATTCTTCAAAAATCCTCTTTTGTGTTCTGAAGAAGAAAGAAAGTCATGCAGGTCTGAAATGATAAAAGGGTGAATAAATATGTAAAACATATGGATGTTTATTACTTATTTTCCTATTTTTTTATTATTTCCCTGTTAATGTAGATTTTTATCCAGAGGACGGAAAAAAGTGGACAGCAAAGACCGTAGTGAGTTGAAAGACTGGCGACAGCAATAAACACCAGGGTATCATGCTTCCTTCACCACATCACAGAATTTGAGTGGAAGAACTTTGTAGGTGAGACGCTGCTCAATAGGATATGTACAGTATACAGATAGTTTCCAGTTTATCTGGGATTTCTAAGTACAAAAAAAACTATATCTGTAAAAATAATATTGGAGAATGTTATTGCGATAGTGAACTGTATTGTGTACTAACAGTTTTTTTGGAGTGCAATTAATTTATTTCGATGCCCTACAGGAATACCAAAGGATTTTGGTGATAATATTCCTGTAGGACTCTTATAGGACCAGGAATCCAAACGAAACCTACAGGATTTCGTTAGGGATCGAATGTATCCTGTACTATGGGTTTTTTATGCTATTCTACAGGATTTCCCAATTATTTTATTTATTTTATATGAATTCTCTTCACATTTGATGCTGTAAAGTGCTGTTTGATGCAGTTAATGGTGAATTCCATTTAAAATCAGTTCTGTTTTATTCACTTAATGCAAAATATGCTAAATAAACCACCGGGAGACTGCTGACATTAGATATTATTTACTAGGTGTTTATATAACAAGTTAAACTATTCATGTACTGTGTTTGACCTTTTTTTCTTATTTTCCCCTGTAAAGCTGCTTTGGAACAATGCAAATTGTGAAAAGCGCTATATAAATAAAATTGAATTGAATTCCAGATACAATTCTTTAAAATAATGAATTTTCTTTAGATTTCATATTTAATTGTGAATTCCATTTTAAATCCGTTCTGTATGAAGTCCAAGTAAAATGTTCACAATATTTTACTTTACATTTGATACAATGGTTTGAATGACAGAAGGGTTCATGCATTGCTGCAAATAACATTAATTGTTTTAAATGTATTTTTGTGTTTTAAGCATTTGTAATGTTTAAATTAATTTAAATAAAGAACAGTTTTTCAATATTGTATTGGGAGTTATTATTGTGTATGTGTTGGATAAAAGTAAATTTTAAATAAATATTATAAAACCTAATTTATATTTCCCAAAATATAAACCATTGAATAGGATTACAGTAGTGCACTGTTAATCCAGGTTTTTACAGTACCTGGACTGTATTATATCGTTACAGTAGTGTTTAATTACTGTAAAAGTGAAATACAGTTATGGAACTGTAAATCTCAATTACAGTAATTTACTGGCAACAGTTCCGACTTTCTAAATTGAAAAAATAATGTGAGTTTTGTTCCCCTTCCTCAAGCCATTTTCTTTTAGAACGAATAAAGGCACCCTCTACTTTTTTCTTATACACGTCATGTCGACCATTTCTAATTTTTCGTCCTCTAGAAGAGAATCTGGGTGTTTCTGAGACAAAATTGTTATTCTCGTTATTATTTTAGTTTCTTCAGATCTTTTACTTTTGGCCATTAATGAATAATATTAGCATTTGGATAATTTGTCTAACCAGTTTTTAAATGTATTCTATATGATCCCTAAAAGATTGTCATTTTCTGACTTCCTATTGTACCCATAAATATTTGCTGTAATTATACACACATCATTACAATTAAGTAGGAAACAAACAAAGTGACCTTTTGGATCACAAAACGATTGCACAACTTCACCGTTAAATCTCTTCTTAAGTGTTATTGCCCCTGCTGAATGTTCAGAACCATGGGAAAACCATATTGAAGACCCCCATTGACTATTCCAAAATTTAACATCATCATTAACCGAATGAGCTTCTTGTATATAACAGAAATCACCTCTGTATTGTCTAGCAAATAGAAATAATGATTTTCTTTTAATATTATTACGCAGCCCCCTAGTGTTGAAAGATATAAGAGATAAATCCAACAGGTTTAACAGAACAAGTTGAAAATACAAAATATAATAAAAGGTAATCTTTAGAAGAATATAAGGAAATGAAAATCAAGATCAGCACCCATTAAAACAATTAAACTAGGATAATTGACCTTTAGCCTTCCATTAGGAAATTTCTTCACTTTCGAATTAAATGCATAACAGGTAACCTAATCAACAACACAGGAATGTTTTTTTTTTGCCTACCACTTTTCTGAATCTCAGAACAACAAACCTTGCGTCTCAGACGGATTGTACTATAACGTTTGTCTATTGCTTTTGTTATTTCCATGCCATCAACAAAACCTCGATCTCCAACGAAGTATGCCGATTTGCCCTCCTCTCTTGCCTTTTTAATCAATGGCCACAGTTTCTGCCTTGATTCCCTATCCTCCTTCGTTAAGTCTTCAGTGAAGCGCAAACCATGATTACGAAGGAATGGGTTGTTTTTTCCAGCTTTCCACACTTCTTCCCTGTATCTTCTTACAACGAAGCGAATGATGACAGCTCGTGGCCTCGGCTCGTTCGGACGCTTGGAATCCACGTGGTGCACGTTATCTATCGCCGCTGGCAACTGATCTCTATCTTGTGGTAAAACTTCTTGACAGATGCGAATCACTTCCTCGCGAATATTCTCTTTCGTTGCTTCTGGGATGCCGTGTAATTGTATGTTCCATCTCCTAACCGTAACGCTCCAGATCGGTCACACGACTCATGTAAATCAGGGTAGATTGTTCATTCTTCTCCACACGTCTTTCAATATATTTTGAATCCTTGATTTCTGTGCGTGTCGCTTTGACCATCTCTTCTAGAGCATCGCTTCTGGTGTTAATGAGATTAGCCAGTTTAGCAACGATCTCGTCAGACTTCAAGTTGTCCGAACATGTTTGTGAAAACGTTTTTTTGGCTAATGGAGGTTTACTGGGTGTTATGGGAAGTGGAGGAAATTCTTCTTTGTTGTTCAGGTCGTGAATTATTCCTCCATCTTCGTAATCGTGATCAGTGATATCCTCCATGCCATCAATGTTTGCTGCTTTACTATCAGCCTTTGGATGCGAGTCAGTTTGGTTTAGCTAGGTGCCACCTAGTGGCAGTTAAATAAATTACATATAAATAAGTGTGAGTTCAGTTGTCATCCAGTCAGCTTTTGCCCTCAATCTTTCAAGGTAAAGCATCGTCTGTAAATTTACTTTATGATTATATAATAATCTTTGATGATGCATGTTTGCGTATTATTTAAGTGTTAGGCTTTTATCCAACATTATTGGTGATCATTAGCTGTTAGCTTAGCCTATCTTTGAAATGGCTCTTAGTGTTAAACCTGTATTTCTTGCTATTTTATGTCATATGACGATCCAGAGTGAGTAATTTGATTACATGAATTTAATTTGAAGCATTTTCTCAGTTTTAGAACTAAAAATATTGTCAGAAGTTTTAAAATGTTTGATTATTGTTAATTTACTGAATTACAGTTTTACTCCTCATTCATAATGTACCTGGCATCGTATTTAAAATAAAATAAAAACTAAGATGAATCCTGACTCATCTGTACTTTGAGGATGGAGTTTGGCTGGCTGTTAAATTGCTAATTTATACGCAACGAGAACAGTACCATATGGTCTTGCTCCTATTTATCTCACCGACCTACTCCCTCATTATATTTCCTCCAGATCACTTTGATCTTCTGAAGGTAAACTGCTATGTGTACCTGGATTTCACCTGTCATCTCTGGGATGCACATCTTTCTTTGTAATGGCTCCTTAACTTTGGAACTCACTGCACATATCTCTTAGGAAAATTTCCACAATGCATTAAATCTAATCTCAAAACCTGTTTAACCAATACTTCCGGTCATGTGTTTTCTTGTTAATCTGTCATGGTTGTACTTGGATGTTAGCACTGATAATGCGAATGTGTTTGTAATTTTAGGATAACTTGCTGAAACATATAAATATAATAAACAACCAAATGACTGACCATATTACGAACAGCATGAATGATGGCACTTACAGTATCAGCTGATCAGAAGCATACGTCAAGCGATCACCTTAGTGATGAGGGCCATTGTTTTCTCTGCCCGTCTAGCATTCAACTTGGTTGATCTGACCATGAAACCAGCCGACTGTCGCTGACCGGTGGATGCTTCACCCTCAAATTAATGCTATTGACCTATTATATGCAATCTATAGTTTTGAGTTTGCACTGCACTTAATTTATTATTAATTTTATATAGGAGCCCACACAGAACTCATATTTGACATCTCAAATATGACAACTCAAAAATGAGTTCTGTGTGAAGCATTAACTTGCCACGCAAGTCCATAGTGTGCATAGCCTACTTAATGTTAGATAGTGTGAGACTTCTTCGAGTGACTGTTGACAATTTTAAGTTGAGTTATTAGCAGCGCCACCCTCTGGTTACATGAACGTGTCACCACCGCATCAACACAGAAAACTGTTTTTGTTGTTCTTTATTTTTTGACGACAACTGCACACACTATTCAATGTTCTATAATTAAATCAAAGAATCGAATATTCAAAAATCGTGAATCATCCCTAGTAATTATGTCTGTATGATTGTCTAAATGTCTATTGCCAGAGTCATTGTGACGTGTCCTTGAGCTTGGGAAAGGCGCTATATAAATTGTACGTATTATTAATATTAACTCCACAATTCAGTATAACATTCTTCAGACTCTTTGTAATGTGTTTCAAAAATAAATGTCTAAATGTGTTTAGAAACAATACTCAGAATTACTGTATTACAAAATGTGTAGATTATAGGAATGACTGATGATTCTAGGAATCTCACTCCTGAACAAAATCTTAAAATCTTTCTTGCTGGTGGATCGTAACCAGGTTATAAGTACTGCTTTAAAATGCCAATACAAGAAACAGGAGAAAGAGAGAAAACTTAATTTAAACCCAAATAGACTTTTAGTTCTGTTGTTTTTTGGGCTATGGTCTTAAACGTTTGATAAGCTTATGAACAGCTTGTTTGAGATTAAATTAAGTTTTCAATAAATTGACTACTCTCTGTTTTTTTACTCTTGCTCCAGTTTTGGCATTTTGAAGCAGTACTTACAGCAATTTTTTTCAGGAGTGTATACATACTGTATGTATATATATATATATATATATATAAACCCACATATAAAGTATACCAGATTAGACAAATTATTTAAAAAAGGGTTTTACATACTTGTGTGGTGGTATGCATGGCACCGACACTACAGGTGCGGCTGCTCTTCTCTCAGCCAGTATCTTCCTTGCCCTTTTCATCTTTATCCGTGATTTAGCTTTCGCCCTCTTTGCCCGCTCTGAGCTGCACCCCTTTCCTTCCTCATCACCACCTGCCATGTCATCCTCATCCTCCGCTTCCCCCTCACTCTGTGAGGAGCCGATACTAGCGCCTCCTGCGCCTCCCACCCCTCCCAGTGGACGGGCAGATCCTGGTGGGGTGTGGATGTCGCAGTAGGCAGTCTTGCGTACACTAAAGGAAGTTCCGTTAGCACCTGTTTCCCGCACTGGCTCCATTTTCATGTAGAGGCCGGCCTGCTGAGCACAGGTGACATGGAAGGCGGTGTAGCAGTTAGCTTTGTGACACTGGATGCATGCACCGGAGCCACGCTGTTTACAGATGTAACAGGTAAGCTTCCAACGGGCCGGGGGGATGTGCTCAATGCTGTCTATAGGCTCAAGGAAGACCGTATTAGCAAAACACACCTGCAAAGTAGGAAGGAACAGGTTATGAGGCACAACATGACAAAACAATGTGTTAATGTTACGTTTTTTTCTTACTTGCCATGACCACAGCTATGAATAGGAATCATAAGAAAGAATTATTCAAACTACAGACCTTACATTTTTGGGAGGGGTGTAGTTCATCTAAGAAATATAAATGTTGTCTTTTTTACTCACCTTGTACCCCATGCCTATTTATTGTTCTTCAGAACACTACGCACATAAATCAAATGGCATTCCATCAATTTGTCTGTTTAATTATTAGAATTAATAGAAACATGCAGTTTAAATTCGATATAGCTAGATCTATAGAAGGTATTTATTTATTGGCCTTTATTTGTTTGTGGCATACAACAACCACAAATAAACACACAATTATTATAACCGCTCTTTGAACGTGTAAATGTGCATCTAAAACGGTCCAGTCATTTCTGTTCTTTAAACACATACAGTACAATACATTTGACTGTGTTCCATATCACTTCGCCAGTTACAGAAAACTTTAATAACAAAAATATAAGGCTGTAGCCTACAGTCCAGTACACGGTCTGTGCTTGATCTGCCTTTTTTAATTTCAAACCTTTTACAATTAATGGAAATATGCTACACATCACATAAAACCTCCAATAATGTATATTAATGGTAGACAAATCTAACTTTAGGATTGAGTTTAACAATCAATCATTTTATTGTGTTTCTAAAGATGACGTCTTGTCATCTTTTTGCCAGTTACTTACTGACGTGCGGATAGCATCTGCAGGACAATTCTCTTTACGCGTTTGACCATGCAGTACAATAAACAGCTCTTACATTGAGTATTTAATTTGAATGACTTCTTAAATAGCTAAGAGTTACCATATTACCATATTACATCCCAACTTTCGAAAACTCACAAAAACATCTTGAGATCTGTGGAACAGTGCGGGGTTAAGGTACAGAAACCCCGCAAACTGTACATCCATGTGCGGGATGTACAAGTTCCCCTGGTAAGATAGCCTCAATAATATACTTGGGACAAAACTGGATGTAGATCAGGTGGATGTTAATTGAGATCGCCATCGCCGCTAACAATGATGCGAAAGATGCTAGCACAATTGACCGGGCTAACGTTACCACATCTGAAACACGTGTTAGAAAGATTATTTCGTTCGAAAAAGCACTTTAGAAAATACGTTCTCGCCAACGAGTGATTTGGAAGTTGTCACATGACTGCATTTTGGTTCGTTTCAACTGGTTAGCACCAAAGCAATCAGTGTGGTTTGAAAAGGAATTATTGGTCCGGACCAAATGAACCGAACTAAAGGTGAGAAAGCGCCCAAGGTCCCCCTAGTTCAATTTCCACCACTCCTTTGCGTTGATGTCTAAGAATGCAAAAAACAGATAATCTTTTTAAATGATCTTAACACCTGAAAATAAACTTACATTTTTCAAATTGAAAAATGCATTAGTTATCACTGAAAAGAATTATAAATATTTTTGTCTTTGTTCACATATTGTTTGGGTTACCCATGTTGCTAGTTAATGGATGTGAAAGAGAGGGCTCCAAAGTGGACATTGGTGTTTACATTAGTTTTGATCTTTGAACTTTGGTTTTGTTTTCAAAGAATAAATGTTGCTTTCAAAGGTAGTTTTTTGTCTCATCAATCCATCTGGTTGTTCTGTGGGCATTGCAATCAAACCTAATAAAATTGAGCTATTATGAGGAAGTTTCATGACAAAAGTGTAAATCAAAATGTATTTATTGCTTGTTGCTTTAACGGATCACAAGATACATCACAGCCTAAGAAACAAGATCCAAGCTCAAACCCATTAACATTCACTCTTTGCTCTACCTGTAAGCCTTGTAACTGATTGAACACATTCTTAAAGCAAGCTCACCTCCGGGATCCAGAGGGCACATACTACATGTGCCCAGCGGGCATCATCCGTCTGTTTAAAAGCACCACCTTTGTTGGGGCAGAGCGCACAGTCCACAGCTCTGGATGGTGACTGCAGGCAGCGCCGACACAGCCATTGGCCCTCTGGAATGTAGGGAACACCGTAACACTCCTGATGCACAGCCAGGTTGCACATGTCACAGAACAGGATGACATTACTGTTCTGACACTCGCCGTCATTACAGATACAGCAAACAGCATCCTCATCCACCAGAGAGCTGGGATCACCCTTTAGAAGCAAGAGGCAGAGAGGAATTTAAGTTAGTATCATGTATCTTTGGGCTTGACATAAACCAAATATCAAAAGCTCTTAATCCAGGTTTCCCAAATGAAAGTTTTTCAAATCACAACATGGTTATAGTAATTGATCATAAGAGAAACAGCAGCCGAAATTTCGGTGCATCACTAATTGTTCTTCTTATTTTTATTATTCCACAAGAAACGTGTAAAGCAATAAACAGGAGTAATTTTAGTCAAATAAACCGTTTTTTTAGTGTAAGGTACCGCTGTGAATTTTGCAGTTTGGGAACCCCGAGTGCCGTCGTCAAAAAAATGCAGCGGAGGAGCCAATAGACGGACCTGAAGGACATATGGATGCCCACTGTGATAAATAGCAGATTTTGACGGCGGTTTTATATATAAAGTTGTTTAGACCGTACCCTACTGTTCGGAATGCATGTGACCCACGGATGAACTGCAAATGTATTCACCATAGAATAAAAGTGTTCAAGCACGATGTTACATTTCCGTCTTCCACTGCACACTGGTTAACTGGCGTTATCATAGTGACGAGCTTTGTAAAAAAATCGACGGGTTAAAGAGAGGCGGGGCAAAGAGGCGATACAAACATCCCTTGACCCTTGATATAATCAATCATAACAAATAAGCTTAGTTCATCATGCTTTTCACTAATGTTTCTGTTAAAACAAAAACGAGCTCCGAAATTTTTGACTGTGCTCCAAAATTTCATGCTTAAAATGAGCTGCTAAAAAAATAAGTTACCGTATAGCCCTGTCTCACTGACCTTGTTGTGACTCTCAAAGTAAGATTCCTTCTCCAGTCGATCCATGAGATACTCAAAAACCTCCTGAGTGATTGGAGCAACCCCATCGCTTTCACGCTTTTTATTCATAAAGTCCAGCCAGATGTAGTCTTCCTCATCTATGTCATACTCCACGTCCTCATCCAGCTCCTCTGCTGACTTATCAATGTACCTGAGAATTAAACAGTATCCCAGTCAATGAACCATAAAAAAACAAAATAGATGATGAAAGTGAGTATTTCATTTAAGAGAGTACCCCTCATTACATTAATGTTAACTAGCATCAAATTTGTGCTTTTACTTCTGACAAGATTATTAATTAGGATTATTGCTCCTGACAAATTTTGTCAATTTTTGTATATATATATATAACCTCTAGTGTGTTCTTTGCCTTCTTTCTTTAGGGATATGATAGATTTCATTGAGATTATTCAAGCTGTTAAATTGCCTGCTTCATTCATGTTCTTAGTCAAGCTAGATGTTAGGGCTGTGTTCAATATATTGATACGGCGATATATCATCAGGAGCTCCTCGAAGCAAGCTTTTGTTTATTCAGCAACCAACACACATGCTTGAGAAATATATCTTTTGATAATTTTAAGTGTGGAAGCTGTCAACAATCTAATCTCACGAATAGAGGGTATGCGTTGACGTCACTTTCCATGTGAACACGTTGGGACACGCCCCCTTGAGTGGCAAAATACTCAGCAAAATGGCTGCTTTCAATAGGATAAACAAAGAAACTGGGATTAAAATACACAAATACTTGCTGAAATTAAAGCAGTTAAAGTTAATTTCGGCAATGGACTCTAGAGTTTGTGGGGCTCACATCTGTCAGAGCGAGCTGCAGCCGTGAGGTGCGATGAATGACAGCTCAAGGTGGAGTAGAGCTTTTGTTAATAAGTAGTGTTGTCCATAACTTGTTTGGAGCGGCCGTCCCTTCGTTAGAAATATATTAGGCTGTATTTCAACAACTTGAAACATTAAAATGTCAATTTAACTGCAACTAATGTTAATAAGTTAGCATATGACTGGTACCCTTTTCAATACATTAAGCCTGTATTTTCCTCCAAAGAACTTCAAATAGGGCCTTCACCTGTAAATACATTTGCACAGATGTTTTTTTGTTTGTGTTTTAAAGCGCACTGTAATTCCTTAGTTAGGCTACCTTAGTTGATTTTATTTATTGCTGCAAATGCAATACAAAGCTGTAAAAGACAGACACTGACCATAAAATGACAAAGAAAACAATATTTATACGCGGTGGTGATCAGCAATATTAGTAGGCTAATTCTTCCTCAGATGACGGTCTTGTATAAACAGGACACCAGGCACTACAATGGCTCCGTCTGTGTTTTTAGGATCAATTAACAGACAGCATGGAGGTATCAAACCTGTTTACTTTATTTATATTCAACATTATAAACAATAAAGCCAGATATTCTTGTCAGATCTGAGTTTTGTTTCCGGGAATTAGAGTAGCGCTTTTCCACACTGTCGGCTTGTTAATCGTTTTGTTTTGTATGTTTGTTTTTAGTATGATTTCACTTCGGGAAGGATTAAATGCAGTTTTTAGAAAAGAAAGAATTCCAACGTTGCTAATCTTTTCAACATTATATAAACAGGATATAATATTAGTGTGTTATGAATATTTAATTATAATCTTGATGTGAAATTGTGACAAAATAAAAACGTAACAAATTATGTCATTATTAACTTAAGCTCAAATTTTCAAATATGAAATTATTAAAAAAATGCCCATTCCTAGTGTCCATGCGCAGTGTCCTATGCACATTCGGAAACAAATCAACCTATTTTATCGCAGATGCCTGCAATGATATGAATTTGCTCATATGCAATTGCCAGATTGCACATCTGAGGCGGTGACACGTTGTATATAAAATACATAATTCTATATATGATTATATTATCAATCACAAAATTCATTTTACCAGTGCAACTAGGCTTTTATTTAAATGTGGAAACCTTTATATTCAGATGAGGCAGCTGGCGTTTTGCATAGCATTTGCACACCCTCATGCCTATATGCCACTGGAGAGGAATATTGCAGTATTAATGTCAACAGGTAATCGATTAATTAACAGTTTATTTAAATCTGGGCTCCAGACAAAAAAATAATAATCACGGAGACATTGGCTCTTACAGGGGGAAAACCAGTTGCCAAATAGTTTTTTAAGAGCCAGATAACATGAACTTGAAACTACTTTTAGTTATCCTGTTGTATGTACATCTTCCCCTAATACGTTTTGCTCACATTAAGGTTTTTTCCAAGTTATTTTACCTCATAAGCAAGTACATACGGAATCTGTAGACTTTACATGTTAATTCTGCTAATTTCTTGAGCGGTGATCTGGGGACAGACAGAAGTCTCTGATCACCAGACCTCAGGTTTCGTGAGGAATTGTGTGGACAGAGAAGATCGGACAGATAGCTCGGTGCCAGATTATGTACTGACTTAAAAACAAAGAGAAGAATTTTAAACTTGATTCTAAAATGCACAGGTAGCCAATGCAGTGATTTTAAGATCGGTGAAACATGATCAAATTTACGTTTTCGTTTGAGGAACTTAGCAGCAGCATTCTGTACTAGTTGAAGACCGAGCAACAGAGTGTTTCGATATGCCATAGTAGAGAGAGTTGCAATAGTACAACCGCGATGTAATTGTGTGTAAATGTGTTCAAATATTCTTAAAATGCTGCTTGTCTATAGTGTATATTTTAATGCAGTTGATAGCAGATTTGGTTCTGCTTACTTAAGCAGCAAAGAGGCAGAGAAGCTTTTTATTGACTGATGCTAAACGACTGTTTAAACTCACCAGACCAAATTTGTACTCTGAATTCATTTGAAACAACAGAAAAGGTGCATCTCAAGACCATATTTATATGTTATATATACTAGGCTATATGAAAGAGTAAACATTTCACTACTTTTAGACTTTAAAGGAAAAAGAAAGGGATTGTGTTAATACGTTATTATGTTGTTCACAACAAAATGTATAGATAACTTCAAATAAAACTTTAAAAGAGAATTTGCATGTCGTTTGTTCTTGCTTTGAATGGATTTGACATGATCCAGTGGTGTCTCAACTCAAGTAATAGACAAATTACGTTCCCTGAACTTCTCCATGGTTTGTATAGTTTTAAACGTCTCAAATATCAGATTGTTCATCCTAAAGCATAATATTGCTTTTATAAATAAACACTTAGGTCGATATATGATCATCCTGTTTATATTATTACAATGTTTTTGTTGAGAAAAACAGGCACATCAATGTCCGGGTGAAAGTTTGGAGTTAGTCTGTTTACTTGTGGTGTTTCCCTGCAGCATAGAACAAGCATGGCAGGTGCACACAGCTGTGTTTTAAAGGTTGGTAAGCGATCAAGTTTATTGAAACGATGTGTATTTTCGTGTTAATAGCTTTGATAAAAATAATTTCAAACATTAAACTGCGTTTAAAAGCTATTCTCGCATTTGACCTTATGTTTTGGTGATTAGGACTCTTGCATTTATCCACGATTTAACTGCAGACAACATACACTCACGAGCAAACATCTTCAAAAATGTTCCCCTCATACTTGCTCAATATAAGCATATAAAAGGATGTGTTTTTAGTTTTAACTGTTTCTCTGTATGCAATGATGAGAAATAAGGGTCAGTAGAGGAAAGAGGATTGCTTTCCTCTCACATCAGGATGTCACATTATCATCTAATTTAACCCTTTGTTTTATAATAAAAAATATGATTTCAGGAAATCATGAAGCCATTGTGACTACGTAAAACACAGCAGACATCACATGCATGTTTTAATGGTAAAATGTTTACTATTTTGTATTCAACTATTCAGACAGACCATGGTATTAATTTCAAGGTGGGTGCTTCTAACTCTAGAAGTTGGGAGCACCACTGGTACCCATAGATATTGTGCTACCAAGGAAAACAGTTTATTTCGAGCGCTGTTTACTATTTATTTGCTTAAATATTATGTATGCAATTTACCTTTGCATGCTATTCAGTTGATAGAGTCTAAACTTTGCAAAAATTGGAGGCCGCATAAGGCAAGTTATAAAGTGAAAATGTTATTTCGAAACGCTGTCTTATGCAAGTGAATAGAATAAAACTGTTGCACACGTTGAAAATCAATAAAACGCGTGCTGTGGAGCTCTTCTTAACACAGTAACGCATTTGACAAGACAGACAAGTGAGCCCTCCCCAAATGCTATGGCCCTCAACATCACAGCAAGTCAACTTTACTTGTCTAGCACTTTTTACAATTCTGATTGGTACAAAGCAGCAACGCAGCACTGCATGAAGTCCGAAAAAACTAAATGTGAGCAGAGTGTTAATCAATACATCGAAAAAAAAACAATGAATGTAAAGCAACGAGGTTGAAACAACAAGCGACCATATTTTTTTTAAGCCCCGCAACCCTCTTCGGGATTTTTTAATGCGACTGGACAGAAAAAGAAGCCCAAAGTCGCGTATCTTAGGCAGACATGGCAACAATGCTACTTACATTCGCCTCTGTCTGTGCAGTGAAAAAAAAAGCATGTTGCTCTGTGCATGACAGGACAATACATGCAACTGTCACAAGTAAATTGAACGGTACAGATTTATTTTCATGAACCGTTCCATCCCTAAAAAACATATAAAATATCTTAAAGTATGTGCTTAGATCTAAAGCCTAAAATGCAAATAGCGAGTGATGCCTACTTAAAATTAAGTCGTGCTTTGCCCATATTATATTAACAATGTCAATACAGTCTGTTTTTTTTTATTGTTAGACTGCAGTGTTGACAGAACTCTACCTGTAATAAGATGTCGGTCGAGGGGGCGCATCAGGTCTTTCCTCATCCAGCTCTCGGAAGACCACTTCAGGCAACTTCACAGCTGGTCCAGGTGGGTTCAAGTGATGGTGTGAGCTGATGTCTTTTTTCTTCTCTTTGCTTTTGTGCTTTCCTGTTTTTTGAGGCCCTTTCTCACCATTGGTTGCAGAACAATCCAATCTGTCCTTACCAATGCCAACATCGACTCCACCCCCATTACACGAAGCTGAGCCCCCAATGCCAGAAGATGGTGGATCTTCAGCACCACTGTCCTCCTCTGAAAGCACATCCAGGTTCTCAAAGATGCTGATGCGGTGGACTCGCCCACGGATCTCCAGTTCTACCATCCGCTGAGCTTCAGCATAGGTCATTGTCTCTCTAACAGGCGAATGGGAGTGCTCGGAACGTTCGGCTGGGCTACCTGGCGTAGTTCCCTGCCCCGTAATCCCAGAACCGGTACTAGAATCAGGGCCATCTCCTGACCCTGCCAAAGATACCCTAGGCGGTCGGCCCTTACGCTTCTTCTGAGGAGTGCTCTGGGGAGGGGGTGGATTGTCGTGATCGTAGTGGTAAAGGTGATATTCAATTCCACTATAGCTTTTGTAGACTTTCCGGCAGCTTTCCACTGGGCACTCGTAGGGGGGTTTGGTAGCCCGCAGGTTGTGGCAGAATGTCTTGACATCAAAGTCCAGCCCCATTGTGTCAATGGATACTGTAGCGTCAGGAAGAAGTCCAGCTTACATCTACGAGAGAGTGTCAAAAACATGAACCTTTCATTCTATAACAAGCCAATAGCATAACTATACAAGTTTGCTATATTGAATTTAAATTAACTCAGTGGTCCCAAAACTGGGGGGGTGAATCAATTCAATGAATATTATATTAATTAGCAGGTAAGGGACGTTTCCTGAAAGTTTCTTTATGAGGGTATATGTAGGTGTTGGGGATCCAGCGAGAAGGGGGGCGCGGCATAAAAAGTTTTGGAACCACTGAATTAACTGGAAATATTGTGTATGAAATGTCACTTATACCTTGTTGATACTAATATCTATAAATTTCTGTCTTATTTACAGAACTGTTGTACATGAGCAATATCACATTTGCAGTCATGCTGAATATTAAGGAACACAGGGCCTTATGATTTCCGCAATGCAGAAAACACGGACGAAATCTTAGAATCCAGGCATAAAATGGAATTTGCGCAGAATGCAATGCGGAATAATGCAGAATGGCATGGAATCTGGCAAATGTATTGTTTCTTAACCAGAAAGTAGCGCTGAATGAAATTCAAATTGTGCTATAACTTTAGAAATAATCCGATGCGGTCAAAAGGATCCTTGGGTATAGAGCGATGTTTGGTTTAATGTATGAACAATGGCATTGACTTTATAATTGTGAAATAAATAAAACAGTTTAACTGTCACTGTATTCATAAACTTTGAAAATATTTTTACTTGGAGGCCGCCTTTTTTGCATCAAAATCTGTGATGTCAAATGGTTGCAATCTAAACCTGTTCTCTTTCTCAGCAGCAAAGCATGCACGTTTTCCATATATAACAGTAAAATATGACATGTAAAATGTAAGATCAGATATATAAACACACAGGGACAGTAGGTGGTGGTATGTCCTCTTGACACAAGACAGCCTGCCTGCCATAAAAGAAGAACGCATTCAGTATCAATAAGCGACTGTTTAAGGGTAAGCGTGCATTAAATCATTGCTTTAAACTACCGCCTTTAAGACATTTAAGATATCAGCATCCACCATAATCGTACACTTTATACATTATGAGAATATACTGATAAACAATAATAAAATGCATGCGGTTTGGTTATTTATTCTGTTTTAGAGCACATGTGAATATTAGCCCACGTCAGCTAATGACCGAGGGAGAGAAGACAAAAACGTTAGGCTACTGATGTTGATAAATCAACATCAAAGGGACAAAATCTGGATAAAATGCATTGTATACTGGTTAAAACATAGTGTATATAATACATTCAATACATGATACAAATTATTTTGGTTATTTATATGCATGTTTGTATTGTTTCTGACAACAATATTCAAATGGATGAAAATACACAAAATAGCATATATATTTTCTTTCTTTCTTATTTAGCATTATAATAATTATAGATACATATAATCCTAGAGAACCTTATATTTACCGAAGAATTGATTAGTGTGTCTGTGTTAAATTTGCCTAGCTGTGCGTGCAACCAGTTTACATGATTGAAAAAAAAGAACATGGCAGCGACTCTAGTTTGAATTAGTATTACGTTTAGGTTTTTTTTAAAGAATTGAAAGTATTTGATGTGTTTCCAACGACAAATGCTAGTAGTGTAAGGCTATTACAACGCAAAGTATTAGGCCATACATCTTTCTTTACACTGGGTTCCCTTTAAAATATGTAATCCGCTTGTTTTCTGTGAAAGAGTGGCAGATTGTGTGTATTGCAACAATAAAACTGTAATTTAAGTAGACCTACAAACAAAATAAAAAATCTAAAAATGTACTGTTAAGATACTGGTTAATTACATTAAAGTTGTACATTATACCTATATTTACATTTATTCATTTGGCACACGCTTTTATCCAAAGCGACTTACAAGTAGTGTTTTTTTTACAGATGCACATTACTGCAGAGCAATCAGGGGTAAGGTGCCTTGCTCAAGGGCACTTCAGTCATGACCTGCTGGCACTGAGATTTGAACCTGCAACCTTCTGATCAGCCCACAAGAAGAGGGGTTAAATGGCTACTAAACAGCTGTGGCCTGGTGGTTAGAGAGTTGGGCTTGTGATCAGAAGGTTGCTGGTTCAAATCTCATAGTCAGCAGGTCATGACTGAAGTGCCCTTGAGCAAGGCACCTTACCCCTGATTGCTCTGCAGTAATGTGCATCTGTAAAAAAAATACTTGTAAGTCGCTTTGGATAAAAGCGTCTGCCAAATGAATAAATGTAAATGTAAACAGGAAAAGACAACAGTTATTGCACTAACTGACGTGATGCAGTACTGCCCAGATAAAAACTATAACCTTCCTTTCCCTATATTCCATACAGATGTTTCCTTGTATTTAAGAATAGTAACAACCCAAGTATAAATCTGATGTTGAAGTGTCTCATCTATTCTTAGACCTGTTACTACATCTCTGTCAAAAAGGGACCCACAACTTACACCACTATTAGCTTTTCAACCATGCCATTGGTCATTTCTGGAATTGAAGTTAAAAAAAGGTTGTGTTTAATGTACAAATTCCAACAATTGTGTATCAACATCGACTAAATACAGATTTGATTAACCCTGTGATCAACATGAATATAAATGTTCACATTCATCTGGAACCTTAGTACTGTGATGGTTTAGATATCAGATAGCAATACCCTGATACTTTGGTACACACCACAGCAAAATATTATTAACGTTACTTCAAAGTATGTCAATGATTGTCGTTACCAATGTTACATGTTAAAAAACCATGCAATTGCCATTGTACTTTTGATCATTCGTGCTTATAAGCAAACACAGTCCCACTTTACAATTAAAATTATACAATGTGAATATGCAAATATGTTCATACAAAATATGAGCTTTTATATGATCACGTGTAAATAACAACACATAATGTCACACACACAAATCTCTAACAGCTGAAAGTGTGTTTTATGATGAACACTTACTACTCCGGACTCCACGGCAGATATCACTTTTACTCCGAGTGCGGGAAACACGGACATAAGTTTAATTCAGACCCGATGAGTTTGATTAAAATCTGATAAGAAAATGTGAGTAAGATTAATGGATCCTGTACGAATTCAGACCATCACACAGTCAACAACATCAGGAACTGAAAACGAACAAAAGGAGATAACGCAAGATCCGCGTCAGCAGGTTCGTCAATTCACCTCACGGGAAAACTGTTTCTCAAATTAAAATAAACAATTAATTTATTTTCCACCTCTAGTCAATTTACAACAGGGTTTCATAAAACTTTGTTAGACATTCCATGTGTTTGTTTTAAATTGTACCTCCATTTTCTTATAGAGCATAAAATGACGAATCTGCCGTTGCCTATCACACGTTGCCTCTCTATTTATTACGCAAGTACAAAAACAAATACGGCGGGAGTAATATTGAGGTAGTGGGGAAATGGCATTTTGGTTCTCATACTTCTCATCGTTCTGCGGGTGTGTGTACTCTCTCAAACTTGTTCGCTGGTAAACTTTCATAAATACACTTTGATACTAATGGGCAGAACCCTGATTTCCTTCTTATAAATATATATGGGTAACAATTTAAATTCAGAAAATGATATTGTGCATTGTGTATAAGTAGTATTCAAAATAAGCGATATGCCAGTAAATATGTTAATACATTTCAACTATAGCCTACTTAGTAGGAAATAAATGTATTTTAAATGGATAGATTTTTCGGCTATACTCTTGGGCGGTGATTTTAATATTACATTAGATCATGAGATTTATAGTTGGGCTCCAGTGTTTTACAAAAAGTAAAGAAAATGTTTTAGGGGACATAAAACAGACATATTTCAAAAGATATTCGGTTGGTTCTTGATTTGTTCACTATTTGGAGTTAGTGAGGCATGATATTTATATGCTTTTTTGGACCTTTTTAAAGACTTCGATTCTATTGAAGATGCGGGTTTTAAAGACTTCGATTCTATTGAAGGGCCTCAAAAATTTAAATGTAATGATAATTCACTCACCCACATGTCAAGTCAGCTTTATTTATATAACGCTTTTTACAATTTTCATTATTACAAAGCAGCTGTACAAGAAAACATATTGACTAAATGCAAAACATATAACATATAAAGTTATGCAAGTCAAAACACAGCTCAAATATCTGAAATGTCATGCAAGCCGTCCTTGTATTTATTTCTTCGGTCGAAAACAAATGTAACACATTTCTGTAGTTTTTAAAGCATTATTACTGTAAAATGATGAATTCTCGTTTGCATGAAGCACCTAAAGTTTTTCCCTTAAGTGATACAATTATGGGGATATTTCCACTTATCTGAGGGAATAATTTAAGGCCGTTGCATAAAATCCCTTAGATACTTATCTTAGGTAAGGGAAACTTTCGACAAAGGTTTTATAAAATGTTTTTGCCATAGAAACGCTACTGTTTACATCAATGCAGGCAGAGGTTTCAAAGTATAAACATGATAAAGAAATGGATGAAGAAAATTTTGACTGAGGAAGATAATGTGTTGTTCTGGATGAATATGGTAAAAGAAAAGCTAATTTAAATAGAAAACTGAATTATCGTAACTGCAGCAAAAAAAAAGAGTGGGAGGAAATAACGGAGAAAATTAACTCACAAAATCTTGATGTTAAGAGGACGGCTCAGGAGGTCATAGAAGAATATGAAAAAATCGTAGCTGAATAAAAAATGAGTTGAGCCATTATAAGAGGGAATCCAACAAAACTTCTAAGTTAAACTACACTACTCCAATATTTTTTATTTCATTAGATTGTGCTTCCGTATAATAACACAGAGAACTTACGAAAAGGAAACTAAGAAACAGGTGTAGGACCATCGCCGGCTGACTCATCGGACTGTGCATAAATTGTGCCAGACATCCTTAGGACCGACTCCCCTGTCTTGGCTTGCATCCCTGGCTGTTTAGAGAGCGAAGCTGAGCCAGTGCAACAAAGTAACACGGAATGAGATCAACATTCTTGTCATGTATCAGTGTAGTGACAAATTAATCTGATCACGCTTCGATTATACATTTTAATGTTACATAATCTATGATAACGTAATCACTGGCATTTCACACATAGACCTTTACAGCACTCAAGAACTGCAGCACCGGCAGAGCGGCAGCTCAGGAAACAGCCGGGTTTTGCTTCTTTAAGAATAGTCTATGTAATTCGACGTTGAACAATATCTGTATTATAAACTTGTGAATTGCAGAGAAAACATATACATTCAGTTGCTTCAAGAGAAGAAGCACTGGAACTGCAGAGGGAAGTCCTTCAGCTACAAAAGACCGAAAAACTCAAGGAGAAGGAAAATCAAGATATTTACATCTTCATTCTGAACGGCAAACTTCTACAGCTACAAAACGAAAGTTACAATCACATCAATTGATGAAATAATACAATTTATGACAGTACTTAAAAGTGTTGTTTTTTGTATTGTGAATAATAAATATTACTACAATTATTAATAACGATAATAACACAATCATATAAATTATTAATACTCCTAGCGATACTAATACATGACACTGTTTCTATTGTAACTGCTACAGATTAAATTCATCATTACTACTAATAATATTGTTATTTATAACTAATATTGCTACTGAACTAATAAACATAAATTTTATTTGAAATATTACCACAACTTGGCTATACGTGTTGTGATCAGGACATAGAACCCAGGTGCATTCCGCGTTGGGGATAACAAAACTTTTGTTTATTCTAGACAAAACAAAACCCACATGGGGTGTTTTGCAGATCTCCAGGGCCCATATCCCTAAAGATTCTGAGAATCCTCTCAGAGAGCTCTTAACTTAACCTAAAAATTCCTTGCCAGGAGTTTTAGCTTAGAAGTGATTCCAGAACATTTTCAGTGAACTTTGAGCAAGGAATGGATGGAAAATCCTATCTTAGTGAAGAGGTGTGGTTGACCCCGTTGCTAGGTATGAGTCCTCATTTCAAAAGCCGTGATTGGTTGATCCTACAAGTTTGATGAAAATGAAGTTTTGGTGATAATGAGCAAAGGATGTACCCTCAAATCAATAAACATAATTATACACTCTAATCTTATGCAGACTGTAATTGTAAATAATATTTCACATTCAAGAAAATATCTGGAAAATGAATAGTTAGCTGTAGGGGTTATAGCCTAACATTAGAATCTAAAATATGTGAAAACTTAAGCTCATTACACCCTGTTCAAATAATGATTCGTGTTTTATTTGCTCAGATTAATATCCTAGCTGGCATATTTTGTACTTTCACTCCCATATGGACCCCATTGAAAACAAGTAGCGAAAAATCATTGAGTAATCTCCGGTGTAATAGCGTTGTGGCGTCGAGTTGGTGAAGTAATTGTATCTCTCAGGAGATCCACCACAAACATGATTCCTGCACGATCCAATCTGTAGCGTCTAAATAATTCCCTGTCATCTAGTGTTTGCAGGACATCTCTCCTGCCTCCTCTGTTGGCCATTTTGTGCAGCAGCTTAGGGGAACTCCTAAGCCACTAAAAGTCCTCTTCCCTGCTCTTAGCAGATCTCGCCTTAGGAGCCCTTTTAAGCGCTATGAATCTTGAGGAATAGCTTTTATATTAACTGGGATTTTCGTGTCACTTTTAGGGGAAATTCTAAGAAAACGTCATGACTCTGAGAATTTTCTTAGAATTTGGCCGCTAGGAGCCACTTTTTGCACAAAAATTCTTTAGGGATTCGGGCCCAGATCTTTAGCAGACATCTTACAGTTGTACCTGTGCTATCTAAAATCTTGAGTTTTTGTAATAAGCCTGCAAGGCAACCATCTAATAGTGCATTACAGTAATCTAGTCTTGATGTCATAAATGCACAGGTCCGTAGCCAGCCTATTGAAAGGGGAGGTTCTTTTTTTCAAAAAGTGGACCTTTTTGGCAGTTTTTCTCCTCCTTTTGTATTTAATTATGAGGTTCAATGACTTCATTGATGCACTTTTTGATGCACCTAAAATATTTATTGCATTGTTGTCAAATTGCTTCCTCATGTAACACTTTTGTCAGTCCATACACAGTTAAGTTTAAAGACCACACTAACAACAGAATAGATTTGATTAACTTTACTGAAATATTAATAATAATTCTTCTCATCATCATTTCTTTACTCTTCTTTGCTATGTTATATTATTGTAATAACGGTACGTTTATATGGCTATTATATTGTAGACCAGGGGTCCCCAAACTTTTTTCTGCAAGGGCCACATAATTCTCTCTGTCTTTAATTGGGGGCCGGGTGGGTTTGTAACAGAAAATTACATGGGCCGGAGGTACTACTTGAATTATTGTGGAGATTTAATTATGATTTGAAATGTATTTATTATGCCTCCTGTAGAATAGTTTATTAATAGTTAATAGTTTGGTGCTACTCAAATTCAAAATATTTTCTTATGCATATTAATTAACCTTTCTCTTTCCCAACCGCTTGGCCATTTTGTCGTCTCTTTGAAATTTTACGATGATTCGCGGGTCAGTTAACGCAATGGTACTTTCTGAATTTAACAAATAATTAGGCTATGTGAGTAACTTAGCAAAATTTGGGTCTGAAATATTTATTATCAAATATAGACATGATATAAGTGAAACTGTAGGCCTATATTTAAAAAAACAATTTTATAAATGTCTGTAGAGTGTTCACACCAAACGCGGTAAATCGCGCTATTCGCATGTAGTTGGACGCTTGAACATTTTGAGTTTACTCGTTCGGGCATGAAATTCGCTTCATTACAGACGCGAATTCGCGTCATGGGAGGGGCATCTTTGCATTGACTTAACATGTAAATCACTCGCGCTAAACGCTTCATTGGTGTTTGGTGTGAACGTAGACTTTTGAGTGGATAAATCCTTTAAATTAATATATATATATATATATATATATATATATGGGTCATTCCAGAATTGCGGATACATTTTGAGTCTTCAAGATAAACCTTCTTTTTATTTAAAAAAAATAAGCTATTTTAAAATCAGTTTTCAATAATAACACAAATTATATTAAACTATCACAAAAAATAATGCTTTATTTATATTTAGGATTTTTTTAAATGGTAAATATTAACTAAATGACTCCCACACCACCTTTTATTGACTGTCTCTGCCTCCTGATTCATACATTCAACTTGAATTATCACTAAATAATTAAGTCTAATTTTCAAATATTTTTTGTGTTTACTCTATTAAGTTATATAAACAATACAAATACTACAGAAATTATATATTCTATGCAAATGTAATTAATAAAAAAATCGATTTTGTGTCTGTCCCTACGTTCTGGACAACTCTGTTACTTCTGTTATAAAAAAAAACTCCAAAGCATTTGTAGAAAAGGCAAGTGACTTGCACCAAGTGATGTCACTTCCTCTTGCGGGAAACTCTGGAAAGCAGTGAGGAATGTCATTGTTCTTCTCTCATTAATTTGTACAAAATGTTTAGGATACATCAATAGTAGATTAATTATTTGTCAAATCTGTTATTGTGATATTGCAGTGAATCTCTCATCCACTTCTTAAAAACCGATAATATGGCAAAAACTCATACAATTCTGTTTTTAGACATGCCATGTGGTATCTAAAGCAAAAAATGGTTGAAAATGTCAACTCTGTTATCGTCAACTCTGTTAGTGGTTTAAAAAGTTTAACCCGAACAGAGTTGACAATGATTAACAGAGTCAAATGTACCCAATCTCATTTAAACATTTTGCATTATTTTACATTTATTATGGATTCTAGGTCATGGATTCTGGATTCTGATACATTTGTTAAATATCATTCCAGGTTAAGGAAATTTAATAATAGGCAGATGAAACTGTCAGCAGCAGAAAGGCAACGGCAATACCGGCGAGATGCCGACCCTGTAAGGAAGGCAGAAAATTTGCAAAAGGATAGAAAGAGATGGAACAAAAGGAAAAATGCAGGGCAGACAAGCAGAGTGGTTGATCTGGGTGAAAGGGAGAAAAGGTACAAACGCAGGTATTGGAAGGAGGCACAGCAGAGGTGCAGAGCAGAAAAGCAGAGACTTAGAGAGATGACACCATCACAAAGTCTTGAACGAGTCCCTGAACCACGGATATCTAGGTAACATTATAGGTCCAAGAGACGATAATTCTATAACATTATGTATGATAAGACATAGTTATATCAAGGGAAGTTAAGGTGAGACACTACAGGTGAATAGGGTAACGTTTTAAAATAATAGATATCAATATGAAACGTCCTCAGTAAAAAATTATTACAAGTTTTGGAAATTTGTATGTTTAATTATGCATTATCTCAAATATGTGCATGTTTTTTGATACACATTTTATTTAATGGTGCGTTATGTCATTTTAGAACTGTATAGGGTTGGGTAGGGTAGGGTAGGGTAAGGTTAGGGCATAATGCACATTTAAATACTGCTGTTGGGAAGTGTCTATTTTGTTCACATTTATTTGAATAAAGCTGCACTGTTCTCATTGCTACTCGACTCAGTGGACCTTATTACACTGGCAGAAAATGTTCTTTTCTGATCTTTTATCTATAGGTGGTCAACTCTGTTTTTAATGTCAACTCTGTTACGATTAATGTCAACTCTGTTTGTTTAAGGTTTTACTTTTAAAAAAATCATCATATGTGTTTTATTGTTAACAAATTGATCAGAATCTTATTAGCATAACTAGTATTCTTACTGCATGGAGTTTTAAAGGATTTCGTTTATTTTTAAATCAATGCTTAGAGAAAATGCACACAATCTTGGCAACTTTTCAGTTAAACGTGTTGATATTTTTACTCCAAAACAAAAAGTCTCTATCTTATTATGCTTAAAATTGCATTAATGGATGAAAAGACACAAGTTCTCTTAGGGATGAAAGGTATTTAAATTGTGTTACATTTGTTTACTGTTTATATTTGACACAATTACTGATGAAGACCCGTATACTGATGAAGCGGCCGTTAACAACACCACTGAAACGGAAGAGCCGAAGGCAAACCCAACGGGGCTGTTAAAGGGCTAATAACCGTGAGTAAGCTAATAAGCTAAAAATAGCTGCGGAGCTAGCATCGCGGCTACGAGTCGTTACAGCTGAGTCGACTCTCCTGAACGATTCATTTGAACGATTCCTTTTACTAAAAAGCGATTTTAGTGATTCTGATCATTGGGAAGAGGAAAAGGATACAGAAATGGCAGATGAAAATCCCGATCTGGAAAGTATGAAGCGGAAACGCTCAAATGTGCAACGAATCTTTACAACAAGAATAAACCGGCTTGAAGTTAGTGCTGGCCGTTTACGTGAAGTTGAGTTGTCAGGAGAGCTAACGAGATTGAAGGATGATTATTACACACTCCTGGATGTCAGTAATGAGTATGTTGACGCACTGAGACAGATAGACGCTGCAGATGACGACAGTGAGTTGCGGGACGCCCTGGCGAGGAGAGATACCAGTGAGCAAAAATTCCTCGAAACTGAGAGCAAAATCATGGAAATACTGTGGTCTAAGTATGCAGAGCCCGACATAGATGCTCTTGTGGCACAGTTTAAATCTGCTTTTAATCAAGCTGAAGCACTCGGCGCGAGCAAAGTGCCATTGACGCAGCAAAGGGTTGAAAGTAGTAAACTGGAAAGGAAACTCCATGAACTCAGGGGCGCTGTATACACTTGGAGGGATTTCCGGCCACGTGGAAGAGACAAATGGATGCTGTTTTTATCATTGAGAGAGGATAAAGAGCAACTGATGGATGGGTGGGTGTACAGATGTGAAGAAGCAGAGGAGGAAGATGAGGGAGGCAGTGATGCGGTTGGTGGGCATGTCATAACAGAGATCAACAGCCTTACAACTGCAGATAGCACCACCTTTACCCAACCAGTAACCCTTGCTATTGCTACACCACCTGTTAATAGCCAGCCTGCTGTTGTCGATCCGCCTATCGAGGGGCAGGAGGATGTATATTTTACGAGTTCCCCTTCATTCGCGTATACAGACAGAGAAAGCATCTCTACTTGTGCTGCTCAAGGGTCTACAGTCACTAGTCAACCTCAGAGCAGGTATGTCGCAGCTACCGCACACAACACCCCCCAACAAATGTTACAGCCCATCCTGCAGTCAAGGAGGTCTGATAGTGGTCTTGGTGTCAGTTTCGCCCTACCTACAACTCTTACCAGCATGCCGCAATTGTTAAGCGATCATGCTACTCAGCCCGTCGATCTCAGCGTGGGACATAGTAGTAACATGCCAAATAGAAGCCCTGGTTCGCACGCTGGCGAGGATAATAGCTCTCAGTGGGCCCGACCAAGAATAAAACTAACACCCATCAGCTTACCTAAATTCTCTGGGGACAGGAGGTGTTATTGGCGTTGGAAGGCTGAATGGGAAAGTATCCAGGCGCAAGCGGAACCTTCAGGGTCAAGGGAATGCAAGAAACTTCACTTACTAGATAGTATAAGTGAGTCAGTGAAAAGTGAACTAAGGCTGATGCGTTGCAGAGACGCGATCGGTATCTTCAGGGAATTGGAGAACCATTATGGTGACAAAACACAAACGGCTGAAGAGATCGTGTTGAAGCTTCAATCACGACCTGCCGTAAGGAACCATCAGCCACGGGAAACGTTAGAGTTGATTCTAGCAATGGAAAGGGCAATATTGGACCTCTCAGACCTGGGGTGTGAAGACGCTGTACGGAATCAACTGGTGATTCGGTCTTTGGAGAGTAAACTCCCTGATGTTATGAAGAGAGAGTGGCTCATGTGTGTTAGAAATCCTGTGAATGATGTCCATCCTGGAAACCGTTTTGACAGGCTCTTGATGTTCTTGGAAGACCAAAAGTCGTTGCTTGTGAGGTTGGAGCAGTTGTTGCCCAGCAAAACATGGCCTGCTAAAGCTCCTGAGGGTTCAAGCCACCGAGAGAAACCAGGTGACAGATGGAGAGAGAAGAAGTCATTCACTAAGACTACAGCAAGTGAAGTCAAAAGAGGCTCCAAGCAGTTACCATGTGCTGTGTGTGGTGATGGAGATCACGGAGGTAAACTGTTCCGTTGTAAAACTTTCAGAAAGGCCAATCTGTCAGAGAAGAAAGCTCAAGTGAAGAAGGTGAAAGCATGTACAAAGTGCTTGGATGTTCACAGGGTCGAGAGTGACTGCACTACCAAATTTCTCTGTCGAAAAGATGAGTGTAAGAAAGGAGACATTCCAGCGGACCACCACTATTTCCTTTGCCCTAAGGCGTCGACAAAGAAGGAAACAGCTAGAAGGGAAAGTAGAGGAGAGGAAAAAGGAGGTGCTCGAGGTCCGACAGAGGAGCAAGAGGCGGTGTTCGCCGAGTTGGGACTGACTCCCCATCAGTTGGAAGCTGTCCGCAGAGCCTGTACTAACAAGGCAACGTCGACAGTGTATCCTGGCAAGAGTCTGATAGAACACAGTGTCTTGAAAGAACATCCAGTCCTTATGATGCTTGTACATGTCACAGCAAAAAGAGGAGATAACCTTGGAGCTTTGGTCGATCTCGCTTCTGACACAAATTACATTACACACCAAGCAGCGAAAAGGCTCGGACTGAATGGTGAACCGGTCTCCCTTGTTGTGTATGGTGTTGGTACGATGAAGGTGAGAGTTGATACAAAAAGGTATCTCGTGAAAGTAAAAGTGTGGACCTCCCGAGGAACCCTGAAACGCCACGAGATGATTTGCTATGGGATGGAAGACATCGCCAAACTGGATCGTGTGGTGAAATCGGACCGGCTAGAGCAGTTTTTCCCTGAAGTAAAGCCGGGAGAACTGGCCCGCCCAGAAAGGATCGACCTATTAATCAGCACTCGTGAAGGCCGATTATCTCCACAAAGACTGCAAAGGGTTGGTGATCTAGTGTTATGGGACGGTCCTCTAGGCAAGATCGTGAGTGGTGTGCATCCAGACCTCTTTGAAGATGTGGAGGTGGCTGCATGGCGGTCAAAGACACACTTTGCTCATTCAATGAGGACGGTAGCCGTCAAAGTTGAAGAACACTTTGTGGGAAGGCCAGGAGGCCAGTTGGGGCAAGAAAATAGAGTGGAAGTCCGAACGACAGCAGCGTGCAATAAAGAAGTCCTTGAGTGGCTAAAGTGGGACAGCATCGGGGCTGCCTGTGATCCTATTTGTGGAGGATGTCATTGTGGAAAGTGCTCACCGGGAGGAAAGGAGATGTCCCTGGTTGACGAGAAAGAGCTGGAGATAATAAAGGCAGGTCTAACCATCAGAGAGAGAGAGACGCCCACAGCGACCAGCCCCACTGGGATGCGAAGTATCCCTGGAGAGAAAACCTAGTCTCTCTTCCTAACAACCGAAAGGCTGTGGAAGCATCGTTCCTGAGAACTGAGAAGCGGCTCATGAGAGACCCTCTGTGGAAAGAGACTTACATGAGGCAAGTCCACGAGATGGTAGAGAGGGGAGCTGCTGTTAAGCTCACTAAGGATGTTATGGACAGCTGGAAGGGTGCTGTGTGGTGGGTGAGTCACCTAACCGCCCCAAACCCCCATTCAGTTTGGTGGGGTTAGCATGAATAGCATTTTGCTTAAAGGCCCAGACGTCTTAAATCCCATCAGGGCGGTGCTCCTCAGATTTCGAGTGGGAGAACATGCGGCTATCGAGGACATAACCAAGATGTATAATTCGGTCTGGCTGGAGGAACAGGAAGTCCATGTGCATCGGTTCCTATGGAGGGATTCACCGGAGGATGAGATCGAAGATTACGCTGTTGTTAGGGTGAACATGGGAGACAAACCTGCGGGATGTATTGTGCAGGTTGCCATGCGAGAGACTGCGAAGTTAACCCAGTTCTCTGAGATGGAGGAAAGAAGGGTAATCGAGGAAGACTCTTATGTCGATGATCTTCTCACGTCCCACAATGATCCACACCGTCTAAACAAGATTCAAGAGGGGGTGGAGAAGATACTTAAAACAGGAGGATTCTACCTCAAGCCTTGGATCCGGTCTGGTCAAAGTGGGAGGAGAGAAGGAACAGAGTCCAAGCCAGTGACTCTGACGTTACCCAACCAGTTAAGGGAGGAAGATAACAAAGCCCTGGGGGTCGGTTACCTTGTGCAAGAGGACAAACTCTTTGTGATGGTCTCTATCAACTTCTCTAGTAGGAAGAAGAAGATGAGAACTGAGATTGACCTCACTGAGGGGGAAGTAGAACTAAAAACTAGGGCTGTCAAATGATTAATCGTGATTAATCGCATCCAGAATAAAAGTTTGTGTTTACATAATATATGTCTGTGTAATGTGAATATTATATTTGTATTTATAAAAACATACACATACAAGCATATATTTAAGAGAAATATCAAACATAAACATTTATAAACATTTAAATAAAATTTTATTGATTGGGAAATTTGGATAAATACATCTACAGTAAATATTTCCTAAAAATACAATATATTCATGTATGTGTATGTTTCTGTGTTTATAAATACAAAAATGTACACAGACATATATTATGTCAACACAAACTTTTATTTTGGATGCGATTAATCACGATTAATCATTTGACAGCCCTACTAAAAACACCAAACCCACTTACTCGTCGTGTTCTACTGAGCCAAATCGCTGGACTGTATGACCCGATCGGTCTAGTGACTCCTGTGAAACAGAAAGGAGTAATCCTCGTGAGAAGAGCCTTCCAGGAAGCTGGCAAGCTTACTAAAGATACCTGGGATGAACCTCTGTCTGACGAGCTCCGAGGAAAGGCAATTGAGCTGTTCAAGGAGTATGCTCGTCTGAGTGGTATTAAGTTCTACAGAAGCCTTACGCCTTCAGGCTGGATAGGTAGACCCTGGGGAATCACGTTTTCTGATGGGAGCTGTGAGTCCTATGGTGCAGTACTGTACTTACGATGGGAGACGTCAGATGGTGTGGTCACTCGACTGGTAGAGTCAAAGGCCAAGTTAACTCCTCTTAACCAGAGGGGTGATGCAGTCATGGCTGAGGTATGTGGAGCTGTCTTTGCCACACGTCTGAAGGGATACATGTTGAAGCATGGACGATTGGATGTGGAGAAGTGGTATCATTTCATTGACAGTCAGACGGTGCTTGGAGCCATCCAGAGAGAAAGTTACGGTTTCCAGACTTTCTTTGCAAACCGAATCGGGGAGATTCAAAAGGCTGGACCTGTGACTGACTGGCGGTGGATACCAGGCGAAGTCAACGTCGCTGATCTGGTCACGAGAGGGTGCTCTCCTGAACTGTTGGGTGAGAATTCTGTGTGGCAGAAAGGTCCGAAGTTTCTGTCTAGTCCAGTGGAAGATTGGCCCATAAAGTCCGCCTCAGAAGTGGCAGCTGATGCTAGAGAGGTAGTGAGTAGACTACAGAGAAAAGCCTTTTCAGCAGTCCTTACCAGAGTTCAAGCCACGAAATTGTTAAATCCTGAAAGTTTTGGTGGTGAAGATCCAAAAGGCACGGATGGAGTTAGCGGAGCTTCAGTGTCCTCAGAAAAGGGGATGATAATGACCTCATCTAAGACTAAGGAGGGGGAAACTCTGTGGGGGTCCGCTCTTATAGACCTAGTGGATCCAACAAGGTGCAGCTCTCTTACTAGACTTTGTGGGATAGTTGGTTATGTCCGCAGAGTTGTAAAGAAGTGGTTGGCTCGTGTTGGCAGGGCCTCCAAGCAAGCAGAGTGGGAGGCGGTATTGGCAGTAAGGGAGCGCAAAGCTGCCTTCCAAGACCTGTGCTTAGCTGCCCAAAATGGAGTAACATTTCCTGTGACGATGCTAAACAGACTGGTTGTCCGCAGGGATGAGGCTTCAGGGCTCCTGAGATGTCATGGTAGAGTCCAGGATTTGACCCAGGGAGAGAGTGGTGTACCTTTGGTTCCCTACAAGGCATGGCTTAGCACTCTTCTCACGAGAGAGGCCCATGAAGCTAACCACGAAGGGGTTGCTGGCGCACACCTTCGTGTGAGATCTAAAGCATGGGTGGTGAGGGGTTCAAGGATTGTTAGAAATGTCGTTGATTCTTGTATGCATTGTCGGAGGATCAAAGCAAGGATGTGTAAGCAGGTGATGGGTGAACTTCCCCTTGAACGAACTAGACCAGCCGCACCATTCGAGTTTACAACGTTAGACCTCTTCGGTCCTTATGTTGTTAAAGATACTGTAAAACGAAGAACGGATATGAAAATCTGGGGTGTGGTGTTTAGTTGTATGGCTTCAAGAGCAGTACATGCTGATATCATAGAAGATCTGTCGACAGAAGGGTTCCTGAAAGCATACCAGCGCTTCACAGCTCTCAGGGGTCACCCAAGAAAGCTCTTGTCGGACCAAGGAACCAACTTTGTGGGCGCCAGGCCAGTATTACAGGAGCTTTATGAGTTCCTAAGTAAAATCGACAAGGACGCGGTCCAAAAGAAAGCGGCAGTTAAAGGAACCGACTGGACATGGGTGTTTCACCCGGCAGACTCTCCCCATCGAAACGGAGCAGCTGAGGCAGCAGTTCGTGTACTCAAGAGAGCGTTAAATAGTGTTGGCAAGGGATGTAATCTGACAGCGCTGGAGTTCCAGACCCTTCTGTACTTGGCTGCTAATCTGTCAAATGAGAGACCTATCGGTGCCAGAGCTCAGGTACAGTATGAGACCTTGGAAGTAATCACTCCCAACTCACTTCTGCTTGGTCGTGCAGGACCTAGCGGGGACTTGTGAGGGTTTGAGTATCCAATTTACCCTGTCGTCCATCTGAGAGCAATCCAGATTGAGGTTGATAAATTCTGGAAGCGGTGGAGTCAGCTGGCAGGTCCAAACCTCTATATCCGCCAAAAGTGGCATGCGCCTGCTAGGAATGTTGCAGCGGGTGATCTGGTATGGTTGGCTGACCAGAACGCACTGAGAGGCCAGTTCAGGCTGGGTCGAGTCGTGGAGGTGTGTCCTGATGCGAGGGGTGTAGTACGAGATGTGAGAGTGACAACGTGTCGCAGTTGCCCAGTTTCCGATGGACAGTCCAAGAGGAACCGAGGGGAGGAGACCTATCCCTCCACCATCCTCCACAGGGATGTTAGGAGGTTAGTGGTCCTGCTTCCAGTGGAGGAGCAGTGAAGGATCCCCACCATGGTGCGTTTCGGTAAAGTATCCCCACCATGGTGCGTTTTGGTAAAGGATCGAGACTTTCCCCACTATCATCCTCCTCGAGGCTGGTAGTGTGTTTCGGTAAAGGAGTTCGGAATATCAGCAAGAACAATGTGTGTTGATTGGACATTTAAAGTACCTTGAGTTTATAATTATTCAAATTGTAACATGCATTAGTTCATAACTAAGTATGTAATGTTATATGCATGGTCATGGGGAGAATTTCCTATCTAAAAGTGTATTGCTTGGTTATGGTGGTCTACTTTATTCTAGAGTCAGTAGACCAAGTGGGAGGTGTAGAACTTTCCAGCGGGTGTCACTACTGTTTGCGAGTGTCACTACTGTTTGCGGGGTATATTAGGATTGATGGATGTTATTTTTTATTTTTCTTGTTTGAGGAAATAAGTGTACATTTATTCTCATTATAATTGTGGGAATATTTATGTTATAATCTTACTAGGTCACAGAAATGTTTATTGTTGTTCCTAGTTACCAGATTGTGTATTTGTATGTGTGTGGTTGGTGAGTGCGCAGGCACCGCCTTTAGTTTCATTTTTAATTCTGTTGTTGATCAGGACTGGTGCGCTTGCCGGTGAGTATCTGTAATCTGGAATTGCTAGTAATTTGGATCGAAACTTAATATATCCAGATTGTGTAATTTCATTAGTTTATTTTGATGTATTGTTTGTGGTTTTATTGCAGGTTTACAACCTAGCGATCTTTCAGTTAGTAAAATGACGAGCTAAACGTAACACATAACTAGCTGTGTAGGTGTTCTAAATAAAAACTCAAAAGGTGGCTCGAGTTGTATCCGCCGTGCTTGTCCTGAAACCTTCCAGTGGGGAGTTTATTGAGCTACAGTGGGTAGTTTAGTGAAAAAACTGGACAAATAAGGAGATACAACCTTGGTCAGATGACAAAAGCAGATAATTTGTAACTCTGATCAAAACAGTCTCTGCACTGTGATGTGCTCTTAATCCAGACTGGAAATCTTCATTAATGTCATTCCTTTGGAGGAAGGAACATAATTGAGTTGACACTACTTTTTCCAGAACCTTTTCAGTAGATTTGTAGGTATAGGGTCTAGCATGCATGTTGTTGATTTAAATGAACTAAGGATTTAAAATAGTTCATATAAATCTACGGTAGAAAATAATAGCAATTTCTCCTTAGGGGCGCTGCACGTAGTTGTTTGTTCAGCAGGTTTCACTACTGGTTGCATAGTTATATTTTTTTCTCTAATATCTTGGATTTTATTTGTTTATTTGGATTAAATTCGTCACTGCTATGTTGAATCAGAAGTCGCTGACGATTTATTTTTGGTCAATTTACCCATTATGGGAACTTTGTGGATTAGTTCTGTAGTATTTTCTGGATAATTGTTATACCTTCCTTTAGTTTTGTAGTTTTTTTTGTCTGTAGCCGCCATTACCCACTAGAGGGTGGTGTATTGCAGTGAAGACACATAGTGGATTTATTGGTGATGATTAGATTACGTGTGTGCTGTGATTTTGATTTCTTGTGTTGTACTAACAATGGCCAAGGGTGGTCGTTTTAGAACCTGTAGCCAAAAACACAGGAGAAAAAACTACCGAATTATTAATTTATTTTACGGATAACAAAATGTTACATGCCAGCCATGACACTCCTTTACAGAATGCAAAAACTACACAAATCAGGCAACCTTTCTAACCATAATGACACTGTAACAAGGTTCAATAAAAGGAAGGAAGGAGGCAGGAATCGGCGAATGTAAAACCAACTTTTAATAACATAAACAAACAACAAAACGAAAGTAAAATGCAGACAGCTCCCTCACTGTCGACTGTCGGTCACACAAACATAATAAAGTACATGCCTGTGCCTCTCTCGCTCTTCCCTGTTGTCGCTCCTTTCTTATGCTTGCGGAGCTCCTCCGTGAGAGATACAAGACCGTGGTACGCCGCGCCGTTCCCTCACGGCTCTCGTCCCGCCCTGCTCGCCACACACCCTATCGCCCCTCGCAGGTAGGGGGTACTCCCGAGAGCGTCACAGGCAAGAGAGGGAAAAATCCTGGTTCGGTTTCCCCGACACACTGTCGCTCGGTCCTCAGCCAGCCGAGAAGCTCTTCCTCGCGTTGCCATGCGATAATACTGGACAATCGGTGGATGGCTCGATCCTCCTCCGTCCCCTGGCGGCCGGCGATGGCTCCTCCGGCTGAAGGCAGCCTGCAGCTCCTCCGTTCCCTGCTCCTCCCCTTCATTGAGCTCCCTCTCGGATGGGAGCCACCCTACCTGGACCCAGGAGCGCGGCAGCGAGGCCTCCGTCCCATCCGAATACTGGCACCACCTGGTAATAGCAGGAAACCCATTTGGAGATAATAGCATTGTTTTTTCCTGCTTGCAAGGATTTGCTTTTTGGCAAATTACAACTTTATCATTGGTGTAGGGCTTGCTATGAGAGACTACTTTTTTGCTGAACCTTTTTACAATTTTAGATTTGTACAAAGTACCCGAAATATTACTGTTTTTATATTTAAAGTTAAGGCAAATTATCTGGTTAATTTTGTTAAGATGAAATTATAACAATATCACCAATACAATATTAATTATACATTTAATTTCATGAATTAAGAAATGTAATGTTCAATATTGACTATTCTGTGCATATTTATTCAATGTAAATTGTTGTTGTTTATCAATAATCAATTGGTTTTAGTATTTCTGCTTATTAAAATATTGTGAATAGAAATATAAACTGTGAAATGGTGCCTTGAAGCATCCAAGATGATTCCAGACCATATAATAAAAGGGATCCCCAAGAAGCCTTGAGGGTTCCTCAGAGAACCACCCTCCGTGAAGCGGTGCCTTGAGTTTCCCCTGAGGGTTCTGCTGGCCTGGTAATGTGAAGAACCCCAAATAGTTCCTCAAAGAACCTACAGTGTACAGATCTCGAGCTGTGGTTAGAACCATAGTTCCTTGATATTATGACATGTAGATTTACGTACATCATGCTTTTCACAGTAAGCAACAGTCGTAACCACATAGTTATTTTCCCCAATGATGCTTCGTACCATGGTGGTAAGCAGAGAGTTAAGCCGTTGTTCAGGAAACGCACCCCTGATCAGTGTTTTAGAGAAGTTAGCTTTTAAACCTCTCTTAAGGGCGGGGGGCCCAATCCCAATATTTACTGGGATCGTTTAATGAATATCCTTTTGGGTACATTTTTATGACAGTATTGTGCATTATGACTCACTTTAGCACTTAATAAAGCACAGAAGGACCACATAATTTAATACCATTATTCTGACTGCTGTTTTTCTTTATTATATTTGTATTACTTCAATACTATATTACATTAACAAAATGAATGTAGCAGGGTTTCCCAAACTGGGGTTTTAATAATAATTAATAACTGTATATGTTAAAACAAGCATCTGTCTGCAATACTGGTACAATTTATGAAAAGGTAAGTGACAGAATTTGAATTGCTCTCTTTGCTTTAACATTCAACCATTCACCCTAATATCACAAGTCAGAAAGAAAGCTTCTGCTAAGATTGGCCATGCACATTTGCTACAGTTCACTATACCTGCTTTTTACTAAAATATGATATCTTATTATTCATATTTTCTTATGAGAGATAATAATTGAGATAATTTGAGCTTTGTTTTTGATACAACTTTCATTTGAGGTGTATAATGTCTCTATTCCTCTGCCTTAGTTCTTTGTTTAGTTTTGAATGTTGTCTTTACAAAAGGAGGAAAAAGAAAATCGATATTTTTTAAACTGAATGTGCATCTCAGCAAAAGAACATTGAGTTAATGCTTTAAGTAACAAACTCATATAACATTGAAAAGGGAACAAATTAAAACAATAAACAATCGTATTTCATGAACATTCACAATATCTTCATCCAGTATAGTTCAAACAGTTCTTACATAAAAAAGCGTTAAGAAAACAGTCACTCTGCTTATGTGTAAAGAAGAGCAGTTATAATGTGGAGAAAATGTATTTTTAGATTTAAAGAACAAAAGTGCTTAATCTTCAAGTAAAAAACATTCTTTATAAAAGGGCAAGAGGCATTGGAAAGTGGCTTCTTTGCTCTTGATGTGTCGTTCAAGCTGGCTAAAATCCTTAATAAGATAGATGCTCCATTCCTTAAATCAGTCTTTTGTCTCATGGGTCATAAAAAGTAACTAATGTGATATCATAACCAGGGAGGTTCCTGCAAAATAAAAATCACACATGAATCATAAAATCATTTCTTATTTTTCTACAAAAATCCTAAGAAGCAGCATAGCAGTGAATTCTCATAAAAAATAATATTGGAATTAACTTTAAGAAAAAAAAAACAATTTCAGGAACCATTCATTTGTTTTGCTTTTTTTGCTATGTTTTCAATGTAATTAAGTCTCTAGAGTATTGAGAATTTTTGGGTTTCAAGTCAAGAATAATTACAATGTGATGCACGGGTAAAGGCAATTACATTAACTAATCAGGCTTTCATGTTAAGCACAGACAGACAAGCAGAACACAGGTAAAGCTTTATCTCATCTGTAGACTAGGGATGGTAAGATTAATCGATTCGCATCAGTGCTTCGGCATAAAATGTTAATGTTGTGATGCATCGATCTTAAAAGTGTGCATCGGATAAAGTTTCCATTTACATCGCGATGCATAGTTTTTTTTATAAATATTTGCGTCTGTAAAATCAATTTGTTTAGGCCTATATATAATAATTAGGAGATGTGCTATAATTGTATTACTTTAGATGTAGGTTGATTTCTCAAATCACAAAACTATGGAGACCGAGGCATGTCCTGAAACAGGGCTGCCAACCCTAAAGTATTCGCCGTGAATTTATGTGATTCATGTAATGTACACACATACATGCGGTTTAATAGGTGACGGCGCATGCTGGGTTGGCAGATGTCCCCTCCAGTGCTCCAAGAGGGACACCTATGGCTCAGCCTTGCGCAGAAGTGAGACGCAGAGAAAATACACTCACATAGAGTGTCTATCTGAGGTCAGTACACAGCAATGTAAATCCATCTGACCTTAATCTCACAGGTCATAAACACACACCTGTTTGCTGGTTTTCAATTAAGAACCAAAAGTTCTGCTTTAATTATGGCTGTCCTGTTCTTGATCCAACTCTTCACCTTTTCCTGGGTGTGGAGACGACTGCGCAACCAACAGTTGTCTCTGCAACACACACACATGCACGCACGCACACACACACACACACACACACACACACACACTTTTGAGTTTAAATTGTATGAAACTGTCCTCAAATAAAACCAACTCTATAGACCATTTCACCGGACGCAAAGGCCTGGCCCTGTTTGTTTATGGATCTACATAATAAAACTGGACTCGCTATTAAGGTCTACTGGATGTTATGTGTGGGCCACATAATGTGTTGTCGTTAAAACTGTCTACAGGTTGTTTGTACAAGCATAGACCTAACAAATAACTAGTCCGCTCGTTGGCTGCTGGATCATATGTCAACGGTGCTGCCATATTAGTGGTGGCAACACTCCCCTACTAGCACAGGCAAGTGGCAGAGCTGCAATTTTTCTTGATAAAAACACAATAATGTTTATATTTCCCAACTGATTTCAATATTTTACTATTCACCTGGAATACAGGAGCGTTTCGGCTCCAGTTATTGACAGTTAAAAATATTTATTTTTATCCATAACTGTCAAAACTCATTATTTAGCTTTTTTCACTCTTTAGCTTTCAATTGCACATCATCGGCATATAGGTGAAAAGAAATTCCATGTCCCTGGAAAATGTAACCCACAGGCAATATGTACGGTATAAATGAGAAAAGACTTGGAGATAAAATAGAACTCCATGAGTCAAAGGAGCAGTAGAAGAGCAGTTTTGTCCAATATTCACATAAATCTTATGATCTTCAGCTGACCAATCAGCAGAATGGGGAGATTAATTCCCGCCCCCATGTAGAGATCCAATATTCCAGCGATTTATTTATTTATTATATATTATTATTATATTATTTATTTATTTAAGAATCAAGCTAAATTCTTGTTTTTATTGTTTTTGGAAAAAAGTATTCCATCGCACCCCAGTCTATGGGCTTTTAGTAAATCGCCTGAAATAATGTCTGTGGTTAATAAAACCTAGAATTATTTTCTCGTATTCATAAAATACATCAGTTATAAATGCAACAAAACAAGGTTGGAGATGAGGCTCAACAAATCCTGTTATCCATGTGTATGAGGTGCTGCTCCAACAATAGTGGCAGGGAGGAAATTAAACCCAAAAACAGAGGTAGGAGATGCAAAGACAGCCCTCAGACATAAGGACATCGGGGGACAAACTCAACTTGGTGGAGGGGTAATTGGTTTGGCATCAATGACACCCACATGTCGAAAAGCGAAACCAAAGGATCAGCGTCACCTGCTAGTGGAGGAGGTACGGTGGCAAGAGGAAGCAAGTAGATGCGCCAGAGCGGTCTCTCAAGCCCAGATGGACACAATATGTGCTGCCAAATGACCACGTAATAAAATGGTGTTGTGTGTTGTAATGTTATGCCATACAGATCCCAGGGCACTGAGCATGCATTAAAGGTGCCAGTGTGGCCAGAACAGCCTTAGCCAACAGAGAGGCGCGTATGGTTCCGACGAGGTTATGGGAATGTGTTGTAATGTTATACCTTACAGGACTGGGGGCACTGAGCATGCATTAACTGTGACAGTGGGGCAATAACAGGCATAGTCCTGGCTTAAGCTAAGCCTTGTCTGTGGAACCGGGCCCTAGTTTTATAAAGTGAAGAAAAATGATAACCCACTCGTGGTTCATTTAAAGCCTTATTGTTTCTTATAAATGATGGTTGTTACCAATTAGCTAGAAGTGACTACTTCCTTTTGGCGTGGACTTTAGACGTTGCACGACCTGCCTATATAAATCTTACAAATAGTGTTACATGGGCATGAATCTCTAAAAACGTAGATGTGGATTCATTCACAGATTAACTACTTACCAGGGAAAACATTTTTCATTAAATTTGGAAGAGATCTCGGAGGCTTGGTGGTTGTGATGTTGATATCTTGCGAGCCTAGTGAAGTGTGTTTATAGCATTATGTTAGCTTTTTACTTCTGGTGATTGTATTTTGGCTTCAAAAATAACAACTCTTAAACCGAATCCCTGAGAACGGGAAAGAGATTCTGCATTAAATGACGACACTATGGGACGTTTCTGCCTGATTGAATCGTGTCTGTATTGTGGCAGACACAATAGTTACACAATGACTATTTCAAGACTCAAGGTTAAAAAAATAACCATACTGTTTAGAAGATGTCAAGGTTGTCAAACAGGAGGGTTAGGTGAATGGTCCTACCTCAATTCTTTTCTTGGGCTCAGTGACACATCCTGCTGTCCCTTCAGTTGCTTGCAGAGTTTCGGTACACTGTTTACATATGCGTATATTCCTGCTCTCTGACACCTTTGAACACTTTCCACAGATGGCCTACAGACAACACATTAAATACAATATTGGAAAATAAATGTCCAGACTATATTTTTAACAGAAAATGTCTGTAAATCAAGGACAAACGGACAAAAAATTACGTTAAACACTTCAAGACATTAAAACATGATGTTCTGTAATGCTGTTTTGAAAAAATATAAATCAGCAAATGTGCTATATAAGTAAGACTAAACAACCTCAGCTGCAAAATACAGTTATATGAATGCTAGGTCAGTGTTAGGATTATTTTATACAAAAAATGCATCTTCATTTAAGGCATTAGTGTTTTTCTTATAAAACATTTTTGATTAATTCAATCACAATTGTATTCGCCTGTTTAAAATTTGGAAGACTTCTGGACTCAAGTAAATGTTTTCCTAATTCCTCATTGTCTGTCCAAATATGTTTTACTCTTTTACTTTAAGTGCTATAGAATTACATTTAAATTTGAATAGATAGATAGATAATGAACATGTGAGCACAAACACCACACATACCGCATTGCAGCTCTTGCAGTGGTGTTTGCGTTTGGTAAAATGGAAGGTTTCATTGCAGCCTTTGCATGTTTCTCTCTCCTTATCTCTTTTCTTTGAACTCTTCTACAGAAACACACACATACACAGACAGGTTAACACAGTGTTCACAATCAGAACTGTGTTCTGTAAGGTGTGTGTCTCACCCTCTCATGCTGTGCACCGTCTGTCTCGCTTGTGTTTGTATTGCTCAATGAGCCCTGTGTTTTGAGGAGAAAAATAACATGTAAGTGACATATTACAATCTGACATGAACAAAACAGCAATTAGTCTTGAGACTTTGCTTTAACTTCTGCTTTGGAACAGTCTTCCTTGTACTGTTCGGGAGGCAGACACACCCTGTCAGTTAAAATCTAGATTAAAGACGCATTTTTCCACCTTGCATACACTACACTTCCCTAATTCAAATCTTTTTTAGGCTGCTCTGGATTTCCAGAGAAGGGGTCGCAAGGCCACAGGGTGGGGTGGAAAGATGTTTTCCAGAAAAAAGTATTATTAGAAATACCATATTTAATCAATAAATGTAACAAAATATAAAAAATAATAGTTCAATAAAAAAGAAAACATGCAAAATCCATCAGCCTTTGTAATTTCCTCCCTCTCGATCGTGAACCCTGAGGTGATTACATCACATTTACAATATTAGCAACCACATTAGGTTAGGTGCAGCAATCCATTTACAGCACCACGTTAACCATTCCCAAATGTGCACACAGATTCTTTTTCTGGCATTCTCAGGATATTTTTATTTTTGTAGGGAATCAAATATTCCTTCAGGTAAGAAGGATAATCATAGTGCACACATTAAAAAATTACCTGATACCATTGATACGGTCTTCTGGCTTTTGGTGATAATAATTTCAGTAAGTCATTTTTTACACAGTGATGAGTGGTAATTGGGCATCTCAGCACAAATCTACATATGTTATTATAAGTAACATTTTAATGCTTTTAAGTTTACCTCTGAAGTGTTTTGATAAACAACATCCGCATAATCTAGTAAGGGAAATATTAACTATGACACAATTTTTTGCCTAATCCGCTGAGTAAAACAGTTGATCGAGCGAAGCATTATTCGCAAATTACAATTAATCTTTTTTGCAACAGAATTGATATAACACCTAAAGGAGAGTTGTGAGTCAAGCCAAAGGCCCAAATGTTAAGTTCACCAACTTGTAGAAGTTGAGTATCATCTAAAAATTTGAGTCACAAGTTGTTAACTTGGTTCCGTGTAGCTGATCTAGTGGAGAACAATATACTATATGACTTTTTCTTGTTCAATAGAAGATGGTTGGATCGGAACCAAAGTTGAATAGCATTGAAGTTAGATTGCAATGAGTCTTAAATCTTAGAGACAGACTCATTGGATGTATAAATCACTGTGTCATCTGCATATAGATGAATACGACAGTCTGAGGAAATTAAAGGAAGCTCATTGATAAATAAAGAAAATAAAAGAGGTCCTAATGAAGAACCTTGAGGAACACCTTTCTCCATTATTACGGACTGCGATAAACAATCATTAACATAGACATGCCGACATCTACAATGGAGATAAGAGTTAAACCAGAGAAGAGAGTTTCTAGAGAGGCCTATTGCATATAATTTGTCAAGAAGCAAATTGTGATCGACCATATCAAAAGCCTTGGTAAGATCCATAAAGATTGCACCAGTTGACATGTTATTGTCTAGAGAAGATGAAACATCATAGGTGAATTTTAGAAGAGCAGTAGTTGTAGAAAGGTTTGGTCTGAAACAAGATTGATTTGGTGACAAAATAGAAAATTCATTAATATATTTGAATAATTGTTTAAATATTAGTTTTTCAAACACTTTTGCTATACTACTGATGATAGAATGGATAGGTCTGTAATTGTTAAGATCAAGTGCATAGCCACCCGTTTAAATTCAATATATTGGAGACAAGTTTAGCCAAGTATCGGTTCTTCTCAGTTTCTTTCGATCGTTATCAGAAATAATCTAGAGGCACTTGTTTGTGAATGTGTACCGGAAGTTAAGTTGGGGGTAACAAAATGTTGTTAAAATAAAGCAGTCTACTGTATATTCAGACTACAATCTAGACTGAAGCATCTATGACTTGATAAAAGCGTGCACGGACTGGGATGTACAATCTCGGTGACTAAAAACTTAAAAAAAGCTGCAAGAAAAATTCCTTCACCGTGACAGCTCTACGTTCACGACTACATTACAGTACATCACATGTCACATGTCTTTAGGATGTGTGTAAACGCACGCACAGATTCCAGGAAATCATTGGCAGTTCGAACCAAAATCAATCGATCCCGTCATCCCGGGAGACATCTGCATATTTTCCTGGAACTCTGTATGAAAAGGGCTTTACTGAAATGCCCTGTAATATCGAGTGCCTTTTGTGCATTTTTATGGAGAATCCATTAATTTGTACAATTAGCTTCAATTCATTTTTATTTGGCAAGTTAATATTTTGCTTCATAAGTTTTCATAAAAGAGAAAAGTTGTGTTGCATCCCTTGCTTTCTTATTGCCCCGTTGTTTTCATTTGCCAATAAATAAATTAAATAAACAGTATTTTAATGCTGTCGTGTGTGTCAATAAAAAGTCAGCAATATATGCTACATAATTATAACCCAACAATATTGATTTATTTAGCACCAGGAAAAAGGGAGACATATATCGTATAACACGATATACTGAGAGCACTGCCAGAGCCCTTATTATTAACTACAGTAAATTGATTAACTGCAGTTGATTACCAATATTTACTATGGTAAGGTTCGAAAACACAAATTTCACTAGGCCTACAGCATTAACTTTTGGGGTTGCTGTGTGAATTTGAGAATATATTGTGTGTACAAGATCATAGTCAAAGGATCGACATCCTTTGTTGTGGCAAAGAGTTAGAAAACAAAACTGTTTAAACACAGCAGAGATCATTCAGTACTGGGATAAACCGAGACATTTTAGACCGCCACTAGCCGCCATGTTTGCTCCCTGAATCTTATTGCAGAGCAAAACCTGAAAGCTAGAACGGCCCTATTGGTCAAACGAAAGCGGAAGTTACCTGATTGGCTTGCGTAGATAGTGGGCAGAGTCCACCTATTTATGGATTGTGTACACGACTTGACGTTAGAAATGTTTCAAAATCCCCAAATGCACAGAGAGCCATCCACAAATGCGTGCATTGATTCACAAATGCACAGAAAGCGATCCACAAATGTGCAGAAAGCAATGCACAAATGTACTGAAACCATCTTCAAATAAATGCCATTCAAATAAATGTGTTAATTATTTTATTTGCAACCTCATTATATTTATTTGTGAAGGCCATTTCTTTTTGTGGAACATCTAATATATATTTATGGTTAGCTTTTTTGCATACGTGGATTTAAAAAATGTTTGTGAAACTAAAATCATAGTTTAGTTTTTCAGAATAATGTAATAATTCTGACCCAATACATACGGTATTACCCACGGGTAAAAAAGCGTATAAATCTAACAGAATGATATTTAAAAAATTCTAAAACAGCAAAAAGTTTTCTGTGATGGTTAGGTAAGGGGTAAGGAATAGAATATTTAAATATGATAATGTCAAGGTCAATAATGACTTGTTTGAGGGTTAGCCTTACATCGCATCCAGTGTGGAGTAAATTAATAATTATAATGGGTTGTAATGCGTTCTATTGTCTTTTGTTGCATCGCCTGGCACCGTGTCCGGTGTAGCGCTGTGTGAGGTGAAGTAATTAAAATTATATATAATTTAATTATAATTAGCTTCAAAGATGCACATATCTTCTCAGAAGATTAAAACATTTTCTGAGAAAATGACAGTTATCACTGTTCTGTGTTGTTGCAAGGTCACATGATATTCCTTGCCCATTTGAACTTCTTTTAAGCAAGAGTCAAAATGAAGGTTTGTACAAATTACTAAACCTTAAATATAAGCAATATTAATAATTATTTAGACTATAAAAATAAATGACTAAATGAAACATATTGGAGGTTGTAATAACTGTAAATGTGGAAGTGTTAACCTGTGTTTCAGACATGTCTTCTTCATCGCGGCAGATAGAACTATTGAAAGCTTTAAAAGTCTCACTGTTCTGCTTGTGCTTCTCAATCGTAGCCAAGATCACCTAGTAAGACAGAAACAAATTTAACCAAATTTTTAATGTCTACAATAAAACATTTGTATTGTGTGAAGAGACCAGTTTGGCACACCAAAATGTTTTGATGTAATACTGCTTTGACCATTACCAGACTTCCTGACAAGATTCCTAAGCAAGACAAGCAAGACCAGCACCAACTTGCTTAATGCTGGAACATGAATATGCAAATCTCCAGAAAAGTGTTTAAACTGAAAATAACACTCAATGCTGAAAATGATAGTTCAGCCCACGAAAGAAAATTCTACCCCCAAGTTGTTTCAAAGCTCTATAAATGTATTTGTTCTGATAAACACAAAGAAAGACATTTGGAAGAATTTTTGCAAATTTCTGTTCTCGGACATAATTGACTACCCAGTCCAGTCTCATTGTTTATAGGTAGGTATTTGTACTACAACATGTTTTTTTTAATAAAACGTAAAAATTGCGAAGTTGATTGAATTTAATATTGAAATCAGAGCAACTGTATAATTGTGTAGCTTTCCTGTAGCTCAGTGGTTAGAGCACAGTTTTTGCAAAGCCATATGTTTGATCCGAAGGATTGCATGGCCTCAGGAACATATGATATAGTATCATGCAATGTAGGTCGCTTTAAATAAAAGTGTCTGCCAAATGCGTAAATGTATCAATAAGCGAAATTTTAGACCTGTTAAACTACCCCCAAACCTAACACTACCCATTTAATAGCGGATATAAAATATATTAAATGTAATAGACCGAAATAAGCAGGACAATGACCATTTTAGTAACAATATAATTAAACAAAAAATTATAGTTGTTTACTTCTACCTCTAAACCTAACTATAACTATTTCTTAGAAAACATGTACAGACAGATAAGTGAAATCAAAATTGGATTCTGAAGAAATGGACTTCATTTATAAAACGTTGTTACGCACAGATTGGCAAAAATCCACAGCAAAGCTCATATTTATAAAAAGAGTATTTGATATGTTAGAGTGCTTAGTGCCACATCAGCAAGTATAGTACATGATAAGTATTGGTTAAAACTTTGCAAAAATGTTATTCACTTAGAATTTTAAGTCTTGTTTCTTCTAAACGATATGGCAGATGAAATCACAAAGAACCGAAATCATTAAGTCAATGATGCTCCAGAACTGAAAATTGCTCAAATCCTTCCAAATATCTTTCTTTGTGTTCAGCAGGACAAAGAAATATATACAGGTTTGGAACAGATTGAGTGCAAGTAACATTTTATTTTTATCCATTTAAATGTCATCATATTAGATAGCAAACATTTTCAAAACAATAATTTTCTAGAGAAAGACAGGATGCGCAAATAACTCACATTTATCCAGTCCTGTTGCTCCTCAGTCGTCCTGAAGGAAAAACATGCATTCAGTGTGACACCACTATTCTTGCTTTTTGTAGCTCATAATGTCACTAATATGGCACTGGCAAAGTGTACTTGTAATATACTTGTACATCTGCCAAATGCAAAATGTTCATTCTTATACCATAAATACATGTGTTTACACTGTCTTCACTATATTCATCATTAATTTACACACACCTGGCCTGCAGTTCCAAAGAACGTTGTTTTCCGATAATGGTGAAAGTGTGAGGAATGTTCTGCTTGGCATTAGCCTGAACCTTAACCATTGAGAGAAAATAAACACTTTACAACAAACACACACACACACACACACACACACACACACACACGCACACACACACACACACATGCATATATCAACGTGCACACTTGAAATTACCTCCATCCCTGCGATGTCAATACGTTCTCTGACACTAAACTTTTGCCCCATTAGCCTCAATTTGGGCACACAATACAGCACCATATTGTTGAACTGCCAAAGACAGAGACATAATTCAGAGTGTAAAAAAATAAACAGGAAAATAATGTGCATATAAGGCCTAAAAAGACACATTTCACATCAGATAAATAAAAGTCTTGAAGACAATTGGTTGGATAAAATCCCACCGACTAGGAATGAATACTGTGTAATATGTAAAATGTGCTTAGTTGCCATAATGTCACAAACTTTCATTATGATTTAACCCAAAGTAATTTACTAAAATATGTTCACACCACATAAAGGTATCGGTCCTGAGCAGTGCCATTCTTCGCCGACATCTTCTTCAAGATACCTTCCTTAATGAGTTCATTAGCTGGATTTACAATGTCATCTTCTCCACCTAACCTCTCATACACCTCCAACAGCTTGTGCATATTCTCCTGCACACACAACCAGGGAGATTATTCCCATTTATTGTCACGACTCAAACAGAAAAGAAATATGATTGGCAACATAACAGTAGAATAGCAAGAGAGAAGTGAGATTGATATATTGCAGTTTTACCCATGAGACATGTTCAGTCACACAGACAGGAAATGAAAAAAGTGCATCCTGTCTGGGTGATGAAATACTGTAGACTGAGACATTTGAAATATATGGGCAGGGGGTTGGATACAGAGAAGAACAAAGGAATATTGCTCTAACCATTTTCCTGATAGCAGCGTTGGAGTGGTTTGCTGCGGTGGAGATCAACTCCAGAGCATCTGCGAGACAGAAAAGTTCAGACACATTCAGACACAGCATAGCAATTTTAGTCTTTCCACTACAAGGCAGAATAATAATAAAACAAAAGACTGTGTTCCTTTACCACAACTGGTAGAGCATTGTGTTAGCGGCAAAACATGTTTTTGGATTCAATTCTCAGGGAAAACACAAATACTGATAAATCTATTGCTTGAATGCTCTCTTCGGATAAATGCTAAATCCATGAATGTTAATGACTGGCTTACACATATTATATGTTATAAAGTGTTGTTGTCTTTTTGTAAAGTTTTGCATACAAACAACAACATCGTCAAAACAATTTTGCAATCGAATTGTATTATTGATCAGCTAAACTTCAAGGATGATGTTGCCAGCACCACCCGGTCCTATAGATTCATCCTCTACAACCCCAGGAAAATTTTTGCTTTAAAAATTTTTAGCTGTCCGAGAATGCTACACAGTCCAAGTCCATGCTCTTGTCCTGTCTAGACTGAACTATTGCAATGCGCTATTGGCTGGACTTCCAGCTTGCACAACCAAACCTCTACCGATGATCCAGAATGCAGTGGCAAAAGTGTTCTTCAATGAACCGAAGAGAGCACGAGTCACTCCTCTCTTCATTAAGTTACATTGGCTCTCTATAGTCGTTCGCATCAAATTCAAAGCTCTGCTCTTGGCCTACAAGACCACCAGCTACATACACGTACAAAAAAGTACGAGCATATTAGCCCCGTTGTGTCAACCTTGCACTGGTTACCTATAAAGCATTGCATTAACTTTAAAATGTTTAAAACTTCGCTCTCAGGCATCTGGTCAGTCTTCCATACACTACACTATCATAATATATATATTCCGAAGGTTTAGGCTGCACTAGTTAGATCAACCGGAACCAGGAACACTTCTAATAAAAACTGATGCATTTATTGCATCAAAGAGTGTAGAACGGTACTCTACTCTCAGCCAGTCTTGTCTCGTTGTTTCAAGGTTACTAGAGAAGGCAGGACGCACGCAGTCCATGGTTACTAGAGCGGGCAGGACGCAGTCCATGCCCAGACCTGACAAATGCTGTGATGATAGAGCTGGACAAAGAACGTGGCGACTCTACAAAATTATTAATGATAATCTTAAATCAAATAATGTTTTTATTTTGCCTTGTTGTGCAAGCACTGTCGAGCTTGTGCAGAGGCTGCAGCTTTTGAGGTTTTTTTTCTCCTCCAATGGAGTTTTGGGTTCCTCGCCACCATTTGCATACTTTGCAAAGGCTATATGAGACCAGTTTTACTGCACTTACTGTATGTTTTTGATTGTCCTTATGTTGTTCCAATTGCTTCCATTGTTTACCTCATTTGTAAGTAGCTTTGGATAAAAGCACTTACTACAAGTGATCAGTAGGGGCTCCTGGTTAAAAATGTAGGTGGGGCAGATTCTGGGTAGTATTGTAGGTTATGAAAAATCAACAGTTTGAAACGTTTAACATTCAAATGCCAGAACACATGCAAATCGCTTTTTGCAGAGTTCTAGTGTCTTTGGACAATTCAGCTTCAAGGTGGCACTGGAATGTTGATTGGCAGGCTCTACGATTACATCTAGAATGCCATCTTAAAAACACACAATAATCTTTTATTATTGTGTGTGAATATTCATTTTAAAGATTACGATTGGGGAAACAAGGTTCTCAGAACAATTAACTGTGACTGCATGGGGGACTGGGTTAATAAAACAAAGAAAAAATAACCAATTATAAGTATTCAGAATAGCATTTAATTTACAGTTTTTGTAATTATTTCTAGAATGTGGATATTTTGTATATCTATTAATTTATAAGCTTTTACTTTAACACTTATTTATTCAAGAATTTGTAGTTGCTTCATGTTAGCAAATTCTGTGTGCTACAGTAAGCATAGTTTAAACATTGTATGTCTAGTTTTAATCAGTCTTCCAAAAACAGGGTCAATGCACTCCCAGCTAACAGTTACGTTGTGACAACGATATTCATCGTGATGAAGTAACGTTGGACATTGCTGAGATGTAAATGGAAAGGACCATATTCGTCACAGCAATGTACCAGATAACGCTTCTGGGACGTGACAAGTACGTCCCAACGACCAAACAGTTAACATTTTTATTATTTTATTTAAACCCATTGTCCCTCACATGGAGGATTACATTTATTTGTGATTTAATATGTTCATTAAAGATCAAATTTTATTATGCATAATTTGAATAATTTTCTAGTTATAAAATGTCTTATACAAAGTATAACTATTAATTCAACTAAACACAGCACCTACAATACCATCAGACATTTTATTTACTGTAGATACTGAAGTAAATTACATATACAACCAAAGACTTCAACACAATTTAGAGCTTTCAAAGTAGATACAGTATTATTTGATAGAGATTAATAAACATTCTCTTTACATTTACATTTAGCAGACGATTTTATCCAAAGCGACTTACAAGTATTTTTTTACTGTGGCACCTTACTGCAGAGCAATCAGGGGTAAGGTGCCTTGCTCAAGGGCACTTCATTCATGACCTGCTGGCACTGAGATTCGAGCCGGCAACCTTCTGATCACAAGCCCAACATTGAAAGTAATTATTGCATAATAACCCAAAAGCAACCTAGCAACACAGAAAACTTGAAAAATAAAAACCCAGTAAGTTTGTTTTGGTGTGCCTTTCCCTGCAAACATGAGAGAAATCGAGCCGCTCAGATTTCGCTCTGGCTGTGACATCCCAGCCGGACCTTATTATAATATTACCGCCCCTTAATCTAGACTAGGGTATATGCAGGAATCATAGAGAGGAATTTACTACCTTTTAGTACCCTTTTAACCACCTCCACAATATTTTTTACTACCAACACGACATCAAGCAACAGCCCTTTTTTGGGGGGAGGGTGGACCACTTACTATGCAGAGCACTATAAGGTATAAGTGTGACACTGTCACACCCATCATACATATTAGGTACACTAATGTTTAATTGTGATCATTCAAGTATTGTCATTGTGAATTATGTTTTTTTGAAGTGTTGAGTTTCAGTTGTCCTTACCTTAACACTAGCTCTCGCATTATCCTAACCATAGCCATTTATAAGAAGCTTCTTAAAATGTGGAGCAATGCCGAATCCAAGTATGTACGCCGTTTTAACCTTGCCACACGCAAAACTTTTGGCTATATCGGAGTCAGTGAACATGTTTTGGAAAATTCCCCAATGCCCTGATTCAAATTATATGAATGATGGTTCAGCAGGTCTGCAGGTGCGCATTCCCTGGGTCTTATGCACATGTCTGTTTCATAATTTGCTGTGTGTGAGTGTTTGTTAAGATTGTTTTGACAGCCGCGCGTTCTATCTGCGTGTTATATGCCACACCTGCCGCCTCATTACTGCACGCATTTAGTTCATTGTTTGCACCTGGTGTTCATTTAGTCTACCCTATTTAATCCTCACATATTCACACTCCCTTTGTGCGATCGTTGTAGTCAGTTCACAAACGCTGATTCCGTACCCCCGTTAATATTGTCCTGTCCTGTCCTGTCCTGTCCTGTCCTGTCCTGTCCTGTCCTGTCCTGTCCTGTCCTGTCCTGTCCTGTCCTGTCCTGTCCTGTCCTGTCCTGTCCTGTCCTGTCCTGTCCTGTCCTGTCCTGTCCGTTTGGATTTTCGCGTCAAGCCTGAAGTGCTGAATACCTTGTCGGATGTGTGCGTGTCGTGTTGTGGATTACCTTTATCTTCATTTTCCTCTGTTAGCTCAGTCTTCCCAAATCTACTGGATTTAATCCTGCCACCTCTGCGTCACCCATAGCGGACATCGCCGCCTCCGTGAGGATTGCCGACGCTGCGCTAAACTGTCTCCCCACTCGCTTTTAGTGCCTTTTTATAACAGTTTGCACTCTCTTTCCACGCAATTTTAAAGACCTCTAATTGGGTTTACTTCCATTTGCGCTCCAGTTTACGTGTTTCTCTTTAAAGGGTGCCAGTGGTGCTTATTGTACCATTGTGCTATATTTTTCTCATTAATCTTTTTTGACTTCATAGCTGTGACAGTTTCTAATGTTTAGAGATATAATATCTATATTGGTTAGATCGGCTCCGTGAGATATAAATCAAGTCTAGTTTATGATTAAATCGCTGAGTGGGTTCATTGATGCAGTTAAAGATTTACTTTGCACAAAACAAAGTATAACAAAATTAAAGAATAAAGGAACAAGGGGCAAAATTAATCCGAAACATAAATAAACCAAAGCAAAGAAACAACGACTGACAAATGACAAGTGAAACACAAGGGCATAACCAAAAAGGGTAACAATACACTCCTTGGAGCAAATCAATAGGGAACAAATGAACAAAAGAACTACAACAGACTAGCCAAGCCAAGCCAGTGTCTCGAGTCGTCATGGCCACCAACCCAGAGCACTTTCACAAAATGGCCACCAGCCCAGAGCCTATTCACAAGATTTCCAGGGCAGCTCCTAAGATGGCCGCCAGCCCAGAGTCCGTTTGCCTCGTCCAAGATGGACGCTTCAGAGTTCCCTGCCTGGTCCAAGATGGCCGCTTCTGAGTTTCCCAAGCTCCCTGCGTTGTCCAAGATGGCTGGCGATGATTTTCCCAAGAAAAGAAATTCATACGGAAAAGCACGCCCACACATCAACAGACAAGCGATAGGAAGACCCGTTACCGATAAGATTAGTGTCAAGATTGGCTGTCCTAAAAAATTGTCTTAAGATCTGGCGTCAACTCAGGCGGCATTTTACTTTACAGTCAACACCTCTTCTGTGCCCTGTTCATTCTAACCCCCTCTTTCCTCCCTCTCTCATTGATAAGGCTTTTGCGGCCTGGGTGGACCACGGGATCATTTCCATTTAACATCTTTACATTGACGGAACATTCGCTTCTTTTGAACAATTGACTCAAGTTTTTAACTTACCAAGGTTCCACTTTTTCAGATACTTGCAAGTCCGTGACTGTCCGTAAGCATTTTCTGGGATTCCCCTCGATCCCACCCTCCACCATTGTCGATACCATATCAAATATCAATCCCTATCATAGGGGGCCATCTCTACGATTTATAATACCTTTTTCACATGTTGCCCTTTGGATTCTGATAGTCTGCGGATTACCTGGGCTAGGGATCTTAATATAGAGATAGAGACAGAGACATGGAATTCGATTTTGAAACGTGTTCACACGTCATCTGTTTGTGCTCGCCACAGGGTTTTACAGTGTAAAGTAGTCCACAAGGTACATTGGTCTAAAAGTAAATTAGCCCGTATGTTCCCTGACATTGATCCAAGCTGCAACAAGTGTCATCTAGAACCGGCTAATCTAACTCATATGTTCTGGACTGGTCCTGCTTTATCTCTTTTTAGGGAGTCGGTTTTTGACTCACTCTCCGCTATTACTTCTTTCAATATCCATCCCTCTCCGCTAGTTGGCTTGTTTGGAGTTTTACCTCCTAATTACTCATTGCCGTCTCATTTCGCTGAGTTGGTAGCTGTTCTAACACTATTAGCGAGACGTTGCATTTTGATGAACTGGAAGGGTCCTCGAGTCCCTTCTCATACTCTGTGGATAAAAGATGCCTTATTTTTTGTTAATTGGAAAAAAATAAACACTGCCTTCGTGGTTCTATGATTACATTTTCAAGAATTTGGTTACCCTTTTTTATGCATGTTAAATCTCTGCAGCTGGATGCAGTCTCAATTGACTGACTGACTGCCCAACCCTGCACTTTCAGTGGTTTCTCAGTTTTCAACTGGTATTATCGTTAGTAACACACATTATTTTCTAAGTTTTGAGGTTACTCAACTTTACTTGCTGGACCTAGTTAAGGCTGACCTTGTCCTATTTCTGTATTATGACATAAAGCTCTGTTATATATTGTATACTATACTAAACCTGTTAATACTGTGAGGGATTTTGTGTTGGTGTTTTTGTAGTAATGTTTTTTTAATATATATTTTTTTTGTCTGTTTTTTTTTTGTGTGTGCTTTTTATCATATTATTATTATACATTTTTCTTTTTTTATATTAATTGTTTGTCTTTGGTGTTGTGAAAAACTCAATAAATAGATCATATATAAAAAAAAAGATTGGCTGTCCTGTGGGCCTGCAGCTGCAGCCCATTACCCTTGTGATAGTGAGAGAAGTTGAGGTGATTTTGTAAGTTTGTCTGCTCGAAAAGACATTATAATTTGTATGGTATTTAGGTTTATTTTAAATGATAGAGACAGAATATAAAAACAATCAGGGAAAATATGTTATATAAAGGTTATACATTGATTAGCATTTCAGTCAGTGAAATAAGTATTTGACCCCAGAGCAAAACGTAACTGTACATTGTGGAGAAACCCTTGTTGGCAAGTGCAGAGGTAAGGCATTTCTGATAGTTGGTCACCAGGTTTACACGTGTCAGGATACATTTTAGTAATTTAATCTGACAGGACTAATCTGTGGTCCATATAGGCACATAACCAATCTGTGGAGCCAGAATTATTGCTTGTTAGTAGGGGATACATAAATACTTATTTCACTAATTTAATTACATATCAATTTTATAACCTACATATACATTTCCCCCCTGATTTCTTGGTTGAATTTCTCTCAGTTAAAATAAACCTACCGTAAAAATTATAGACACTTCATTTCTTTGTAAGCAGGCAAATTTACAAAATCAGCAGTGGATCAAATAATTATTTCCCTCACTGTATAAATGTGGTCAAGTTAAATATGATGTAGGCAATACTGCTCTATAGGTATATAGATTGGCAGAAACTGCTCGTCAACCGAAAATAGTAGATGTATCGGCCTCAAAAGTATGTTGGACCACTGGGAAAATACCCGGTATTCCCAATTACTAAATCCAGCCGTGGTGGTGCCCCAACACACATCCTTCCTCCTTAACCATAGCCAAAAGCTACTTTTCTTGGCTTCTTCAGCTGACAGTTTTTCGGTCAAAAATAATAGAAGAGGTTAGAGGGTTAATCAGGCTGGTGGTTTAGATGTAATGTGTAATATTAAAATGCGCTTGTCAAGATGACTTACAGTACCCGAATGACCCTGTGTTATTCGTTTTTAACCACTGTTATTGGGGAATAGCAGGAATGGCTTTCAGTATTAGCTGCGAAACCCTATTTAAACTGCCTGTGAATATTTACCGCAAATGTTCGGTGTGATAATGTGCTAGAACAAAAACAAATCCTTTGAAGACATTGACACTCTGTGTGTGTTGTGGCTTTTGTCTTGTCTGGTCGCTGTCTGGCGCAGGAGGTGTGTTAATGTTTTGTCGAGCATATGTTCTTCATTGTTTGATGGTAGGACACGTGCTCAGTGTCTACGTCACTCGCCCCGCCCTCGTGTTTACCTCTCACCGGTGATTCACCTAGTGTTCACTCTCGCACCTGTTACCCATTCCCTTAGCTTATTAATTCCTGTAATCATTTCACACCTGCCCGCTATTATCACTCAGTTAATTTATCTTTATTACCCTTCTGTTTCTCTCGTCATTTGTCTGACCGTTGCATGTTACTTGCCAGTTCAGACTGCCATAGGTCTAGTGCGTCTAGCCTATAATGCAAAGCCATGGTCTTAGCTAAAGTTATAGTCTTATAGTCAATTAGATTTGAGCTTTACATCACAAGCCAGGAGACACTGCTGTTACACAAACAGGCCACATTGTGAAAACTGCACTGGAAACTGACTGCAAATTTTCCAGCAGTAAACCCTGGCTCTGAACAGGAAAACATTTATATTACAAAGTCCTATAAACAGGCCTTTATTATAAATGTTCTTTCTTGATTGTCGCTTTCTTGATTTATTGTCAGATTGTTTCAGGTTGGTGTTCAGTATATATGCATTTGCACCATAACGTAGCATATTTATTTTATTCATCAACCGAAATACTGTTGTTTAAATTATTCTATGCACTGTAACATTAACTACATGTCATTAAAATTATAAATATTGTGATTTTTAGCTCAAAATAAGTTCAGTATACAAAGTACTGGTTTATATTTCCTTTATGTTAAAACATTTAACTCAGCAGTAAAATACCACATAGGTAAATGTCTAGGATCCACGTGATTACTTTTTAACAAAACTGCATTTATTGACCTTATCTGAATGTGATATCTGTGTATGGAATCTATTGCTAAAGACAACAGTCATAACCAGTCAGACCATTTTCTAGTTATTATATAAAACAGGCATGGAAACATAATAACACTATCTCAAGTCATGTTGGTTTGTATAATGATTATACAAAATATTTACATCAGTCCGTCTGTATCCAGGGGCCTGTACCATGAATGTAGCTGAACAAACTCAGGGTAGTTGGATTAGTTTTGGGTTGACAAAACCAAACCAACGTGATCGAGCTTTGTTGGTACCATGAAGCTGCTCGTGGAGTTTCTTTGTCAACTCAAGCTTTGATCCTGAAGCTAAGATTAGTTTGCGCGCGCGTGCACATGAATGAGTGACGTCAGCATGGCTAAACCAATCGCATTATAAATGGATAAAGCGATTTCCACAATATGAACACAATCATGAATTTCAGCCATGGACTGATATGTTTCTGCTGTCTACGCAAGAGAGAAGTGTTTCAGAAACACTGCTGATTGCGTTAATGCGCAAGTTAAACGACTATATAGTACACACATTTACTGTAGTGCTGTAGGGCAAACAGGATCCGCGGGGTCCTCGGTGGAACTACAAGGGAACGAACGAACCCCCCCTCACTGCCAAAGGTCCAGAATTTAAGTCGTTTTTTTTCATGTGATTATTGTCATCATTGCTTTAATCAATGCTTGTGACAAATTTCTGCGGTGCTGTTTCAAATTAATATGATTATTGTTGCAGGACGCGTGTGCGTATTGTATGCGTGTTCTCGCAATACACTTTTCAAAGCAACGTGAAGAAGCATCGCCATATGAATGAATGCGGGGGGAGGGGTTATATATATATAATTTTTTTTTATTAAAAGGATTTATCCACTCAAAAGTCTACAATTCAAGTAGTACCTCCTGCCCATGTAGTTTTCTGTTACAAACCGACCCGGCTCCCCATTAAAGACAGGGAGAATTATGTGGCCCTTGCAGAAAAAAGTTTGGGGACCCCTGGTGTACAATATAATAGCCATATAAATATAGCGAAATTATAATAATAAAACATTGCAAAGAGGCATTGACAGAGAGTCAAGAAATTATCATGAGAAGAATTATTATGAATATTTCAGAAAAAGTTTAATAAATCTATTCTGTTGTTAGTGTGGTCTTTAAACGTATGAACTGTGTATGGACTGACAAAAGTGTTACATGAGGAAGCAATTTGACAACAATGCAATAAATATTTTAGCTGCATCAAAAAGCGTGCTGGTTAAGATAAAAGCAGACAAGCTAATCCATCAGAAATTAGTGCATAAAAGGTCACCAAAATGAAGTATTTGAACCTCATAATTAAATTCAAAAGGAGGAGAAAAACTGCAAAAAGGTCCACTTTTAAAAAAAAATAACCTCCCCTTTCAATAGGCTGGCTACGGACCTGTTGCGGGCAACTTTTTTATCTAAGGCATGGGTACAGAAATATTACAACAAAAGTTCATTGAAGCTCCCGCATATTGCAGTTTTAACCTGCGCGCGGACAAAAAACCATCCATTCAGGCAGCAGAAGCAAGAAAGTTAACCTTACATCTGCTTCATCATTTCCCTTCCGAGTACACATGAGCGGAGTCGCGTGCAAATAAAGTTCATTCTCATATATTTCTGAACTTCTGTACAAATTTGTTAAAGCTGCAAACGGCTAATTTCACAGGCAAATGACACCACACCGCTTCTGCATTGTAAACTCTGACATCTTACGTGTTTAAAATCATTAAATGCATCGTGTACTGATGAGCATGTCAAACGAGTTGCCCAAAAAATAACGCGGACTGGTTGCATGTTGGTCTCCTTTTAGTCTGATATGATAAAAACTAGTTTATTTTTTTGCAGAAAGAAGACTGAGCCCAGAATTATAAAATAGCGGTGTGTTCTGCAACACAGAGAAGCGGAAGAAAATATAAGAATTACATTTAATAAAACAACAGAATGCATAAGCCTCTACCTTTAATAGACTAGTCTTTGCGCCATTAACCAGGGTCAGTCATTTCATTGAAGCATTAATAAAAACTACGGTTCACGACAAAGAAAAATGTCCTAATACAGTGAAACTGAAAGTGCTCCTAGATGTTCTGCACCACAGACAAGAATGTAAAAAAACTGCAATGCAAATACACGTGATACAATAAAAGTGGAATATAAGTAAGTATAAGCAAGTTTTGTAGTGCTATCTTTTCTTCCCCTACTTTCCTACTATTTTTCCTGCTACTAACATGTGTTTTCAGTACAGACTGTCCACTATATACAAACATACACAAGCACACAGCAGAGACCTAATCACCATCTGGCCATCCACAGTCAGCTTGTCTGTGTCTCTGACCATTTCTTTATCCAGTTCACTGTAACTCTAATCCATCTTTGTTCCCTCTATCCCACCTGCTTTTTATCCATGGTGTCTTGCTACTTACCCACCACAACCCTCTACTCATCTCTCAAAGAGGGAGCTACAGATAGTCTCTGTATAACCTTAACATCCTGCCTTGGCAATGTCTACCCTCTCACCTCTAGGCCTGCACGTGCAACACCCTGTTACTCCTGGCTTTCTTCAAACCAACAAACCAAGCTAAGAACTGCAGAGAGGAAGTGGCACAAGTCTACTTACCCTGCTGACCTCTCCAAATCTAATTGTTTTTACTCATTTGCTACTGTTATGTCTGCAGCCAAAATCAAGTACTTTCAAAACAAAATCCAAATTGAATCAAACCCGCTTCAAAATCTTGCTGGCTGCTCACAACTTTATTTTAAAGTTTTACTTAATGAATATTACATTTATTTATTTATTTCTCCTTTATCTTAAATCTGTGCTTCCCTGTGATAACCACTGTGTGTGCGCGTGCGTGGGTGTGTGCACATCCATGTGTGTGTCTGTACGTGTGCATGTTGTGTGTGTGTAGTTGTGAGTCAGTGTTTTGTATGTGGGTGTTTTTGAACCGGTGTGTATGTCTTCTGTATTTTTGTTTTTACTTGTATAACTTTAAATGTTTTGCTTATAGTCCTTTATTAACAACATTTACCATTATCAGTTGCTGGGCTAATTATGCTCTCATTATATCTCATTCAGTTTTGTCTCATTACCCTGGTTAACTCTGCCTATACACTATCTCAGGCCCTGTCCACATGAACACAGGTATTTTCAAAACTGCAGTTTTTTCTATGCGGTTTGGCCGTTCATCCACACACAAACGCAGTACTCGGTCACAGAAACACAACCTTTTTGAAAACGCCTGCCCGGGGGAAGATTTTTAGAAACTCATATGACATTGTGGCTGTATTCAACATTATGAGAGAAACAATATGTGAAAAAATCAGAATGACTCACTTTCGGCATCTTTCCTGTCTGGCGCTCCATCTGGAAGTTTCTTCAAGTAATCTTTTAGTAGAAGCTCATAACGTGGAATACGCTGCACTGGTTCCAACATATGATGCTGCAATGTCAAGTTCCCACACACATCCTGTTTCTGTATACATGGAGGGATTTGAAGTAAATGAATAGTACATTGTAAAGGAGATTAGTGAAATAATGTTTAGTCTCTCCATATGTCTCTAACCTGGATATTTTGCACAGTAGATTTAAAATTAGCAGACCGCTGCATCCATGTGCTGACCAGCTCCATGGCACGATCAAAGTTCTTCACATACTCGCCATACATCTTCAGAAATGGGGCTAATTTCTGCAAGATGTCTCCTATACGTGGATTACGGCTCCTGACATACATATACATATAGATATTACTGTATTAATTGTAATAGACTTGTTTTGTCTGTATTTTTATCTGGCAAAGCTTTGCTTACTGTAGTTTGTTTTTCCCAGTTCTATTAAATTGCAATCTATGAAAATCTTTTTAGCTTTCCCCTTTACTGCCAGATTCATTTATTTTATGTTGAGAGCCAGGTCTAGTTAATACAAATTTCTCACTAAAGATTATTAAGATTCATTTTGTCCAAAATTACACAAAAAAGCAATATAAGACGCCTTTGATTAAAGCGTCTGCCAAATGCATGCATGTAAATGTTAAATTGAATTTACTAGGTTAAAAACCTTTTACAAGAGTTTCAACAGAATAAAACAAGTTCCTCACAGTCTTGAGTATCCTATCCTGCATTGAGTGTAAATGAATTAATTTTTTTTAATGCTCAATAATAGAAAAAGTTTAATCAGCAACACTAAACATACATGTTAAAAATGTGTGGCTCCAAGAAGTATTTAGATGACAATCCAATTGCCTGGAGATGATGACAGCTTGCCTTGAGATGTAGAGGCCCCTGCCTCTCATTTGGCGCAAGCACATGCTGCTGACATTCCTAGCGTACATCAACCGTCAGGTGGCGTTACGTTAATGACAGATATCGCAACCACGTGGGCTTGACCCCAACCTGGCCACATGCCCAGAATCCCAACCACTAACGCCACAGACTAGGTGGTGGGGAAACTTCCACAAGTTGTGTGGAACCGATGGGGTTTGACTTGATAACCTATCGTTTTCTGACTAGTTTTGAAAAGACCAATGAAATTGGCAAATTTAATTTGCATGCCGGACTCCGCCCCTGGATATCCGGTATAAAGAGGAGATGGCGTGCTGCATCATTCACCTTTTGTGCTGAGTAGCCTGAGAGCAACTCTCGACTTCTGCAGTGGGTAGCACGTGTTGTGGCATGAAGGACACAACGTCTCGTTACCTCCATTTGGGAACTGAAGTTACATACGTGACCGAGACATTCCCTTTCTGTCGGTCTCTCGACATTGTGGCGAACCGACAGATGGGGTTCCTATTGAAAATGCTACAGCACTGTGCCGTGTCACAATCTCTAGCGAAGTGACAATGACTGGCCTGGGCATGTTAGACATGAGCGCAAGTGCGAAACTGTAACCATCCAGTGGAGGAGGGTCCCAGAGCTTTGGCAAGGATGAGAGGCCACTGCCATCGGCCACAACGGATGGAGGCCTTATTTCTTTAATGTCGAGAAGTCGCCCGGTACTGGGGAAGCCGGCAGGGGAGAACTCATGGGAGGAATGTGCGGACTGAAAGGAGTACCACGAGGTAGATGTCCACCTAGAGGAGGTAATAGGTTGCCACGAATGGAACCAGCTCATGAGGATACATCAGACGGAACAGCCCTCTTGGGGGGTTACTGCGTGTGGGGCACTAGGTCAGGTTAGAGCTATGTGTGTATAACTCAGCTGATACCCAGCCTCAGGATGCAGGGCTTCTCCGCCCAGCCCGCTGCCACAAAGTGCTTAGTGATGGATGGAATGCCTATTCTTTGCCCGAGGGGGAAGAAGGGAGGAGCACCTGCAAGTTCCGAAAGGGAGTGGTGGGAATCACCGGGCCCGAAATTTAGGCAATCAGCGGACACAGAGAATGCTTGTAGCTACCCTACCCTCTTGATAGATGCGAGCGCCAGCAGGAGAGCCGTCTTCATCGCAAGATGAGAAAGAACGGCCTCTCAAAGGGGCTCGAAAGGGGACCTCTGAAGGACCGCCAGGACCACATCAAGGTCCCAAGAGGGTTCGGAGAGCGGACGAGGCAGATTCAGCCTTCACTCGCTCCTAAGGAACCTGGTGATCAAGTCATGCGGCCAGCTGTGCGCTAGGACATAGTGGAAGCTAATTCCATGTTTCTCAATAATGTTTCCAATGGGCAGCATGTATATGGAGAATAGCAAGGACTAGGACATTTATCTGATGCTATAAGCAGGTCGTTTTTTATTTTAACGAGCGCAGTTTTAGTACTATGATGCGGTCTAAAGCCTGACTGAAATTGTTTGTGTATGTCATTATTTTGTAAGAAAGAGCACAACTGAGTGGACACTACTTTTTCTAGTATTTTTGACAGATGAGGGAGATTTGAAATCGATCTATAGTTTCCTAGTTCATTGGGGTCTAAGTTTAGGTTCTTGATAAGAGGCTTGTTGACAGCCATCTTAAGGCCTAGATTAATTGACTAGTTGATAATGTTATAAATGGGCGCAATTGCAACGGGTAGTAATTCTTATAAGAATTTAGTTGGTATGGCAGTTGATATGCCAACGCAGGCGGGGACCCGTCCACCTGCCTGACACTGCGCGCCCTTTGCACACAGCACCCCGACCCTGCAGGGAGGCATCTGTCGTAACCACGACTCGCCTCAAACCCTGCCCAAGTGGGACCCCTGTCTGTAAAAAGTTCAATCGAAGATCAAGGGGTTAGGATGCGGCGGCAGAGAGGCATAATGATGATATGCCTGCTGCCAGTGTGCCACGCTCTTAAGGGAACTCGACTCTGTAGCCAGTGCTGGAGCAGTCTTATGTGCATCCACCCGAGGGGGATCACCCCAGCTGAGGACGCCATGTGTCCCAGGAGCCTCTGAAATAGGTTTATATTTGATATTTGATAATATTGAATAAACAAAGGCAAGTGACACCTGAGCTTTCCCAGAGCCCCTTTTTGAATAAGAGTGTTGCCAAAACTACTCAAATTGGATTGTTTTTACTTCACCATATTTTTAAAGATGATTGTAAATTCAAATAATTATAGAAATTTCATATATATTTGTAATTTTCAGAATAAGGCGATAAAGTAATTTCAAAGTATTAATAGAATTTCAGTGCATTGCTGGCATCTCTGCTTAAAATAAAAACAGTGACTGTATATGCTGTTTGTCATTTGTAAAATAATAAGCTGTAATACAATAGATTTACAGAAGATTACAGGCGTCTGTGCTGCCAGTATTTTACTGTAAAAAATGAAATTTCTGTAAAATAAAGTTTCTCGTATTTACAGGAAAAAGCTGTAAAGCAACTTTGCAGTATTCATATTGTAGTATAACAGTCGATAACTGGTGTGTGTGCTGTCAGTAATTTACGGCTATTTTACAGAGAAATGTTATACATTGGAACGCAAATAAATTTTTCATAATTTCGCCTAGGGCCCCACAACCTCACGAGCACTGATTAGGGGGATTTTTTTTTAGGATGAGTGATTTTAGTTTTCCTCACACAGGTGTATTTCATCACATAACTGTAGACCACTTGAAATACATGTTTTAGTATTTAAGACCTTACCAAGTTACTGTACTTTTGTTAAATGTTTTGCTTGAAAACTGTTATTGTCAGGTCTTACCACTCCTGTGTGATGCGTGTGTGTAGTTCAGGCAGTAAAAACTGGTGGTGAAATAGGTAGATGCAGGATATGTTGGAGAAGATTCCAGTGATGACATCAGTGGGGATGCCCACCTCTGTGAGACGGGCACAGAACACCTGCTTGCACACACAGTGTGTTATATTTTGCTTTGCTCATCTGTTGTGCTTGTACGCATTTAACAACACTAAATAGGAAAATGTCTTAAACAATAGAGAAAAAAGTCTTAGTGACGAAAATTTTATAAATTTAAAAAATGATTGTAATTACTGTTTAATGTGAATACCTAAATGTAATTTAATTGAAGGGTTTACACCCGTGGTACAACACTTTTGACAACATGATTGTCCTCATGTATACTGTATAATAAACACACTCATCTTGTGCATTCATTATAACAGAAGTGTTTAGATTTGTCACACCTTAATAGGTTTACATTATAACCTGTAAACTGTAAGCTTGTTAACTGTAAACTGACAAGAACAAAAGTATTAGACTGCAGATGAAATGGAAGAAAACAGGAAGTAGAATGAACAAGTAAAGGTGTACTAGGGTTGCTATTTTCTACTATCTCAGCACACAATCCAAATTCTGTCCAACAGCCAGAAAAAACTAATTTTTGTATTTGTGTGCGTTACCTGGTCTAGAAGGTTGAGTCTTTTGACATAAGCTTCTTCTGTTTGAAGCAACTCTTTAGCAATGTTCAACAACTGAGACTGAGATGGCAAACTCTGAGGAAGAAACAATAAGATTCATTACTCTTATGACTACTTTGATTTATGACATTTTCATTACCACAGGAAAACAAACATCTTTCCAGTGTTTTAACAATAATTTTTTTTTAATGAAATTTGGTACAAAGATCTGCAAAGTGCCCCAATGGCTTTGTGTTAACCACCACACAAACCACGCAAAAGGGGTAGGGCCCTGCAAATTCACCGGAGTAAAAGTCTTTGCAAATTTTTGCCAATGGCAAATGCAAATATGCGTTTTGTCATATTTGGAGGTCATTTGTACGGTGTCTCTGAATTGTCAAAACTCCTCTCAAAATGCTTGCTATGGATGCAAAAAACGCAGAAATCTAACCCAGTCGGAATTTATTTATGACGGACGAAAATATCGGAGGCAGTGTGTAAATGTGATAGACACAACGTGAGGTCGTATTTATATTTTATGTGTGGAAATTTTGGACGCAAATTTCGGACTCGATGTGTAATGGCCTTAAGTCAAACAAACATAATAACAGAATAACAATCTAAAAAAATCTAATTCAGTAAGGGGGTGAGGTGGGGTTAGCCGTGCTTTTATGCTCAGCCATATGCGCAATTGTCCATTCATTTACAGGAGCAACTTTTTTTATGATTCAATTAAAGTAAATTGTGCTGGAGAAAAGTTATCAACGCATGTCAACATGCCAAGTCAAGTCAAGTCAGCTTTATTTATATAGCGCTTTTTACAATTTCCATTGTTACAAAGCAGCTGTACAAGAAAACATTGACTATAAGTAAAACATAAAAGGTTATGGAAGTCAAAACACAGGTCAAATATCAGACACACAATAAATTCCTATATGCAGTGTTAATTAAATAAGACTATCAAATTCTAGCAGCGCCCCCCGGCCAGGCAAACAGTGCAAAACAGTATGCAAACGGTGGTGAGGAACCCAAAACTCCATTGGAGGAGAAAAAAAACCACAGAGGGAGACCAGGCCTAACCAGGGGATTTCAGTTCGCCTCTGGCAAAAACTGCAGCCTCTGCACAAGCTCGACAGTGCTTGCACAACAAGGCAAAATAAAAAACAAAGTTAGATTTAAAATTATCATTAATAATCTAATAGCGACTGAAGTTTTGTAGAGTCGCCACGTCCCTTGTCCAGCATTTGTCAGGTCTGGGAATGGATTGCGCCCTGCCCGCTCCGGTAACCTTGGACTGCGTCCTGTCCGCTCTGGTAACCTTGGAACAATGAGACAAGACTGGCTGAGAGTAGAGTACTGATCTGCACTCTTTGATGCAACAAATGCATCAGTTGTTATTGGAAGTGTCCCTGGTTCCGGTTGATCTAACTAGTGCAGCCTAGATCTTTGAAATATATATATTATGATAGTCTAGTGTATGCAAGAGTAAAAAGATTCGTCTTTAGTCTAGATTTAAACTGACATAGTGTGTCTGCCTCCCGGACAGTGCAGGGAAGACTGTTCCAAAGTTTAGGCGCTAGATAGGAAAATGATCTGCCGCCTGCACTTGATTTTGAAATTCTAGGTATTACCAACTGACCTGACACCTGAGAGCGTAGTGCACGTGATGGACTATAATACGTTAGAAGTTCTCTCAAGTAGTGAGGAGCTAAACCATGCAAGGCTTTATAGGTAATAAGCAAGATTTTAAAGTTAATGCGATGCTTTACAGGTAACCAGTGCAAGGTTGACAGAACCGGGCTAATATGCTCATACTTTTTTGTACGCGTAAGAACTCGAGCTGCCGCATTTTGGACCAGTTGGAGTTTTTGTAATAGGCCTGCAGGGCAACCACCTAATAGTGCATTACAGTAATCTAGTCTTGATGTCATAAAGGCATGTATAAGCTTCTCTGCATCGGATGGTGACAGCATATGACGTAGTTTAGATATATTTTTAAGATGGAAAAACGCAATTTTACAGGTGTTGGCGACCTGGTTCTCAAATGACAGAGTACTATTGAATATAAAGCCAAGATTCTTAGCTAAAGATGAGGGTTTTATGGAACATCCATCAATAGTTAAGCAGTATTCTTGGTTGTTACGTAGGGCGGTTTTCGGTCCGATAAGTAACACTTCAGTTTTGTCCGAGTTCAGTAATAAAAAATTGCTACTCATCCACTTTTTTATATCGACTATGCATTCCACTATTCGATTGAATTGCTGTGTTTCATGAGGCTTCGAGGAAATATAAAGTTGCGTATCATCAGCATAACAGTGAAAGCTTACTCCGTGTCGCTTTATTATATCTCCTAGAGGTAGCATGTATAATGCGAAGAGCATAGGCCCTAAGACTGAGCCCTGTGGTACACCGTACTGGACTTTCGATTTGCGTGATACCTCATTGTTTATTGCTACATATTGAAAACGGTCGCATAAATAAGATCTAAGCCATTTCAAAGCTATTTCCTTAATACCGACATCATTTTCGAGTCTATGTAGGAGCATGCTGTGGTCAATGGTGTCGAATGCAGCACTAAGATCTAGCAGCATCAATAAGGAGATACAACCTCGGTCAGACGCCATAAGCAGATCATTTGTAACTCTAATCAGAGCAGTCTCTGTACTGTGATGTGCTCTAAATCCAGACTGGAAATCTTCATTAATCTCATTCCTTTAATTTTAAGATAATTACACCCTCGCTCCATATAGCGTTAATAACAAATTGCTGATTTTGCTCGAAATTACATTAATATGACTACTGCAATTGTTGTAATTGCCTAGTTTATATATTTGATACATTTTGGGTCTTCTCAAAACAATTCCCAATTACCCCGTAACTATGTGCTTTGGGGCTAATTCTGGTAGATTAATCCTTACCAAGTCATCACATTAAAATGATTGATATTTACTTAATCCTTGCAAGATGTTTGGTAACATTTTCTTGGAAGAATATAGAAGCCCCATCCATTGATCATTGGTTAAAAGAATACTAACATGCCTAAGACGCTTGCAAAGTACTGTTTATTTAATAACAAATTTATAATTTATATAATTAATATATATAAGTTCCTAATGAAAGTTCATCAAGAAGTGCAGAACAGCTCAACTGGAACAGCACCAAACTTTTAAATTTTACGTTACGTTTATGTAGCTACTATATTTATGCATAGCTACTTACCAACTAAAATACATTGACATAAAAATGTGTTAATTTATTTCATTATGGGAGACCAAACAGAATGTAAAGTGGCTTCCAACAGTTTTTTGTATTTTAGCATTCACGCTACAAAAAATTTTTGACTATTCATGTTCCTATGTAATATGTTTTTGGGGGTAAAAAGTGATCACAACTTTTGTTTTTGTAAGATCTCTCGTATTACAGTCCATCACGTGCACTACGCTCTCAGGCGTCCGGTCAGTTGGTTATACCTAGAATTTCAAAATCAAGTGCAACTGGAATCTCCTAGTTAGGCCTGGTTTCCCTCTGAGGTTTTCTTCTCCTCCAATGGAGTTTTGGGTTCCTCGCCACCGTTTGCATACAGTTTTGCCCTATTTGCCTGGCCGGGGGCTGCTAGAATTTATAGTTTTTAATTAATTGTATTTAATTAACACTGTATATAGGAATTGAATAAGATCTAGGGTGTGCACATGGGGGGGGGGGGGGGGGGGGATTTACGTGGGGATCGGGGAACAGATTTTCAAGGAGTGAAGCATTACTTACATGAATAAAGTGATATTTTTGCATCTGTGGTTTAGAAATATGAAAAATGTATCTAACTAGATTAGCAAAGACTGTGTAAAATACAGCAATATGACTTCTCATATCCCATGTTTATTTTAATAAATGTTCATACTTAAACATCAGCCAGTCGTACACTCAAAAATGAAAACCATCTAATGCTCCCACATGCACAAACAGCACACAAACATTTTGTGTGTCTTATCTGTTCTCAATTGTGGTGAGCAGCACATTCTACATCCTGTGTGACAGAACGACTATTAAAAAGACATCAACACATCAGCTGTTCATAAACACACACATACAGTATACAGACACATTTCCTATCAGCAGATGTGATGGCCATAGTTAGGAAAGACAGGAAGTTGTTTCTGTTTGTGTGTGTTTTTTTTCTGTGTGTGTATTTAGACAATAGATGAACATTCCTTCACTCAAAGACAATAAAGTGACAGTTTGTGGCATGCACGATGGTAACAAGGGGTGTGATCGTGTTTTGTGCTCATAATATCTGTGTGGGGTGACTCCTGCTGAGTAGACACAAAGCTTGTTCCGGTCACACCTTAAGGTACAGAACACTCCTACAGTGTAACTTCGTCCCTGCTTCACAGGTTGCATTTAACTCTCCTGCGACATACTGTTTGATGTGCCGAATGAGCAGCCAGGTGGATTCTCTCCCAATTGGTGCTGTAATGTCCACCTGTGTTTCTAATCGGCATGTATAGAAACACATTCAATGTGTTGATGTTTGTGTCAAAATGTATGGCAGACTCATCTGCACCTTCTCATCCAGAAAACCAAAAGTGACATTGGGAGTGGGGGAACCTGTCGAGTGAGACTCTCTTAGCCTCACCCTCAGTTGGGATGTGAACCTACATGTTGTCAGTCGAACGATTTTAATTAATGCCTCAGCATGAATGTGCACTGCACAAAAGTTCACTTGACTGAAATGGTAAAATCATATGTTTAGATGTTTTGAAAGGAGTTATGTCGAGAAAAAAAATATAATTGTGCCAACATATTAATATAAAAAAGATTTAACAAAAAAATCTATAGTTCATTTATAAATGAAAATTAATTTACATAAAATTAACATCATTACTTACTGTCATATTGTTCTAAACCTCTATGACATTCTTTGTTCTGCACAACAAGATATTTTAAGGAACATTGGTAACCAAACAACACTGCACCCAATTGATTCCACTGTACGTAAACCACTATTTCTCTAAATATCTTCTTTTGTGTTCCACAGAAAAAGGAAAGTCATACAGGTTTTGCATGCCATATTTGTGACTGTTGACAGAACTTCTACGTTTTTAGGGTGAACTATCCTTTTAAGAATTGTAATGAAGTTGTCATTGGCAAAGCACACACAGATGGTGGGGAAACGGTAAATGTCCACATAACTCACACAAGGAAATATTACAGATGGACGTTCACTTCCTCAGATGTATGACATGCACAGTAACTTGTCTCTCAGTATCGGTTAACACATTTGGTATATGACACTGTTTCTGGACTGTAAGACGTTACTTTAAAAGCTAAACTTACATTTTTCATTTATCAATTATTTCAAGACCCAGCATATTTCGTTTTTTGTTGTTCATGGAGTATCGTTATTAGTACCAGATATATCATGCCTATATCACGTCAGTTTAGAATATCAACATACTGGTATATCCTCTGACTAGATAAAAGCGCATTATACAATGCAAATCTGCTTATTTGGGCTGCCCAAAATTCACGTGTTTTAGGAGAACGCTAATGATAAAATCAAGTTAAGGTTGTAAAACAGAGCTTTAGAAACACTTCATTTGCAAAAGTGTGTAAATATATATTGTCTTACTTTGAGTTCCAGGCGTTCTGGATCTTCTGGACAGCTCCCCTCATCCAAATCACTATCTTCATCCTGTGATGAGTCATATTTGTTGCTATTAGTGACGCACGACATACTCTCTGATTCTGTGGGGATGCTATCATTCCTGTCCTCCTCCTCAATAGGGTTCTCATTTGGGAATACCTCTCCCTCTGTTCCACAAGAGGGGCTATCAATACCACTGTCACGATTTGGTATCTTTCCATTTAATTCCGTCCCTTTGTGCTCCTGAGAATTACAGGGGCCCTCTGGAAAAGCCCCCTCCTGACTCGTATCTCTATGGTTACTGCTCCCATCATTTTGGTCACCATCCAAGTCACTATGTCTAATCTCCAAACCACTATCAGAATGTTTTTTATGCACTTTTTGAAGCTTATCTTTATTTTTTTCATCGTCAAAAGAGTCCAATCTGCACAACTGCAAACATTCTGAGATTTCTGAGGGTTTTAATGCAGGCCCATCCACAGAGCATAGTTCCCCAGAATCCTTTATTGTTGCTGACTCTGTGACCTGATGATGATCGCTGATATGAGGTTGAACTGATGAAGACTCCATGCTGACACACCAGTGGAGGTTCTTCCTTTGCTGGAGACATAGAAACATTTAGTCTAGAGAAAATCAAACTAAAACGCTAAGTATATAAGTTACCAAAAAATTTTATCTGACATTTCTGAAAAAGCTGTAATTGCTGTTTGCTCATCCATTGCTATGAATTTGTGGCTGCCAGGACACCATCAGATGGTTGCTAGTGTATTTTGAGTATTTAGCATGTTGCTATGTGTTTGCCATGGTGTTCAAATTAATATTTAGCATGTGGCTAAGTTGTTTCTAAGGTGTTTTGGATGCTTTTTAGTGTATTGTTCTCAAGATTTCTTGTTGGTTGCTATTTGGTTGTTAAAGTGTTCCAAACGGTTTCCATTAAATTGTTGTAGTTTCAGAGGGTGATCCGATGGGTTACTATTTCTAGGTGCTACTTCACTAAAACAAATTATACTTTAAACTTACTTAATTAAATGATGGACAGTGGTTCTACTTAACAGAAACAGGTTATACTACTCAAATTCTTAATGTATGATGAACTAAACTGAACAGAGTAAACTTAAACAACCATTTCCAAATAACTTGAATCAATCAACTTCAAGCAACTAAAAGTATTTAAGTAGATATAACATGTTCCCATATATGGAGAACCACTGTCCATAATTTAATCACGTTAAATACTGAACACTGGTAACACTGAATAGGCTAATTATAGCTTTTTGTTAGGAGTTAGCCAGATGTTGGTTTTGTTACACTTATTTATTTAAGTAAATTGAACAAGTATCAAATATTATTTTGATCTATTGATTGAAACATGTTAATTTAAAATGTAAACATTTAGTTAAGTGTTTGAATATAAAACCTTATACGGTGGTGTTAAAACAGAATTAATTGTTTAAATAGAGTAAACAGTTTTTGAGTGTTGTGTCAAAAGAGCTTACATCAAGTCTAACAACTTAAAGCCCTACCTTACGTATGAGCAATAGTAACAGCAAGGTTTATCACTACAAACAGCACAAATAACAGAGACACGACTTAATACACAGATCCAAATCCTTAACAAAACATTGTTTTTAACAAACAGACATATTTTACCTGGATTTGTGGAAGTTATCAATTAGCCGTCCAGCACTCACTTTTTGGTCCTAACAGGGTTCTGGGTCATGAAGGAGGGCTAGGCAGTGGACGACAGGGTGCTTGGGGACGTGACCCCGCGGCAGCAGGTGCACAGGCTTAGGGGGTACTGACACCGGAACAAACAAAGAACAATAAGGCAATCTTCATTATAATTACACAGCTCCGATCCCATTTCATTCATGCGCACTCAAAAGATGAACCTTCCATAATGACATATCCACTGGTACAAAAAATAGACAAAGATAAGAATATAAACAAAGAAAGAGTAAGAGTGAGATGAAGATAGTTCAGCTGTCCGAGCAACTGGCAGCTTCCTGATGTGAGAACAGGAAGTATAGATGAGCGTGCGAAAAGTGTTGCGGTCACACAGACAAGTGTAACAAACACACAGACACAGCTGCACACACACAACAAAGACACAAAGATATACTGCAAGAGCAGTCTGTGTGCCCCAAACAATAATTCATTTGTAAAGCACATACAGTATGTGATCACTTGCATGAACGGTTTATAACTGAATGAAATATGATGTTTACGATGTAATCTAAATGCAAAGCTAAATTCAGGAAGCAGATAGTCTGAGCTCTTTGCACTTCCTTCCCCTGTCTGTCTTCCCTTATATGAAACCCACGCAAAAACCCAAGGCACGCTCATCTGAATCCCATGCAGAAAACCAACAATGTCAACCATCAGGACATTACAATGGAATTAAACATGTTGAGGCAAGCGTCTGATGATAGAAGATTTAATACCGTGGGGTGTCTGTACTTTGAGCTTCTCGGGCGTGGCTGAGGGGTGGGGGCATAGTCTTTCTGTGGCCTGGCATCCTCAGGGAAGAGGCAGGATTTTCCTTTTCTGCAACAGGTCACAGGAATACTGCAGAATATGTGTGTGGGCAAACCTATAGAAAGAAATATCAAAATCACTGAAAATAAATACACAAAATAAAGACCAACTTAAAGGGATATTTCACCCCAAAACCCCAAATTTGCTATTTATTTTAAGCAATAAACAACACCGGCAGAAAGGGAGTGTTAAGCGTAATTTCAGTGACAGTCGCTCAACACTCCCTTTCTGCAGGTGGCGCTTAATGCACCTGTAGCTGGTATGCCATCCGCCAGCAAATACTACAGGAAGACGATCGCCACCAGGACGCGTGCAGAGGCTGCACAGTATGGCTAATATGCCAGTTCTAAAATGTCACCTTCATCTCGGATTGCCTAGGGGTGAGTAAATAACAGCAAAATTGAGTTTTTGGGTGAACTATCCCTTTAAGTCATCAGATGCAACTAATGCATCTGACACATCCTACCTAACTTGCTTCTCAGAAACAGCTTAAGTCTTTGTTGCGAAGTCTAACGTTATGTTTGACTTCTATTGTTATGAATTAGCCACAGAGGCATTAAACAATCTTTTTAACTAGGAACTAAAGATCCAAAATCTGTGAAATAAAAATGAGGTTCCTCACATCAAGGGGCTTTTTTAGAACACTTGTCACTTTTGTTGAACTTATTGTTATGGCCACATATTAGCATTTTATTAATACATGAGCATTAACATCCCAGCTATCCACCAGTCAACACCTAAGATGGTGATAAAAAACCACAAATTTTAAAGACGATGTGTTTGCTCCCTCATTAAACCACAAATAGTGACATCAACCATGTACATTCAACAAAGAGACAACGCTATCTCAAACTGTCCTTCACAATAGAGATGCCAGATCTGTCACTTCAACACTTTGAGATACATTTGATAAGTTGTTATAATAAACTCATCAGTATATAAACTGCAAAGCACACATAAAATGCAAATACTAAAATCTAATCTTGAGTACATCATCATCATAAAAACACTGCTGCAGTTTGTGTACTAACACAAATTTCCCATTAAGGGAAAATCATGTATGGGATCAGATTTCTTTAATATCTCAGTTGTTTCTCCTAGACAGCAATAAAGTTTAAATGGAGAGCAAATCTTGTGCTTCTGCTTTTATTCTGTGTGTATATTTCTAGAATTTCGAAAGATATCGCAACGTCTCAAACAGTTCTTAGATTTGCCTCTACCTGTATATACCAAAGCCTGCAGATTAACATCAGAACACTGTTTCTATTTCTTGTGAAGAATTTAAGAAGAAAGGCTAAAAACTAAGTTTTTGTAACTAAGTAACTTCACAGAACATCTCAAATATATTAGACTGCAAAGCACTAACCTTTACTTCATGTGTTCATATGCGCCTCACCCCTGAACTGATTCAAAAAGTAAGTGTGTGTGCGGGTGTTTTTAGCCTCGTCTCTCTTAGCTCTTGTATACAGTATCTACAGTACAATACAGTACGCACACGCACACGCACACGCACACTTAATTCGTTTCCCCAGGTGTTTCTTGTTTCCTTGTTATCCCAGTGTATTTAAGCCCTTTGGTGTCTTTCTGTAACACTGAGTAACCAAGCAGAGACTAGATCCCAATGCAGTTTAGAATTTTATTAAATAAACAAAGGCAATCCAAACCAAGGTAATCCACAAGCAACACAGGAACGTAAAAACTAGTGGTGGCGAGATGAAGCCTCATGAAGCTTTGAAGCATTTTAGCCAAGTGGTTCACAAAAGGGTTCATTTCGCAAGGCTTCATTTGCTCACAGTACCATCTGGTGGCCAAAGAGTGTAAAACAAGCAGATACACTACAGGTGTGCCTGATGTTCTTTGTGATGGTCAGGGTATATTCTGGCAAAATTCCCGATCAAGTTTCACAATCGGCAAAGCAGACTTTTGCACTCGCCGTTTACCAATACATGATGAACGTTCGCAAAGCAAAACGCACCTGGCCGCCTCCCCAGCGCTGTACTATGGATTCGAATCGAAAGCGAGAAGATTAAGACGGGGCAACTGTTTGAAAATTTCAAAATAATGTATAAATGAAAAAGTGGCATGTTAATAAACTGGTGGTATACGAGGACGGCATATGGCGTTACGTTCTTATTTCACATTTGAATACTTTGACTTATTTATAAAATCTGTAAAAACTGAAAAGCACAATTTCAATGTAGACCTTTTTTATTAATGAAATGTTTTTAATGACTATCACATGCTTTATTTTTGTTGGTTAGCTGTATTTTTTTGTTATTATGGCTTAAATCAAAACGATCCAACTGCAGTTAGAATAACATTTATTGTAAGGCACAATACAAAATCATAATTTTATCATGATCTCATTTTGGATTTGTGAACCTCTGTCTCTCTCTCTCTCTCTCTCTCTCTCTCTCTCTCTCACCTTGTTAGTCATTTTACAGTGTTTAGTCTATATTCTGCTACGCCTATTTTCATGCACTTTGTTGTTGTATTCCATTACAAGTATTTATTTTAATGTCTTGTGTTTTTTATTACAGGTGCTTTAAGAATTGTGTTGTTTTCTTTGCCTGCAATGACAATTAAAGGTATGGCCTAGGCCTATTTATTCATTCATATTCAGGTAGGCAATGTGTATGTGGTCAACCTGTCATGTCCTATGATAAAAGAAGTAGTGAAGAAATAGTTTTTAGTCTGCAAGATGTGATTTCTTATATTACTATATAAAAGACCACTCACAACTACAATTTATTAAAAATAAAAACTATAGAACAGTGACCAGAACACAATAGAAAACAATGTTTTTACATGGAAATTATAATGTTTCAATTGGGGTTTTTTCAATGGAGTTGTTAGAGCCTATAGAATTAAATATGCATTGAAAGTACTTACAGGTATTTAATAAACTTAAATTGTTTTACAACTTATTTTTATAAACGCACTATGTAGAGTTGTAGGCAATATAGAAGTGCAAAACGAACTCTCAGGATGAATTTAAACGGGGGCTATGGAAGTCAGATGCATCGCTCTACACAAGCAGTGACGCGCGCGTACGTGCACACTGCTGCTTAGCACAGAATTAATCTACTTATTTACAAATGGTTGGCGTACGCCACTACAACTGATTTATGTTATTAAAGATGCCGGTAAACATGCCCCTTATATGCTTTACCACCACTGATCACCAGAGGCAGCGCAGCTGGACTTCCGGTCGACTAAAACGCGCTTGTTCATAAAAATACTTTATTTTTTGTTTTGGTTTTATTGTGTATTTATTTTCGGCATTTGAACAAATATTGAGGAAATATTTTTTTCATGCTCATGAATACGACGGAATATGTAAAAAATTATCGGTTTATCCGTTTTTCCGTTTTGAAAACAAAACGAATTAACGAATTATCCGAAGGTACACGGACTGGGTGTGCAACTTCATGTACTTCGCAGTTATATTAAAATAAAAAAATTAAAACCGATATACTGTGCTCTAACCCTGTATCTTTAAGAAATCAAACAGTTACAGTCATCACAATTATTTCTTCTACTTAAAGTGATTTATCGCGGTTGGCAATCAAATTTTTGGCGCGCAACCGCCACCAACTGGACTGGAGTTTGGATCACATAGAGTTTGAAGTAAAAGATAAACAAAAGTATTTATTTGAAACCCAATTTTAAAAATGTATTTAATACAACATGTTATTGTTGCCAAATACATTTTAGATATAAAATTGTCGGGAATTGAAATCATCTGGTACAGTTCCGAATTTAGCCAGTCATTTGACATGTTGACATTAAACTGCGTTCCCAAATGAGTCCGCTGCTTGAATTCATTGATGATTTTTGCAGGCTGTAGCGACAACAACTGGCCTTACAAGTTTCATATTTTATTATGAAAATAATTGCTATCGTTGTTTGTAATCCTTTTATACACGGAAAACACAACATTGGCATTGACACTCTTTAAGACATTAGGCTAATGCATTAATTTATATTATTGTTTGTGTAATTGTGGAAGTTTGAAGGTACCAAATTCTATGAGTTAAAAAATTTTGTATTCACAATTCCACCATTGAGTTATTTTAGAGAGAGAGAGAGAGAGAGAGAGAGAGAGAGAGAGAGAGAGAGAGAGAGAGAGAGAGAGAGAGAGAGAGAAAGAAAGGCAGAGAGCGACAGCGACAGAGACAGAGACAGAGACAGAGACAGAGACAGAGACAGAGACAGAGACAGAGACAGAGAGAGAGAGAGAGAGAGACTTTGACTTTTCAAATCCCTTTTAATCATATACCATTCATCCTTTTAAAAACAGACTTTAACCAAATACAAAAAACAATAGGAATCACTAAACATTACCAATTTAAAAGCAATTTCCCTGATTCACCAAAGTTCCCCCAACTCCCCATTTATGTTTAAAATAAAGAACATTATTGGTATGTTTATAATATGTGTATTTAATATCTACCCTTGCCTTCACTACTGACTTAAACAATGTTACAACATTCACATTTTCACCAGAGTTTTTGCATTGATGAGATTTTAGAATCACAAGTTTAGCTTGTCCTAACACAAAATTAGCAATTGTACACTGTTGTTTCAAAGACCTTTTGTATCTATAACCAAAAATGAATAGACCCTTGGAAAATACAAATCCTAATTTTTATATAATTCCCTCTACTATTTCAAATAAGAATTAGATTCTGTGACACTCCCAAAACATATGAAACACATTATCAACCGCACTACAAAACGGACATTGTGGTGAAACTGTGTCATTAATCTTTAACACAAAAAGGTTTGAGGCCATAATACAATGAAGTATTAAATGAAGCGATAATACTTTCTCCCAAACATCATAAAATAGAGACCATGTCTGTCCCCCGGATTAGCAAACATAAAATAATGCGTAAACCTCTCAAAGGTAATTTAATTAACGTTAAACTAACTAAACATGAACATAATACAGATAATCAACTGTTACGACTCGGATTGCTAAATATTAGATCTCTCTCTAATAAAGCACTTTTTGTTAACAATATGATAACAGATCATAACATAGACATGCTCTGTCTAACAGAAACATGGCTAAAGCCAGATGATTATATTGCTTTAAATGAGTCTGTCCCCCAAGATTATTATTATAAACACGAGCCTCGCCTAAAAGGCAGAGGGGGAGGTGTTGCTGCACTTTACCGTAACTCTCTTATCATTTCTCAGAAGTCTAATCCTAAATACAATTCTTTTGAAGTCATGGTACTTGATGCATCAATACCTAATACTAAGGACAAAACATCTTTAAAATTTATTCTGGCTATTGTATATAGGCCTCCAGGGCACCACACAGATTTTATTAAAGAATTTGGTGGGTTCTTATCAGAACTAGTACTGGCTGCAGACAGAGTCCTTGTTGTTGGTGACTTTAACATTCATGTAGATAATGATACAGATGCTTTAGGAATGGCTTTTAAAGACAATCTTAACTCCATGGGCGTTAGTCAACATGTGTCGGGACCTACTCACCTTCGTAATCATACTTTAGATTTAAGATTGTCTTACGGTATAAACGTGGGCCACGTAAAAATCAGAGCGAAGACATTTCGGATCATTATCTGGTATCATGCTTGCTTCACTACCCAATGGTGGCAAATCAAACTCCAAGTTACAAATATTGTAGAACAATAACTTCGACTACAAAAGGTGCGTTTCTTGTTGATAATTTGCCTGAATTGTCTCAAATCTCTAGCATGAGTAATAACGTTGAAGATCTTGACTTTACCATTGAAAATATTAATGCCACCTTCTCGGAAACGCTAGACATAGTTGCTCCTCTGCGCTTAAAGAAGATTAAAAATGACAGACCGACACCATGGAATAATGAACTCACTCCGGCTCTAAAGAAAGCGGTATGAAAAATGGAGCGCAACTAAGAAAACTAAATTAGAGGTATTTCGTACTGCCTGGAAGGATAGTATTAAAAAATACAGGAAAGCCCTAAAAACGTCTAGATCTGCCTACCTTTCATCACTAATAGAAGAAAACCAGCATAACCCTAGGTTTTTATTTGATACAGTGGCTAAATTAACCAAAAATAAATCGTCAGCGACTTCTGATTCTGTATACCAACATAGCAGTGATGATTTTATGAACTATTTCAAAAATAAAATCCAAGATATTAGAAAAAAATTATAACTATGCAACCAGAAGTGAATCCCGCTGAACAAACGACTAACTACAGCACCTCTAAGGAGAAATTAAGTTTATTTTCTACTATAGTACGATGAACTTGTCACAAGCACACCAGATTCCAACCCAGTGGCGGTTTTAGGCACGGGCGAACCGGGCAGTCGCCCGGGGCGGCATTTTTTCATGTCACGTGGGGGGCGGCACCGGCACGAGCAGTAAAAAAACTCTGAGCCGCCGCAAATCGGTTGTCTATTATCTATCATTTATTCATTGTGTGGGGAATTGGCAAATTGGCGCCCCTGCATGCTGAAAAGATAATGGTATGCAACTATAATGTTCTCTCTGTGTTATGATTACTGTATCCATGTTGTCATCTGAAGGTATAAAAGACGCTGCGGTGTTTTGCCTAGTCGTTAGAGCGCCCGACTCTAATTTGGACAGACGTCGGTTCGAGGCCCGCGCAGGAGGAACCGACAACAAATTTGGTTTTAAGTCAACAAACACGAGATCTAATTTCACCATAATATTATTATTTATTTCCATCAGTTGGGATAACGTAAGGTACCGTAATGAGCAAACAGAATTTTCCAATCTGTAGCTAGTTTCTAAGACGAACATAACCTTTGCTATTTATTTGCTACATCACACATGTCATGAATATGAAGGTTTTATGCATGTTTATGACAACTGTCATTAAGTGTCATTAGCTCAATTATGACATTTTTAATGCAAATATTGTTTGTTTGAGGTCTTTGTTGACAGCTTTACATTAACCAATACATCTTAACCTGTCATAATTGTCATAAAAACATGACATAGCAGATTAATAATTGAATGTAAGACACTACTTAGCTGGTGTTTCGGCATCTAACCATAATGCCTTAGAGACTGAGAAACGGGGACACTTCTGTACCCTCACAGTTGTATTATTTGACAGAACAAACATTTTACTTGTACGGTCAACAGAAAGTTGGCCATCCCATCGCTCACCCCCTACCAACCACGACAAACAATATAACACACCGGATATAAAGGAAACAGAAGTGAACACAACAAAACACGTGATTACAAATAACCAATAAGAAGATAAATGAATTAAGGCCACTACAGCTGGGTTAACTGTCATATTGGTTTTGACATTGGCTGTCATGAGGCCATTATAACTGTCATGAATCTTTTTCTGACCACTTTTTTTCCAGTGGTACAAATTGAATGTCAGTAAAATATCATTAAGTGTTAATACTCTGTCAAATTGTTTTTTAACAATGTCATGTATAGGCCTACTTTTCTTGACCTCAACTACCGACAACAAATTTGTGTTGTACAATAGTGGTATTGTACAACACAATTAGTGGTACAATTACATTTTAATGACAAATTCAATTTCTACCACTGTAGTTTAGGTCAAGAAAAATATGACGTAATTTAGTTTTTTCGAGGGGGGGGGGGGCGCTCAAAGATGTTCTCGCCCGGGGTGCAATTCAATGTAGAACCGCCACTGTTCCAACCTATCTCAAGCACCACACGCAAACTCTCCAGAGTATTAATCACCTGCACCTGAAGATAATTATCACCTCATCACCATCAGCATTTAAGCAGCACGCTGTCAACGACCGGTCTCGTTAATGCTACACTGACAACAAGGACTCTAACTATCGACCTACCTGAAGCAAGAGTCTCCGTCGTCTCCGTCGTCTCCGTCGTCTCCATCGTCTCCATCGTCTCCTGACTCCAGTGTTGTTCTACAGTTTAAGTATCCGGTTAATAAATCCTCAATTTTTGCATATTCTGATCTCCGTGTCTTGTGTGGCCGTAACAGAAGACTGGACCATTACAGAATATCGGCATGAGTGCCCCGGATCCATTTCAGGAGTTGGTCGACATTCTACGTCAGTCATTAAACGCACCAGCACCAACGGGCACCACAAGCAGGACCACCGCTTCACTTTCGCCTCTGGTAAATGCCAGTCCCATGGCCAAACCGGCGCCCTTCTCTGGTTCGGCGGAGGATTGCAACAGGTTTTTGCTTCAATGCTCGCTGGTCCTGGAGATGCAGCCGCACCTTTATCCCACGGAACGATCAAAAGTGGCCTTCATCATATCCCAACTGTCTGATAAAGCTCTCCTGTGGGCAGAACCCCTCTGGTCTCAAAATAGCCAGCTTACCCAATCTCTTTCCCACTTCGTCGCCCACTTTAAAGAAGTTTTCGGGAAACCTTCCTGGGATTCGGAAATCGGAGAGCAGTTATATCATCTGAAACAAGGTACAAGGTCTATCACCGAGTATGCAATCCAGTTTCGCACTTTAGCTGCTTCCAGCGGGTGGAATGAGCAAGCTCTTCTGACCACTTATCGTCAGGGTTTGGATCCTCGGGTGCGGTTGCATCTCGCTGCATACGAGGATACCATCGGCCTAGAACGCTTCATTCAACTCTCCATACACTTCGCTACTCGTATGCAGTCGTGTGAAGAAGAACACCAGGGCCAGCCGTTCTGCTTCCCGTCTCCTCGCCGACCAGAGAGTGTCAGTCCTCCAGAACCAGCCCACGAACCCATGCAAGTGGATAGTTCTCGACTGACCATGGCTGAACAGCAGAGAAGGCTGACTCAGTGTCTATGTCTATACTGTGGTGCACCTGGACATTACATCACCGAATGCCCCATCCGTCCTCCTCGTCCACTGGTGAGTGACATCATTCCGTCTCTAAAACAAATGACACCACTCACTACCACTGTATGTCTTACTGCGTCTGATGTGTCTATCACAGTCATCGCTCTCCTCGACTCTGGGTCAGCCGGGAACTTCATCTCGGGCTCCCTCTGCCGCCAGCTCAAGCTCAAGATGACAGCAACACCGTCCATTTACCAAGTCCACTCCATAACTGGTAAACCTCTCAGTCGCCGTCAAGTACGAACATCTGTGGGTCCACTACTACGCCGAGTGGGTCTTCTGCATGAAGAGGAACAACATCTGCTGGTTCTGGAGGAATCTACTGCTGACATCGTTCTAGGTCTTCCGTGGTTGGAGCAGCATAACCCTGTCATTTCCTGGAAAACAGGAGAAATTCTGAAGTGGGGTGATGACTGTTTCCCGGATTGTTTCTCGAATCTTCCAATTCCTGTCAGACCACATTCTAATCCCATGACTCTCTGCTCCACGTCCATCGAAAGCCCGGTAGAGAAACGTTCCATGGATATTCCAACCTGTTACGCCCCCTTCAGTGACGTCTTCTGTCCCACACACGCATCCAAGCTGCCTCCACACCGGCCATGGGACTGTGCAATTGATCTGCTGCCAGGTGAGCCAGTGCCCCGTGGATGTATTTATCCACTATCACGTCCAGAATAGAAGGCCATGGTGGAGTATATCAAGGAGGCACTAAATCAAGGGTACATATGTCCTTCTACTTCCCCTGCTGCCTCAAAAAAAACGGAGGTTTGAGACCATGCATCGATTATCGAGCCCTCAATAAGATCACTGTGAAGTTCCGTTACCCCCTTCCTCTAGTCCCTGCAGCACTAGAACATCTCCGTGGTGCCACGGTGTTCACGAAGTTGGACCTCCGCAGCGCATATAACCTGATCCGGATACGCGAGGGGGATGAATGGAAAACTGCCTTCGTGACACCTACGGGTCATTATGAATACCTTGTGATGCCTTACTGACTGGCCAACGCTCCCTCAGTATTCCAAGACTTTATTCATGAAGTGCTCAGGGAGTTCCTCCATAAGTCCGTCCTGGTATATATCGATGACATCCTCATCTACTCCCGGAATCTGGTGGATCATCGAGTCACGTTGCGGAGGTCCTTCAACGCTTACGAAGTTTTCACCTCTTCCTAAAAGCGGAAAAATGCTCGTTCCATCAGCCCTCAGTGCAGTTCCTTGGTTACATCATCGACCACAGTGGCATCCGGATGGACGAGAGGAAGGTAGAAGCTATCAGATCTTGACCCATTCCCACCAATGTAAAACAACTCCAGAGATTCCTTGGTTTTGCGAACTTCTACCGAAGATTTATTCAAAATTACAGTTCCATCGCCAGCCCACTCACTCATCTGCTCCGCAAACAACCCAAATCTCTACTCTGGTCCCCAGATGCCACCAAAGCATTCGAATCCCTCAAGACCACGTTCACCACTGCTCCCCTCCTTGTTCACCCAAACCCAGATATCCCTTTCGTGGTCGAGGTCGATGCGTCAACTACCGGAGTGGGCGCAATCTTATCCCAGCAGCAGGGGAACCCCAGCCGACTCCACCCATGTGCCTTCTTTTCCCGTAAACTCAGCCTGGCGGAAGTCAACTATGATATTGGAAATAGAGAACTTCTTGCCATCAAGCTGGCTCTCGAGGAATGGAGACATTGGCTGGAGGGTGCTAAACATCCCTTCCTTGTGTTGACCCACCATAAAAACCTGGGTTATCTACGTGAGGCGAAACGTCTGAACCCGCGCCAGGCACGATGGGCGCTATTCTTCACCCGCTTCCAGTTCACGATTTCATATCGTCCAGGATCCAAGAATATCAAGGCATTATCTCGTATTTACAGTCCGGAGGAGAGAGTGGAAGAAGATGAGCCTATAATTCCTGAGAAATTATTTGTAAACCACATCGTTTCCTGTTTGCTGTTTGCTGAGAGCGCGTGATTTGAGCGGGAGCTCTTTCAAATCTAATTATTCTTGTTACATCTTGAAGAATTGTTTCTTAAATCGTTATTAAGCGAGAGTGAAACCTATCCTTAACTATAGCATAAACAAAAATCGTTGTTAAACGTACTGATACATTATTTGTATCGGATCATTCTGTGTTAGCCCTTAGGCTATTAGCATTATCCGCCTGCATACTGCTTAACTCGCTGTTTTCATTTCATTACTACATCACTAATGGCTAATGCTAATGCTTCAGACGTGTTTGTACCTTTGAGTGCAGATGAGGAAACGTTTGCGCTTCAGTCGGAATTGGAGGCTGTGGAGAAGCAGATCCAGGATTTACTTGAGAAGCAAACACGGCTGCGGGAACGAATAACGGCGCTGGAAACATCCCGTGCTGAAGCTCGCAAATCCGCGGTAAGTTTTCATCGCGATTATAATACTTCTTCCACTTCTACTCCGCGTGTTTCTCTGCACAGAGCCCAGGCTAAGAGAACACGACCAGCCCAAATGAACTTCACTCCTGCACCGGCACACCAACGGCGAAAGGCGCTAGCCAGGACCGGTGAGATGACTCAGCTGCCGCCACCAGTCTTCGAGATCCCGACCAGGAACCGCTTTGCCGCCCTCTGCGAGACCGAATGCAACGCTGTGATCATCGGAGACTCGATCGTCCGGAACATACGCGCTACATCTACTAAAGGTAAGGTGCGCACTCACTGCTTTCCCGGTGCTCGTGTTCTTGATGTGTCTGCGCAGGTACCTGCGATCCTGAAGGACAACGCTAACGTCGAAGCTGTCGTGCTGCACGCGGGAGTGAACGACGTCAGGATGCGGCAGTCGGAGATCCTGAAGAGGGACTTCAGGAGTCTGATCGAGACGGTACGCAACGCATCGCCCACAGCGAGGATTATCGTATCAGGACCGCTGCCTACCTACCGACGAGGGAATGATAAGTTCAGTAGACTTTTTTCACTTAATCAATGGTTGATGTCATGGTGTATTGAACAGAAGCTGCTCTTTGTAAATAATTTTGATCTGTTCTGGGAGCGACCTAGGCTCTTCCGCCCCGACGGCCTGCACCCAAGCAGCATCGGAGCGGCTCTCCTGTCCGACAACATCTCGCAGGCGCTGCGCACCGGTTGACTATGTCTCCCTCAGGTAAGTCTCCCTCAGGTAAGTCAAAACTTTAACCATAGTATGTGCGCCTCAACTGCTATAAATGTTACTGTTTCCAAATATATAGAGACTATATGTGTCCCCCGAATAATACTACAAAGTAAACATTTTGGCAAAAGTCAGAGAAAAAATCTGATCGTGATTAAACCTGAAGACAATGTAATAAACAACCAAAACCAATTTATAAAGTTCGGCCTACTTAATATTAGATCACTAAATTCAAAGGCAGTTATTGTAAATGAAATGATCACGGACAACAGTTTTGATATTCTCTGTCTTACCGAGACCTGGCTTAAACCAAATGACTATTTCGGCCTAAATGAGTGTACCCCACCAAGTTACTGTTATATGCATGAGCCACGTCCGGTTGGTCGGGGTGGCGGCGTCGCTACAATATTTAGAAACTTTCTTACTGTATCTCAGAGAACAGAGCATAAATTTAAATCATTTGAAGTGCTTGCGTTGAACATAATTATTCCTAACAAAAGTAAAAAACCATTGCTTTCTTTTACATTGGCTACGGTGTATAGACCCCCTGGTCCCTATACTGATTTTCTGAAAGAGTTTGCGGACTTCCTATCGGACCTATTGGTTAACGTTGATAAAATACTAATTGTCGGAGATTTCAATATCCACGTAGATAGCGCTAACGATGCATTAGCTGTGGCGTTTACAGAACTACTACAATCTTTTGGGGTAATACAACACATTAAAGGACCAACTCATCGATTTAATCATACACTAGACCTGATTATATCTCACGGAGCCGATCTAACCAATATAGATATTATGCCTCAAAGCGACGATGTCACCGATCACTATCTTATAACGGGTACTTTGCGCACGTCTGGAATCAGCCCTTTAACACGTTATCGACAGGGTAGAACAATCACCTCTGCTACTAAAGATAGCTTCGCAAAGAGCTTGCCAGATCTGACTCCTTTAATAACCAGACCAATAAATAACGAATCGCTCGACGTCATGACCAGGAAATTGGGCACTATTTTCTCTAATACATTAGAAGCTGTTGCACCTATGAAGTCAAAAAAGATTAATGAGAAAAATATTGCACCCTGGTACAATAGCACCACTCGCGCCCTTAAAAGAGAAACACGCAAACTAGAGCGCAAATGGATAAAATCGCAATTAGAAGTCTTTAAAATGGCATGGAAAGAGAGTGCAAATTGTTATAAAAAGGCACTAAAAGCAGCAAAGGCAGAGCACCTTCGTAACCTCATAGAAACCAACAAAAACAATCCAAGGTTTCTATTTAGCACAGTTGCTAAATTAACAAATAAACAGACACCACCTGACCTTGTTATTCCGCCGCACCTTGGTAGCAATGAATTCATGAAATTTTTTACAGAGAAAATCAAAAACATTCGTGACAAAATTGTAAAAACTCAACCTCCAAATCTGTCCTATGAATTAGCACCAACCATCGCTCCAAAAGAAAGGCTCCAGCGTTTTTCAACTATAAAACAGGAAGATTTAATTCAACTTATCGCAACCTCTAAACCTACAACTTGCTTACTAGACCCCATACCAACTAAATTATTAAAAGAGTTACTACCTGTTGCAATTGAGCCCATCTATAACATTATTAACTCGTCAATTAATCTAGGCCATGTCCCAGGTCCCTTTAAGATGGCCGTCATTAAGCCTCTAATCAAGAAACCAAACTTAGATCCAAATGAACTAGGAAACTATAGACCGATTTCAAATCTCCCATACCTGTCTAAAATTCTAGAAAAAGTAGTGTGCACTCAGTTGTGCTCTTTCTTACAAAATAACGACATGCACGAAAAATTTCAGTCAGGCTTTAGATCTCATCATAGCACTGAAACTGCGCTCGTTAAAATTACAAACGACCTGCTTATAGCATCAGATAAAGGTCACATCTCACTCCTGGTCCTGCTTGACCTTAGTGCTGCGTTTGATACCGTAGACCATAACATACTTCTAGATCGCTTACACAATTATACCGGTATTGAGGGACAGGCACTACAATGGTTTAGATCTTACTTGTCAGACAGACATCAATTTGTCCATCTAAATGGGGAATCATCCTATTTAACGCAAGTAAATTATGGATTACCTCAGGGATCGGTTCTGGGACCCGTGCTGTTCTCCATATACATGCTTCCCCTTGGAAACATTATTAAAAAACATGGAATTAGCTTCCATTGCTATGCAGATGATACTCAGCTATATATCTCATCAAGACCAGACGATTCCTCCCAGCTACCCAAATTGGCAGAGTGCATTGAAGATATAAAACATTGGATGACCTATAATTTCCTTCTTTTAAATTCTAATAAAACAGAAATATTACTTATCGGACCTAAGACACGCAAACCAAATATTTCTGATTATAAACTGCAAGTTGAAGGATGTACTGTTACTCCAACAAATACAGTAAAAGATCTAGGCGTTATATTAGACAGCAACCTGTCATTTCGAAATCACATCTCAAATGTCACAAAAACAGCCTTTTTCCACCTAAGAAATGTTGCCAAGTTACGAAATATTCTGTGTGTTGCTGACGCAGAGAAGCTTATTCATGCATTTATGACCTCAAGACTTGACTACTGTAATGCGCTACTTAGTGGTTGTCCTGCATCATCAATAAACAAACTACAGTTAGTTCAGAATGCAGCTGCCAGAGTTCTAACCAGGACCAGAAAATATGATCACATAACCCCAATTTTATCAACCCTTCACTGGCTACCCATTAAGTATCGTATTGACTTTAAAGTTCTTTTAATCACTTATAAAGCCTTAAAGGGTTTAGCCCCTACCTACCTAACAGAGCTTCTATCATACTACAACCCATCACGCTCTCTAAGATCTCAAAACGCAGGACTTTTGATAACACCTAGAATAACTAAATCCACCAAAGGGGGTCGAGCTTTCTCATATGTAGCACCTAAACTCTGGAATAGCCTTCCTGATATTATTCGAGGATCAGACACACTCGCCCAATTTAAATCTAGATTAAAAACGCATCTTTTCAGCCAAGCATTCACTTAATGCAAATATGCTAAATAAACCACCAGGAGATGCTGACATTAGATATTATTTTACTAGAATAATTGGATTTATTATATAAAACACCATGTAGTGTGTTTTACCCTTTCTTGGGTTTTTCGTTTTTCCCCTGTAAAGCTGCTTTGGAACAATGCAAATTGTGAAAGGCGCTATATAAATAAAATTGAATTGAATTGAATTGAATCGTCTGGTCTGAGGAGACTTTACCCTCCTCCAATGCCTCCACCCACACTCCGCCGGGCTGTCCCCCAGGATTACAATATGTTACCTGTACTCACCGCAAGAATCTCATCCACTCCTCACATTCATCTTTGGGCACTGGCCACCCCGGGGGTCAATGAAACCCTCTCGCTGCTGAAGGAGCCCTTCGGGTGGCCACACATGGCAGCCGACGTTCGCAGATACGTGCAAGGTTGTAAGAAATTTGCCATTTCTAAAAGCCCTCGCCATCTCCCTTCCGGAAAACTCCATCCTCTGCCTGTTCCCAACAGACCTTGGTCACACCTAGGAGTCGACTTTATTACGAATCTCCCAGCATCCGAGGGTTACACCTGCATTTTTGTGGAAGTCGATCGCTTCTCAATGTCATGTCGCTTGATTCCCTTAAAGAAATTACCCACCGCCATGGAAACGGCGGAAATCATGTTCAACAATGTATTCCGCTACTTCGGAATACCTGAGGACATCGTTTCGGATCGAGGCCCTCAATTTATCTCAAGAGTATGGAAAGCCTTTCTGAAACTCCTAGGTGTGACCGTCAGCCTGTCATCTGGATACCATCCCCAATCTAACGGGCAGACAGAGAGGAAGATCCAGGAGATTGGTCGCTTTCTTCGCACATTCTGTCATGGCCACCAGAACTCCTGGAACCAGTTTCTAGGGTGGGCAGAGTACGCACAGAACTCCCTCCGTCAACCGTCTACTGGACTCACTCCATTCCAGTGCGTACTCGGTTATCAACCTCCACTGTTTCCCTGGTACGGAGAAACATCTGATGTACCAGCGGTCGATTACTGGTTCCGGGAGAGTGAGAGGGTCTGGGACTCAGCACACCAACAATTGCAACGTGCACTTCGCAGACGTAGAATGACAGCCGACCTTCGCCGTTCTAAAGCTCCATCGTTCCAAGTAGGGCAGAAGGTCTGGCTGTCCACTCTGGACATCCACCTACGTCAGCCCTGTAAGAAGCTGAGTCCCAGGTTCATTGGCCCGTTTCCCATCATCCAGCAGATCAATCCTGTCACCTACAAACTCCAACTTCCACCACACTACCGAATTCATCCCACATTCCACGTATCACTACTAAAACCTCACCACCCTTCTGTTTCTGTTTCCCCAGAGTCCGACACCACCCCGGAGCCCCCCCTTCCACTCATCTTGGAAGACGGAACAGTCTACCTGGTGAAGGATATCTTGGACTCCCGGCGACGCGGGGGTGTGCTCGAATACTTAGTGGATTGGGAAGGATACGGCCCTGAGGAACGCTCATGGGTGACTAGAAACGACATACTTGACCCCAATTTGCTTGAAGCCTTTCATGCAGCACATCCGGATCGACCAGCACCCCGAGGTAGAGGTCGACCACCACGTCGTCGGGGTCCTCGGCCCTCAGGAGCGGGCCGTCGAGGGGGGGTAATGTCACAAGCACACCAGATTCCAACCTCTCTCAAGCACAACACGCAAACTCTCCAGAGTATTAATCACCTGCACCTGAAGATCATTATCACCTCATCACCATCAGCATTTAAGCAGCACGCGAACACACAGTCAACGTCCGGTCTCGTTAATGCTACACTGACAACAAGGACTCTAACTATCTACCTACCTGAAGCAAGATTCTCTTCCTTCTCCATCATCTCCATCGTCTCCATCATCTCCATCATCTCCTGACTCCAGTGTTGTTCTCCAGTTTAAGTATCCGGTTAATAAATCCTCCATTTTTGCATATTCTGATCTCCGTGTTTTGTTTGTCCGTAACAGAACTCTCTAAAATCATTAGATCATCTAAATCAACTTCATGCATGTTAGACCCTATACCTAAAAATCTACTGAAAGAGATGCTCCCAGAAATTATAGATCCTCTACTTAGAATTATTAACTCATCTCTGACATTAGGACATGTGCCTAAAGCATATAAGGTGGCTGTTATAAGAAAAAAAAACCCATCTGGACCCTGGAGAACTAGTTAACTACAGACCTATAAGCATATAAGGTGGCTGTTATAAGAAAAAAAAACCCATCTGGACCCTGGAGAACTAGTTAACTACAGACCTATTTCAAATCTACCTTTCTTATCTAAAGTTCTGGAAAAAGTAGTCTCAATTCAAAAAAATGCTCCTTCCTCCAAAGGAATGAGATTAATGAAGATTTCCAGTCTGGATTTAGAGCACATCACAGTACAGAGACTGCTCTGATTAGAGTTACAAATGATCTGCTTATGGGGTCCGACCGAGGTTGTATCTCCTTATTGGTGCTGCTAGATCTTAGTGCTGCATTCGACACCATTGACCACAGCATGCTCCTACATAGACTCGAAAATGATGTCGGTATTAAGGAAATAGCTTTGAAATGGCTTAGATCTTATTTATGCGACCGTTTTCAATATGTAGCAATAAACAATGAGTTATCCAGTACGGTGTACCACAGGGCTCAGTCTTAGGGCCTATGCTCTTCGCATCATACATGCTACCTCTAGGAGATATAATAAAGCGACACGGAGTAAGCTTTCACTGTTATGCTGATGATACGCAACTTTATATTTCCTCGAAGCCTCATGAAACACAGCAATTCCATCGAATAGTGGAATGCATAGTCGATATAAAAAAGTGGATGAGTAGCAATTTTTTATTACTGAACTCGGACAAAACTGAAGTGTTACTTATCGGACCAAAAACCGCCCTACGTAACAACCAAGAATACTGCTTAACTATTGATGGATCTTCCATAAAACCCTGATCTTCGGCTAAGAATCTTGGCTTTATATTCGATAGTACTCTGTCATTTGAGAACCAGGTCGCCAACACCTGTAAAATTGCATTTTTCCATCTTAAAAATATATCTAAACTACGTCATATGCTGTCACCATCAGATGCAGAGAAGCTTATACATGCCTTTATGACATCAAGACTAGATTACTGTAATGCACTATTAGGTGGTTGCCCTGCAGGCCTATTACAAAAACTCCAACTGGTCCAAAATGCGGCAGCTCGAGTTCTTACGCGTACATAAAAAAGTATGAGCATATTAGCCCGGTTCTGTCAACCTTGCACTGGTTACCAATAAAGCATCGCAAAAACTTTAAAATCTTGCTTATTACCTATAAAGCCTTGCATGGTTTAGCTCCTCACTACTTGAGAGAACTTCTAACGTATTATAGTCCATCACGTGCACTACGCTCTCAGGTGTCAGGTCAGTTGGTAATACCTAGAATTTCAAAATCAAGTGCAGGCGGCAGATCCTTTTCCTATCTAGCGCCTAAACTTTGGAACAGTTTTCCCTGCACTGTCCGGGAGGCAGACACACTCTGTCAGTTTAAATCTACACTAAAGACGCATATTTTTAATCTTGCAGACACTACACTATCATAATATATATATTTCAAAGATCTAGGCTGCACTAGTAAGATCAACCGGAACCAGGGACACTTCCAATTACAACTGATGCATTTGCCAGTCTTGTCTCATTGTTCCAAGGTTACCAGAGCGGGCAGGATGCAGTCCAAGGTTACCGGAGCGGGCAGGGCGCAATCCATTCCCAGACCTGACAAATGCTGGACGAAGGACGTGGCGACTCTAATAATCTAATAGCGACTGAAATTTTGTAATGATAATTTTAAATCTAACTTTTTTTATTTTGCCTTGTTGTGCAAGCACTGTTGAGCTTGTGCAGAGGCAGCAGTTTTTGCCAGAGGGGAACTGGAATTCCCTGGTTAGGCCTGGTTTCCCTCTGAGGTTTTTTTCTCCTCCAATGGAGTTCCTCACAACCGTTTGCATACTGTTTTGCACTGTTTGCCTGGCTGGGGGGCTGCTAGAATTAAAAGTCTTATTTAATTAACACTGCATATAGGAATTTATTGTGTGTCTGATATTTGACCTGTGTTTTGACTTCCATAACCTTTTATATAAAGGGGGTTTATATAATGATCTCCATGATGGATTAATCTCATCTGGCGTAGATAGCCAAGCCCTCCATTTAGTATCTGGCCTATCCTTCAATTGTCCTATATGTACAGATATAGTATAAAAACATTTCTCAATACAACTGAACATCGAGCATCATACCTTGTCAACATATTCGTCTGACTATTATCATCAAGTTCACAATCTTTGTGAACTACCTTGTGTGACCGTATGACGATCATTAACTTACACTGGTAAAGCCCATGCACAAACACCAATTTTCGAGCCTCCCCAATTACAGACTTTCAACTAAATGAAAAGGACGAGCAGAGACAAAACCACAGACTACAAATGTATTTATCAAAATTACTAAAAACACCTGGAGCTCAACATCAATGATAAAATTTAATCAATGTCAATGAATCATACAAAAGAACAAAATTATGTCTTTGCATAAACATTTCACTGCTCAACTCAAAAACAAAATAAATACAAATCAAAAACACTTCAAACCAACCAAACCCCCAAAAATATAATTAATTTAAACCCACTCAACACCCATCAAATAAACCAAGGTCAAAAGAACAACAAAACAGATAAATCCCAATTACTCAACTCCGTAATAGAGCAGCATACATGTAAAGCATGACAACGAAAGGATACAACCCAAATAACAAAATAAACCAACTAAATTGGTTAATAAACAATACTTAATAATAATAATAATAATAATAATACATTAAAAATCAATTTCAATTCAACTCCATTACACACACATTTAAACAAAAAACACAGACAACGAATAAACGCAAATCAATGGAATTTTGCCAGCCACATTAGCGAACCCGGTAGCCCCAGAGTCAACGGCCACGGGTTTAGAGCACATCCAACGTAGTACAGACGTTCAAGGCAATCATTCAAGGCAATCGCGAGCATTCAAGGCAATCACGAGCGTTCAACGCAACAGCATTTCCAGTTTGGGGCGCTGGATTCTCCTATTTTAACCGCAGCAAAACAGCAGCTGGCAACTTCTGAAAAACAAATAGACATTTTCGTTTGCTCCCTCCCCACTCCTCTCAGATTTATAGTCACACAAACCATTGTGTGACCATTTCCAAAGGGAAACATAATATTTCCTTTCATGTGTAAGACACTCACTCACACATGCTCACTAGCGATGTCTGGACACACCCGACTACTCTAAAATTACATCAAGCAAGCACATTAAGCAAACATGTGAATTAAGTTAAATTCCCACGAACACCCATATTCTAGATTTATATTTCCCTGTCTCTGAGCCACAAGTTTAACAGAACCTACCTTTCTCGAGGAGTGAAGGAGATACAAGACCTACACAAACAGGTCACATCGATAAAATGTCATGAAGCACCTAACTCACCTGAGTCTACTTTATTACCTGACGTACCCACCCACTTAATGCCCTGCTATTTTTAAAAGGGCCACACAGACTACTCTTAAAAGGGCAATCCCACTACAATCTACACCAGGATTTTCAATCATTGTCCCAAGGGCGGAAATGACAGTCCCTTCCTTGTCCCAGGAGGGGGTTCTCAACCGGTAGTGATAGACTAGCAGATACATCACCAATTACTGTCCTGGGCATATTATAACGATTCGGATATTCCCCGACCGTTGTCCTAGCTGATCTCCGTACGCCCTGTGCCCCCGAAGTAGAGGCCTCACTTGACGGTGAATTTAAACCAGATACCAAAGGGAAGGTACGTTCGGTGGTCACCTTTGGAACAATTTCCACAGAGGCGTCATTTACAAGGGTAGGTGGTGAGGGCTCAATAACCACCATCACAGAGTCCCCGTCACACAAATCTTCCTGAAAATCTTGTCCCTGTAAGCCCAGATCAATATGATAAGCCTGTTGTACAGTTTCAGGAGCCAGCTTCAACAGAGACCTATGCACATGTTTTACCCGAGTGGGCTCATCCAGTTAAGATATACTATACACCTGACCACCTTCCCGAGGGGCTCTTACAATTTTATACAGAGCAGTTGACCAATGATTCTGAATCTTATTCCGGCCTCGAACTCCATGCTCACGTAAATGTACTAACTGGCCCTCAATTAGTGATTGACCCCCTTACTGTCTGATGGTACAAGTTCTTCTTATGTTCCGCAGCTGCTTCAAGATGGGCTTTTACTCTTCCATAGGTTACTCTATGCCTTTACTGATGCTCAGCCACCCAATCTTCCACACTATCCCCGACCAGATCCTTCACTCCTGCCAGCAGAAAAGGAGTTTGTCCGAACATCAGAAAATGCGGAGACTCACCGGTGGTATGAAGGCACATGGTGTTATACGTGAAGACCACGTGTGCCAAAAGGGCCGAGTCCAGGAACGTTTCTGTTCAGGTGGAAGGGAACGAAGAAAATTGTGCAGTGTTCGATTGAACCTTTCACACTGTCCGTTACCCTGAGGATGGTACGGAGTCGTGTGAGTTTTCTGAATCCCATACAGATGACATAATTGGGCAATAACTGCACTCTCAAAGTTTTGACCCTGATCAGAATGAAGTCTGGCTGGCACACCCAATTTATAAAACGATTCCTGTACCAGAACATTGGTTACAGTGGTTGCCCTCTGTTCCCTAGTTGGCACAGCCAATGTGTATTTGGAAATACATCTGTTATATTTAGGCATTTTCCCGTCCATCACAAGATGGTTCTAATAAGGTGACGTCAACAGCCAATATTTGGTTGGGCTTAGATGCCAACAAGTGGCCCATGGGAGGACGAGCTACTGGATAACTGGACTTTGAAATAGTACACTGCCGGCAGTTCTGACAATGCTCTTGAACATAGGCACTCATACTTGGCCAATAGAATCTCCTCCGAATTAGCTCATAGGTCCGTTTCCTGCCTTGATGGCCATGCCCATCGTGTAACTGTGTGAATACCTCATTCCATAAAACCCCTGGTAATATCAATTGATCTACCTCCTCTCCACCATCAGGAAGTTGAAGGTGGCGGTACAACAATCCCTCCTTGAAAAACAATCGGCCTTGCCTTAAGGCCTTGTACAGTTCTCCATTGACTCTTTTTAAAGTCAATCAGGTCTCTGACTTTTGAAACCTTGTTGCAGAAAAGGGTCTAGTTAAAGTCCCATTAATTTTCAACAAGCTGTATATTTCATTGTAAAGCATTTCAATGAGGGATTTAAAATAAGGCCCAACGCCAAAGGCTTCTAAATTTTTGAATAAATAATGATGGTTGACTCTGTCAAAGGCTTTTTCCTGATCTAATGAGAGGAAACCAATATCCATATTGTGCATTTTTGCCACTGTGACCATGTCTCTCATCAAAAACAGATTATCAAAAATCGTCATCTTAGGAACACAATATGTTTGGTATGTATGACTGATGCCATATGTTTCTTGAGTCTATTAGTTAGGGATTTTGATAATATTTTTACATCAACACATATCAACGAGACCGGACGCCAGTTCTTTGAGTAACCCATATCTCCCTTTTTGGGAATTAATGTTAGAATTGCTCTTCGACAACTCAAAGGGAGAGTTCCTTGGTCGATGCACTCGAGAAAGACTTCATATAAGTCCTGACCCAATAGTCCCCAGAAGGATTGAAAAAATTCCGCTGTAAATCCATCCAATGAATTACTGTGGGTACAGTCACTGCCATGTCCAAGAATGGTTGTTCAAGATTCTTCATTCTTGCTATAAGTATTCCAGCATAATGTTCAGAAAACTGCTGGCAAAAGGTCTTAATTTGTGTTTTACCAACATCCCACCTTTGACTTAGTGACTGAAAATTACCTCTCTTCTCTCTCCAAGCTTTCCAGAAAAGATCAAAGGAGTGAAGGAAAGTGCAGTCCTGCAATAATCTACAATTAAACCGCCAATGTGATTTAGAAAACTTAGAAATAGACACAAAAACTGTAATGGATACAAAATGATGGTTATCATTGAGAAAGTCCTTTGTAGGGGTGTTTGCTTCCCCATGTCTATCCATCAGCACATCTTTTTCTTCAATACTGACCAACGACTTCCATTTATTTAGCATTTGCTCAACAGTCCGCAAAGACCTGACCTTTAGACAAGAGGCCACTTCTTCTGTTCTTTCAAAGTCCGTCCCAGCTACATGAATCAAACGTCCAAACGTGAATATGTGTGAATTACGTAACAGTACATTAAGTCCATGAAAGGAGCAATTGTCGTTTGTTAAATCAAAACGGGCTCCATTTATTAGCATTTATATGATAACTTTGGTATTAACCGCTTCCATCTATCAAGCCTGCCTTTCACCTTATCAGCTACCCCTTCCCAGTTTTTCTGAATGAACATTTCATCTCCGAGATACACTCCTAAGTACTTGTTCCCCAGGTTAAACCATCAGGAAGACTTGATTTCCCTTTGATTTCCCTTTTGACCAATTTCCGAATTAAAACTGCTTCACTCTTGTTCCAATTCATCTTTGCTGATGATCCTCTAAAATTTTCATTAAAACCTGCACATAATTTCGCCCATTAATTAAAACCACCACATCATCAGCATAAGCAGGCAAAGAGACACTGTTTTTTCCAAATGGGTAGATTCAAACCACAAATATTTTCTCTAAATTTTTGCAATAAAGGTTCTATATCAATTGCATATAGCATACCAGACAAACAACAACCCTGTCTAAAACCCCTACAGACCTTAAAAGGACTGCATAAGCCACCGTTTATCTTGAGCACACTCTCAATCAATAAAATCTTGACAGAAACCAAAGGCTTCTAAAGCTCTCCACAAATAAGAGTGTTCAACCCTATCAAAGGCCTTTTCTTGATCTAGTGAGATAAGCCCGATATCAATGTCAAGCACCTTGGAGACATAAAACATGTCCCGAATAAGGGCAACATTGTCAAAAATTGACTTACCTGGGACACAATAAGTCTGATCTGGATGCACCACCTGATCCATCACACTAGCTAACCTATTAACTAAAACCTTTGAGTGCAATTTATAATCAGAGCAAAGGAGCGAAACAGGACGCCAATTCTTAATTTCTGAAAGATCTCCTTTTTTGGGAGAAGAATGATGACTGCTCTAGAGCTACTCAAACAGGCCTGAGCCTAAACCTTCATTAAGCACCTGCAAAAGGTCCTCCCCAACCTCTGTCCAAAAAGGCTTGTATAATTCAACGGGAAGGCCGTCAATTCCTGGCACTTTTCCAGAATCCATACCTTGAAGGGCCTTGTGAAAGTGAAAGTGACCTATTTTGTCAGTTATGGAGAACCATACCTGAAATGTTCCCTCTGCATTTAACCCATCCAGAGAGTAGTGAACACACGCACAGCAAGTCGTGAACACACGTACACCCGGAGCAGTGGGAAGCTATCACTGCAGCGCCCGGGGAGCAAGTAGGGGTAAGGTGCCTTGCTCAAGGGCACCTCAGTCGTTACCTGCCGGCCCTGAGGATCGAACTGGCTACTTTCTGGTCACGAGTCCGACTCTTTAACCATTAGGCCACGACTTCACGACTTGTGTAACTCCCCCAGGCTTAAAGCACCCGTGAGCTCTGCAATGGCACCCTCTGACACTTGAGTCAAACTATAAAAAAAAACACTCTCAGAATCCCATCCTGATCCCAACTCATTTTTGTATAAGTTTTCATAAAAACTACAAGCTCTTTTCCGTATGACTAGATAAAATTACCCCTGCCTCAGAAGTTTTGCCCATTTTTCTTTTCAAGGCTATAAAAATATTTAGATGGTGCATCCATTTGTTCAATACTTAAAAAACGAGAACGAACCAGAGCTCCTTGTGTTTTCAACCCCAGTAGATCTGCTAGTTGGGTTTTCTTATATGCGATCATCTCTGTGTAATTCAATTACTTGTTAACTCAGCTAAATTCTGTAATTTCATTATATCTGCCTCCAAATCCTTCATAGAATTATTTAACTCGTTGGTCACATTGCGAGTGTATTGTTGACATAACTGCTTTATTTGGACCTTTCCAAAATCCCACCATTGCTGTAAGTCTTTAAATGACAAAATACTTTAAATACATCCTTAAAATACTTACTACACAATAAGTTAGTATTAATATGCCAGTATACACTATGTTGTTTAATGTGATTTAAAAAGAAAAAACTCAATACCATATGATGATCAGAAAAGCTGACCGGTGAAATGACACAACTTTTGAAAATACCCAACTGATGTTTAAAACCATAAAAACGATCTAATCTCAGCAAGAGATAAAACATTGTCACGAGCATGAGCCCATGCATACTGTGTCTGTCCATCATGAAAATGCCTCCAAACATCACATAGATAATTCACATTTATCATCTCAATAAGTGATTTCGGTCAATATTATTTTCCGTACAATTAAAATCTCCTCCTAAAAATAAATATTCTTCAGTGCTGCATTTTTGTAACGTATTACTTAGTGCGTCTAAAAACACCAATCTTTCCATTGCTGCCGTTGGAGCATATACACAAAAATGTTTGTTTTCAAAAATTGCTCAAATTTTTTTAATTCTTCCTTTTATAAAATCATCAACTTGATAAGAGACTGGACAAAAACTCTTAATAATTAAAATGCCCACGCCTCCACTACGTGTTGTGTTATGACTAAGGACAGAAATACCATCCCACTCCTGCATCCAATCAGCAGCATTTTCAACATCACTGTGTGTTTCTTGGATTAAAATTACATCAATTTCTTTCTGTTTAATGACTTCAAACAATTCAGCTCTTTTTTTACTATTTCTTGCACCATTGACATTCAATGATGCAAAACACACTTCAGCCATAATCAAAAACAAAAATAAAATCAGACTATAATTTATATTCATTGATTTAAGCTTTTTCACTGTCATCATTTAAATCCATATTGACTTTGCGCACTATTTTCTTTAACCTGTACACCTCCTTGTTTGAAAAGCAGCCTTCAGCCATGAAATTCTTAATTTTTTCCACAAACTGTCCTACATCTGGGATGTACTCATTGACCAACACCCCTCTCTTGTTCTTTGTTGATTTAAGGAACAGTTTAATGTCGTCTACATCATAATTGCGGCTAGAAAACTCACTTTGTGAGTCAGATTTGTTAGGATCAGATTTGTTAGGATTAACACTGGAGTCAGATTTGTTAGGATCTGAACTCGGAGTCAGATGCAGGTTTCAGAAATGGTAGGTTTAATTGGTAAACAGGACAGCAGAATTTCAACAAAGTCACAAAATCAGAGGTGTCTGGCAAAACCCACCCACAAAGATCCTTAAATACCCTCAGAATAAAGGCTCGAGCTCGAAAACTTCCAAGGAATAATAATACACAACTCTGTCCAGACCCGTAAGGTGAGAATGGCTGAAGAGAATGACACAAGTTCGTGCAAAGTCTTAGATCCTACTGTTCTCAGACAAGGGGACCTTTAACCTCTCGAATGTGCGTGAGAGGGATAATCCGTATGATAGAGACAAATCCTTCTGAAGAGGGTTTGAAGGTAGAAAATGGCTGAGGTAAATGACACGAACCCAAACATTGATATACAGAAATGCAGGGTCTCTAGCCTCTCGAATTTGCGTGAGAGGGATAATCCATATGCAAGAGGCGAACCCTTTAGAGAAGGGCTTGAGTCGTCCCTCCGTCCATCACACCGGTGGTGAGTCAAAGAAAGTGGGAAGCGTCCCCGATGTCCGGGCCAAAGTTCACGCCTCTAGAAGATCACCGTTAGATGATGTGAAAGTCTCCCAGCGATGGTGACTGATGCGGGAAACACCGTGCAGGGGGTCTACAGCTCTGGAGTCGGGAAAGGAAGAATGGTGTACACCAAGTAGACAGTAAGTCCCACCACACACACTAGGTGCGCCGTCATCCACGCACAGAGACTAGACGTCTGAAAGGGTAGAGTCCACAGCAAGGGTTACGTCCATGACAAGAGAAAATCCATTGACTAAATCAAAATAACGAGGCCAATAACGAGGTAAATAACGAGGCCAGAGGTAAATAACGAGGCCAGAGGTAAATAACGAGGCCAGAGGTAAATAACGAGGCCAGAGGTAAATAACGAGGCCAGAGGTAAATAACGAGGCCAGAGGTAAATAACGAGACCAGAGGTAAATAACGAGACCAGAGGTAAATAACGAGACCAGATTAAACTAAACTGAGGCGGAAAAGCCTGTAGTCTAGCAGTCAACCACGCTAACAAAGCAAACGATCTGACAACTGGTGGGAAAATTGGTGAGGAATAAGTAGTGAAGGAAATAACCGGAAAAGTGAAAGCAGGTGCGCGTGATTAGCGAGAAGGAGCGTCTGGTGCGCACAGACTAAGTGCAAAACACGAGGGCAGGGCAGAAACGGACACCACGGGCCTGTACCATGATGGTAGTTGAACAAACTCTGGGTTACAGGATTGGTTTTGAGTCGACAAAACCAAATCGATGCATTCAGGCTTTATTGGTACCATGACGCAGCTCATGAACTTTCTCTGTCAACCCAAGCTTTGATCCTTAAGCTATGATTACTCCACACGCGCGTGCACATAAAAGAGTGACGTCGGCACCGAACAACCAATCGCGTTCAATATGGACAGATCGAGAGCGATATATTTTTCTGCGCAGGAGCAAGAGATTATTCTTCACAAATATGAAGAATGTAAAAGTGTTTTCCAAGCACGCAGTAACACGGTATCTGCTGCCAAAGCAAGAGAACAATCTTGGAGGAAGATTGCTGATTGCGTTAATGCGTACGTTAAAAAATTTATGTAAAATTAATGAGGCTATATAAAAAATATATTAAATGCTAAAATGAAAATATGTGTATTCGTTTTGATACATGCATACTCTACATACATACGTATGTATATAAAATGTGAATGTATAGGCTAAGCTATTAGATCCTAAGAATTATTGATATTCATTGATTTTTAGATGCAACCCCAACTCCAAACGTTCCTGGCAGCAGATCAAGACAAAATATAAGAATATAATTCAAAGTGGTGAGTATTTACCACAACCTTTTATTATTTCTGTGAACATTTAGTCACAAACGCTTGCTTGCAGCAAACAGAAAAAAGTGTGAAATGAGGAAAACTGGGGGAGGGCCTCCTCCTCAAGATTACACTGTGGCGGAGGAGTTGGCGCAGAGTAACAATGAGGGGCGGCCGATTATGGATGGGATTGCAAGTGCTGTACAGTCTGACCCTGGTGCTGGCTCCTCTAAGCAAGTGACACTGGGTATGTGTGTGCAATGCATTACTAATGTTTTAAAAACAGTTAAATATGGCTGACTCTGTTCTGCAGTAGAGGGAAATACAGTGTCTCTGTTGAAGCCAGCACACATGCACACAGTCTCATGCACAGAGGTCAGTATGCAGAAGACAGAACACAATGAACGTAACCTGCTTTATAACAGTGATGCTGTACATTGGCCTTTAATTTATTAGGGTGAACCAAATGATGAAGACACTCTGTCTGTGTGTTCTGAGACAGTTGCTGAGGTGAATGCACTGGGCTTTTTATTATGGCACACATTTGAATGTCATAATTAAGTGACTGGCCCTTACACATCTCTTTTACTGTAGGATTTTTCACAACCTGCCCCAGAAACTGAAGCCTCCACCTCAATGGGCTACAGAAGGAATGTGAACAAGGTAATGCTTTACACCTTTGACACACATTACAGTCAGTCCTACGTTTATAGAAAGTCATGCCACTTTTTGTGATTTGATCAACCTCCAGAAAGGTGTGATGATTGTTTGTGGTGGAATTGTTTCAGGTGGAAACAGACTCTGTCAGGGCCCTTTACAAAAGGAGTCTAGAACTAGACTGTTCACTGAAGGAGCTGGACTGTGAGCTGAGGAGGCTCCAAATTAAAAAAATCTAATTGGAGATCAAACAGCTGGAAAAAACTGATTCCAGTATGTGAACTTTTTTTTAACCAAGTAACCCTTTAGTATGAACACTTTGATTGTTTATTAATGTAATTTTCTCTTGCTCTCTTTCTTCCTCCACATGACCAATAAAACAGTTTGAGACCTATCTGCAGTGTCAGTGTGCTTTTTTTAAGTAAAATATTGTGTTGTGATTGCATCTCTGACAGCTGCGCCAGCTGGGTGGTCAAGTGTGATGGGGTCAATTTCATCAGGGAGAAGCTGGTTTTGTGGTGGTTCTCGCTCCTTTCTGATCGTGGCTATATTGTGCAGAATGGCACATGCAGCCACTATCTGTGATGCCCGCTCTGGTGACACTCTTAGACGCCTAAGGCAGTTGAAGCGTGCCTTAAGGATGCCGAAGGTCATCTCGATCTTGACCCTGGTTTTACTGAGGGCCACATTGAAGCGGTTTTGTGGCCATGTCTGAGGGTCAGGATAGGGGGTTAGCAAAAACCTCTGGCATGTGTAGCATGTCTGGAACGGACTCCCGAACACAAAAGACCACACGATTACCCAGTAATGAGATCCAAGAGTTCTTTTCTTTTTAATCTGTAACAATAATCATCATCAGTGGATCAGCTGGGTATCAGCCTCTCTCCCTCTTGTACACACGTAATATTCACGGAGAGACGCACATAGCCTGTGTTCATGAACGTCGCGCACAGGTTGACTCCAATTATACGGCATTTAAACAAACAAATAAAGAAAGTTGTAAGTAAAATAATAAATCTGATACATACACGTATAATACATCACAATAATGTTAGAACATTAATTAAATATTAGAATGCATAATCACATGCATTAATCCAAATATCCATTCATCAAAACATACCACAATGAAACACATTTAACGGCATGACATGTGTTAGCCGCAGCACGTGCACCACGTGCAAATCGATGAAGCAAATTGGCTCTCTTCGTACATTGCGTATATATTAACAATAAACAATAAACTAGATCTCTTTATCTCACTAACAAAACTAATTACACAACATGTAACAATAATCATCATCAGTGGATCAGCTGGGTATCAGCCTCTCTCCCTCTTGTACACACTAAGCATATCAGACGAATAAGTTAGCACATGATAAATTTTCGTAAAATCATATTACTACTTTCTTTATCACTACTAACATGCTCAAATGACGAAACTTATTAAAAATCACACTTAGAGAGTGATAGTTATGCCTTAGGCAATAAAAATCATCATACCGTAATATTCACGGAGAGACGCACATAGCCTGTGTTCATGAACGTCGCGCACAGGTTGACTCAAATTATACGGACCGCACGAGGGGAAACCCCCGAGGTGTTCCACAGATGATGCTCCCTCCCCAACAAATACCCAAGAAAAGTTCTGCTATTTTAACGTTAAGAACAATTATCAGAACAAAATTTTGTGAGGTTCATAGATCCATTTTCTAAATATAAAAGTAGAAAAAAAAACTTAATATAACCACTAAATTAAAGAAAATAATACAATGCAAAAAAACAAAGAATAATTCACACCAGTTACATTCTCCACCCTGAACTTCGCAAAATTTGACTTATACAAGGATCGTATACACTGGAGCTATTAGACCGACTGTTATCCAGAACATGGTGCAACAAAATGTTTCCCACTCTCAGGGAAGGTGCGTAACAGCAGGTTGATCATGCCCACTGCAATCACCCGCAAAAGGTGCCTTAAACACCATTCATCTCAATGAAACTTCATCTCGAATCTGGAACAACAAATATGCTATAATACACACATAGAATTCACCTTATAACTTTAAAAGAAACAACATTGCTGTAATACATTGAAATGGGATTCTTATTTCAATAAAGATCTTGCAACCACACCAACTGGATTCAGTTTTCTGATAGATTGAGTCATGTTCTCTATCAATCTGTTGACAGGTTTCACCATCCTACCCACTCTGGTTCGAACACTCGTTTCTCCTTGACCCGAAGGTGGCTCAACATCTTCAGTAAGCGAAACACAACGGTCATCCTCAGAAAGTGAACTGTGAGAATCACAACTCATTCCTTCCTCTGAAATGACTACATTGCTTTTCTCTTTGGTACAATCATCTTTTGACACCAACTGCTCCTCACCCAATGACTCTGGGACTACATCCAATGATGCAACACTACCAGACGTGCAGGACAACCTTTGCTGAGAACCCTCAGAAATTGTGATTCTTTCCACCCAGCCGGCAACTCGATCAGACACAGAACACACCTCAGATGCAGAACCAACGTCATCCAAGGATGCACTCCTGCTTCCAAGGACAGATTCACTATCATCCCCAGGTGATTCAGGCCCTCCCAACTCAAGCGGCAGGAAGTTAGCTTGCAATAACAAATTTCGATGAACTGTTTTCTCCTGGCCCGTTTTGGTGTTACGAATCCGATAAATATGGCACTGGGGGTTCAACGCAACTACTCGATAGGGTGTGGACTCCCACCGGTCTGCTAATTTCCTCTTCCCACGTTCACCTTTGTTGGCCAGGAGAACTTGATCGCCTATGTCAATGCTACAGCCTTTCGTCTTCCTGTTGTAAAACTCGGTCTGGCGTTGCTGACTGGCACCAATGTTCCCCTGAGCAACAGTCAGAGCCTCTTTCAGGTCATCTCTCAATCTTTTCACATATTTGTCGTAATCAACAACGTCACAGTCTCTCTCAACATTACCAAACATCACGTCCACGGGTAGCTTCGGAGTTCTACCAAACATTAGGTAGAATGGAGCATAACCAGTAGACTCGTGAGCTGTACAATTGTACGCAAAAGTCAGTGTCTGAAGTAGCTGTGACCACCTTTCTTTAGACCTTGGAGGCAGTGCCCTGATCATGTTGCCCAAGGTTCTATTGAACCGTTCAAAATGGCCATTACCCATGGGATGATAAGCAGTTGTTCTGGACTTTTTTACCCCGGCAACCTGCAGCAACTCTCGGATCAGTTGGCTCTCAAAGTTAGCCCCTTGATCCGAGTGGATCCTGTCAGGGAAGCCGTACACACAGAAATATCGGTCCCACAACTGTCGGGCTACCTGCTTTGCTGATTGGTCACGACACGGAAGGCATGTGCCATACGGGAAAAATGATCAGTTACAACCAACACATCCACAGTTCGACCTTTGGAGCTTTCTGCGGTCCAAAAATCAATACATACTAGTTCCATTGGGCTTGACGTTTTAACGCTCTCTAGCGGGGCTCTCCCTTCGGGTTCGAGCGTTTTACTGACAATGCAGCGCTTGCAGCACTTAACGTATCTACGAACGTCGCGTTCCGCCCCGACCCAAAAATAACTTTGTCTGATCAGATGCATAGTTCTACCTTGGCCCTGGTGCCCTGCTTCATCATGAACGCCTGTCAACTCTTGCGTGATCAATGAAGATGGAACAACAAACTGTAACCGTTTCTTTCCCGCAAGATTGTCTTTGCTCATGCGATACAGTACACCATCAAGCATCTTCAACTTGTCCCACTGCTTTAAGACTCTGAGCACCTTATACGTTTCTCCGGAACGCTCACGACGTGAGGCTCTCTTGCCCCTTCTGACGTAAAACAGGGCCCTAGACAGACAAGGATCATTCTGTTGTCGGTCACGAAGTTCGTCTAATGAAAAAACTGGTAACGGACATTGTCCAGGAGGTGACAGCTGCTGTGCATCTTGTGTGATCCAAGAGATTGCTCTCGATTCAGCTCCTGCTGCCCAGTCACTGTGACCCTCTAACACTGCGGACACCTCAGCACTGGAGAGCGGACACTGGTTAGGGGTTACATGGGGACCTCGATGTTCTGGGCCCCAGCACTAAGCTTGAATGCACCCTGTACTCTGTCTTTCTCAAGCTGCTCCGCTTCCCCCAGAAATGCACTATAAGGCTCATTCAATAGCCTCTGACTGACCCGTTTATGGGCAAAGGGCTGACGACTTAAAGCATCGGCCACCATATTCTTGCTGCCAGGTATGTATTTGATGCTAAAATGATAAGGCGCCAGCTTGGAAACCCATCTCTGCTCGCACGCGTCGAGTTTAGGCTTTGTGAGGATGTAAGTCAATGGATTGTTGTCTGTCCAGACAACAAATTCATGGCCTTTCAGCCAATGGCTGAATTTATCGCAAACTGACCATTTCAAAGCCAAAAACTCTAAGCGGTGAGCAGGATACCTTGCCTGAGCGCGCGAAAGGGCTTTGCTAGCGAAAGCAATAGGCCGAGCTCTAGTCTCACCCTCTGCGATCTGCGACAACACAGCGCCCACCCCATCCATGGACGCGTCAGTGGACAAAATAAATGGGCGACTAAAATCAGGATGTGTCAGGACCACAGAATTTATCAGAGCAGCTTTTAGCTGCTGGAAAGCCCTTCTGTGCTCATCTTTCCAGTCACTAGGACTCAACTTCCTGAACACAGCGGCACCTTTCTCAGGAGGCTTCTTGCCTCTCGGCGCAGCTGTCAAAGAAAACAGGGGTTTCGCAATGGTGGAGCAATTTTGGATGAACCTCTGGTAATACAGCACCATTCCAAGGAAGGATTTAATTTTCCTCTGGGATGGTGTTACTCCATCCTCCATCATCAAATCAGCCTCCGACACTGCTCCTATAGCACTAACCTTGTCTGGGTCGGTCGCTACTCCTGACCCATCAATAATGTGCCCCAGAAACCGCACACACCGCCGGAGGAAATGGCATTTTTTAGGGGCTAATTTTAGCCCGTGCTCTCTTAGCCTACTGAACACCATACTGAGTCTCTTGATTGCCTCACCCTCATCTGGAGCGTACACAAGCAGGTCATCCAGGTAACAGAGCAATGTCAAGAAGTTTTGATCTCCAAAGATATTTGTCATCAGACGCATGAAGCTAGCGGGGCTATTGCACAGCCCTTGAGGTAAGTGATTAAACTCGTAAAGACCCATCGGTGTTGTAAAGGCCGTAAGATGTTTGTCTTCCTCCGCCATTGCGATATTGTAAAAGCCAGAAGTGAGATCCATCGCGCTAAAGATCACGTTTCCGCCCAAGGCCGCCAAACAGTCTGCCTAGTGCGGCAAGGGGTGAGCGTCCCTAATGGTCCGGGCATTAAGCCAGCGGTAATCAACACAAACACGAAGATCACCGCTTTTCTTCCATACCAGAACCAGCGGAGACGCCCACTCACTACATGACTTCCGAATGATCTCTTGCTCTTCCATTTCAGAGAGCACTTTTCTCAATTCCTGATACTGAGCTGGAGGGACACAGTGGTATGGAAGTCTGAACGGCCGGTTATCTGACAGATGAATCCTATGGACAACATCTTTGGCTTTACCACAATCCAGCTTGTGTTTAGAAAACACATCTTGGTATCCCTGAATCAACTGCAAAATCTGCTCTTTCCAGTACGGAGTTACCTCGCAAGACTCAATATCAAGGTCACAAAGACCAAGCTCCCCCATCGCACTGTGAAAATCAAAGGGAGAACTACCCGTATCCGCACCAGACGAGGCAGACTGGCTCTGAACACTTACAATGTCGCCATTACCATGTTCAGGTGTCACATCCAAGTCTTCGACCGCTAAAACAGAAGATACCTCAGCTATTTTAGCATTCCGCCTCAAGGTGACTGGCTTACTGGATGGGTTGATCACCTTGACTGGCACCCATCTATCACCAGGTAATGTGGCTATAACACGCCCGACTAGAACACATTTCTGATGGGTTTGTACCCTAGATGGCTCAACCAACACAGTACTGCCCACAGATATAGTGGAACTTGCTGGAAGTCTACCCCACACCAGGTGCTCGTGCTGAGGCAAAAGTGTCACGGCCTGAGTAAGCTTAGCAGTACCAACAACGGTTGGGATACTACCACCCTCCCATCTGTTATGCCCAGACAACATACTCAAAAACCGCTGAATCTCTGGTTCACCTGTAGTATTTGGTTGATTAATGACACGCCAATAACTTTGAGACTGTTTAAGTTGACCGAGAACGTATTTGATCACATTAGTACCAATAATTAACTGGTCCTTTTGCCCTGGTACAACCAAGGTAGGCACAATAACCGAATGTCCATACACATGCAACTTTAGCTGATGGATTCACTTGGGCTTGACCCGAACGCCACCACAACCGACAAGCAAGATATCAGTTGGGGACTGAACAGATTCAAGGGTCCCGCATGAATGCATCAACTTACGCTCGGTTTCCTCATTAATAGTACATGCCATGGAACCAGTGTCTAACAGGCCTTGGCAAGTGACTGTATCATTCAACAACACATCTGTATAAAACAAACTGTCAGCTTTTTCCAGCTTCGCAATGTCCTGGAACAAAATGACACTGCCACTTGACTCAACCTGACAGTGGCTGCTATAGATGACCATTGGGTCATCTTCACTGATGAGAGACTGACTTTCAACACTCACATTGCCCTCTCCCCAATGTGAGTGATCTAGTTTCCCTGATCGTCTCCAGTCTGAGCCACAGTTCGGCCAGCAACCTTGCGACACTCCCTACGTTGATGCCCTACCTCTAAGCAAGCGAGACATCTTTTTTCCCTCATACAGTGGGAGCGAGTCGAGTGAGATCTGTCTCCACAGACTTCACATGAAGGGGATCGATACCACTGCGATGTTCGGGGACGTGGTTCTGCAGCAGGTAGGGTCGTGCGCTCCAGCACCCTTTCTAACAATTTCAGCACATGCTCCAAAGTGCCCAATTCTGCTGGTTCACTTGTTTTAGGGTGCTGCCCTACCGTACATGCTGCAGAGGTTACGCCCATACTTTCATTTCCCTCTGCCACCTGAGTGCTGACAGTTTTTTCAGCTACATTAACCTGATTTACTGCAATTTTGGGCATTGAGGGAACCGGCTTCCGGGACTTAAAGTCTCTCTCATACTCGTCGATAGCCTCTTGGACCTCCTCAGCTGACCATTTGCTTATGGGCTTGCACTTAAAGACACTAGAACGATCAGAATTGGGACAGTTCCTTATAAACATCATTGAAATCTCGGAACTCATGTTTTCCATCTTTCCACCACATTTTTGCAAATGAGCATCTGCTAGTTCGGCTGCCTCATTCAACCTGACCCAATAATCGACAGTGTGTTCACTAGGCTTCGGCTGTGTCGCATAAAAATCAGCTAACGGCTGGCAGGAGCCAGGGCTTTCGCTGAAATAACGCCGTAGTACCTCGTAGACAACCTCAGGACAAAGTTTTGCAGCGGGGCTACTTTTCAGCTTGACCTTAACAATGCCCTTTGCACGGCCACAGAGATGGTTCAGTATTTCTTCCACACTGTCGGCTTTGACGCAACCCTTTTTGGACATATACCCCTCCATCTGCTCAATCCACTCCGAGATGGTGAATTTATCACTACCATCTCCTCTGAACATTTGCGGTTCCTTAATGTCAGCTTTGACTATCAGATTTAATTTGGACAGATCAAAATTGGGAGGCGGGGGCATTGTCCTAGAGGGCTGCCACTCAGATGATGGAGCGGAACCTGGTAATGCTGAAGTCTGATTTGTTATCAAATGAGTCACCCATCTGGCTTCCTAGCTCGCCAATAAGGTCGCGTAATTGCTGTGTAACATTGTCACAACCAGTATTGGCAGGAGTGGAGGACACTGGTTTACACGGCTCGTTATTAGGAAGCGCAGTTGAGCCAATCATAGAGTCATAGGCCAACACACGTGGTTTATCAACTTTAAGAACGCCTGCCCCAAAAAAACCCCGACCCCTGCCAATATGAGGTGTCACAAAGTCCTCATTCCATCCCCCTTCAGCCATATTAGAAATGGGAAATAACAGAAATGAAAATCATAAACAAATACTTTTTTTTCCAAGTGAAGGAAACAAGAAAAAAAAAAAAAAAAGAATGCAACAGTCCAATGAGTGTGTACGTGGTGCGTGAAGCGAGAGTTCAGTACTATCAATGTCCAGACACTACCACAAGGACACGAACGATGAAGATTCCTTGGTCGTCGATTTCAGAAGCGTTGTGATTCCGCGTTGTCCAACCCCAGCGATCGGCTGCAGCAGATCTGGTGCATCCGGGTCACGGCACCAAATTATGTAGCATGTCTGGAACGGACTCCCGAACACAAAAGACCACACGATTACCCAGTAATGAGATCCAAGAGTTCTTTTCTTTTTAATCTGTAACAATAATCATCATCAGTGGATCAGCTGGGTATCAGCCTCTCTCCCTCTTGTACACACGTAATATTCACGGAGAGACGCACATAGCCTGTGTTCATGAACGTCGCGCACAGGTTGACTCCAATTATACGGCATTTAAACAAACAAATAAAGAAAGTTGTAAGTAAAATAATAAATCTGATACATACACGTATAATACATCACAATAATGTTAGAACATTAATTAAATATTAGAATGCATAATCACATGCATTAATCCAAATATCCATTCATCAAAACATACCACAATGAAACACATTTAACGGCATGACATGTGTTAGCCGCAGCACGTGCACCACGTGCAAATCGATGAAGCAAATTGGCTCTCTTCGTACATTGCGTATATATTAACAATAAACAATAAACTAGATCTCTTTATCTCACTAACAAAACTAATTACACAACATACCTGTAACAATAATCATCATCAGTGGATCAGCTGGGTATCAGCCTCTCTCCCTCTTGTACACACTAAGCATATCAGACGAATAAGTTAGCACATGATAAATTTTCGTAAAATCATATTACTACTTTCTTTATCACTACTAACATGCTCAAATGACGAAACTTATTAAAAATCACACTTAGAGAGCGATAGTTATGCCTTAGGCAATAAAAATCATCATACCGTAATATTCACGGAGAGACGCACATAGCCTGTGTTCATGAACGTCGCGCACAGGTTGACTCAAATTATACGGACCGCACGAGGGGAAACCCCCGAGGTGTTCCACAGATGATGCTCCCTCCCCAACAAATACCCAAGAAAAGTTCCGCTATTTTAACGTTAAGAACAATTATCAGAACAAAATTTTGTGAGGTTCATAGATCCATTTTCTAAATATAAAAGTAGAAAAAAAAAACTTAATATAACCACTAAATTAAAGAAAATAATACAATGCAAAAAAACAAAGAATAATTCACACCAGTTACACATGCATAACCTCTATCTCCTACCAACAGGCCATCAAAAAGCCCTTGTCATAGAACAGAAAAGGGGAAAATTTTTGAGTTTTGCTATTAACATTTAAACTTTAAAGTGTACTGTTCCAAATTTTACTTGCCTTCCTCAAAGCGCTGACACAAAATAGACTCACGGAAAATGCGTGAGTCATGCACTGAGCCAGGCCATTTGGAATCCAAGCTTGTGATCATGCATTCAACAAGAACAGTTCCTTCTTCTGGACATAGATGCATAAAGTCTTGTGGAAGCAAGTCTTTGATTTTGTTCAGCAGGTTTTGCACCAGTCGGGCTGACTTAATGTTGATCTTTAATGCAAGGTCTTCAGCTGATAACCATCCATCCTTCTTTAGTAAATGGCCCACCTTGGTTACACCTGCATTCCACATTTGAACTCTAAATGACATTGACTGCAATAGTTCCACCTCCATTGCAGGGTTGCACAGAAGAGGTTCTTCTCTCAGCCACAAACCAACTCTTGAAACGTTAAACACTTCCCATGCATTCAGAACTGATCTGTAAAAAGTTGATAATCCTGTTAAATTGAGTTTTTTAGTGTCCATAAGAAATAAGTGACGGTCCAGTAACATTCTGCCTGCTCTTCTCAAAACGGCACAGGCTACTTCAGACCAGGACACACCTTCACCATATAATAGTCTCTGGGCTGTCTGAAGTCTGAAAGCTTTTATCCGAGATTTTATGTCCACTAATCCTTGGCCTCCTTTATTTCTTGGCAAAAACAAAACTGGTTCTCTCAGCCAATGTTGGCCGGACCAAAAAAAATCTACGATATGTCTCTGAATAGTGTTTACAAGATCATGAGGTGGCTCCAGTACAGTCATCTTGTGCCACAAAGACGAGGCTACTAAATTATTACAAATTAGGACCCTTCCCCTATATGACAGCTGGGGTAGCAGCCAATGCCATCTAGACAACCGAGCACACACCTTTTCCACTAAGCCTACCCAATTCAGATTCCTATATTCTTCAATCCCCAAAAGACTCCTAGATATTTAAAACCATTTTTTCCCCACTGCAAACAAGCCGGCAGCAATGGCCCGACCTCTTTGGTACTGCACCACAGGGTATTACTCTTATCCCAATTTATTTTGGCAGATGCAGCTTTTTCAAAGACTCTTAAACTCTCTTCCAAAAAAATGACATCATCTCTATTCCTTATAATTATTGTTACATCGTCAGCATAAGCTGATAATTTTATAGAATGCTGTGAAGCGACAGTGTTTACCTGTAACCCTGTAAGCCCATTTCGCAGTTTACAAAGGAAAGGTTCAATAGCCATACTATAAAGCTGACCTGAGATTGGGCAACCTTGTCTAATGCCTCTCAGTACCTTTATAGGATTGCTCAGGCCACCAGCCATACCTATCAAACAGGTAGCATCAGTGTAAAGTAACTTTATCATAGAAACAAAACTTTTACCAAACCCAAAAGCTTTCAAAGTTTTGAAGGGATACGAATGATCCACCCTATCAAACGCTTTTTCCTGATCCAATGATAAAACACCAACATTACTGTCATTAAAAAGAGCATAATCTGTGATATCTCTCATCAAATGTAAATTATCAGTTATTGATCTTTCTTTAATGCAGTATGATTGATCTCTGTGTATTATTTCACTAAGTACCTTATTTAGCCTATTAGCTAGGTACTTTTATAGAATTTTAGCTAGAATTTTATAATCTGTAGACAAAATAGCCACGGGTCTCCAGTTCTTTAACACGGCTAAATCACCTTTTTTAGGGAGCAATGCCAGCACTGCCCTTTGACAACTTATGGGAAGTACTCCTCTGTGAATGCATTCTTTAACTACTTCAAAATAGTCTGGGCCAATAAATGACCAGAAAGCCCTGTAGAAATCAGCAGGAAGTCCATCCATTCCGGGTGCACGACCTATGGACAGACTCATCATAGCAGCAGTCACTTCTGAGAAAGAAATATCCATTTCAAGCTCTTGTTTATGTTCTGATGAAATACTAGGAAGGTCTCTCAGCAGTTCATCTGCAGCCTGACCATCCAAAGTGTCTGCAGCGTAAAGAGTAGTATAAAAGTCCACAGGAATTTGACGCATTTTAATAGGATCTTCCGTATATTGACCATTGATGTCCTTCAACCGATACATTGTCTTTTCTTGTCCAGCTTGGTTTTGACTTTTACATTCAATAGTGTACATAATTTTTTCCTTAATTCAGTCCATTTTTCATGTAAAGGAGCAGAATTATCGACAATCATCTTTTCCTCATCCATCCATCCATCCATTTTCTTCCGCTTATCCGGGGCCGGGTCGCGGGGGCAGCAGTCTAAGCAGAGATGCCCAGACATCCCTCACCCTAGACACTTCCTCCAGCTCTTCCGGGGGGACACCGAGGCGTTCCCAGGCCAGCCGGGAGACATAGTCCCACCAGCGTGTCCTAGGTCTTCCCCGGGGTCTCCTCCCGTTCGGACGGGCCCGGAACACCTTCCGAGGAAGGCGTCCAGTAGGCATCCGTAACAGATGCCCAAGCCACCTCAGCTGACCCCTCTCGATGTGGAGGAGCAGCGGCTCTACTCCGAGCTCCTCGCGGGTGACCGAGCTTCTCACCCTATCTCTAAGGGATCGCCCAGCCACCCTGCGGAGGAAGCTCATTTCAGCCGCCTGTATCCGGGATCTTGTCCTTTCGGTCATGACCCAAAGCTCATGACCATAGGTGAGAGTAGGAACGTAGATTGACCGGTAAATTGAGAGCTTCGCCTTGCGGCTCAGCTCTTTCTTCACCACGACGGACCGGTACATCGACCGCATTACTGCAGAAGCTGCACCGATCCGTCTGTCAATCTCCCGTTCCCTCCTCCCCTCACTCGTGAACAAGACCCCGAGATACTTAAACTCCTCCACTTGAGGAAGGAACTCTCCAACAACCTGAAGTGGGCAAGCCACCCTTTTCCGACTGAGGACCATGGCCTCGGATTTGGAGGTACTGATTTTCATTCCAGCCGCTTCACACTCTGCTGTAAACCGTCCCAGTGCATGCTGAAGGTCCTGGTTTGAAGGGGCCAACACGACGACATCATCCGCAAATAGCAGAGACGAGATCGTGTGGTCCCCAAACCTGACACCCTCCGGCCCCTGGCTGCGCCTAGAAATTCTGTCCATAAAAATTACGAACAGAACCGGTGACAAAGGGCAGCCCTGCCGGAGTCCGACATGCACTGGGAACAGGTCCGACTTCCTGCCGGCAATGCGAACCAATCTCCTGCTTCGGTCGTACAGGGACCTGACAGCCCTTTGCAAAGGACCACAGACCCCATACTCCCGAAGCACCCTCCACAGGATGCCGCGAGGGACACAGTCGAATGCCTTCTCCAAATCCACAAAACACATGTGGATTGGTTGAGCAAACTCCCATGCACCCTCCAGCACCCTGTAGAGGGTGTAGAGCTGGTCCAGCGTTCCACGGCCTGGACGAAAACCACACTGTTCCTCCTGAATCCGAGGTTCTACTATCGGCCGTATTCTCCTCTCCAGTACCCTGGCATAGACTTTCCCGGGAAGGCTGAGAAGTGTGATCCCCCTGTAGTTGGAACACACCCTCCGGTCCCCCTTCTTAAAATGAGGGACCACCACCCCGGTCTGCCATCCCAGAGGCACTGTCCCCGACCGCCACGCGATGCTGCAGAGGCGTGTCAGCCAAGACAGCCCCACAACATCCAGAGACTTGAGGTACTCAGGGCGAATCTCATCCACCCCCGGTGCCCTGCCACTGAGGAGTTTCTTGACTTCCTCAGTGACTTCGGCTTGGGTGATGGACGAGTCCACCTCTGAGCCCTCAGCCTCTGCTTCCTCAATGGAGGACGTGACGATGGGATTGAGGAGATCCTCAAAGTACTCCTTCCACCGACCAACGACATCCCCAGTTGAGGTCAACAGCCTCCCACCTCCACTGTAAACAGCGTTGGTAGGGCACTGTTTCCCTCTCCTGAGGCGCCGGACGGTTTGCCAGAATCTCTTCGAGGCCAGTCGATAGTCCTTCTCCATGGCCTCACCAAACTCCTCCCAGGCCCGAGTTTTTGCCTCCACAACCACCCGGGCAGCAGTCCGCTTGGCCTGCCGGTACCTGTCAGCTGCCTCAGGAGTCCCACAAGCCAACCAGGCCCGATAAGACTCCTTCTTCAGCTTGACGGTTTCCCTTACTTCCGGTGTCCACCACCGGGTTCGGGGATTCCCGCCTCGACAGGCACCGGAGACCTTACGGCCACAGCTCCGAGTGGCCGCTTCGACAATGGAGGCGGAGAACATGGTCCACTCGGACTCAATGTCTCCAGCCTCCCTCGGGATCTGGCTGGTTGAAGCTCTGCCGGAGGTGGGAGTTAAAGATCTCTCTGACAGGAGACTCGGCCAGGCGTTCCCAGCAGACCCTTACAGTACGTTTGGGTCTGCCGAGTCTGTCCAGCTTCCTCTCCTGCCATCGGATCCAACTCACCACCAGGTGGTGATCAGTTGAAAGCTCCGCCCCTCTCTTAACCCGAGTGTCCAAAACATATGGTCGCAGGTCAGATGAAACGACCACAAAGTCGATCATCGACCTGCGGCCTAGGGTGTCCTGGTGCCATGTGCACTGATGGACACCCTTATGCTTGAACATGGTGTTCATTATAGACAAACTGTGACTAGCACAGAAGTCCAATAACTGAACACCGCTCGGGTTCAGATCAGGGGGGCCGTTCCTCCCAATCACGCCCCTCCAGGTGTCACTGTCGTTGCCGACATGGGCGTTGAAGTCCCCCAGTAGGACGACGGAGTCCCCAGTCGGAGCACTTTCCAGCACCCCTCCCAGAGACTCCAAGAACGTCGGGTACTCTGCACTGCCGTTCGGCCCGTAGGCACAAACAACAGTGAGAGACCTAACCCCGACCCGTAGGCGCAGGGAAACGACCCTCTCGTTCACTGGGGTAAACTCCAACACATGGCGGGAGAGCTGGGGGGCTATAAGCAGACCCACACCAGCCCGCCGCCTCTCACCATGGGCAACTCCAGAGTGATGAAGTGTCCATCCTCTCTCGAGGAGTGTGGTTCCAGAGCCCAAGCCATGCGTAGAGGTGATCCCGACTATCTCTAGTCGGAACCTCTCAACCTCCCGCACCATCTCAGGCTCCTTCCCCGCCAGCGAGGTGACATTCCACGTCCCTAGAGCTAGCTTCCGTGTCCAGGGATCGGGCTGTCGAGGCACTCTCCTCCGACTGCCGCCCGATCCACAATGCACCGACCCCCTATGGTCCCTCCCGCACGTGGTGAGCCCACGGGAAGTTCTCTTTTCCTCAACAACATTAATTTCTTTTTCGATCCAGTCTAACGTCATTTTCATACACTCTGTGGAATGAGAAACATACTGCTGACAAAAACCCTTAATATGTATTTTTCCAATCTCCCACCACTGAACAATGTCAACAAATCTTTCCTTTTCCTTTCTCCATGTTTCCCAAAAACATTTAAAAATGTCATTAAACCCCTTATCATACAAGAGCCTTACATTGAATCGCCAAAAACAACTCTTAGGAGCTCTATTTTCCACACTGCAGTCAACTGTAATTAGCTTATGATCAGAAAAATCAACAGGGATGATGCTGTTGTTCAATATTCTGTTTTTTATATTTTCTGAAATGTAAAAACGATCTAAACGTGCAGCAGATACCGTTTTGCTGTAAATTTCACCCAAGTATAGCGTTTCACACCTATATTACTTTCCCTCCACACATCATAAAGATTAAACGATTTAATGACATTTGCTAAAAACATAGCAGATGCCTGATGAGTCTCCTCCCCATTCCTATCTAAGGTAAAATTAAGCGTGCAATTCCAATCTCCTCCCACAAAAAAAATCACCATCTTGTTGTTGGCTTAACACTTGTTGCAGTTTAGTAAAAATATGAGTTCTTTCATTCCCTATATTGGGGGCATACATATTTACAAATACAAAAACAAGATTATGAATTTCTGCTCTCACTACAAGTAATCTTCCTGGTTCTACTTCAATTTTAGAAATAATCTTAACCTTCAAGGCAGACGAGAACAAAATTGCAATTCCTGCACTCATATTGGACCCATGGCTCAAACAGCTTACACCATCCCACCATAAACCCCAATCTACTGCATTCCTATGGTCAGAATGAGTTTCTTGCAGAAAGACTACATTAATATTTTTCAACTTGATCATTTCTATTAACTTCTCACTCTTAGCTTTATCTCTCAATCCATTAGCATTAAGAGATCCTACTCTTAAGACCCCCATTAAGAGAGATAAAAAGAAAAAACAAAAACAAAAAAGGAAAACAGAAAACCAAGATAATAGACAAGCCATGGTGATTACTTGTCTTTCCCCCTCGTTAACCTTCCCTTTTTAGACTTTTGTCTTATTGTTGTTACATACTTCTTTAAACGAAAACGTTTCTGTTGTGACAATTCTTTGTGAGAGCTATTTTTTCTCACCCATATCACAGTAGCCATAAACTTTTCAATATCAGGAAAGAATCTCTCAACCTCAACTCCTACTCTTCCTTTAGTCTCATCTAGGAAAGTGTTAATTTCTTCCACTGTGTATAAATCTTCTTTTATCGTATCACCACTTTCAGACCATTGCTCATCACCCACATCAGTACATTGAGAAAGTTCATCCAAATCCTCACCTTGGTCCTCCACCAACTCCTCCTCCTCTATCCCTTCATACGTGTCCTGTCTATCAACCTCTGCAACATTTACAGCCTTCCATTCAGCACTTACGTCAGCATTTCCAATATGACTCGGTTTTTCATTAACTGTGATGTTGCCTGAAATACCACTCACCTCACTTGAAGTCTTCAAGCCCTTCACTCGGTAATGTCATACTTCATTACTTCCTTGTCTGCACTCTCCTTCGTTTGCTCTGGTGCTGGCCGATCTTAGTCATTTTGTTCATTTTTATGCGGACACGAAAAACGTTTGTGTCCTAAATCCCCACACTCGAAGCACTTGAAATTATCCGTGCTCGCATAGATCATATAGGAGGTTTCACCGTGATTAACACGAAACGCGATCTCTAGAGATTTCTCTGGCGTGGTTAAAAACATGTACACCTGTCGCCTAAAGGACAAAACATGCTTTAACATGCCGTTTTTACAACCTAGAGAGAGAGAGAGAGAGAGAGAGAGAGAGAGCGAGAGAGAGAGAGAGAGAGAGAGAGAGAGAGAGAGAGAGAGAGAGAGAGAGAGAGAGAGAGAGAGAGAGAGGAGAGAGAGAGAGAGAGAGAGAGAGAGAGAGAGAGAGAGAGAGAGAGAGAGAGAGAGAGATAGTTAAATAGAGGTTCACAAATCCTAAATGACATCATGAAAACATTATGATTTTGTATTGTGCCTTACAATAAATGTTATTCTAACTGCAGATGGATCGTTTTGATTTAAGCCAGAAAAGCAAAAAAAATACAGCTAACTAACGCAATAAACACAATTACAAACATGATAACATCATACAAAAAAACATGATTTCAGGGGCCATCATCATTGTTCAGCATGTGGTAGTCATTAAAATATATATGAATTTACATTTCAATAATAAAAAAGGTCTACATTGAAATTGTGCTGTTCAGTTTTTACAGATTTTATAAATAAATCAAAGTATTCAAATGTGAAATAAGAACGTAACGCCATATGCCATCCTCATATACCACCAGTTTATTAACATGCCACTTTAGCATTTTTCATTTATACATTATTTTGACATTTTCAAACAGGCCCTGCCTCTTACATCTTAATCTTCTCGCTTTCGGTTCTAATCCATAGTACAGTGCTGGGGAGGCAGCCAGGTGCGTTTTGGTTTGCGAACGTTCATCATGTGTTGGTAAACAGCGAGTGCAAAAGTCTGCTTTGCCGATTGCGAAACCTGATTGGGAAACTGTTTGCCAGAATATACCCTGACCGTGATGAGAGGATCTTCAGTGGACGATTGCTCAGGGAGAAGACTATAAAAGTGGATTGTAGCGGACAGGAGGGGAAGAAAAAGAGGCGGGAGAGAGCGACATCGGATATCGGTTTACGGCTGGGATTGAAAGGAGTGCGTGCAAGGAGAGTAGCGGGAATTGGATGTGAAACTGCCGTCTTTCTGAGATCGAACTCCGCGGATGTTATTACTGCTGGTACCCGGTGGACGTGGCCTCGACGCCATTGAGATGTGACGTGTATTGCTGATACTATGAGAAGCCAATGTCTCTCCTGACCTCTACGTTACCGTGAGTTACGCCAAGCTGCTCTCTACCAGATAAAACAGGTTTTGCATGATACTTCGAAGGACTTGAGCGAGTATTTGAATTATTAATTATCTTCGAACTGTTTGATTACACAGCAGCCCTCCACCTAGTTCAGTGTCTGGAAACCACGCTCTGGATTCTGTGTTTGCCTCTTTATCACCGTGAGTCTTGTGATTTGCAGTGTTTCATGTTGGAGAGATCATGTCGAGAAGACTTGTATTGTTTGTAGTGAGGGCACGAGTGTTTGGTATTTTGGATTGTGGTTTGCACTAGAAATTCCAGCTGAGTGGACTCGCAGAATCCTCTGTGCTGTGTGATTGAGCTGAACTATTTTTGAGTGTGTCCTACAGTGCTGGCGCAACTGTTCACTGTCTGCAACTCTGTTGGAGAGGACGTGGAACTGCCTTACAAGCATCGTTTCGCCTACTGTCTAAGCCCCTACTGGTGGGAGTGAGAATCCTCTGTGCTGTGTGATCGAGCTGAACTATTCTTGAGTGTGTCCTACGGTGCTGGCGCAACTGTTTACTGTCTGCAACTCTGTTGGAGAGGACGTGGAACTGCCTTACAAGCATCGTTTCGCCTACTGTCTAAGCCCCTACTGGTGAGAGTGAGAATCCTCTGTGCTGTGCTATTGAGTTTAACAATCCTTGAGTGTGTCCTACAGTGCTGGCGCAACTGTTCACTGTCTGCAACTCTGTTGGAGAGGACGTGGAACTGCCTTACAAGCATCGTTTCGCCTACTGTCTAAGCCCCCTACTCTGTGCTGTGTTATTGAGCTGAACTATCCTTTAGTGTGTCCTACAGTGCTGGCGCATCTGTTCAATGTCTGCAACTCTGTTAGAGAAGACGAGCCCTTGCTAGGCGGACTCCTATTCCCTACTGTTGGAAGAGAACGAGAGCCGCTGTTTTGACACTACCCCAGTGTCCGAACCCCTATTGAAGAGGGCAAGAAAACCCATTGTGCCCACGTCAGCCTTTGAAGCGAACAAAAACCTGTTGGGCGAGTCTCCGCCGAAGAGAACGAGAACTCTCAGTGCTGACTTTTAGTAGATGTGATGATTCAATAAAAATAACCTTGTTGTTGCTACTCTCAGTGTCCAGCCTTTTGTGTCTTACGGCCCGCTCCTCAGGGTGGTACATAAGTTGGGGGTGGCGGCTCAATAGCGCCCTGCTCGACCTGTGACACATATATTAAGATTCCCATTTTTTTATTAAAGGGGAAAGTCAGTAAGCTGCATCTAATTTGTTCATTTTTTACAGATATCATTACTATTTTACCTTTTTATAGTGAAATTGTCCTTTTTTAATTGTAGGTAAACCATTAAAACACAGAAGAGTCCACATTTGTACTAGCTATACCCTTAAAACACTAATTTAAACACATTAATATTTAAATAATAGAAAAAAAAATTTTTTTTACAGTAGTTATACCATTAAAAATATTTCTTTAAAAAATGTTTTATGTTTTTATTGTACGGAAGAGGATTAGGGCCACTGGTGAAAAAAATATTTGAGTTCTGACTTTATTCTCAGAATTCTGACTTTAATCTCAGAATTCTGACTTTAATCTCAGAATTCTGACTTTATTCTCAGAATTCTGACTTTAATCTCAGAATTCTGACTTTATTCTCAGAATTCTGACTTTAATCTCAGAATTCTGACTTTAATCTCAGAATTCTGACTTTATTCTCAGAATTCTGACTTTAATCTCAGAATTCTGACTTTATTCTCAGAATTCTGACTTTAATCTCAGAATTCTGACTTTAATCTCAGAATTCTGACTTTAATCTCAGAATTCTGACTTTATTCTCAGAATTCTGATTTTAATCTCAGAATTCTGACTTTATTCTCAGAATTCTGATTTTAATCTCTTTATTCTCAGAATTCTGAGATTAAAGTCAGAATTCTGACTTTAAAGTCAGAAGTATGGGTACCTGTAAGGGACCAATGAGAGGGAGTAACTTTGCATGATGGAGAACCACACACTGAACATGTCGAACTTGGATATAGGTGAGTTTTTGCGTAGTCGAGGGGTCCCAGATGAAGCAATTACATTACTGGAAGAACAAAAGGTGAGTAAAAGAGAATTATACGTTGGTTTGGTGCCTGGTGTTTGTAAAGACTACAGAAATGCACATATAGGCTGCACACCAGCTGCTAACGTTAGCTAGATTATTTCAGTTAATATATGTATATATATATATATTTAAATTAATATAGGCACATACAAAGTAACGTTAGCGCCTGACTAAAACTAACTAGCTGAATAGCTAGCCAGTGAAGATAACATTGTGAGCCTTAGCGCTTGTTCTATTCAACGCTCACTTCAGTTTGTCATTATATTTGTTATGCTTCACAAGTAAATGCGTGTTAACATGTTAACATGATGAGGGCCAGTGCCGATTTGTTCCTGGTGATAAGGCCGAGATTTCGGCGACGGTCTCTACACCGACTCGTCCCCAGCGAACAGGGTTTTCGATGTTATGATGCTTCATCCATACACTGTATAAAACAATGGCCAAAGCTAACAAAGCGGTCTCCGCACTGCGATCGAGTTGCAAAGTCAACAAACACCTCAAACTATTTCTCGTTTGTAACGTTAGGTATAAACACTTTAGAAACGAGTATGCCACACATCTGGATTATCACAAGTTAATTCATCCACCAATTCAACTGGGCTGTGGACAAATAGAAGTTAAATTAAGCAAATAAAGGAGTATGACAAGGAGTGTTCAAAGTTACTGACAGACATTGTATGATTTCAAGTTTATATAAATATATGCACAGGTATTTTATTCCTTAGAATAAATGAACCTATCAATTTGCTTTTGAACCATTGTATTTAAAATGATTGAGAGATCTGGTAAATCTTGACTAGTTGTCAAAGGTTTCAGTTGGATTGACACAGAGCCTACTTTGAAAAGGGTCGATTTATGAGGCTTAACCTTATTATTTATGGAATGTGCACTTTGGAGATAATTGTCTTTTTTCTTTGTTATTCTGTGCAGATTGACAGCGACGTCATCGTGCTCATGGATGATGCAACACTGGTAAATTACATCCCCTCCTATGGAGACCGAATCGCCCTCTTCAATTACTGTTAAAGCCTTCCCTCAATATGATTTGATCAGTTTTGCTGCTCACAACAATGCCTGCTATGTCAGATTTGGATGAATATATCAAACTCTACTTCAGACTTTCTTTCAGTAACAAAGAAATACTTGCAATTTTAGCACACAACAATCAAATAGTAATAAGTGTCCGGACTTTAAAGAGAATTTGTAGAAGACTTGGTCTGTTCAGAAGGAAGAACCAGTCTGACTTGAATGAAGTGCTGGCCTTTGTTCAACATGAGATCATGACCAATGGACAGATGCAGGGTTACCGTTGGCTACATCTTCGTGCAGTTCAACGGGGATTTGTTGTATCACAAGATACCATCAGACGCATCATCAAATTGGTTGATCCACAAGGTGTGGAATTAAGACGAGCCAGACGCTTGAGAAGACGTCAATACAGCTGCAGAGGGCCAAATGCGCTTTGGCATATGGATGGCTATGATAAGTTAAAGCCCTATGGCATTGCCATCAATGGCTGTATAGATGGCTTTAGTCGCTATGTGTTATGGATGGAGGCCTATACTACGAACAGTGATCCTAAAGTAGTTGCAAGTTACTTCATCAAAACAGTTTCAAGCATAGGGGGATGTCCAGAGAGGATTCGTGCAGACAGGGGAACAGAAAATGGTTGTGTAGAAGAAATGCAGATATTTTTGCGGCGCAACCACCCAGACAGTTTTGCAGGGGAGAGAAGTTTCCTTTATGGAAGAAGCACAGCAAACCAGCGCATTGAGGGATGGTGGGGTACCCTCCGCAAACAAAGTGCACAGTTCTGGATGAACTTATTTCAAACTTTTCAGGATGATGGCCACTTCACAGGAGACTTTTTGGACAAAAATCTCATCCAATTCTGTTTCCTAAATCTTGTTCAGGTAATAATCTTTCCTCACCTTCTGAAATGAGTCAGTAATAAATGGAATATAGTAATAATAATAGCAAAGCCTGGAAGGTGATTTAATGTCACATTTAATCACTTATTTTTTTTTTCATTTACAATATCTCTTACTAAAAGGCAGGTAAAGGGTATTCAATATAGGCTCTATCTAGCTACACAAATATACTATGAACTGTGCTTATCTTGGACCTGTTAAAATCTATTATTGCTCGGTATTTTTCCTCATTCGCCCACTATATACCTCTTGATGGCAGACACGAGGTCTCACACCTATTAGGGTATTATATCTATACATTCAGTAGTGAACATGTGCCAATCTATCTCCTACAGTCAACTTTAAATCAGTATAAAAGTTATTGGTAACACGGGATCATAAATCTGCAGCATGACAATTGAACATCTCATCTCTGAGGCAGAAAAACCTATTCCTATACTTCACATTCATAACCCTTAGAATAAAGAAAAAGAAAAAAAATCGGAGTCAGCAAAACAAGTCTGTGCAATAGCAAAAATAATGCCACGACCCTGCGACATCATGTCACACACGAGAGATGTAACCGTATTGTTTAGATAAGAAGCTCCCTGGAAATCTAAAAAATATATTTGGTCATCAAGCGCAGCCATGCAGCTACCAGTGATTTGCAGTGTCTCGGTTCAAACATTTTTAGGTTATTTTACATTAAAACCTCTTGCTTATTTTGCATTTAATGAAATACTGTAACATGATAACTATGATATGAATGTTCAATTAGTGCAACTAATCACAATATGACCGATGATTGATCATTGATCAGTTACAGCTTGAAACTTTCATTCAGAGCCTCCTGTTAGGATACAGTTACTGTATGCACTGACAAAGTATTAGTAAAGTAAAGTATTACAGTATCAGTGCAGCATTGTTCTGTGTGCTTGTGCTGTTTGGTGAAAATTACATTCTCTTGCTGCTTAGTTTTACAGTGATTAGTGTGGCATGCTGTATCTGTTCACTGTTGACTTAGCTGCTGAAATGCAGAAAACCTAGGTTTCAGTTTAGGCAGCAGTTGCATAGTTTAAGACCAACTACAGTACAGGCCAAAAGTTTGGACACACCTTCTCATTCAATGCGTTTCCTTTTTATTTTCATGACTATTTACATTGTAGATTCTCACTGAAGGCATCAAAACTACGAAGGAACACACATGGAATTATGTACTTAACAAAAAAGTGTGAAATAACTGAAAACATGTCTTATATTTTAGATTCTTCAAAGTAGACACCTTTTGCTTATTTTTATTAATAAGGGATAAAATTCCACTAATTAACCCTGACAAAGCACACCTGTGAAGTGAAAACCATTTCAGGTGACTACCTCATGAAGCTCATTGAGAGAACACCAAGGGTTTGCAGTTATCAAAAAAAGCAAAGGGTGGCTACTTTGAGGAATCTAAAATATAAGACATGTTTTCAGTTATTTCACACTTTTTTGTTAAGTACATAATTCCATATGTGTACATTCATAGTTTTGATGCCTTCAGTGAGAATATACAATGTAAATAGTCATGAAAATAAAGGAAATGCATTGAATGAGAAGGTGTGTCCAAACTTTTGGCCTGTACTGTATATCACATGTTTGTAGTCTGTATTTACTGTGTTTGTTTCTCTGCAGGATGAACTGGATGAAGTTGTCAACACATGGAATTCACACAAAATCAGAGCACGATCAAGTGATGATGCGGCGTCGGGTCGGCCATTTGTGATGTACTCATTTCCAGAGTTGCACAGTGCTGAGGATAGACTGAAACCAATTGTCATGGAGGAAGTCACTTTGTGTATGGAAGAGTGTACTCCTAAAGGCCAGTTTCCGTGTAACGAAACTGTTTTTGAACTGTGTTGTCTCCTAATGGAGGAGAAAGGATGGAATGCTCCAGCAGATCCACTTGATGCAGCTGATCTGTACATCTTGTTAAGAGAGGAAATACAGAAATTTATTTGATGTGTTTAAGATGAATGGATGTTGGAAGTAAACAAAATTCCAACTCTTAAGAGATGAAATTAGAAAACTACAATTCAAGACCCTTAATAAAAATAGCAATTGTAGTTACATTTTTATTTAAAAAAGTAATTAGTCAATTTGTTTTTTTCTGCAAAAAATGGGGACAAATAAAAGTGTTAGGTACTATACTATATGCAGTGAGGACATATGAGGAATAAACTGGGTTCTAGAGCTTGTAAGCAGTGAAAGAACTTAAGATGGTTTAAAACAACCCACCATAGTGTTATATGTATATTAAGTTGTTTTAATTTGCCAAATATGTATCAAAAATATAGGCCTTGCTATTCCGTGTGTTCCTAAGAAATGTTTGACCCCCAGCAACACCATTTTCATGTATTTCTCTGATCATCGTGTATCTACTATTAAAACTTTCAGCATAACTGTTTTAGTTTTTGTGTAAGATCAACTCTTTCTAGGTAATTTGCTAGCTCTGTTTAATTGTGACTAGTTGACACCTTGCACTGGATGACTTGTTTTTAATCCCAGTGGAATGATTTTTTCATCCTTGTGTCAAATATGAATGACTAATAAACACTTTAACACTAATATTCTTGAACTGTATTTTAAACCTCATGTACCACATCACTTTTACCCATATGGAAAGAGAGCTTCATCAACATTCAATTGAATACCTGAATACAAATGTGAAAAAGTAACATTTTATTAACATTAAAACTTCAAATTAAACATTTTATTGGTAATACAATAATAAGATGGTTAAATCTCATAACCACATAGCTTGGTCTGTAAAGTGCATATAACCAGAATGACTTGACTTTCTAAACTAACATTTGACTATTAAAAGTAACATTTAACATGTTTACAGTAAAGAGGCTTTAAAAGAAATCTCAACTAATGAGATGGTCACAAGCTAAACGTGCATGAACACCACATGACCAATTCTACATAATACATGCAGTATATGAAGCATGCAATTTTATATTGATGCTTTAAAAAATAAAATATATATCCTTAACATTGTCTCGTATAGCCTCTATCGATGCATCTTCTACAACAGTAACCTAATGTAAAAGATCATTAACACCCCAGGTCAACATTGGCTTTTCAACCAGGGTCTGTTACCGCAAAAGTTATATAATAAAATCAAAATCATACATGTAGTGTAGAATTAAGGCAAGTGTTAATACTTATGACAACCTGCAAAGCTATATGGCAGAATTGCTTTTAGTAACAAAGAAATACCTAAATAAATAATAGAAATAATAATTAAAATGAGAACCTGAGGATTTGGAACATGGATTCCTAAACAACTACAGCCATTTGGCATTGCTAGTATCAAATGTGTTGATCCACGAGGTAATGTAAGAACGCACAATTATCAGACTGCATTGTATAGTGCATGTGCAATATCAAACAGTAAATGTATTCAAATTAAAAGCCATCAGTTTTGCTGCTCACAATTCTTGCATTGCCGGATTTGGATGACTTAATCAAACTTTGTTTCAGTAACAAAGTCATATTTGCAATTTTAGCACATAATAATCAGATAGTAATAAGTAAACTTTAAAGACAATTTGTATCAGACATTGTCTGTTCAGAAGGAATAAAAATTCCAACATGACATCACAAGATACCATTAAATAGGTTTTAGGTATTTAGGTAATAGGTATTTTAACAATAATCAGCATTATTTAAACTTTAAAGACCTGAAAGACATATAATGCAACATTTTGCAAACATGGCTAATGCAAAATAGTATAGACTGGGAAAATAACAATAGTGTTAAAAAACTGCCAGCCTTACTTTTAGATTATGTATGGTTGTAATTAGTTCAGACTTAAAAAAATTAGTCTAGATTAACTAGTCTGACTAGAACAATACGCTTGCTGGTCCAACATGACATTCCACCAGCCAATAGTCAGTTGTGGCTTGGGAACACTTGGCTGAAATGAAATGGTTGTTTACACACAACTTTAACATGGGTCATTATTTTGCAACTTACACAAAAATCCTATAGCTGATATAGCTGACTGCATAAAGCAGTGATGAAGCACGCCACAGTTGTTGCTGCTGTTGGAATGGAATTCTTAACCTTAATTAAACAAACAAAACATGTTTCTGTACAGCAAGAAGGTTTGTGTTGTACAGCTGGATAACTTGATCTGGTGGAGATGAATATAGCTTTGGTAATGATCAGTATGACAGTTTGTTGTGGTATGTGAATGCACGACCAAAACACATGAAACGATAATATAGTTTTTGTAGCAAAAGCTGGGCTTCCTTCTGCACAGCTGGAGCAACTTGTCTCTGACTATTAAGGGTCATGCTGAAGTGCTTATTATACAGTATGTCCTAAGTATCTATTCCTCACACTTCCTTGCATTTCTATCCTTGAAATCCTGCATTAGTTCAAATGTGAAAAGTCTTAACAATGGCTTGTTGTTGGACAGGTTTTGTCAATCTAAACAATGTCCATTACCCAGACATTGCTTTCAAGAACTGCATTAAATTCTGAGCGAAAGTCTGGGAAGTTCTCATAGCTGTCAGCTATATGCAGAATCTTCCCACATGTGTGCCCAACTGGTCTTCTTGTGAACTCTGTCATTTCTTCAAATTCCACATAGATGCTGTCTGTAACTATGAGATCAGATCCAGTGCAGAAGCACAGGAATTTCTGAAGTTTACTTTCATCTAGCTCCCTGATGAATCTTTTCAGATGATTTATGACTTCCTTCTGTTTTGTAGTCAAATCAACGTCAAATTTCAGCAGCTTGCAGACCTTTTTTGTGGTTGGTTGCAGTCAGAGAACAACTTGGTCAGTGCTTCTGGACTGAGAGAGAGAGGATGATGATGGGTGATCTCCCTCCAGCAGTCAATGACAAACATGGTTTTTTGGACAAGTTCTTTGTGCGATATTTCATCAACTATTGTAGGAAGAGTCTCCGCTGTGATTCTCCTTCTACAGTCATAGCTGTCTAGAACTTCCACAAGATCATCAGAGTCAACTGCGGACAAATTACTCATTGCTTGCATCAAAACCTCACGTTCTTGGCTGCTCACAAACTGCAGAAAATGTGCTTTAAGGTCACTATACACATTGTTGAAAAGCACCTGTTCAAGGAAGGAGAGTGCAAGTTTGTTTGGCAAATATTGACAATCTTGGTAACCTTTCACAAGGATTCTGCCAATTGCCTTCCATGTTTCAGCAGGGAAGTCGTGGCGAATGAAGGGCACTTTAACTGTTGTACCAAGTGTACATCGATCATAGAATTCCTGCCAGAAGCAGCTGAGAACATCTCTTAATACCCCAGATCCACTGCCTGCTTCTTCTTTGTTGTCTGGAAGTATGCGTTTCACATTCAGTGCTTTCTTCAAAATCTCTTCATCCGAGAAAGCTGTAATCATGTCATTTAAAGTGTTAGCATGATGTATGGTGATCATTATCACATCCTCTGGAGGAGCTGGACTGGTGGGCATAGGAAAACCCTCATAGATCAATGTGTCCTCTGTGTCTTCTTCAGTGCCGTAAATGGGACCAAAGGTAATTTCAGAGTCCACAGACACATTTAAAGAAGACTGGACTCCATCAAAACCAAGCATGACCTCTCCCACTTGTAGTTCTGCTGTACTGATTTCATTGCCACTGTGTGCAGAGACAAGAATGACTTCAGAGGTCTCGCTGGCATCATCTTCAAGATCTTTTGGCTTTGTTGCAATGTAAAAGCGCAACATTGTGAGCCTTGCAGTCTCATACATAGTGCCAATGGACAGGCAAGTGTCAACAGTAAGGTGGTTCTGTTTGAAGTCCCACACCTCAAACTCAAAATCTGATTCTGGTCCTTTAGGAGATATTCCATCGGGGAAAAAAAGTTTCTTTCCTTCTTGAAGGATATCTTTTAATCCAGCATTAACTGCCAATTGAATTTTTCTGGTGCCACCTCCCTGCTTTGCCCTCACCTGTTTGGCTATGTGACCGTAACTGTGAATCCATCCTATCTCTACATTTCGTGTTGTCTTTAGCTTCTTTGTCTGTGTTGTTCTTGTGTCAGCATGTGATATGTTTTCCTTGGTGCCTTCCTTTCTGACTTTCATTTTCTCACGAAGTTTTTCTAAAAGCCCTTGTTTTCGCTTTGAGATGGGCTTTTTACTTTTGCAGTAATTGAAGAGGGCGATTCGGTCTCCATAGGAGGGGATGTAATTTGCCAGTGTTGCATCATCCATGAGCACGATGACGTCGCTGTCAATCTGCACAGAATAACAAAGAAAAAAGACAATTATCTCCAAAGTGCACATTCCATAAATAATAATGTTAAGCCTCATAAATCGACCCTTTTCAAAGTAGGCTCTGTGTCAATCCAACTGAAACCTTTGACAACTAGTCAAGATTTACCAGATCTCTCAATCATTTTAAATACAATGGTTCAAAAGCAAATTGATAGGTTCATTTATTCTAAGGAATAAAATACCTGTGCATATATTTATATAAACTTGAAATCATACAATGTCTGTCAGTAACTTTGAACACTCCTTGTCATACTCCTTTATTTGCTTAATTTAACTTCTATTTGTCCACAGCCCAGTTGAATTGGTGGATGAATTAACTTGTGATAATCCAGATGTGTGGCATACTCGTTTCTAAAGTGTTTATACCTAACGTTACAAACGAGAAATAGTTTGAGGTGTTTGTTGACTTTGCAACTCGATCGCAGTGCGGAGACCGCTTTGTTAGCTTTGGCCATTGTTTTATACAGTGTATGGATGAAGCATCATAACATCGAAAACCCTGTTCGCTGGGGACGAGTCGGCGTAGAGACCGTCGCCGAAATCTCGGCCTTATCACCAGGAACAAATCGGCACTGGCCCTCATCATGTTAACATGTTAACACGCATTTACTTGTGAAGCATAACAAATATAATAACAAACTGAAGTGAGCGTTGAATAGAACAAGCGCTAAGGCTCACAATGTTATCTTCACTGGCTAGCTATTCAGCTAGTTAGTTTTAGTCAGGCGCTAACGTTACTTTGTATGTGCCTATATTAATTTAAATATATATATATATATACATATATTAACTGAAATAATCTAGCTAACGTTAGCAGCTGGTGTGCAGCCTATATGTGCATTTCTGTAGTCTTTACAAACACCAGGCACCAAACCAACGTATAATTCTCTTTTACTCACCTTTTGTTCTTCCAGTAATGTAATTGCTTCATCTGGGACCCCTCGACTACGCAAAAACTCACTTATATCCAAGTTCGACATGTTCAGTGTGTGGTTCTCCATCATGCAAAGTTACTCCCTCTCATTGGTCCCTTACAGGTACCCATACTTCTGACTTTAAAGTCAGAATTCTGACTTTAATCTCAGAATTCTGAGAATAAAGTCAGAATTCTGAGATTAAAATCAGAATTCTGAGAATAAAGTCAGAATTCTGAGATTAAAGTCAGAATTCTGAGATTAAAGTCAGAATTCTGAGAATAAAGTCAGAATTCTGAGATTAAAGTCAGAATTCTGAGATTAAAGTCAGAATTCTGAGAATAAAGTCAGAATTCTGAGATTAAAGTCAGAATTCTGAGAATAAAGTCAGAATTCTGAGATTAAAGTCAGAATTCTGAGAATAAAGTCAGAATTCTGAGATTAAAGTCAGAATTCTGAGAATAAAGTCAGAACTCAAATATTTTTTTCACCAGTGGCCCTAATCCTCTTCCGTATTATTCCGTTTCATTTTTTAATTACGACAAAATGTTGTGAGCTGCCAGTTCTTTTTCATTTTTTTACTGATTTTTTTTTTACAGTGAACCTGTGTAACCCTCTTTGTTTTTAAGGGTTTAAGTACCTTAGTCTTGACCGAGTAAAGACAGATTTGGATGATACAAAAACTGAAAGAGGGGAAAATGCAGAACTGTTGTAGTCATTGAAAGCACTATAAATTCTTGCAAATAATATCTCTTTCTTATCAACACTTGTACTCATAACATGCCTCAGAGTATGCATTTAAAAAAATTTAAGGATGATAACCCCCACAAACTCCCAACAGGTTTTTCAGTGTATGTGTTGCTTTCTGAATTAAAACACTGATTCATCACGAGCCACATAACCCAGATGACAAGAAATTGAAATGGGTCAGCAGTGAGATGATGAGAGATGTAGAACCAGCACCTCCCATATGTCGGCCTTCTGTCTCCTAGCCTCTCTACAGCAGGTGTGTATGGTGGTGGCGTTAAGGTATGACTACTCCTCTCTGATAAATATAAAGAGTATTCTATAAAGGTTTCTGAAATCTCTATCCATGCTTTCTTTCGAGGTAATAGTTCGCAGATAAAATGTTACATCATCTTTCAGTTCTTTCTAGCTTTGTAATGTCTTAGATCTAGGTTTGAAGCCATCATAAAAGTAATCCATATGAAATAAACACTTTAAAGCTAACATTTATGAATTAAAATCTGCATACCTGATATAAATACTACTACTGATGTATCTGTAAAATATTATTTTCTTAAATTTAACATTAATTGTAGTCATTCAACATTAAGTAAATACAGGTGCTGATCATATAATTAGAATATCATTAAAACGTTGATTTATTTCACTAATTCCATTCAAAAAGTGAAACTTGTATATTATATTCATTCATTACACACAGACTGATATATTTCAAATGTTTATTTCTTTCAATTTTAATGTTTTTAACTGACAACCCAAATTCAGTATCTCAGAAAATTAGAATATTGTGAAAAGGTTAAATATTAAAGACACCTGGTGCCACACTCTAATCAGCTAGTTAACTCAAAACATCTGCAAAGCCTTTAAATGGTATCTCAGGGGCCGTTTACACGAGAACATTTTCATGTGAAAGCGCAAAACAATTCGATTTGGCTGTCCGTTTACACGGAAACAGCGTTTTAGGGGAGTGCTAATGCAAACTTTGAAACGGGTTTCAAAGTGCAAGTTTTTTTTCTGCAGTATGCAAGAATGAGAAAATGACCTTGTGCGCATGCGTATTAGCTGTGAGGGAGTGATATGTGCGTGTACACCAAAACACAACGAAGAAGAAGAAACAAATACAACAATGACGGACAAAGTTTTTTTTGTGTGTTGCGCAATAGTTTGTTAACGATTCTCCGGCAAAGTGTAGATTTACTACACCAGTGCTAGAACCACCAGCGGACACAATTTTTTACATACAGCAAAATCTTAACACTCATTCACTGCGACAAAGGGTTTTTAAACGGCGCTTTTGGATCAGACCCGGGAGGACGAGAATATGGAAGGAACCCTTTCGAATGTCCAAACTTTTCGCCATCTTGTTTATTTGTTTGTATATGTGCAAATCTTATTTTCACTATAAATGAGGAGAAATGCAAAATTCTGTATTTTTTGGTCGATTTAGCGATCGAAGTCCGCCTTACAAAAAAACGTCAATCAATCATCAGGGACTCTTAGATTTTTTCTTTACAAAGTGATGTCACCGACTTCTGGCGTGGAATGTGTAATACAGTGTTTTACTATTTTTTGCTGAAATGCTCTTATTGAGCTGTCAGAAGGCCACAAACAAGCTTTTTGCAGTGAAAACTGCTTTTTGTGACAAAGAGCATCAGAGGATCATGAGAAAGTCTGTTTTGACAAAGAACACTGTTCATTACTGAAATGCTCTAATTGAGCTTTTAGAATGTCAGAAACAAGCTTCCTGAGCTGAAAACTGCATTTTGTGACAAAGTGCATCAGAGGATGATGAGAAACTCAGTTTTGACAAAGAACACAGTTCATTACTAAAATGCTGTAATTGAGCTGTTAGAATGTCAGAAACAAGCGTTCTGAGCTGAAAACTGCATTTCCTGAGAAAGTGCATCAGAGGATGATGAGAAAGTCAGTTTTGACAAAGAACACTGTTCATAACTGAAATGATCTTATTGAGCTGTTAGAATGTCAGAAACAAGCTTATTGAGCTGAAAACTGTATTTTGTGAGAAAGTGCATCAGAGGATGATGAGAAACTCAGTTTTGACAAAGAACATCGTTCATTATTGAAATGCTCTAATTGAGCTGTTAGAATGTCAGAAACAAGCTTTCTGAGCTGAAAACTGCATTTTGTGACAAAGTGCATTAGTAGATGATGAGAAACTCAGTTTTGACAAAGAACACTGTTCATTACTGAAATGCTCTAATTGAGCTGTTAGAATGTCAGAAACAAGCTTCCTGAGCTGAAAACTGCATTTTGTGACAAAGTGCATCAGAGGATGATGAGAAACTCAGTTTTGACAAAGAACACAGTTCATTACTGAAATGCTCTAATTGAGCTGTTAGAATGTCAGAAACAAGCTTTCTGAGCTGAAAACTGCATTTTGTGACAAAGTGCATCAGAGGATGATGAGGAACTCAGTTTTGACAAAGAACACAGTTCATTATTGAAATGCTCTAATTGAGCTGTTAGAATGTCAGAAACAAGCTTTTTGAGCTGAAAACTGCATTTTGTGAGAAAGGCAAGCAGAGGATGATGAGAAACTCAGTTTTGACAAAGAACATCGTTCATTATTGATATGCTCTAATTGAGCTTTTAGAATGTCAGAAACAAGCTTTCTGAGCTGAAAACTGCATTTTGCGAGAAAGTGCATCAGAGGACGATGTCTCAGGGAACTACGGTTACAGTCGTAACCTGAGACGTTCCCTTTCGAGGGAACTCTACACTGCGTCAATGTTGACACTTTGGGGAACGAAATGCCCACTACGCCATAATGCATTGTGTCTGTCCAAGTGTGAAGGTGTCCACGCACATCTCAGGACAAAAGTGCCTGGGTTCCAGGTAAAGAAAAGAGGTACAGTTTTTAGTACCATATAAATATCCTGCATAGACGCCCCGACAGAAGGGCCCGCGAGGAAGCCATACTCCGAGTTGAATGTGCCCTTACTAGCAGAGGTGAAGGTATTCCATGCACCTCGTAAGCTAAAGAAATTGCCTCTACCATCCATTTACAAATGGGCTGCTTAGAGGTTGGTTGACCTCTGTTACGAGGTCCAAAACAGACCAACAGTCGGTTAGAATTTCGTCATAAATAAGACCTGCGCACATATTCTTCTAACGCCCAGACAGGGCATGACAAATATTACCTTCGGTTATCCGCTATCTCGTGAGGTGGAGGATGAAAAGCCTTCAGAACTAAGGTCCTGAACACATTCCTAGTTACCTAGGGACATATCCCGGTCTAGGGTGAAGAATAGCCTGGAGCTAACTCCAAACAAGATTGAGAAGCTGACAAAGCTTGAAGGTCGCCTTCCCTCCAAAGAGAGGTAATGACTACCAGACAGGCTAGCTTGAGGGATAAATTAATTTCCCAGCTTGACTCAATGGCCTTAAAAGGCATCTGGGAAAGCCCTTCTAGAATCACAGTCTAGAGCAGGAACTTTCACCTGAGATGAAGGCCTCATCCTCATGGTTCCATGCAGGAACCGAACAGCTAAGGGATGTCTCCCCAGAGAACCCTCGGGTATAGGGGGTGACAGGCAGAGATAGCTGCCACATACACTTTAATGTATGTCGGACTCTTTCTAGAAGTCCTGGGAGCAGAGCGATCGGAGGGAAAGCTTACAGATGCCGTTGTGGCAATGTCTGTACCAGGGCGCCCAGTCCCAACGGAGCTGGGCGTTTAAATGAAGACCACAGAGGACAATGAAACGTCTCTTGGGACACAAACAGATCAATGGAGTCTCCTCTCCCCCGGGCCTCAGCCCCTGCCTTGACAGCTTGTCTGCTCCCACATTCTGGACTCCAGGGATGTACACTGCCCTGAGCGATGTAAACTTCTCCTGGGCCCATAGGAGAACCTTGTGCGCCAGTCTGTAGAGAGGGCGTAGTCTCAGGCCCCCTTGAAGATTTATGTAAGAGAACTGTCGTATTCTGTTGATAAGAACATGATGGCCTCTAAGGACTGGAAGGAAGTACCTCAGTACTTGTAGTACAGCTAATCTCCAGGCAATATTTGTGCAGTTGGTGATGCTGCACTCCAATTTCAACCCTTGATTGAGAAACCAAGGATTCTTCCATATAACCAGGAAACGAAGGCATCTGCGCGTTAACCTGATCATACAGAACGGGTTACCTCTCGAGGAAAACCTTTTGCCTTTTAGCCACCACTGTAAAGATCTCATGTGCAGGAGGCCAAAGGAATCACGTTGGACGCTGCCGCCATTAGACCAAAAAATTCACAGAAATGCTTGACAGTGTAAGCATGACCTTACTTGATCCTGGACACCGCTGTCAGGATCTATTCGACACGTGCAGGGGACAATCGTGCCTGCATCGTGACCGAATCCTATACTACCTCTATTGAGGAGTTTAGTTGCTCTTTTTGGCATTGAGCTTTAACCCCCACGCTTCATATGGTCGAGAACGAGATCTCAATGTCGAATCGCCATATTGTGAAACTGAACTAATATTAACCAGTTGTCTATGTAATTTAGTATATGGATCCCTTGAAGTCTCAATGGAGCAAGGGCTGAATCCATGCATTTTGTAAAGGTGCGTGAGGAAAGAGCAAGGCCGAATGGAAGAACTCGATATAGGTAAGCTTTGCCCCCGAAAGCAAACCTGAGAAACTTCCGATATTGAGGAAGGATAAGAATGTGGAAGTATGCAAATTTCAGCACTATTGTGGTTAACCAGTCTTCTGATCTGATTCCGGCCACAATAATAGGGACAGTGAGTATCTTGAGCTTGTATCTCTTCAGAGATTTGTTGAGATTTCTCAGATATAAAAATGGGCCTCAGCCCTCCATCCTTCTTCCGACTATGAAGTACCGGCTGTTTAAAGCCGATCTGACTCTCATGGGGGGGGGGACATATTCTATGGCCCCTTTCACCAAGAAAGACAACTCTTACCCTTCTACTACCCCATTAGAATTTTTAAAGCTTTCTCCACTCGTGGAGAAAGGTATGCTAAGGGGTCAACCTCTCGACATTGATGTCGGTTGTGTGAAGCCCGATGCCCTGAAGCGGCTGACCGGCAGGGAATGGTCGAACTGTTGTCTTTATTTGCAGATTCACTAGGTCTACAGCATCTTCGGGTAGACTCTGATGATTCCATGTAATAGAAACTAACGTGCCCCGAAACGTCTTGGACGGCGGGGTTAACGTAAAGATTTTCTGAGGACTTCTTGGAAGGATCGAACTTATCAGTCCTCCAAGAAGAGCCGCCCTCGGATGTCCTGAAAACCCATCAGGACCTCTTTGCAGCAGCCTTCCGGTTTGAGACGATGACTGTTCTCAGATCCGGCTTCCCCTACCTAGCAGGTTTAGGAGGTTGCTGCCTCGACCCCCAAGCTCTCTGAGGGGGGGTTCGAGTAGCTACACTCTGTTTCTGCTGCTGCCTATATGAGGAGCTTGTAGATGGTTGGGGCTGTCCTTGGACTGCAGACCCCTGGGGATAACAGCGGAGAGGTAAATATTTATGAAAAGCAGCAGCCTGGCGTTTTGTCTCCTGGAAACGGTCAACAACTGTCTCGACCGCACCACCAAAGAGGCCTTCCGAGGAGAGAGGTACATCAAGCAGCACAGTTTTATCTCTCTCCTTAATGCCTGATAGATTCACCCACAGGTGTCTCTCTGTGGCTACCAGTGCTGACATGGAGCGCCCAACAGCTTGGGCTGTCTCCTTAGTGGCCCGAAGAGTAAGATCTGATGCTGTTCTCAACTCGTTGAGCAGACTTGGATCTATTACCTCGCCCTCTTTAATATCCCCCAGCAAGTCGGCCTGGTATGCCTGCAATAGACCCATGGTGTGTAGGCATGATCCAGCCCGACCTGAAGCCATATATGCCTTGCCTACCAAATTAGACGTTACTCTACATGGTTTGGAGGGCAATGTCGGGGATTTCAAAGATGATGCCGAATCTGGTGAAAGATACACGGCCAACGTATCTTCTACCCTTGGCATCATGCCATACCCCTTATCTCTATCCCCTAACACATTCGAAAAATTTGTGGATGTGGAAGAAATGCGAGATGAGCATGGTTTTTTCCACGATTTGGACACCTCTGAGTGTAAATCGGGGAAAAATGGCAACCCCCGACGCTGAGGTTGTACCCGTTTTTCCAAGAATCTTTCATCCAATTTACTGACAGACAGAACTTCTTGTTGCTCTGTGGGCCAGTCAATCCCAATCCCAAGTCTGGCTACCGCCCGTTCAACAACCTCTAACAGCTCCTCATACCCAGGGGAAAGGGGAATTTCATTGGGCTCATCTATGTCCCGTGTATGAAAACCAACACTCTCTAACTCCTCAAAGCTAGAGCAGTGCGTTGGGCTTCTGGATGGGGCGGGAGAAGCCGCCATGCGGGCTCCCGTATCCCTTCCAGAGGCAATGGAACTGGGGGGTTGAGAAAAGGCCGAAGCCGTCTCAGCACCCTCATAAACATCCATCTGCGAGCCCCACGAACGGAGACGCCGCGCTGCCTCGGCAGTAGCGGGTCCCGATCCGTGAGGCTGGCGAATTTTGCCTGACTCATCAAACAAAGCAGCACGAGAGTTGAGTGTTTTTAGTGACAGCCACAAACAATGTTCACAGGGATCCCCCTTAAGAGCTGCCTTAGCATGCTCAAATCCCAAACACTCAATACAGAGTTCATGTGTATCCCCACCCGTAATAAAACGAGGACAAGGGGAAACACATGGCTTAAAGGTCTTTTGTCTACTCATTTCTAATAAAGTTTTCAAAAAACAATCTAGACAACGTCGTAAACAAACAGACAATAAACTTCACACACACAGAGCGCTTTGCTGAAATGGCAGAAGCTGATTTGCACTGCGTCCGCTTCCTATTTATACCTTCCGGTGCCGCGCGTCACTCGTGACGTCATCGCGGCGCGACGATAAATCGCGAGATTAGTTTCACACAACGTATTCAGATGCGTCACGCTGCTGGCGTTCCCCAAAGTGTCAACATTTACGCAGTGTAGAGTTCCCTCGAAAGGGAACTCAGTTTTGAAAAAGAACACAGTTCATTATTGAAATGCTTTAATTGAGCTGTTAGAATGTCAGAAACAAGCTTTCTGAGTTGAAAACTGCATTTTGTGAGAAAGTGCACCAGAGGATGACGAGAAACTCAGTTTTGACAAAGAACACTGTTCATTATTGAAATGCTCTAATTGAGCTGTTAGAATGTCAGAAACAAGCGTTCTGAGCTGAAAACTGCATTTTGTGACAAAGTGCATCAGGGGATGATGAGAAAGTCAGTTTTGACAAAGAACATCGTTCATTATTGAAATGCTCTAATTGAGCTGTTAGAATGTCAGAAACAAGCTTACTGAGCTGAAAAATGCATTTTGTGAGAAAGTGCATCAGAGGATGATGAGAAACTCAGTTTTAACAAAGAACACTGTTCATTACTGAAATGCTCTAATTGAGCTGTTAGAATGTCAGAAACAAGCTTTCTGAGCTGAAAACTGCATTTTTTGACAAAGTGCATCAGAGGATGATGACAAACTCAGTATGGACAAAGAACACTGTTCATTACTAAAATGCTCGAATTGAGCTGTTAGAATGTCAGAAACAAGCTTATTGAGCTGAGAACTGCATTTTTTGACAAAGTGCATCAGAGGATGATGAGGAACTCAGTTTTGACCAAGAACACTGTTCATTTCTGAAATGATATAATTGAGCTGTTAGAATGTCAGAAACAAGCTTACTGAGCTGAAAAATGCATTTTGTCAGAAAGTGCATCAGAGGATGATGAGAAACTCAGTTTTGACAAAGAACCCTATTCATTACTGAAATGCTCTAATTGAGCTGTTAGAATGTCAGAAACAAGCTTTCTGAGCTGAAAATTGCATTTTGTAACAAAGTGCATCAGTGGACGATGAGAAAGTCAGTTTTGACAAAGAACACTGTTCATTACTAAAATGCTCTAATTGAGCTGTTAGAATGTCAGAAACAAGCTTTCTGAGCTGAAAACTGCATTTTGTGAGAAAGTGCATCAGAGTATGATGAGAAACTCAGTTTTGACAAAGAACACAGTTAATTATTGAAATGCTCTAATTGAGCTGTTAGAATGTCAGAAACAAGCTTACTGAGCTGAAAACTGCATTTTGTGAGAAAGTGCATCAGAGGATGACGAGAAACTCAGTTTTGACAAAGAACACTGTTCAGTACTGAAATGCTCTAATTGAGCTGTTAGAATGTCAGAAACAAGCTTATTGAGCTGAAAACTACATTTTGTGAGAAAGTGCATCAGAGGATGATGAGAAACTCAGTTTTGACAAAGAACATCGTTCATTACTGAAATGCTCTAATTGAGCTGTTAGAATGTCAGAAACAAGCTTTCTGAGCTGAAAACTGCATTTTTTGACAAAGTGCATCAGAGGATGATGACAAACTCAGTATGGACAAAGAACACTGTTCATTACTAAAATGCTCTAATTGAGCTGTTAGAATGTCAGAAACAAACTTTCTGAGCTGAAAACTGCATTTTGTGACAAAGTGCATCAGAGGATGATGAGGAACTCAGTTTGACAAAGAACACAGTTCATTACTAAAAAGCTCTAATTGAGCTTTTAGAATGTCAGAAACAAGCTTTTTGAGCTGAAAACTGCATTTTGTGAGAAAGGCAAGCAGAGGATGATGAGAAACTCAGTTTTGACAAAGACAGTTCATCACTGAAATGCTCTAATTGAGCTGTTAGAATGTCAGAAACAAGCTTTCTGAGCTGAAAAATGCATTTTGTCAGAAAGTGCATCAGAGGATGATGAGAAACTCAGTTTTGACAAAGAACCCACTTCATTATTGAAATGCTCTAATTGAGCTGTTAGAATGTCAGAAACAAGCTTACTGAGCTGAAAAATGCATTTTGTCAGAAAGTGCATCAGAGGATGATGAGGAACTCAGTTTTGACAAAGAACACTGTTCATTACTGAAATGCTCTAATTGAGCTGTTAGAATGTCAGAAACAAGCTTTCTGTTTTGACAAAGAACACTTTTCATTATTGAAATTGTCACACGATAAAGAGGAATCCAAAGGCAGAGATGATAATTAACAGTCTTTTAATGAATGAACAAACAAAGGCAGTCTGTCGTAGAATCACACAGCACTGGGGAAAAATAACACAAAAAGGAGATCCGACTCCCGTAACGGCGAATATGGAACAAAGCTGTCAAGCGGTACAGCACAGGCGTCACAGACAGGGAGAACCGCGGGGTTCAACAGCAGATACAGCCAGAGACAGAGGATACCTGGCGTCAGACAGTTCCAAACAAGACAAGGCAGGGTTAGGTTAGTTTCTTACATAACATGTCACAGACAAGACGGCTGAAGCAGTAGTTACGTATGACGCAAAGCAATAATCCGACAAGGAATCTAGCAGAGCAAACACAAGATAAAGGGAAGGCACTTAAGGGTAAAGTGAAAACAGGTGATCAACAAGTAAATCAGCGCGATCGCTGATTGCAATGATGAACAGGTGCATGAAGAAAGAGAGTGAGAAAGTGAAATACTAGAAAGCTAAAAAGTGGTGTGTGAATAAAAGGGAAGAGAAAACCTGACTCATGACAGGACCCCTCCCGCAACGAGCGCCCCTAGGCGCTCGGGGAAGGAGCCTGACGGGACCGGTAGAAGTCATCAATAAGCGAGCGGTCCAGGACATCCCGGGCAGGAATCCACCGCCTCTCCTCAGGACCGTACCCCTCCCAGTCCACCAAAAACTGGTGACCCCGCCCCCTAGGACGAACGTCGAGGAGTCTACGGACTCTGTAAATAGAGGCCCCCTCGTCAATGGGAGGAGGGGGAGCGGAGGGACGGGCAGGCGCACGAACAACGGGTTTAATGCAAGAAACGTGAAAAACTGGATGAACACGCCGCAACTGACCGGCCAGTCTGAGTTTAACAGCGACTGGACTGATGATCTTAACAATAGAAAAGGGTCCAATAAAACGAGGCATGAGCTTGCGCGAAGTCTCCTGAATAGGCAAATTGCGAGTGGATAACCACACTCTCTGTCCGCAAACATATCTAGGGGATCGAACTCTGCGGCGATTGGCGGCTCGACGAGTACGTTCCCTAGTTTGACATAAGGCAGACCTAACCCTCCTCCAGGTACGCTTGCATCTTTGCATAAAGACTTCGACGGACGGAACAGAGACCTGAGCCTCTTGCACGGAAAAAATAGGCGGCTTGTAACCAAGGCAACCCTCAAATGGGGATAACCCTGTAGCGGATGATGGGAGAGAATTATGGGCATATTCAGCCCAGGCCAACTGATCGCACCAAGAAGCCGGGTTCTGAGAGGAAAGACTACGCAACATGCGACCCAGAATCTGATTAGTCCTTTCGGCCTGCCCATTGGTCTGTGGATGGAATCCTGACGACAGACTGGGGGAAGCCCCTATCTGGCGATAGAACTCCCTCCAGAACACAGAAGTGAATTGAGGACCTCTGTCCGACACGATGTCTATAGGGAGGCCATGGATCTTGAAGACATGATCCACCATAATCTGGGCGGTCTCCTGAGCGGACGGTAACTTGGGAAGCGGAATAAAGTGTGCAGCCTTGGAAAAACGGTCAACGACGGTGAGAACGACCGTATTCCCAGCCGAGGGAGGGAGCCCGGTAATAAAATCCAACGCAATATGAGACCAGGGACGTGAAGGAACGGGGAGAGGTCTGAGAAGGCCCGCCGGAGGACAGTTACTAGACTTGGTCTGAGCGCAGATAGGACAAGCCGCAACAAAACGCCGAATATCGCGCTCGCGAGTGGGCCACCAAAATCTCTGACGAATAGCCGCTAGCGTACCTCTTACACCAGGGTGAGCGACTAATTTAGAGGAATGACCCCACCGAAGAACCGTAGTACGAGCAGTCACAGGTACAAACAAAACTCCCTCAGGAGCGCGAGGTGGTCTCTTGGTGTTTGAAAGAGCACGCTTAACCGTTTGTTCCACCCCCCAGACGGCTGCCCCGACCACACAGTGCTGAGGTAAAATCACCTCGTCGGTCGAGGACCCCGCCGAGAGATCGAATTGCCGAGAAAGAGCGTCAGGCTTCTGGTTCTTGGAACCAGGTCTAAAAGAAATGGAAAAGTCAAAACGATCGAAAAATAATGCCCAACGAGCCTGACGAGCGTTAAGGCGTTTAGCAGAGCGAATGTACTCCAAATTGCGGTGATCCGTCCAGACAATAAATGGTACACCGGCTCCTTCAAGCCAGTGTCGCCACTCACCAAGCGCCAGACGGATCGCCAAGAGTTCACGGTTACCCACGTCGTAGTTGCGCTCCGCAGTCGAAAGACGATGGGAATAAAACGCGCACGGGTGGACCTTATTATCCTGGGAGCGTTGCGACAAGATAGCTCCTACCCCAACATCGGAGGCGTCAACCTCAACTATAAACTGCCGTTTCGGATCAGGAGTGGTCAGGATGGGCGCAGAGGTAAAGAGCCTCTTTAGACGGTCAAACGCATCCTGAGCAGCTTCTGACCAAGCAAACCTGGTCTTGGACGAGGTGAGCGCAGTAAGGGGGGCGGCAACCTGGCCAAAGTTCCGAATAAAGCGCCGGTAAAAATTCGCAAACCCCAGAAACCTCTGAAGTGCAACCCTCGAAACAGGGACAGCCCAATCTAGAACCGCTCGAACCTTCTCAGGGTCCATACTAATCCCCTCCGTAGAAACAACCGAACCGAGAAAGGTTACTGATTGGGTGTGAAAGACGCATTTCTCAGCTTTAATGAATAAGCGATTCTCCAATAAGCGCTGCAGGACACGGCGAACATGTTGAACGTGCACTTGGAGAGATGGAGAAAAAATTAAGATGTCATCCAAGTAGACGAACACGAAAACGTTTAGCATGTCCCTTAAGACATCGTTTATTAATGCTTGAAAAACAGCGGGGGCGTTGACTAACCCGAAAGGCAGAACCCGATATTCAAAGTGACCGACAGGCGTGTTGAACGCTGTCTTCCACTCGTCTCCCTCCTTGATGCGCACCAAATGGTAAGCGTTGCGCAAGTCTAACCTAGTAAAAATCCTTGCGCCCTGTAGGATCTCGAACGCCGACGACATAAGAGGCAAGGGATAACGGTTCTTGACTGTTATGTCGTTCAGCCCACGATAGTCGATACAAGGACGCAACGACCCATCTTTCTTTTTTACAAAGAAAAACCCAGCACCGGCGGGGGACGAAGAGGGAGCAATAAGACCCGCGTTGAGAGACTCTGTGAGATATCTCTCCAGCGCTTCTCGTTCGGGTGCCGAAAGAGAGTACAGTCTACCGCGGGGAGGTGTGGTGCCAGGGAGGAGCTCGATGGAACAGTCGTATGGACGGTGAGGCGGTAAGGACACCGCCCGCGACCGACTGAAAACCGCCCGCAGATCATGGTACTCCTCCGGGACTCCAGACAAATCATCATCCTCTTCCTGAAACAGAGAAACAGAAGGCACAGGAGAAATAGCGGAAACCAGACAATTCACATGACACCCCTTAACCCAGTCAATCTGAGGATTATGCTGGATAAGCCAGGGATGACCTAAAACAATGGGGGTAAAGGGTGACTGAAACACAAAAAAAGAAACTGTCTCTTGATGATTGCCGGAAACAGTGAGACTAACCGGACTGGTGATGCGACGAACTGAAGTGAGCTCTCTGCCATCCAGCGCAACGACAGAGGTAATATCCTTTAAATCAACAATGGGAATCTTGTGTTCACGTGCCCACCTCTCATCGATAAAATTGCCCTCCGCACCAGAGTCAATGAGAGCAAGTCCAGTAACAGAGAGACCAGCCCAACGTAGAACAGCAGAGATTGTGGTTCGAGACCTGGGTGATGAGGAGATTACAGAAGCGCTCACCAGTATTCCTCCGTCTACTAGCGAGCTCTGGCTTTTAAACTGCAGGATGAAGCAAAGTGACCAGCCGTACCACAGTAAAGGCAGAGACGGTTAAGAATTCGCTGCTGTCGTTCCTCCGAAGAGATGCGCACGCCCCCCAGCTGCATGGGCTCGGCCTCAGACAGGTTCTGGCCGGGAGTAGTTACAGAAGGAAGGGTCTCACGTGGTGTGGAATAGGGAGGACGAACTCGACGCCTCTGCTCGAAGCACTTGTCCAGACGGATGGCCAGATCGAGCCGAGCAGGCGACCCCCGCGCGTAGATCTCCTCCTTAAGGTCTAAATTCAACCCCTCTAGAAAGCGAGCTGTTAGTGCAGGCTCATTCCACTCACTTGTAGTAGCTAGAGTCCGAAACTCTATAGCGAAGTCAGCTACTGATCTCCTGCCTTGACGTAGAACAGTTAGAAGACGTGAGGCCTCACTGCCGAAGACAGACCTATCAAAGACCTTGACCATCTCTTCCTTGAAAAGAGTGTATCCGCTACAGCAAGCAGACTTCGCCTCCCAAACCGAGGTACCCCACTCGCGTGCTCGTCCCGTGAGGAGAGAGAGAACATAAGCAACTCGAGCACGATCCTCTGCATACGTCTGGGGCTGAAGAGAGAAGACAACCTCACATTGTATGAGAAAAGCTCTGCACTCCGTAGGCTCCCCGGCATAACAGGAGGGATTGTTAATTCGCGGCTCAGGAAGCAGCTGGCGGCTGTGAGAAGTGGCAGGCTCCTGGTGTAAAAGACGTAACCGGGCCGACAGATCAGACACCTGAGCAGAGAGACTCCCAACGGCCTGAAGAGCGGCGGCCAACTCCTCGTCATGTCTACCAAGCATAGCTCCCTGGATCTCGATCGCCGCCCGGACGGGCATTTCCTCTGCTGGATCCATGTCTGGTCGGATTATTCTGTCACACGATAAAGAGGAATCCAAAGGCAGAGATGATAATTAACAGTCTTTTAATGAATGAACAAACAAAGGCAGTCTGTCGTAGAATCACACAGCACTGGGGAAAAATAACACAAAAAGGAGATCCGACTCCCGTAACGGCGAATATGGAACAAAGCTGTCAAGCGGTACAGCACAGGCGTCACAGACAGGGAGAACCGCGGGGTTCAACAGCAGATACAGCCAGAGACAGAGGATACCTGGCGTCAGACAGTTCCAAACAAGACAAGGCAGGGTTAGGTGAGTTTCTTACATAACATGTCACAGACAAGACGGCTGAAGCAGTAGTTACGTATGACGCAAAGCAATAATCCGACAAGGAATCTAGCAGAGCAAACACAAGATAAAGGGAAGGCACTTAAGGGTAAAGTGAAAACAGGTGATCAACAAGTAAATCAGCGCGATCGCTGATTGCAATGATGAACAGGTGCATGAAGAAAGAGAGCGAGAAAGTGAAATACTAGAAAGCTAAAAAGTGGTGTGTGAATAAAAGGGAAGAGAAAACCTGACTCATGACAGAAATGCTCTGATTGAGCTGTTAGAATGTCAAAAACAAGCTTTCTGAGAGAAAACTTCATTTTGTGAGAAAGTGCATCAGAGAATGATAATGAGAAACTCAGTTTTGACAAAGAACACAGTTCATTATTGAAATGCTCTAATTGAGCTGTTAGAATGTCAGAAACAAGCTTACTGAGCTGAAAAATGCATTGTGTCAGAAAGTGCATCAGAGGATGATGAGAAACTCAGTTTTGACCAAGAATACTCTTCATTACTGAAATGCTCTAATTGAGCTGTTAGAATGTCAGAAACAAGCTTACTGAGCTGAAAAATGCATTTTGTCAGAAAGTGCATCAGAGGATGATGAGAAAATCAGTTTTGACAAAGAACACTGTTCATTACTGAAATGCTCTAATTGAGCTGTTAGAATGTCAGAAAAAAGCTTTCTCAGCTGAAAACTGCATTTTCTGAGAAAGTGCATCAGGGGATGATGAGAAAGTCAGTTTTGACAAAGAACACTGTTCATAACTGAAATGATCTAATTGAGCTGTTAGAATGTCAGAAACAAGCTTTCTGAGCTGAAAACTGCATTTTCTGAGAAAGTGCATCAGGGGATGATGAGAAAGTCAGTTTTGACAAAGAACACTGTTCATATCTGAAATGATCTTATTGAGCTGTTAGAATGTCAGAAACAAGCTTATTGAACTGAAAACTGCATTTTGTGAGAAAGTGCATCAGAGGATGATGAGAAACTCAGTTTTGACAAAGAACACAGTTCATTATTGAAATGCTCTAATTGAGCTGTTAGAATGTCAGAAGCAAGCTTTCTGAGCTGAAAACTGCATTTTCTGAGAAAGTGCATCAGAGGATGATGAGAAACTCAGTTTTGACAAAGAATACTCTTCATTACTGAAATGCTCTAATTGAGCTGTTAGAATGTCAGAAACAAGCTTACTGAGCTGAAAAATGCATTTTGTCAGAAAGTGCATCAGAGGATGATGAGAAAATCAGTTTTGACAAAGAACACTGTTCATTACTGAAATGCTCTAATTGAGCTGTTAGAATGTCAGAAAAAAGCTTTCTCAGCTGAAAACTGCATTTTCTGAGAAAGTGCATCAGGGGATGATGAGAAAGTCAGTTTTGACAAAGAACACTGTTCATAACTGAAATGATCTAATTGAGCTGTTAGAATGTCAGAAACAAGCTTTCTGAGCTGAAAACTGCATTTTCTGAGAAAGTGCATCAGGGGATGATGAGAAAGTCAGTTTTGACTAAGAACACTGTTCATATCTGAAATGATCTTATTGAGCTGTTAGAATGTCAGAAACAAGCTTATTGAACTGAAAACTGCATTTTGTGAGAAAGTGCATCAGAGGATGATGAGAAACTCAGTTTTGACAAAGAACACAGTTCATTATTGAAATGCTCTAATTGAGCTGTTAGAATGTCAGAAGCAAGCTTTCTGAGCTGAAAACTGCATTTTCTGAGAAAGTGCATCAGAGGATGATGAGAAACTCAGTTTTGACAAAGAACACAGTTCATTACTAAAATGCTCTAATTGAGCTGTTAGAATGTCAGAAACAAGCTTTCTGAGCTGAAAACTGCATTTTGTGACAAAGTGCATTAGTGGATGATGAAAAACTCATTTTTGACAAAGAACAATGTTCATTACTAAAATGCTCTAATTGAGCTGTTAGAATGTCAGAAACAAGCTTTCTGAGCTGAAAACTGCATTTTGTGAGAAAGTTTATCAGAGGATGATGACAAACTCAGTTTTGACAAAGAACACTGTTCATTACTGAAATGCTCTAATTGAGCTGTTAGAATGTCAGAAACAAGCTTTCTGAGCTGAAAACTGCATTTTGTGACAAAGTGCATCAGTAGATGATGAGAAAGTCAGTTTTGACAAAGAACACAGGTCATTAATAAAATGCTCTAATTGAGCTGTTAGAATGTCAGAAACAAGCTTTCTGAGCTGAAAATTGCATTTTTTGAGAAAGTGCATCAGAGGATAATGAGAAATTCAGTTTTGACAAAGAAGACAGTTCATCACTGAAATGCTCTAATTGAGCCGTTAGAATGTCAGAAACAAGCTTTCTGAGCTGAAAACTGCATTTTCTGACAAAGTGCATCAGTGGATGATGAGAAAGTCTGTTTTGACAAAGAACACTGTTCATTACTAAAAAGCTCTAATTGAGCTTTTAGAATGTCAGAAACAATCTTTTTGAGCTGAAAACTGCATTTTGTGAGAAAGGCAATCAGAGGATGATGAGAAACTCAGTTTTGACAAAGAAGACAGTTCATCACTGAAATGCTCTAATTGAGCTGTTAGAATGTCAGAAACAAGCTTTCTGAGCTGAAAAATGCATTTTGTCAGAAAGTGCTCAGAGGATGATGATAAACTCAGTTTTGACAAAGAACACAGTTCATTTTAGAAATGCTCTGATTGAGCTGTTAGAATGTCAAAAACAAGCTTTCTGAGTGATACTTCATTTTGTGAGAAAGTGCATCAGAGGATGATAATGAGAAACTCAGTTTTGACAAAGAACACAGTTCATTATTGAAATGCTCTAATTGAGCTGTTAGAATGTCAGAAGCAAGCTTTCTGGGCTGAAAACTGCATTTTTTGACAAAGTTCATCAGTGGATGATGACAATGTCAGTTTTGACAAAGAACACTGTTCATTACTAAAATGCTCTAATTGAGCTGTTAAAATGTCAGAAACAAGCTTTCTGAGCTAAAAACTGCATTTTGTGACAAAGTTCATCAGTGGATGATGAGAATGTCAGTTTTGACAAAGAACACTGTTCATTATTGAAATGCTCTAATTGAGCTGTTAGAATGTCAGAAACAAGCTTACTGAGCTTAAAAATGCATTTTGTCAGAAAGTGCATCAGAGGATGATGAGAAACTCAGTTTTGACAAAGAACACAGTTCATTATTGAAATGCTCTAATTGAGCTGTTAGAATGTCAGAAACAAGCTTACTGAGCTGAAAAATGCATTTTGTCAGAAAGTGCATCAGAGGATGATGAGAATGTCAGTTTTGACAAAGAACACTGTTCATTACTAAAATGCTCTAATTGAGTTCGTAGAATGTCAGTTTTGACAAAGAACACTGTTCATTACTGAAATGCTCTAATTGATCTGTTAGAATGTCAGAAACAAGCTTTCTGGGCTGAAAACTGCATTTTTTGACAAAGTTCATCAGTGGATGATTAGAATGTCAGTTTTGACAAAGAACACTGTTCATTACTAAAATGCTCTAATTGAGCTGTTAGAATGTCAGAAACAAGCTTTCTGAGCTAAAAACTGCATTTTGTGACAAAGTTCATCAGTGGATGATGAGAATGTCAGTTTTGACAAAGAACACTGTTCATTACTAAAATGCTCTAATTGAGCTGTTAGAATGTCAGAAACAAGCTTACTGAGCTTAAAAATGCATTTAGTCAGAAAGTGCATCAGAGGATGATGAGAAACTCAGTTTTGACAAAGAACACTGTTCATTACTGAAATGCTCTAATTGAGCTGTTAGAATGTCAGAAACAAGCTTTCTGTTTTGACAAAGAACACTGTTCATTATTGAAATGCTCTGATTGAGCTGTTAGAATGTCAAAAACAAGCTTTCTGAGTGAAAACTTCATTTTGTGAGGAAGTGCATCAGATGATGATAATGAGAAACTCAGTTTTGACAAAGAACACAGTTCATTATTGAAATGCTCTAATTGAGCTGTTAGAATGTCAGAAACAAGCTTACTGAGCTGAAAAATGCATTTTGTCAGAAAGGGCATCAGAGGATGATGAGAAACTCAGTTTTGACCAAGAATACTTTTCATTACTGAAATGCTCTATTGAGCTGTTAGAATGTCAGAAACAAGCTTACTGAGCTGAAAAATGCATTTTGTCAGAAAGTGCATCAGAGTATGATGAGAAACTCAGTTTTGACAAAGAACATCGTTCATTACTGAAATGCTCTAATTGAGCTGTTAGAATGTCAGAAACAAGCTTTCTGTTTTGACAAAGAACACTGTTCATTATTGAAATGCTCTGATTGAGCTGTTAGAATGTCAAAAACAAGCTTTCTGAGTGAAAACTTCATTTTGTGAGGAAGTGCATCAGATGATGATAATGAGAAACTCAGTTTTGACAAAGAACACAGTTCATTATTGAAATGCTCTAATTGAGCTGTTAGAATGTCAGAAACAAGCTTACTGAGCTGAAAAATGCATTTTGTCAGAAAGGGCATCAGAGGATGATGAGAAACTCAGTTTTGACCAAGAATACTTTTCATTACTGAAATGCTCTATTGAGCTGTTAGAATGTCAGAAACAAGCTTACTGAGCTGAAAAATGCATTTTGTCAGAAAGTGCATCAGAGTATGATGAGAAACTCAGTTTTGACAAAGAACATCGTTCATTATTGAAATGCTCTAATTGAGCTGTTAGAATGTCAGAAACAAGCTTTCTGAGCTGAAAACTGCATTTTCTGACAAAGTCCATCAGTGGATGATGAGAAAGTCTGTTTTTACAAAGAACACTGTTCATTACTAAAAAGCTCTAAATGAGCTGTTAGAATGTCAGAAACAAGCTTTTTGAGCTGAAAACTGCATTTTGTGAGAAAGTGCATCAGAGGATGATGAGAAATTCAGTTTCGACAAAGAAGACAGTTCATCACTGAAATGCTCTAATTGAGCTGTTAGAATGTCAGAAACAAGCTTTCTAGGATGAAAAATGCATTTTGTGACAAAGTGCATCAGTGGATGATGAGAAACTCAGTTTTGACAAAGAACACTGTTCATTACTGAAATGCTCTAATTGAGCTGTTAGAATGTCAGAAACAAGCTTATTGAGCTGAAAACTGCTTTTTCTGACAAAGTTCATCAGAGGATGATGAGAATGTCAGTTTTGACAAAGAACACTGTTCATTACTGAAATGCTCTAATTGAGCTGTAAGAATGTCAGAAACAAGCTTTCTGAGCTGAAAACTGCATTTTGTGACAAAGTGCATCAGTAGATGATGAGAAACTCAGTTTTGACAAAGAACACAGGTCATTAATAAAACGCTCCAATTGAGCTGTTAGAATGTCAGAAACAAGCTTTCTGAGCTAAAAACTGCATTTTGTGACAAAGTTCATCAGAGGATGATGAGAAATTCAGTTTAGACAAAGAAGACAGTTCATTACTAAAATGCTCTAATTGAGCTGTTAGAATGTCAGAAACAAGCTTTCTGAGCTGAAAATTGCATTTTTTTAAAAGGGCATCAGAGGATGATGAGAAATTCAGTTTTGACGTAGAAGACAGTTCATCACTGAAATGCTCTAATTGAGCCGTTAGAATGTCAGAAACAAGCATTCTGAGCTGAAAATTGCATTTTTTGACAAAGTTCATCAGTAGATGATGAGAATGTCAGTTTTGACAAAGAACACTGTTCATTACTGAAATGCACTAATTGAGCTGTTAGAATGTCAGAAACAAGCTTTCTGAGCTGAAAACTGCATTTTGTGACAAAGTGCATCACTAGATGATGAGAAAGTCAGTTTTGACAAAGATCACAGGTCATTAATAAAATGCTCTAATTGAGCTGTTAGAATGTCAGAAACAAGCTTTCTGAGCTGAAAACTGCATTTTGTGAGAAAGTGCATCATAGGATGATGAGAAAGTCAGTTTTGACAAAGAAGACAGTTCATCACTGAAATGCTCTAATTGAGCTGTTAGAATGTCAGAAACGTCTCGGGTTACTTGCTGTAACCCTGTTCCCTGAAAAAGCGGGAACGAGATGCTGCGTTTCAAACGCTATGGGAGAACGTCTTTGTTTGACCGGTTGTGAAGCACGTGTGTCAAACACGCCAAAAATTCTTTTGGCTTTAAATAACCTCGGCAGGTAATTTGGTTAATTACACCAACACCTGCAGGTTATAAATACGCATGGCGCGAACGCGTCTTCAGGTTCCAATATTGTCTGAAAGGACGTCCGGCACGCCTACAGTGCGGCATTGAGGCGCAGCATCTCGTTCCCGCTTTTTCAGGGAACAGGGTTACAGCAAGTAACCCGAGACGTTCCCTATCAAAAGCTACACTTGATGCTGCGTTTCAAACGCTATGGGAACGAGAATACCAACGCCGCCGCACTGGAGGTGTCTGGACCCCCCAAGGTTGTGTGGTATGTGTGCACAAGCCAAGAGAAGGCATCAGACGTGACTCTGGGATGTAGACTCCAGGACTTGTGAGCCTGGAGTAGCGTGGACATCCAGACTATAAAATCTGACAAATGTGTGCGGAGAGGACCAGCCCGCCGCATCACACACTTGCTGCAAGGGGACACCTCTTGCTAAGGCCATAGAAGATGAAACCCCCCTTGTTGAATGGGCTCTGATACCCAGAGGTGAAGTTTGGCCTCGCGCCTCATAGGCCAGAGCAATAGCATCCCTTACCCAATGTGACATTGTTTGCCTGGTGGCAGCCGCCCCTTTGTTGCGGCTCCCATAACATATGAAAAGCTGCTCCGATTTACGCCACTGGCTAGTGCGGTGGATGTAATTCTGAAGAGCACGTACTGGAAACAGTAGGTGTAATCGTTCCTGCTCCGACGTCGTGAACGGCGGAGGACAGAAGGCCTCAAGAACAACCGGATGCACGGTGGAGAACGGAACTTTAGGCAGATAACTCGGGTGAGGATGCAGAATAGCTTTGACCATCCCAGGGGCAAATATTAAGCAGGACGGTGTGGTCGAGAGCGCCTGCAAATCTCCAATTCTCTTAAGAGAGGTGATTGCCATTAGAAAAACCATCTTAAAGGTCAGAAGCCTAATAGGTGCTGACTCCATAGGTTCAAAAGGGGCGCTAACCAGACCCTCGAGCACTATTGCTAAGTCCCATGATGGAACAGTCCGTCTAGAAGGAGGCATTAGCCGCCTCGCTCCACGAATAAAGCGGGCGACTAAAGGGTGTTTTCCCACAGAAACCCCATCAATCGGGGCATGGCAAGCCGAAATAGCGGCCACATAAACCCTGAGAGTACCGGGGCTTGTCCCTGCGGACAGTTTCTCTTGCAGAAACTCCAGCACTGAAACAATCTGGCAGTGAATTGGGTCTGCATGGTGTACCATACACCATCTTTCAAAAACGCTCCATCTAAGGGCGTAGCTCCTTCTAGTGGAGGGAGCCCTAGCACTTAAAATAGTCTCTATTACATCAGGCGGAAGCCCTGAACCTCTCAGTTGGTGCCCTTCAGGGGCCAGACATGGAGGTTCCACAGCTCAGGATGGGGATGAAACACAGTCCCTTGTGCCTGAGACAAAAGATCTCTCCTGACTGGGATCGCCCATGCCGTGTCGTCGAGGAGGGATATTAGGTCCGAAAACCAAATTCTGGTTGGCCAACGGGGAGCTATCAATAAGAGACGACACCCCTGTTGACGGACCTTCGCTAGGACTCCCGGGAGCAGAGCTATCGGAGGATATGCATAAAGACGCAGTCTGGGCCACGTGTGGGCCATCGCGTCCAGACCCAGGGGAGCTGGATGACTCAGAGAGAAGAAGAGGGGACATTGTGCTGTCTCCTGTGTAGCAAAGAGGTCCACCTCTGCTTCGTAAAATCTTTCCCAGATTTGTCTCACTATCTCGGGGTGGAGTTTCCATTCCCCGTTCGTCACAGCTTGTCTGGACAGAAAGTCTTCTCCCACATTCATATGCCCCGGGATGTGAATCGCTCTGAGGGACAGGAATTTGCCCTCTGCCCAGGGCTGGATCTGCTGGGCCAATTTGTTCAGGTGGCGCGACCGCAGCCCACCCTGGTGATTTATGTACGAGACTACTGAAGTGTTGTCCACCCGCACTAGGACATGGTAGCCTCGTAACTGCCGGAGGAAGTATTTCAGGGCCAGAAATACAGCCATCATTTCTAGGCAATTTATGTGCCAATCGAGAAGATGACCTCTCCAGATCCCTTGGGCTGGACGGCCATCTAAAACCGCACCCCAACCCGTGAGGGAAGCGTCTGTCGTTAACATCCTGCGACGACAACACGGACCGAGAGTGGGACCTAGAGTCAGAAACCGAGATCTGAACCACATAGAAAGGGTGCGAAGCCCCTGGCGCGTCACCCTTATTTGCCTCTGGGGGTTGGCCCTTGGATGAAACCCCCTGGCTCTGAGCCACAACTGAAACGGTCTCATATGCAGGAGGCCCAGAGGTATTACTGTGGAAGCCGCCGCCATGAGATCTAGAACTCTTTGAAAGTGATGATTTGTCACTCTCTGGCCTAACCTGATGCTCCTCAGGGTGTTCTGAATGGATTCGACACGTGCAGGTGACAGTTGTGCCTGCATTGCAATCGAGTCCCATATAACCCCCAGATATTTGTATTCTGTGTAGGGGAAAGAACGCTCTTCTTGACGTTGAGTCTTAACCCGAGAGTCTCGAGATGAACTAGGACGACATCCCGATGTCGAAGCGCTAGCTCCCGAGACTGAGCTAAAATCAGCCAGTCGTCTATGTAATTCAAAATGCGGATGCCCTGGAGTCGCAGAGGAGCCAGAGCTGCATCCATGCACTTTGTGTATGTGCGGGGTGACAAGGCTAGGCCGAATGGAAGAACCCGATACTGGTAAGCTTCGCCCCCGAAAGCGAACCTCAGGAATTTCCTGTGTTGTGGCAAGATCTCTATGTGAAAGTATGCGTCTTTGAGATCGATCGTCACGAACCAGTCGTGACACTGAATTTGAGACACAATCATCTTGATTGTCAACATTTTGAACTTGTGTGTCTTTAGGTAGCGGTTCATTCCGCGAAGATCTAGAATTGGACGCAACCCCCCATCCTTCTTGGGAACTAGAAAATACCGGCTGTAATAGCCTGACATTCTGTCTGATAGGGGAACACGTTCTATGGCCCCTTTGTACAGCAGAGCTTGTAACTCTTGTGTCAACAGATGTGCTCGCTCCGGTTGGACGGAAGTGGAGACCACTCCGTTGAAACGCGGAGGACGATATGCAAATTGAATTCTGTAGCCTTTGGCAATAGTTCTTTCCACCCATGGAGAGATACCCGGCAGTAGTTTCCACGCTGCCAGCTTCTCTGAAAGGGGTATAAGTGTTGACACTTCCTCTAGTTGGGGGGATGCCAGACGTTCGGCGTCCTGAATCATGGCAGGAGACGACCGAACATTTAGCATTTTTGAGACCGCCAATCCCTGAAATGCCGGTGGCGGCGGAGATTGCAAAGCGGCCCTGTGAGGGTGCCGAAGAGGAGCCTCTAATTTCTCTTGGAATTGTAAGCATCCCTCCCTGGGGGGGTACACCCCCACAGTCCCAGGCACACTCATCTCAGGACCTCTTCTTCTTAGAGGAGATGGACTGCCTCAGGTCCGGCCTCCCCGAGGTGGCCTGAGGGGCACGGTGGGCCGCTCCCCTGCCTCTTTGAGGGGGGGCGCGACTCGCCACACTCTGCCTGACGATATCACGTCTCAGGTAGACCGGACCCACCCGAGACTGTGTGCCTGGCCGGGACTGGGGAACTGGTCCAGAGTGGGTGGCCGACACTTCAGACGCTTGAGCACGACGGGGGAGTCTCGACTCCCGGAACCTGGTGACTACGGTATTAACCGCATCACCAAACAGTCCAGAAGGCGAGATCGGGGCATCAAGGAGGAACGCACGGTCCCGGTCCCTGATGCCCGTGAGGTTCAACCACAGGTGTCTCTCCGTGGTTACCAACGCAGCCATAGAACGGCCGATGGCACGGGCCGTCTGCTTGGTCGCACGGAGAGACAAATCTGTGGCCCGGCGTAGTTCTGAGAACGCTGTTTCATCTATCACCCCGTCAGTGCTCACGTCATGCAGCAGGTCAGCCTGATATGCCTGCAGAACCGCCATGGTGTGCAGGGCAGCACCAGCCTGACCGGCTGCCTGAAAAGCCTTCCCCACTAGCGCAGATGTAACCCTGCAAGGCTTGGTAGGGAGAGAAGGCTTTTTCAATGATGATGATGTCCCAGGGGAGAGATAACTTGCCAGTGTCTCTTCCACACGGGGCACCATCGTATAGTCGAATAAATCGACGTTGACGGCACGAAAACACGGGAGGAATGAGGTCTCTGCCATGACCGAGAAATCTCGGCGTGGAGATCCTCAAAAAATGGGAGAGCCCGACTTTTGGGCTCCTCCCCTTGGCCACCCGACAGATATCTGTCGTCTAACTTTGAGTGTTTGGGGATCTCTTGTTCCTGCGGCCAGTCGAGGTTTAGACGGTCGACTGCATTTGTCACCGCCCCGAGCAGCTCATCTAACGCTTTTGCGTCGCGAGAGGAACGCCCCGAGGCGGCGCTCTCCAAGCCCGCAGAAACAAGAGATGCCTCGTCCTCCGCCCGATCCGAAGAAGTGTCGAGGCACGCTTCGGAAGCGGACGCGAGGACGTCGCGGCTCGGCGAGTGCACGGGAGAAACGGCTTCCGTCTCCCGTGCCTCGGCTAGATTGAACCGCGAACCCCAGCTCGGGGGAGAGACGGCTCGATCGCTCTTAAAGAATGAGCGCCTAGCACGGAGAACCTGGATGTCGAACACATCACAGAGTTCGCACTGTCCCTCCAGTCCCATGGTGGCATGATCAACCCCCAAACACTCAAAACAGAATTCATGTCTATCCAGTTCGTCCAGCTGCCTCTGACACGGAGGCACACATTTCCGTTCTGGACTAGACATGATCCTTTATTTCAATTCTTAACTTAAAGAAAACTTTGCTTTAGCTTTCGCTATGCTTTCACTTAAGTTTCGCTTTTCTTTCACTTAAGTTTCGCTTTGCTTTCACTTTAGTTTCGTTTTGCTCTCACACGCACACATGCATACAATGCGGTCAAACAAAAGAACCTGAAGACGCGTTCGCGCCATGCGTATTTATAACCTGCAGTCACGCCCGCCGATAGGGGGGGACAAACGGGTCTGTTGTCCCGGGCCCAGGATAGGGGGGGGGGCCCAGAACTGGGCCCTCATTAAATTATGGAATAATTTAAAAAAAATGTTTTAAAATAGGCATATTTGTGGAAAAAAAAATATATTTGACTTGTATAAAGCTTTTTATTTGTTTTCTTCCTAATTGTCCTTAAAATAGTGGTCAAGAACCCCCCCACCCCCAACACAAAAATGGTTTGGCCACTGATCAAAACTTGAAGTTGTCAGTAGATTTGAAGTTCGGTACGCTCAAAATGTCCGGTCAGCACAAGTCCGGTGCTCAGAAAAGGAAAGAAAAGAGAAGAAGAGAAGAAGAAAATAGAGGCCTTAGAGATTTTCTAAACAAATATTTAAAAAAAGGTGGTGACGGTGAAGCTGGAACTAGTGAAGTCAATGTAGAGCAAGGTAAGAAACAGCGCAGCCAACGTTTACGAGCTTTGCAGTGTTAATTTCGTCAGACGAGACGAGACGAAATATGTTCGTCAACGACCTTTTTTTTCATGACTAAGACGAGACGATGACAAGACGGCACCACTGTCCAAAAACGCTGACTAAGACTAAATTAACATGCATTATTGTTGACGAAAAAAGACGAGACGAAAATGTTTTGCATAAAATAAAAACTAGTATAAAATCTCTCTTCATTTTCGTCTACAATCGTCTCTGCTTTTTCATCAGCTGTTACGCCTTTAAAATATTCAGAACATGTTTCGCGGCTTTGCGCTGTTGCTCAAGTTACAGGTCTCATTGTGTGTTCACATCGGGCGCGAATAGCGCGAATGACTTTGTGTTCACATCGAGCGCCAAAGAGGCGTCGAAAACGCGCTATTCGCGAGTAGTTGGACGCTTGAACATTTTGTGTTTACTCGCTTCATTCGCGCGTGAAATTCGCGTCATTCGCGCCGCCTCATTTGCGCTATTCGCGCCGCAAGCGTGTCTGCAAGCGTGTCTATCGCGTCTTTGCATTGACTTAACATGTAAATCACTCACAGAGTCCCTTGAAGACCAAATTCAGCACTTAAAGAAAATATATGGTGCAACTTTTGAAGACGGTCTTGGACCTCTGGACCTACTTAATGCCATATACACAATGGGACTACAGAGCATTTATGGAGACCTGTGTGTCCTGCTGCGTATTTTCCTGTCTCTGCCTGTGACTGTGGCTGGAGGTGAGCGGGCCTTCAGTAAAATGAAGATAATAAAAAACTACTTGCGCTCTAACATGTCACAGGAGAGGCTCAATGGTTTGGCAATGCTCTCCATAGAGCGTCAACTTGCCAAGAAACTGGACTTTAAAGACATCATAGATGATTTTGCCACAAGGAAAGTTCGGCGCATGGCATTTGGAGTTCAAATCTAAACATGTCACACCAGCAGTACCCTAAAATACAATGGTAAATATTCATTTATTTCCTGCTAGAGTCAGAATTCCAATACATATGAAGAGTGTATTTGGCAACAGCTTGTGTAGTTTGTCAATGTTACCCGTTATTGTCAATGCCTGTCACTTGTCTTTTGCAGAGAAAGGTGTGAGGAGAGGAGAGGAAGAGCAGAGGAGAGGAAGAGGAGAGGAACATGAGAGGGAGAGCAGAGGAGAGGAAGAGCAGAGGAGAGGAACATGAGAGGAAGGGCAGAGGAGAGGAACAGGAGAGGAAGAGCAGAGGAGAGGAACATGAGAGGAGAGGAACAGCAGAGGAGAGGAACATGAGAGGGAGAGCAGAGGAGAGGAAGAGCAGAGGAGAGGAACATGAGAGGAAGGGCAGAGGAGAGGAACAGGAGAGGAAGAGCAGAGGAGAGGAACATGAGAGGAGAGGAACCGCAGAGGAGAGGAACATGAGAGGAAGAGCAGAGGAGAGGGAGAGCAGAGGAGAGGAAGAGCAAGGGAAAAGGAGAGATCTGGGCACGGGGGGCCCATCTAAGATTATCTTGTCCCGGGCCCAGGCAAGACTGTCAGCTGGCCTGCCTGCAGGTGTTGGTGTAATTAACCAAATTACCTGCCGAGGTTATTTAAAGCCAAAAGAATTTTTGGCGTGTTTGACACACGTGCTTCACAACCGGTCGAACAAAGACGTTCTCCCATAGCGTTTGAAACGCAGCATCAAGTGTAGCTTTTGATAGGGAACAAGCTTTCTGAGCTGAAAATTGCATTTTGTGACAAAGTGAATCAGTGGATGATGAGAATGTCAGTTTTGACAAAGAACACAGGTCATTAATAAAATGCTCTAATTGAGCTGTTAGAATGTCAGAAACAAGCTTTCTGAGCTGATGTGAGATTCTAGAATCTTGGTCATTGATGGTTCACATGAATCCCATGGTTCCCATGCATGTTCTTGTTACAAGTAACCTATGAGGTTAATATATGTTTCCTTAGATGATATATGCTTCCTTAAAAGGATATATCTCATGGTGTGTTATAAGTGGCACCGACGTATAACCAAGCACTAAGAAATTGTCCTAGACAGGAATAACTAACAATGTGTGATATATGCGCTGTGCAACAATGTGAGGGATTTGAGCCCAAATCTCACTTCCTCTTTTGCATATATATAAACTGAACCCATTTGTAATAAACTTTGACTTTGAGTGAACTGTACTTCGGTGTCTGTTTCATTCTTGGTCCCCGGGCTCGGTTCTTCTGATTGTTCCATCGACTAGACTCATCAACTCGTAAAAGCTATTATCTAGACAAAGTAATAATCTTACAGCTGAAAACTGCATTTTTTGACAAAGTTCATCAGAGCATGATGAGAAATTCAGTTTTGACAAAGAACACAGGTCATTACTAAAATGCTCTAATTGAGCTGTTAGAATGTCAGAAACAAGCTTTCTGAGCTGAAAACTGCATTTTGTTACAAAGTTCATCAGTGGATGATGAGAATGTCAGTTTTGACAAAGAACACTGTTCATTACTAAAATGCTCTAATTGATGTGTTAGAATGTCAGAAACAAGCTTTCTGAACTGAAAACTGCATTTTGTGAGAAAGTGCATCAGAGGATGATAAGAAATTCAGTTTTGAAAAAGAAGACAGTTCATCACTGAAAAGCTCTATTTGAGCTGTTAGAATGTCAGAAACAAGCTTTCTGAGCTGAAAACTGCATTTTGTGACAAAGTGCATCAGAGGATGATGAGAAACTCAGTTTTGACAAAGAACAATGTTCATTACTGAAATGCTCTAATTGAGCTGTTAGAATGTCAGAAACAAGCTTTCTGAGCTGAAAACGTCTCGGTTACGTATGTAACCTCCGTTCCCTGATGGAGGGAACGAGACGTTGTGTCGACAGAATGGGGTTTGACTTGAGAACCTACCTTCTCTGACTGACTTGAACAGGCCAATGAAAATTGGCGAACAAAATTTGCATGCCGGACTCCGCCCCCAGATATCCGGGTATAAAAGGGAGCCGGCGTGCCGCATTCATTCACCTTTTGTGCTGAGGAGCCTGAGGATCTTGCCCCGACTGCTGCAGCGGGCGGCCAGTGTTGTGGCATGAAGGACACAACGTCTCGTTCCCTCCATCAGGGAACGGATGTTACATACGTAACCGAGACGTTCCCTTTCTGTCGGTCTCTCGACGTTGTGTCGACAGAATGGGGTTCCTCGGAAAACGCCACAGCGCTGTGCCGCGTCACAATTCCTCGCGAAGCGACGCTGACTGGCCTGGGCGTGTCAGACGTGAGCGCTTAGCATGAATTGCAACCTTCCAGCGGAAGGGAAGGAGTCCAGAGCTTTCTAAAAAGATGGGAACCCCTTCCACCGGCCGTCACGGACGGCGGCCTAGTTCTCTTAACAGCGAGAAGCCGCCCGGCACCGTAAGGCCACTGGGAAGCGTCATTCCCCCCTGAGGGAACGCGCTACGGAGACCACTTCCTACCGCAGGGAGGAGCTATAGTGAAGATTCACACACGGTCTCACCGGATAGGGGAGAGCACGTGGGAGACATGCAGACACGAGAGGGTGTCGCGAACAGGTGAAGTACACCTGGGAGAGGTCATGGGCCATCGATTGAGAGCCATTCATGAGAAGACAACAGACGGAACCGCCCTGTGGGGGGGTTACTACGTGTGGAGCACTAGGCCTTGTTTGAGTCACTGCTAGAGCTCAGAAACAGGCCAAGGGAGGCAGGGCCGCTCCGCCGGGTCCGCCGCCGAGGAGTGCTTAGTGATGGATGGAAAGCCTACTCTTCACCACGTGGGGGGAAGAGGGGAGGCTACTTAGCGCCGCGTCTCACCTATGGAGGGGCGCTATCGCAGGCGTACGCCCACCGGCTGCCGAACTTACCTGGCGGTGCTCCGTAAGACTCTGGCTGATACCGGTTCCACGCGGAGGCTGTAGAACCTCGCGAAGGTGCTGGGCGTAGCCCAACCCGCAGCTCTACATACGTCTGCCAGAGGGGCGCTCTGAGCCAGTGCCCACGGGAGGCCACACCCCTGGTGGAGTGTGCCCTCACTGCAAGCGGGCACGGGAGATCCTGTGATCGGTAAGCCATTGATGGCGTCCACGATCCATTGCGCCAACCTCTGTTTGGAGACAGCCCTCCCTTGTGCTGACCTCCCAAAACAGACAAAAAAGCTACTCAGAGCTCCAGAAGCTCTGCGTGCGGTCCAGGCAGAGGTGCAGCGTGCGCACTGGACACAACACGGAAGGGGTTGGGTCTTCCTCCCCAGAAGGGAGCGCCTGCAGGTTCACCACCTGGTCCCGAAAGGGAGTGGTGGGAACTTTGGGCACGTAGCCAGGCCGGGGTCTCAGGATAACGTGAGATTGATCAGGCCCGAACTCTAGGCAATCCGTGGCCACGAAAAATGCATGTAATATTAATATTCTCTGGCCCCCTCCCCACTTATCGTGGTGATGAGATACATAGCAGAGTATCATCACTAAATGGCTGGTTGTCTGAGTGGTGCCTGCAGAATGATATTGTTTTTATAAATAACTGGAAGAGTTTTGAGGGCAGACCTGACCTGTTGAAAAGAGATGGTCTCCACCCCTCCTGGGCTGGAGCTTCTCTACTCTCTAGAAATATGGCACATAGTCTTAATGCTAAAACTTGACTCACTGGGGCCCAGGTCAGGGAGCAGACTGAATGGCTTAACCAACGGTCTGCTTGCCGTCTCACGTTGCAGAACACACATAATACACTACATGCGATAATACTTTCTCCCAAACATCATAAAATAGAGACTGTGTCTGTCCCCCGGATTAGTAAACATAAAATAAAGCGTAAACCTCTCAAAGGTAATTTAATTAACGTTAAACTAACTAAACATGAACATAATACAGATAATCAACTGTTACGACTCGGATTGCTAAATATTAGATCTCTCTCTAATAAAGCACTTTTTGTTAACGATATGATAACAGATCATAAAATAGACATGCTCTGTCTCACAGAAACATGGCTAAAGCCAGATGATTATATTGCGTTAAATGAGTCTGTCCCCCAAGATTACTATTATACACACGAGCCTCGCCTAAAAGGCAGAGGGGGAGGTGTTGCTGCACTTTACCGTAACTCTTTTAGCATTTCTCAGAAGTCTAATCCTAAATATAATTCTTTTGAAGTCATGGTACTTGATGCATCAATACCTAATATTAAGGACAAAACATCTTTAAAATTTATTCTGGCTATTGTATATAGGCCTCCAGGGCACCACACAGATTTTATTAAAGAATTTGGTGGGTTCTTATCAGAACTAGTACTGTCTGCAGACAGAGTCCTTGTTGCTGGTGACTTTAACATTCATGTAGATAATGATAACGATGCTTTAGGAATGGCTTTTAAAGACACTCTTAACTCCATTGGCGTTAGTCAACATGTGTCAGGACCTACTCACCTTCGTAATCATACTTTAGATTTAATTTTGTCTTACGGTATAAACGTGGTCGATGTTAAAATCCTTCAGCAGAGCGAAGACATCTCAGATCATTATCTGGTATCATGCTTGCTTCAATACCCAATGGTGGCAAATCAAACTCCAAGTTACAAATATTGTAGAACAATAACTTCGACTACAAAAGGTGCGTTTCTTGATAATTTGTCTGAATTGTCTCAAATCTCTAGCATGAGTAATAACGTTGAAGATCTTGACTTTACTATTGAAAATATTAATGCCACCTTCTCGGAAACGCTAGACATAGTTGCTCCCTTGCGCTTAAAGAAGATTAAAAATGACAGACCGACACCATGGAATAATGAACTCACTCCGGCTCTAAAGAAAGCGGTATGAAAAATGGAGCGCAACTAAGAAAACTAAATTAGAGGTATTTCGTACTGCCTGGAAGGATAGTATTAAAAAATACAGGAAAGCCCTAAAAACGTCTAGATCTGCCTACCTTTCATCACTAATAGAAGAAAACCAGCATAACCCTAGGTTTTTATTTGATACAGTGGCTAAATTAACCAAAAATAAATCGTCAGCGACTTCTGATTCTGTATACCAACATAGCAGTGATGATTTTATGAACTATTTCACAAATAAAATCCAAGATATTCGAGAGAAAATTATAACTATGCAACCAGATGCGAAACCCGCTGAACAAACGACTTACTACAGCACCCCTAAGGAGAAATTACGTTTATTTTCTACTATAGATCACGATGAACTATCGAAAATCATTAGATCATCTAAATCGACTACATGCATGCTAGACCCTATACCTACAAATCTTCTGAAAGAGATGCTCCCAGAAATTATAGATCCTCTACTTAGCATTATTAACTCATCTCTGACATTAGGACATGTGCCTAAAGCATATAAGGTGGCTGTTATAAGGCCCCTTGTCAAAAAACCCCATCTGGACCCTGGAGAACTAGTTAACTATAGACCTATTTCGAATCTACCTTTCTTATCTAAAGTTCTGGAAAAAGTAGTCTCAACTCAAATATGTTCCTTCCTCCAAAGGAATGAGATTAATGAAGATTTCCAGTCTGGATTTAGAGCACATTACAGTACAGAGACTGCTCTGATTAGAGTTACAAATGATCTGTTTATGGCGTCCGACCGAGGTTGTATCTCCTTATTGGTGCTGCTAGATCTTAGTGCTGCATTCGACACCATTGACCACAGCATGCTCCTACATAGACTTGAAAATGATGTCGGTATTAAGGAAATAGCTTTGAAATGGCTTAGATCTTATTTATGCGACCGTTTCCAATATGTAAAAATAAACAATGAGGTATCACGCAAATCGCAAGTCCAGTACGGTGTACCACAGGGCTCAGTACTAGGGCCTATGCTCTTCGCATTATACATGTTACCCCTAGGAGATATAATAAAGCGACACGGAATAAGCTTTCACTGCTATGCTGATGATACGCAACTTTATATTTCCTCGAAGCCTCACGAAACACAGCAATTCCATCGAATAGTGGAATGCATTGTCGATATAAAAAAGTGGATGAGTAGCAATTTTTTATTACTGAACTCGGACAAAACTGAAGTGTTACTTATCGGACCGAAAACCGCCCTACGTAACAACCAAGAATACTGCTTAACTATTGATGGATGTTCCATAAAACCCTCATCTTCAGCTAAGAATCTTGGCTTTATATTCGATAGTACTCTGTCATTTGAGAACCAGGTCGCCAAAACCTGCAAGATTGCGTTTTTCCATCTTAAAAATATATCTAAATTACGTCATATGCTGTCATCATCAGATGCGGAGAAGCTTATACATGCCTTTATGACATCAAGACTAGATTACTGTAATGCACTATTAGGTGGTTGCCCTGCAGGCCTATTACAAAAACTCCAACTGGTCCAAAATGCGGCAGCTCGAGTTCTTACACGTACAAAAAAGTATGAGCATATTAGCCCGGTTCTGTCAACCTTGCACTGGTTACCTATAAAGCATCGCATAAATTTTAAAATCTTGCTTATTACCTATAAAGCCTTGCATGGTTTAGCTCCTCACTACTTGAGAGAACTTCTTACGTATTATAGTCCATCACGTGCACTACGCTCTCAGGCGTCAGGTCAGTTGGTAATACCTAGAATTTCAAAATCAAGTGCAGGCGGCAGATCCTTTTCCTATCTAGCGCCTAAACTTTGGAACAGTCTTCCCTGCAATGTCCGGGAGGCGGACACACTCTGTCAGTTTAAATCTAGACTAAAGACGCATCTTTTTAATCTTGCATACACTACATTATCATAATATATGTATTTCAAAGATCTAGGCTGCACTAGTTAGATCAACCGGAACCAGGGACACTTCCAATAACAACTGATGCATTTGTTGCATCAAAGAGTGCAGAACAGTACTCTACTCTCAGCCAGTCTTGTCTCATTGTTCCAAGGTTACAAGAGCGGAGCGGGCAGGGCGCAATCCATTCCTAGACCTGACAAATGCTGGCCGAAGGAAGTGACGTCCCTACAAAACTTCAGCCACTATTAGATTATTAATGATAATTTTAAATCTAATTTTTTTTTTATTTTCGCCTTGTTGTGCAAGCACTGTTGAGCTTGTGCAGAGGCAGCAGTTTTTGCCAGAGGGGAACTGGAATCCCCTGGTTAGGCCTGGTTTCCCTCCGAGGTTTTTTTCTCCTCCAATGGAGTTTTGGGTTCCTCGCCACCGTTTGCATACTGTTTTGCACTGTTTTGCCTGGCCGGGGGGGCTGCTAGAATTTGGTAGTCTTATTTAATTTAATTAACACTGCATATAGGAATTTATTGTGTGTCTGATATTTGACCTGTGTTTTGAATTCCATAACCTTTTATGTTTTACTTATAGTCATTTTTTCTTGTACAGCTGCTTTGTAACAATGAAAATTGTAAAAAGCGCTATATAAATAAAGCTGACTTGACTTGACTTGACATGTAGGTCCCCTACCCTCTTGGCGAGCGCCACTAGGAGAGCCGTCTTCATCGAGAGACGAGAAAGAGCAGCATCTCCGAGGGGCTCGACGGGGGGCCTCTGGAGGCCCGCCAGGACCACATTGAGGTCCCAAGAGGGAACGGAGCGCGGACGGGCTGAATTCAGCCTCCTCGCGCCCCTCAGGAACCTAATGACCAGGTCGTGCTGTCCCAGAGACTTCCCACTAACTGGTCCGTGATGAGCGGCAATAGCGGCTACATACACCTTCAGCGTGGAAGGGGAGAGATTGCTCTCGAGTCTCGACTGCAGGAAGGACAGCACGCTCCCGATCGAGCATATCCGTGGGTCTTCTCCACGAGAAGAACACCAGGACGAGAAGAGGCGCCACTTCAATGCGTATAACCGCCTCGTGGCCAGGGCCCTAGCCTGAGTAATGGTTTCCACCACCGCTGGGGGTAGACCACTCAGGATCTCCTCGTCCCGTCCAGGAGCCAGACATGGAGGTTCCAGAGGTCTGGTCTCGGAAGCCACAACGTGCCCTTCCCCTGAGAAAGAAGGTCCTTCGTCAGGGGAATCGGCCAGGGGGGAGTTGTCGTCTGGAGCATTAGCTCCGAGAACCAAGTCCGGTTGGGCCAGTAAGGCGCAGCTAGTAGCACTTGATGCTCCTCTTCCCTGACTTTGCACAATACGTGTGCAATGAGGCTCACTGGGGGGAAGGCGTACTTCCGCTTGTCCCGCGGCCAGCTGTGCGCCAGGGCATCCGTGCCGAGGGGGCCCTCGGTCAGGGAGTACCAAAGCGGGCAATGGGTGGTGTCCAGGGAGGCGAACAGGTCCACCTGTGCCTGCCCGAACTGCACCCAAATGAGCTGGACTGCGCGGGGGTGGAGCCGCCACTCTCCGCGGGGCGTCGACTGACGAGAGAGCGCATCGGCTGTCTGGTTCAGGTCGCCCGGGATGTGCGTGGCTAACAGAGACTTCGTCACCTGCTGGCTCCACAGGAGGAGGCGTCGGGCGAGTTGCGATAGCTGCCGTGAACGAATACCACCCTGACGGTTGATATATGCCACGGCAGTCGTGCTGTCCGACCGGACCAGCACGTGCTTGTCCTGCACGAGGGGAAGGAACCTCCTCAGTGCAAGCAGCACCGCTAACAACTCTAGGCGATTGATATGCCAGCGCAGGCGGGGGCCCGTCCAGAGACCCGACACTGCGTGCCCGTTGCACACAGCACCCCAACCCTGCAGGGAGGCGTCTGTCGTCACCACGACGCGCCTCGAAACCTGCCCAAGAGGGACCCCTGTCCACAGAAAGGTCATTGAAGACCACGGGGTTAGGGTGCGCCGGCAGAAGGGCGTGATCGCGACGCGCCTGTTGCCGGTGTGCCACGCACTCCAAGGAACTCTGCTCTGAGGCCAGTGCTGTAGCGGTCTCATGTGCATCAACCCGAGGGGGACCACCCCCGCCGAGGACACCATGTGTCCCAGGAGCCTCTGAAAAAGTTTCAGCGGGACCGCTGGCTGCTGCCTGAAGTTCCTAAGGCAGGTCAGCACTGACTGGGCACGCTCGGAAGAAAGACGTGCAGTCATGGAGACAGAGTCGAGTTCCATACCGAGGAAGATGATGCTCTGCACCGGGGAGAGCTTGCTCTTCTCTCGGTTGACCTGTAATCCCAAATGGTCTAGGTGCCGGAGCACCAGGTCCCTGTGTGTACACAACAGATCTCGCGAGTGCGCCAAGATGAGCCAGTCGTCGAGATAGTTGAGTATGCGCACCCCCTGCTCCCTGAGGGGAGTGTGGGCGGCCTCCACGACCTACGTAAAGACTCGAGGAGACAGGGACAGACCAAATGGGAGGACGCGGTACTGATATGCCTGTCCCTCGAAAGCGAACCGTAGGAACGGCCGGTGACGAGGGAGGATGGACACATGGAAGTACGCATCCTTCAGGTCGATCGCCATGAACCAATCCTGACGCCTGACGGACGTCAGGATGCGCTTCTGCGTTAGCATCCTGAACGGCATCTTGTGTAGGTGCTTGTTCAGGGTACGCAGGTCCAAGATGGGGCGCAGCCCGCCACTTTTCTTGGGGACAATGAAATACGGGCTGTAAAACCCGGAGTACATCTCGGCCAGAGGGACGAGCTCGATCGCCCCCTTCGCCAGAAGGGTAGCGACCTCGGCCCGAAGCACGGGAGCATCTACCCCTCCCACTGAGGTGAAGAGGATGCCCCGAAACTTGGGTGGGCGCTTGGCGAACTGAATCGCATAGCCGAGACGGATCGTTCGCTCTAGCCACCGTGCTGGTCTGGGAAGATTCAACCAGGCTCCCAGGTACCGAGACAGGGGGACCAGAGGTTCGATCTGATTCATTGTCCCCGTGGGGGGTGGTTCGATGGCTGGTAGTACGGCTCCCTCGACGCGGGGGGGGACCCCGGGGAGGAGAGCGGCTCTGCCGAGGTGCCTGACGGGCGACCGCACCGTTTGACACCGTCTGACTTGTGTCTCGCCGAAACACAACGTGGGGTTGCCGAACACCGTCCTGCGGAGGGTGAGAGCGGCTGTAAAAAATACCCAGGGAGAGAGACAGCTCTTTTCGTGAGAATGTGGGCACCAGGCCCTGAAAAGGGCCCGGCTGGTGTTAATGGGACGGGGCAGGTACCGTCCCAATCCGACCCTTCAGCGATGTAGTTTCCTGGGTCGGGCCCGGTGAACTCGATCTCCCTGGGTTCACCCCGTCAGGAACGCTTCTGCTTCCGCGGAGGTTGGTGACGGGACGGTGCTCTCCTCTTCGACGTCCTTCTCCGGGAGGCCGCCTGTGCAGGGGGCGCTGGGGCCGGAGTCTGAGTCGGAGAGGGGCGGGGCTGCTGTGAAGCAGTCGCCCGAAGAGCGAGGTCAGTGGCAGTGCGGAGCTCCTGCATTAGCCCCGGGTCGGACTTTCCCTTGTGCAACTCCTTCAACGCCTTGGCCTGATGGACCTGCAGGATGGCCATGGCGTGAAGAGCCGAGGCAGCTTGACCCGCAGCGTTGTAAGCCTTTGACACCAGCGATGCCGAAAACTTACAAGCCTTGGAAGGGAGCCTTGGTCGATCCCTCCAGGTGGCAGCTGTCTGCGGGCACAAGTGCACCGCGACTGCACGTTCCACCTGTGGGATGGCGACATAGCCCTTAGCTGCCCCGTCATCGAGGGAAGTCAGGGCGACCGAGCCAGTCTGACGCGCACACGCCGAAAAAGGGGGCGTTCCAGGTCCGACTGAGCTCCTCATGCACTTCCGGGAAGAATGGTACCGGCGCCGACCGTGGCTTAGAGTCGCGGCCGGTCCCCAGATACCACGTGTCCAACCGCGAGCGTTGGGGAAGAGGCGGTGCGGTGCACTGCAGCCCAATACTCGCGGCGGCCCGGGAAAGCATGGTTGACATCTCGACGTCCGCTTCATCCTGAGCTCGACCCCCCGGAGGGGGAAGCTCTAAGGAATCGTCGGGGTCGGATGGCAAGAGGTCGCCCTCCGATGCTGCGAGCGACATCTCATCGTCGTCACGTCCCGTGTCCGAGTACGTGACGGGGGAACAAGGCGGCGTACCGCCTTTTCCGGGACGGTCAGACGAGCGAGCAGGGCGTGAACGGTCCGCGAGCCGATGGCTGACGGATTGAGGCTCACGGTAATTCCCCGATCACCCTCGGTGCTCGCCGAAGCGGAAGGCGGGGCTGATGCCACTGCTGCCGCAGAACGGGAAGCACTCGAGGTGGCGGCTGATTCTCGGAAGAACGCAGCTACCCGTGACCGCAACGTCTGAATTACCATCCGCCCGCAGTGCGGGCAAGATGTATCCACAAATGCTGCCTCAGCGTGCTGGAGTCCCAGACACACGAGGCAGACATCGTGTCCGTCCCCTTCCTCGATGAGTGCGCCGCACCCACGAGCACAGCGGGACATGCCACGCTGAAGAAATATTAAGCCCTGAAAAGGGCTTGCTCTTTAGAGAGACGCTTTGGCAGTTGCCGAGACGCCCAGGGGAAGTCACAGGAAAAGGGACAGTCCGCTGCACCACGTCGTAAGACCAGCAACACGTAGATAGTATCTGCAGAGTCGTCAGCATCAGGATGCGAAGGCTCCAAAGAACAAAAGGTGAATGAATGCGGCACGCCGGCTCCCTTTTATACCCGGATATCCGGGGCCGGAGTCCGGCATGCAAATTTCATTCGCCAATTTTCATTGGCCTGTTCAAGTCAGTCAGAGAAGGTAGGTTCTCAAGTCAAACACCATTCTGTCGACACAACGTCGAGAGACCGACAGAAAGGGAACTGCATTTTGTGACAAAGTGCATCAGTAGATGATGAGAAAGTCAGTTTTGACAAAGAAAATAGGTCATTACTAAAATGCTCTAATTGAGCTGTTAGAATGTCAGAAACAAGCTTTCTGAGCTGAAAATTGCATATTTTGACAAAATTCATCAGAGGATGATGAGAAATTCAGTTTTGACAAAGAAGACAGTTCATCACTGAAATGCTCTAATTGAGCTGTTAGAATGTCAGAAAAAAAGCTTTCTAGGCTGAAAACTGCATTTTGTGACAAAGTGCATCAGAGGATGATGATAAACTCAGTTTTGACAAAGAACACTGTTCATTACTGAAATGCTCTAATTGAGCTGTTAGAATGTCAGAAACAAGCTTTCTGAGCTGAAAATTGCATTTTGTGAGAACGTGCATAAGAGGATGATGAGAAATTCAGTTTTGACAAAGAAGACAGTTCATCACTGAAATGCTCTAATTGAGCTATTAGGATGTCAGAAACAAGCTTTCTGAGCTGAAAACTGCATTTTGTGACTAAGTGCATCAGAGTTTGATGAGAAACTCAGTTTTGACAAAGAACACTGTTCATTGCTGAAATGCTCTAATTGAACTGTTAGAATGTCAGAAACAAGCTTTCTGAGCTGAAAACTGCATTTTGTGAGAAAGTGCATCAGAAGATGATGAGAAACTCATTTTTGACAAAGAACAATGTTCATTACTAAAATGCTCTAATTGAGCTGTTAGAATGTCAGAAACAAGCTTTCTGAGCTGAAAACTGCATTTTGTGACAAAATGCATCAGTGGATGATGAGAAAGTCAGTTTTGACAAAGAAGACAGTTCATCACTGAAATGCTCTAATTGACTTGTTAGAATGTCAGAAACTCAGTTTTGACAAAGAACACTGTTCATTACTAAAATGCTCTAATTGAGCTGTTTGAATGTCAGAAACTAGCTTTCTGAGCTGAAAAGTGCATTTTGTGACAAAGTTCATCAGAGGATGATGAGAAATTCAGTTGTGACAAAGAAGACAGTTCATCACTGAAATGCTCTAATTGAGCTGTTAGAATGTCAGAAAAAAGCTTTCTAGGCTGAAAACTGCATTTTGTGACAAAGTGCATCAGAGGATGATGAGAAACTCAGTTTTGACAAAGAACACTGTTCATTACTGAAATGCTCTAATTGAGCTGTTAGAATGTCAGAAACAAGCTTTCTGAGCTGAAAATTGCATTTTGTGAGAACGTGCATAAGAGGATGATGAGAAATTCAGTTTTGACAAAGAAGACAGTTCATCACTGAAATGCTCTAATTGAGCTATTAGGATGTCAGAAACAAGCTTTCTGAGCTGAAAACTGCATTTTGTGACTAAGTGCATCAGAGTTTGATGAGAAACTCAGTTTTGACAAAGAACACTGTTCATTGCTGAAATGCTCTAATTGAACTGTTAGAATGTCAGAAACAAGCTTTCTGAGCTGAAAACTGCATTTTGTGAGAAAGTGCATCAGAAGATGATGAGAAACTCATTTTTGACAAAGAACAATGTTCATTACTAAAATGCTCTAATTGAGCTGTTAGAATGTCAGAAACAAGCTTTCTGAGCTGAAAACTGCATTTTGTGACAAAATGCATCAGTGGATGATGAGAAAGTCAGTTTTGACAAAGAAGACAGTTCATCACTGAAATGCTCTAATTGACTTGTTAGAATGTCAGAAACTCAGTTTTGACAAAGAACACTGTTCATTACTAAAATGCTCTAATTGAGCTGTTTGAATGTCAGAAACTAGCTTTCTGAGCTGAAAAGTGCATTTTGTGACAAAGTTCATCAGAGGATGATGAGAAATTCAGTTGTGACAAAGAAGACAGTTCATCACTGAAATGCTCTAATTGAGCTGTTAGAATGTCAGAAAAAAGCTTTCTAGGCTGAAAACTGCATTTTGTGACAAAGTGCATCAGAGGATGATGAGAAACTCAGTTTTGACAAAGAACACTGTTCATTACTGAAATGCTCTAATTGAGCTGTTAGAATGTCAGAAACAAGCTTTCTGAGCTGAAAATTGCATTTTGTGAGAACGTGCATAAGAGGATGATGAGAAATTCAGTTTTGACAAAGAAGACAGTTCATCACTGAAATGCTCTAATTGAGCTATTAGGATGTCAGAAACAAGCTTTCTGAGCTGAAAACTGCATTTTGTGACTAAGTGCATCAGAGTTTGATGAGAAACTCAGTTTTGACAAAGAACACTGTTCATTGCTGAAATGCTCTAATTGAACTGTTAGAATGTCAGAAACAAGCTTTCTGAGCTGAAAACTGCATTTTGTGAGAAAGTGCATCAGAAGATGATGAGAAACTCATTTTTGACAAAGAACAATGTTCATTACTAAAATGCTCTAATTGAGCTGTTAGAATGTCAGAAACAAGCTTTCTGAGCTGAAAACTGCATTTTGTGACAAAATGCATAAGTGGATGATGAGAAAGTCAGTTTTGACAAAGAAGACAGTTCATCACTGAAATGCTCCAATTGACTTGTTAGAATGTCAGAAACTCAGTTTTGACAAAGAACACTGTTCATTACTAAAATGCTCTAATTGAGCTGTTTGAATGTCAGAAACTAGCTTTCTGAGCTGAAAAGTGCATTTTTTGACAAAGTTCATCAGAGGATGATGAGAAATTCAGTTGTGACAAAGAAGACAGTTCATCACTGAAATGCTCTAATTGAGCTGTTAGAATGTCAGAAACAAGCTTTCTGAGCTGAAAACTGAATTTTGTGACAAAGTTCATCAGGGGATGATGAGAATGTCAGTTTTGACAAAGAACACTGTTCATTACTAAAATGCTCTAATTGAGCTCTTAGAATGTCAGAAACAAGCTTTCTGAGCTGAAAACTGCATTTTGTGACAAAGTGCATCAGTGGATGATGAGAATGTCAGTTTTGACAAAGAACACTGTTCATTACTAAAATGCTCTAATTGAGCTCTTAAAATGTCAGAAACAAGCTTTCTGAGCTGAAAACTGCATTTTGTGACAAAGTTCATCAGACGATGATGAGAAACTCAGTTTTGACAAAGAACACTGTTCATTACTAAAATGCTCTAGTTGATCTCTTAGAATGTCAGAAACAAGCTTTCTGAGCTGAAAACTGCATTTTGTGACAAAGTTCATCAGTGGATGATGAGAATGTCAGTTTTGACAAAGAACACTGTTCATTACTAAAATGCTCTAATTGAGCTCTTAGAATGTCAGAAACAAGCTTTCTGAGCTGAGAACTGCATTTTGTGACAAAGTGCATCAGTGGATGATGAGAATGTCAGTTTTGACAAAGAACACTGTTCATTACTAAAATGCTCTAATTGAGCTGTTAGAATGTCAGAAACAAGCTTTCTGAGCTGCAAACTACATTTTGTGACAAAGTGCATCAGTGGATGATGAGAATGTCAGTTTTGACAAAGAACACTGTTCATTACTAAAATGCTCTAATTGAGCTGTTAGAATGTCAGAAACAAGCTTTCTGAGATGAAAAATGCATTTTGTGACAAAGTTCATCAGTGGATGATGAGAATGTCAGTTTTGACAAAGAACACTGTTCATTACTAAAATGCTCTAATTGAGCTCTTAGAAAGTCAGAAACAAGCTTTCTGAGCTGAAAACTGCATTTTGTGACAAAGTTCATCAGTGGATGATGAGAATGTCAGTTTTGACAAAGAACACTGTTCATTACTAAAATGCTCTAATTAAGCTATTAGAATGTCAGAAACAAGCTTTCTGAGCTGAAAACTGCATTTTGTGACAAAGTTCATCAGTGGATGATGAGAATGTCAGTTTTGACAAAGAACACTGTTCATTACTAAATGCTCTAATTGAGCTGTTAGAATGTCAGAAACAAGCTTTCTGAGCTGAGAACTGCATTTTGTGACAAAGTGCATCAGTGGATGATGAGAATGTCAGTTTTGACAAAGAACACTGTTCATTACAAAAATGCTCTAATTGAGCTGTTAGAATGTCAGAAACAAGCTTTCTGTGCTGAGAACTGCATTTTGTGACAAAGTGCATCAGTGGATGATGAGAATGTCATTTTTGACAAAGAACACTGTTCATTACTAAAAAGCTCTAATTGAGCTTTTAGAATGTCAGAAACAAGCTTTCTGAGCTGAAAACTACATTTTGTGACAAAGTTCATCAGGGGATGATGACAATGTCAGTTTTGACAAAGAACACTGTTCATTACAAAAATGCTCTAATTGAGCTCTTAGAATGTCAGAAACAAGCTTTCTGAGCTGAAAACTGCATTTTGTGACAAAGTGCATCAGTGGATGATGAGAATGTCAGTTTTGACAAAGAACACTGTTCATTACTAAAATGCTCTAATTGAGCTCTTAAAATGTCAGAAACAAGCTTTCTGAGCTGAAAACTGCATTTTGTGACAAAGTTCATCAGACGATGATGAGAAACTCAGTTTTGACAAAGAACACTGTTCATTACTAAAATGCTCTAATTGAGCTGGTAGAATGTCAGAAACAAGCTTTCTGAGCTGAAAACTGCATTTTGTGACACAGTTCATCAGTGGATGATGTGAATGTCAGTTTTGACAAAGAACACTGTTCATTACTGAAATGCTCTAATTGAGCTGTTAGAATGTCAGAAACAAGCTTTCTGAGCTGAAAACTGCATTTTGTGACAAAGTGCATCAGTGGATGATGAGAATGTCAGTTTTGACAAAGAACACTGTTCATTACTATAATGCTCTAATTTAGCTGTTAGAATGTCAGAAACAAGCTTTCTGAGCTGAAAACTGCATTTTGTGACAAAGTTCATCAGAGGATGATGAGAATGTAAGTTTTGACAAAGAACACTGATCATTACTAAAATGCTCTAATTGAGTTCTTAGAATGTCAGAAACAAGCTTTCTGAGCTGAAAACTGCATTTTGTGACAAAGTTAATCAGGGGATGATGAGAATGTCAGTTTTGACCAAGAACACTGTTCATTACTGAAATGCTCTAATTGAGCTGTAAGAATGTCAGAAACAAGCTTTCTGAGCTGAAAACTGCATTTTGTGACACAGTTCATCAGTGGATGATGAGAATGTCAGTTTTGACAAAGAACACTGTTCATTACTGAAATGCTCTAATTGAGGTGTTAGAATGTCAGAAACAAGCTTTCTGAGCTGAGAACTGCCTTTTGTGACAAAGTGCATCAGTGGATTATGAGAATGTCAGTTTTGACAAAGAACACTGTTCATTACTGAAATGCTCTAATTGAGCTGTTAGAATGTCAGAAACAAGCTTTCTGAGATACAAAGTGCATTAGTGGATGATGAGAATGTCAGTTTTGACAAAGAACACTTTTCATTACTAAAATGCACTAATTGAGCTGTTAGAATGTCAGAAACAAGCTTTCTGAGCTGAAAACTGCATTTTGTGACAAAGTTCATCAGTGGATGATGAGAATGTCAGTTTTGACAAAGAACACTGTCCATTACTGAAATGCTCTAATTGAGCTGTTAGAATGTCAGAAACAAGCTTTCTGAGCTGAGAACTGCATTTTGTGACAAAGTGCATCAGTGGATGATGAGAATGTCAGTTTTGACAAAGAACACTGTTCATTACTAAGATGCTCTAATTTAGCTGTTAGAATGTCAGAAACAAGCTTTCTGAGCTGAAAACTGCATTTGTGACAAAGTTCATCAGTGGATGATGAGAATGTCAGTTTTGACAAAGAACACTGTTCATTACTAAAATGCTCTAATTGAGCTATTAGATTGTCAGAAACAAGCTCTCTGAGCTGAAAAATGCATTTTGTGACAAAGTTCATCAGTGGATTATGAGAATGTCAATTTTGACAAAGAACACTGTTCATTACTAAAATGCTCTAATTGAGCTCTTAGAATGTCAGAAACAAGCTTTCTGAGCTGAAAACTGCATTTTGTGACAAAGTGCATTAGTGGATGATGAGAATGTCAGTTTTGACAAAGAACACTTTTCATTACTAAAATGCACTAATTGAGCTGTTAGAATGTCAGAAACAAGCTTTCTGAGCTGAAAACTGCATTTTGTGACAAAGTTCATCAGTGGATGATGAGAATGTCAGTTTTGACAAAGAACACTTTTCATTACTGAAACGCTCTAATTGAGCTGTTAGAATGTCAGAAACAAGCTTTCTGAGCTGAGAACTGCATTTTGTGACATAGTGCATCAGTGGATGATGAGAATGTCAGTTTTGACAAAGAACACTGTTCATTACAAAAATGCTCTAATTGAGCTCTTAGAATGTCAGAAACAAGCTTTCTGTGCTGAGAACTGCATTTTGTGACAAAGTGCATCAGTGGATGATGAGAATGTCATTTTTGACAAAGAACACTGTTCATTACTAAAATGCTCTAATTGAGCTTTTAGAATGTCAGAAACAAGCTTTCTGAGCTGAAAACTACATTTTGTGACAAAGTTCATCAGGGGATGATGACAATGTCAGTTTTGACAAAGAACACTGTTCATTACAAAAATGCTCTAATTGAGCTCTTAGAATGTCAGAAACAAGCTTTCTGAGCTGAAAACTGCATTTTGTGACAAAGTGCATCAGTGGATGATGAGAATGTCAGTTTTGACAAAGAACACTGTTCATTACTAAAATGCTCTAATTGAGCTCTTAAAATGTCAGAAACAAGCTTTCTGACCTGAAAACTGCATTTTGTGACAAAGTTCATCAGACGATGATGAGAATGTCAGTTTTGACAAAGAACACTGTTCATTACTGAAATGCTCTAATTGAGGTGTTAGAATGTCAGAAACAAGCTTTCTGAGCTGAGAACTGCCTTTTGTGACAAAGTGCATCAGTGGATTATGAGAATGTCAGTTTTGACAAAGAACACTGTTCATTACTGAAATGCTCTAATTGAGCTGTTAGAATGTCAGAAACAAGCTTTCTGAGCTACAAAGTGCATTAGTGGATGATGAGAATGTCAGTTTTGACAAAGAACACTTTTCATTACTAAAATGCACTAATTGAGCTGTTAGAATGTCAGAAACAAGCTTTCTGAGCTGAAAACTGCATTTTGTGACAAAGTTCATCAGTGGATGATGAGAATGTCAGTTTTGACAAAGAACACTGTCCATTACTGAAATGCTCTAATTGAGCTGTTAGAATGTCAGAAACAAGCTTTCTGAGCTGAGAACTGCATTTTGTGACAAAGTGCATCAGTGGATGATGAGAATGTCAGTTTTGACAAAGAACACTGTTCATTACTAAGATGCTCTAATTTAGCTGTTAGAATGTCAGAAACAAGCTTTCTGAGCTGAAAACTGCATTTGTGACAAAGTTCATCAGTGGATGATGAGAATGTCAGTTTTGACAAAGAACACTGTTCATTACTAAAATGCTCTAATTGAGCTATTAGATTGTCAGAAACAAACTCTCTGAGCTGAAAAATGCATTTTGTGACAAAGTTCATCAGACGATGATGAGAAACTCAGTTTTGACAAAGAACACTGTTCATTACTAAAATGCTCTAATTGAGCTGGTAGAATGTCAGAAACAAGCTTTCTGAGCTGAAAACTGCATTTTGTGACACAGTTCATCAGTGGATGATGTGAATGTCAGTTTTGACAAAGAACACTGTTCATCACTGAAATGCTCTAATTGAGCTGTTAGAATGTCAGAAACAAGCTTTCTGAGCTGAAAACTGCATTTTGTGACAAAGTGCATCAGTGGATGATGAGAATGTCAGTTTTGACAAAGAACACTGTTCATTACTATAATGCTCTAATTTAGCTTTTAGAATGTCAGAAACAAGCTTTCTGAGCTGAAAACTGCATTTTGTGACAAAGTTCATCAGAGGATGATGAGAATGTAAGTTTTGACAAAGAACACTGATCATTACTAAAATGCTCTAATTGAGTTCTTAGAATGTCAGAAACAAGCTTTCTGAGCTGAAAACTGCATTTTGTGACAAAGTTAATCAGGGGATGATGAGAATGTCAGTTTTGACCAAGAACACTGTTCATTACTGAAATGCTCTAATTGAGCTGTAAGAATGTCAGAAACAAGCTTTCTGAGCTGAAAACTGCATTTTGTGACACAGTTCATCAGTGGATGATGAGAATGTCAGTTTTGACAAAGAACACTGTTCATTACTGAAATGCTCTAATTGAGGTGTTAGAATGTCAGAAACAAGCTTTCTGAGCTGAGAACTGCCTTTTGTGACAAAGTGCATCAGTGGATTATGAGAATGTCAGTTTTGACAAAGAACACTGTTCATTACTGAAATGCTCTAATTGAGCTGTTAGAATGTCAGAAACAAGCTTTCTGAGCTACAAAGTGCATTAGTGGATGATGAGAATGTCAGTTTTGACAAAGAACACTTTTCATTACTAAAATGCACTAATTGAGCTGTTAGAATGTCAGAAACAAGCTTTCTGAGCTGAAAACTGCATTTTGTGACAAAGTTCATCAGTGGATGATGAGAATGTCAGTTTTGACAAAGAACACTGTCCATTACTGAAATGCTCTAATTGAGCTGTTAGAATGTCAGAAACAAGCTTTCTGAGCTGAGAACTGCATTTTGTGACAAAGTGCATCAGTGGATGATGAGAATGTCAGTTTTGACAAAGAACACTGTTCATTACTAAGATGCTCTAATTTAGCTGTTAGAATGTCAGAAACAAGCTTTCTGAGCTGAAAACTGCATTTGTGACAAAGTTCATCAGTGGATGATGAGAATGTCAGTTTTGACAAAGAACACTGTTCATTACTAAAATGCTCTAATTGAGCTATTAGATTGTCAGAAACAAGCTCTCTGAGCTGAAAAATGCATTTTGTGACAAAGTTCATCAGTGGATTATGAGAATGTCAATTTTGACAAAGAACACTGTTCATTACTAAAATGCTCTAATTGAGCTCTTAGAATGTCAGAAACAAGCTTTCTGAGCTGAAAACTGCATTTTGTGACAAAGTGCATTAGTGGATGATGAGAATGTCAGTTTTGACAAAGAACACTTTTCATTACTAAAATGCACTAATTGAGCTGTTAGAATGTCAGAAACAAGCTTTCTGAGCTGAAAACTGCATTTTGTGACAAAGTTCATCAGTGGATGATGAGAATGTCAGTTTTGACAAAGAACACTTTTCATTACTGAAATGCTCTAATTGAGCTGTTAGAATGTCAGAAACAAGCTTTCTGAGCTGAGAACTGCATTTTGTGACATAGTGCATCAGTGGATGATGAGAATGTCAGTTTTGACAAAGAACACTGTTCATTACAAAAATGCTCTAATTGAGCTCTTAGAATGTCAGAAACAAGCTTTCTGTGCTGAGAACTGCATTTTGTGACAAAGTGCATCAGTGGATGATGAGAATGTCATTTTTGACAAAGAACACTGTTCATTACTAAAAAGCTCTAATTGAGCTTTTAGAATGTCAGAAACAAGCTTTCTGAGCTGAGAACTACATTTTGTGACAAAGTTCATCAGGGGATGATGACAATGTCAGTTTTGACAAAGAACACTGTTCATTACAAAAATGCTCTAATTGAGCTCTTAGAATGTCAGAAACAAGCTTTCTGAGCTGAAAACTGCATTTTGTGACAAAGTGCATCAGTGGATGATGAGAATGTCAGTTTTGACAAAGAACACTGTTCATTACTAAAATGCTCTAATTGAGCTCTTAAAATATCAGAAACAAGCTTTCTGACCTGAAAACTGCATTTTGTGACAAAGTTCATCAGACGATGATGAGAATGTAAGTTTTGACAAAGAACACTGATCATTACTAAAATGCTCTAATTGAGTTCTTAGAATGTCAGAAACAAGCTTTCTGAGCTGAAAACTGCATTTTGTGACAAAGTTAATCAGGGGATGATGAGAATGTCAGTTTTGACCAAGAACACTGTTCATTACTGAAATGCTCTAATTGAGCTGTAAGAATGTCAGAAACAAGCTTTCTGAGCTGAAAACTGCATTTTGTGACACAGTTCATCAGTGGATGATGAGAATGTCAGTTTTGACAAAGAACACTGTTCATTACTGAAATGCTCTAATTGAGGTGTTAGAATGTCAGAAACAAGCTTTCTGAGCTGAGAACTGCCTTTTGTGACAAAGTGCATCAGTGGATTATGAGAATGTCAGTTTTGACAAAGAACACTGTTCATTACTGAAATGCTCTAATTGAGCTGTTAGAATGTCAGAAACAAGCTTTCTGAGCTACAAAGTGCATTAGTGGATGATGAGAATGTCAGTTTTGACAAAGAACACTTTTCATTACTAAAATGCACTAATTGAGCTGTTAGAATGTCAGAAACAAGCTTTCTGAGCTGAAAACTGCATTTTGTGACAAAGTTCATCAGTGGATGATGAGAATGTCAGTTTTGACAAAGAACACTGTCCATTACTGAAATGCTCTAATTGAGCTGTTAGAATGTCAGAAACAAGCTTTCTGAGCTGAGAACTGCATTTTGTGACAAAGTGCATCAGTGGATGATGAGAATGTCAGTTTTGACAAAGAACACTGTTCATTACTAAGATGCTCTAATTTAGCTGTTAGAATGTCAGAAACAAGCTTTCTGAGCTGAAAACTGCATTTGTGACAAAGTTCATCAGTGGATGATGAGAATGTCAGTTTTGACAAAGAACACTGTTCATTACTAAAATGCTCTAATTGAGCTATTAGATTGTCAGAAACAAGCTCTCTGAGCTGAAAAATGCATTTTGTGACAAAGTTCATCAGTGGATTATGAGAATGTCAATTTTGACAAAGAACACTGTTCATTACTAAAATGCTCTAATTGAGCTCTTAGAATGTCAGAAACAAGCTTTCTGAGCTGAAAACTGCATTTTGTGACAAAGTGCATTAGTGGATGATGAGAATGTCAGTTTTGACAAAGAACACTTTTCATTACTAAAATGCACTAATTGAGCTGTTAGAATGTCAGAAACAAGCTTTCTGAGCTGAAAACTGCATTTTGTGACAAAGTTCATCAGGGGATGATGACAATGTCAGTTTTGACAAAGAACACTGTTCATTACAAAAATGCTCTAATTGAGCTCTTAGAATGTCAGAAACAAGCTTTCTGAGCTGAAAACTGCATTTTGTGACAAAGTGCATCAGTGGATGATGAGAATGTCAGTTTTGACAAAGAACACTGTTCATTACTAAAATGCTCTAATTGAGCTCTTAAAATGTCAGAAACAAGCTTTCTGACCTGAAAACTGCATTTTGTGACAAAGTTCATCAGACGATGATGAGAATGTAAGTTTTGACAAAGAACACTGATCATTACTAAAATGCTCTAATTGAGTTCTTAGAATGTCAGAAACAAGCTTTCTGAGCTGAAAACTGCATTTTGTGACAAAGTTAATCAGGGGATGATGAGAATGTCAGTTTTGACCAAGAACACTGTTCATTACTGAAATGCTCTAATTGAGCTGTAAGAATGTCAGAAACAAGCTTTCTGAGCTGAAAACTGCATTTTGTGACACAGTTCATCAGTGGATGATGAGAATGTCAGTTTTGACAAAGAACACTGTTCATTACTGAAATGCTCTAATTGAGGTGTTAGAATGTCAGAAACAAGCTTTCTGAGCTGAGAACTGCCTTTTGTGACAAAGTGCATCAGTGGATTATGAGAATGTCAGTTTTGACAAAGAACACTGTTCATTACTGAAATGCTCTAATTGAGCTGTTAGAATGTCAGAAACAAGCTTTCTGAGCTACAAAGTGCATTAGTGGATGATGAGAATGTCAGTTTTGACAAAGAACACTTTTCATTACTAAAATGCACTAATTGAGCTGTTAGAATGTCAGAAACAAGCTTTCTGAGCTGAAAACTGCATTTTGTGACAAAGTTCATCAGTGGATGATGAGAATGTCAGTTTTGACAAAGAACACTGTCCATTACTGAAATGCTCTAATTGAGCTGTTAGAATGTCAGAAACAAGCTTTCTGAGCTGAGAACTGCATTTTGTGACAAAGTGCATCAGTGGATGATGAGAATGTCAGTTTTGACAAAGAACACTGTTCATTACTAAGATGCTCTAATTTAGCTGTTAGAATGTCAGAAACAAGCTTTCTGAGCTGAAAACTGCATTTGTGACAAAGTTCATCAGTGGATGATGAGAATGTCAGTTTTGACAAAGAACACTGTTCATTACTAAAATGCTCTAATTGAGCTATTAGATTGTCAGAAACAAGCTCTCTGAGCTGAAAAATGCATTTTGTGACAAAGTTCATCAGTGGATTATGAGAATGTCAATTTTGACAAAGAACACTGTTCATTACTAAAATGCTCTAATTGAGCTCTTAGAATGTCAGAAACAAGCTTTCTGAGCTGAAAACTGCATTTTGTGACAAAGTGCATTAGTGGATGATGAGAATGTCAGTTTTGACAAAGAACACTTTTCATTACTAAAATGCACTAATTGAGCTGTTAGAATGTCAGAAACAAGCTTTCTGAGCTGAAAACTGCATTTTGTGACAAAGTTCATCAGTGGATGATGAGAATGTCAGTTTTGACAAAGAACACTTTTCATTACTGAAATGCTCTAATTGAGCTGTTAGAATGTCAGAAACAAGCTTTCTGAGCTGAGAACTGCATTTTGTGACATAGTGCATCAGTGGATGATGAGAATGTCAGTTTTGACAAAGAACACTGTTCATTACAAAAATGCTCTAATTGAGCTCTTAGAATGTCAGAAACAAGCTTTCTGTGCTGAGAACTGCATTTTGTGACAAAGTGCATCAGTGGATGATGAGAATGTCATTTTTGACAAAGAACACTGTTCATTACTAAAAAGCTCTAATTGAGCTTTTAGAATGTCAGAAACAAGCTTTCTGAGCTGAGAACTACATTTTGTGACAAAGTTCATCAGGGGATGATGACAATGTCAGTTTTGACAAAGAACACTGTTCATTACAAAAATGCTCTAATTGAGCTCTTAGAATGTCAGAAACAAGCTTTCTGAGCTGAAAACTGCATTTTGTGACAAAGTGCATCAGTGGATGATGAGAATGTCAGTTTTGACAAAGAACACTGTTCATTACTAAAATGCTCTAATTGAGCTCTTAAAATGTCAGAAACAAGCTTTCTGACCTGAAAACTGCATTTTGTGACAAAGTTCATCAGACGATGATGAGAATGTCAGTTTTGACAAAGAACACTGTTCATTACTGAAATGCTCTAATTGAGGTGTTAGAATGTCAGAAACAAGCTTTCTGAGCTGAGAACTGCCTTTTGTGACAAAGTGCATCAGTGGATTATGAGAATGTCAGTTTTGACAAAGAACACTGTTCATTACTGAAATGCTCTAATTGAGCTGTTAGAATGTCAGAAACAAGCTTTCTGAGCTACAAAGTGCATTAGTGGATGATGAGAATGTCAGTTTTGACAAAGAACACTTTTCATTACTAAAATGCACTAATTGAGCTGTTAGAATGTCAGAAACAAGCTTTCTGAGCTGAAAACTGCATTTTGTGACAAAGTTCATCAGTGGATGATGAGAATGTCAGTTTTGACAAAGAACACTGTCCATTACTGAAATGCTCTAATTGAGCTGTTAGAATGTCAGAAAAAAGCTTTCTGAGCTGAGAACTGCATTTTGTGACAAAGTGCATCAGTGGATGATGAGAATGTCAGTTTTGACAAAGAACACTGTTCATTACTAAGATGCTCTAATTTAGCTGTTAGAATGTCAGAAACAAGCTTTCTGAGCTGAAAACTGCATTTGTGACAAAGTTCATCAGTGGATGATGAGAATGTCAGTTTTGACAAAGAACACTGTTCATTACTAAAATGCTCTAATTGAGCTATTAGATTGTCAGAAACAAGCTCTCTGAGCTGAAAAATGCATTTTGTGACAAAGTTCATCAGTGGATTATGAGAATGTCAATTTTGACAAAGAACACTGTTCATTACTAAAATGCTCTAATTGAGCTCTTAGAATGTCAGAAACAAGCTTTCTGAGCTGAAAACTGCATTTTGTGACAAAGTGCATTAGTGGATGATGAGAATGTCAGTTTTGACAAAGAACACTTTTCATTACTAAAATGCACTAATTGAGCTGTTAGAATGTCAGAAACAAGCTTTCTGAGCTGAAAACTGCATTTTGTGACAAAGTTCATCAGTGGATGATGAGAATGTCAGTTTTGACAAAGAACACTTTTCATTACTGAAATGCTCTAATTGAGCTGTTAGAATGTCAGAAACAAGCTTTCTGAGCTGAGAACTGCATTTTGTGACAAAGTGCATCAGTGGATGATGAGAATGTCAGTTTTGACAAAGAACACTGTTCATTACAAAAATGCTCTAATTGAGCTCTTAGAATGTCAGAAACAAGCTTTCTGTGCTGAGAACTGCATTTTGTGACAAAGTGCATCAGTGGATGATGAGAATGTCATTTTTGACAAAGAACACTGTTCATTACTAAAAAGCTCTAATTGAGCTTTTAGAATGTCAGAAACAAGCTTTCTGAGCTGAAAACTACATTTTGTGACAAAGTTCATCAGGGGATGATGACAATGTCAGTTTTGACAAAGAACACTGTTCATTACAAAAATGCTCTAATTGCGCTCTTAGAATGTCAGAAACAAGCTTTCTGAGCTGAAAACTGCATTTTGTGACAAAGTGCATCAGTGGATGATGAGAATGTCAGTTTTGACAAAGAACACTGTTCATTACTAAAATGCTCTAATTGAGCTCTTAAAATGTCAGAAACAAGCTTTCTGAGCTGAAAACTGCATTTTGTGACAAAGTTCATCAGACGATGATGAGAAACTCAGTTTTGACAAAGAACACTGTTCATTACTAAAATGCTCTAATTGAGCTGGTAGAATGTCAGAAACAAGCTTTCTGAGCTGAAAACTGCATTTTGTGACACAGTTCATCAGTGGATGATGAGAATGTCAGTTTTGACAAAGAACACTGTTCATTACTGAAATGCTCTAATTGAGCTGTTAGAATGTCAGAAACAAGCTTTCTGAGCTGAAAACTGCATTTTGTGACAAAGTGCATCAGTGGATGATGAGAATGTCAGTTTTGACAAAGAACACTGATCATTACTAAAATGCTCTAATTGAGTTCTTAGAATGTCAGAAACAAGCTTTCTGAGCTGAAAACTGCATTTTGTGACAAAGTTAATCAGGGGATGATGAGAATGTCAGTTTTGACCAAGAACACTGTTCATTACTGAAATGCTCTAATTGAGCTGTAAGAATGTCAGAAACAAGCTTTCTGAGCTGAAAACTGCATTTTGTGACACAGTTCATCAGTGGATGATGAGAATGTCAGTTTTGACAAAGAACACTGTTCATTACTGAAATGCTCTAATTGAGGTGTTAGAATGTCAGAAACAAGCTTTCTGAGCTGAGAACTGCCTTTTGTGACAAAGTGCATCAGTGGATGATGAGAATGTCAGTTTTGACAAAGAACACTGTTCATTACTAAAATGCTCTAATTGAGCTGTTAGAATGTCAGAAACAAGCTTTCTGAGCTGAAAACTGCATTTTGTGACAAAGTGCATCAGTGGATGATGAGAATGTCAGTTTTGACAAAGAACACTGTTCATTACTAAAATGCTCTAATTGAGCTGTTAGAATGTCAGAAACAAGCTTTCTGAGCTGAAAACTGCATTTTGTGACAAAGTTCATCAGTGGATGATGAGAATGTCAGTTTTGACAAAGAACACTGTTCATTACAAAAATGCTCTAATTGCGCTCTTAGAATGTCAGAAACAAGCTTTCTGAGCTGAAAACTGCATTTTGTGACAAAGTGCATCAGTGGATGATGAGAATGTCAGTTTTGACAAAGAACACTGTTCATTACTAAAATGCTCTAATTGAGCTCTTAAAATGTCAGAAACAAGCTTTCTGAGCTGAAAACTGCATTTTGTGACAAAGTTCATCAGACGATGATGAGAAACTCAGTTTTGACAAAGAACACTGTTCATTACTAAAATGCTCTAATTGAGCTGGTAGAATGTCAGAAACAAGCTTTCTGAGCTGAAAACTGCATTTTGTGACACAGTTCATCAGTGGATGATGAGAATGTCAGTTTTGACAAAGAACACTGTTCATTACTGAAATGCTCTAATTGAGCTGTTAGAATGTCAGAAACAAGCTTTCTGAGCTGAAAACTGCATTTTGTGACAAAGTGCATCAGTGGATGATGAGAATGTCAGTTTTGACAAAGAACACTGATCATTACTAAAATGCTCTAATTGAGTTCTTAGAATGTCAGAAACAAGCTTTCTGAGCTGAAAACTGCATTTTGTGACAAAGTTAATCAGGGGATGATGAGAATGTCAGTTTTGACCAAGAACACTGTTCATTACTGAAATGCTCTAATTGAGCTGTAAGAATGTCAGAAACAAGCTTTCTGAGCTGAAAACTGCATTTTGTGACACAGTTCATCAGTGGATGATGAGAATGTCAGTTTTGACAAAGAACACTGTTCATTACTGAAATGCTCTAATTGAGGTGTTAGAATGTCAGAAACAAGCTTTCTGAGCTGAGAACTGCCTTTTGTGACAAAGTGCATCAGTGGATGATGAGAATGTCAGTTTTGACAAAGAACACTGTTCATTACTAAAATGCTCTAATTGAGCTGTTAGAATGTCAGAAACAAGCTTTCTGAGCTGAAAACTGCATTTTGTGACAAAGTGCATCAGTGGATGATGAGAATGTCAGTTTTGACAAAGAACACTGTTCATTACTAAAATGCTCTAATTGAGCTGTTAGAATGTCAGAAACAAGCTTTCTGAGCTGAAAACTGCATTTTGTGACAAAGTTCATCAGTGGATGATGAGAATGTCAGTTTTGACAAAGAACACTGTTCATTACTAAAATGCTCTAATTGAGCTATTAGATTGTCAGAAACAAGCTCTCTGAGCTGAAAAATGCATTTTGTGACAAAGTTCATCAGTGGATGATGAGAATGTCAGTTTTGACAAAGAACACTGTTCATTACTAAAATGCTCTAATTGAGCTGTTAGAATGTCAGAAACAAGCTTTCTGAGCTGAAAACTGCATTTTGTGACACAGTGCATCAGTGGATGATGAGAATGTCAGTTTTGACAAAGAACACTGTTCATTACTAAAATGCTCTAATTGAGCTGTTAGAATGTCAGAAACAAGCTTTCTGAGCTGAAAACTGCATTTTGTGACAAAGTTCATCAGTGGATGATGAGAATGTCAGTTTTGACAAAGAACACTGTTCATCACTGAAATGCTCTAATTGAGCTGTTAGAATGTCAGAAACAAGCTTTCTGAGCTGAAAACTGCATTTTGTGACAAAGTGCATCAGTGGATGATGAGAATGTCAGTTTTGACAAAGAACAATGTTCATTACTATAATGCTCTAATTTAGCTGTTAGAATGTCAGAAACAAGCTTTCTGAGCTGAAAACTGCATTTTGTGACAAAGTTCCTCAGGGGATAATGAGAATGTCAGTTTTGACAAAGAACACTGTTCATTACTAAAATGCTCTAATTGAGCTCTTAGAATGTCAGAAACAAGCTTTCTGAACTGAAAACTGCATTTTGTGACAAAGTTCATCAGTGGATGATGAGAATGTCAGTTTTGACAAAGAACACTGTTCATTACTAAAATGCTCTAATTGAGCTCTTAGAATGTCAGAAACAAGCTTTCTGAGCTGAAAACTGCATTTTGTGACAAAGTTCATCAGTGGATGATGAGAATGTCAGTTTTGACAAAGAACACTGTTCATTACTAAAATGCTCTAATTTAGCTGTTAGAATGTCAGAAACAAGCTTTCTGAGCTGAACACTGCATTTTGTGACAAAGTTCATCAGAGGATGATGAGAATGTCAGTTTTGACAAAGAACACTGATCATTACTAAAATGCTCTAATTGAGCTCTTAGAATGTCAGAAACAAGCTTTCTGAGCTGAAAACTGCATTTTGTGACAAAGTTCATCAATTGATGATGAGAATGTCAGTTTTGACAAAGAACACTGTTCATTACTGAAATGCTCTAATTGAGCTGATAGAATGTCAGAAACAAGCTTTCTGAGCTGAGAACTGCATTTTGTGACAAAGTGCTTCAGTGGATGATGAGAATGTCAGTTTTGACAATGAACACTGTTCATTACTAAAATGCTCTAATTGAGTTGTTAGAATGTCAAAAAACAAGCTTTCTGAGCTGAAGACTGCATTTTGTGACAAAGTGCATCAGTGGATGATGAGAATGTCAGTTCTGACAAAGAACACTGTTCATTACTAACATGCTCTAATTGAGCTGTTAGAATGTCAGAAACAAGCTTTCTGAGCTGAAAACTGCATTTTGTGACAAAGTTCCTCAGGGGATGATGAGAATGTCAGTTTTAACAAAGAACACTGTTCATTACTATAATGCTCTAATTTAGCTGTTAGAATGTCAGAAACAAGCTTTCTGAGCTGAAAACTGCATTTTGTGACAAAGTTCCTCAGGGGATAATGAGAATGTCAGTTTTGACAAAGAACACTGTTCATTACTAAAATGCTCTAATTGAGCTCTTAGAATGTCAGAAACAAGCTTTCTGAGCTGAAAACTGGATTTTGTGACAAAGTTCATCAGTGGATGATGAGAATGTCAGTTTTGACAAAGAACACTGTTCATTACTAAAATGCTCTAATTGAGCTCTTAGAATGTCAGAAACAAGCTTTCTAAACTGAAAACTGCATTTTTTGACAAAGTGCATCAGTGGATGATGAGAATGTCAGTTTTGACAAAGAACACTGTTCATTACTATAATGCTCTAATTTAGCTGTTAGAATGTCAGAAACAAGCTTTCTGAGCTGAAAACTGCATTTTGTGACAAAGTTCCTCAGGGGATAATGAGAATGTCAGTTTTGACAAAGAACACTGTTCATTACTAAAATGCTCTAATTGAGCTCTTAGAATGTCAGAAACAAGCTTTCTGAGCTGAAAACTGCATTTTGTGACAAAGTTCATCAGTGGATGATGAGAATGTCAGTTTTGACAAAGAACACTGTTCATTACTAAAATGCTTTAATTGAGCTGTTAGAATGTCAGAAACAAGCTTTCTGAGCTGAAAACTGCATTTTGTGACACAGTTCATCAGTGGATGATGAGAATGTCAGTTTTGACAGAGAACACTGTTCATTACTGAAATGCTCTAATTGAGCTGTTAGAATGTCAGAAACAAGCTTTCTGAGCTGAGAACTGCCTTTAGTGACAAAGTGCATCAGTGGATGAAGAGAATGTCAGTTTTGACAAAGAACACTGTTCATTACTATAATGCTCTAATTGAGCTGTTAAAATGTCAGAATCAAGCTTTCTGAGCTGAAAACTGCATTTTGTGACAAAGTGCATCAGTGGATGATGAGAATGTCAGTTTTGACAAAGAACACTGTTCATTACTAAAATGCTCTAATTGAGCTGTTAGAATGTCAGAAACAAGCTTTCTGAGCTGAAAACTGCATTTTGTGACAAAGTGCATCAGTGGATGATGAGAATGTCAGTTTTGACAAAGAACACTGTTCATTACTGAAATGCTCTAATTGAGCTGTTAGAATGTCAGAAACAAGCTTTCTGAGCTGAAAACTGCATTTTTTGACAAAGTGCATCAGTGGATGATGAGAATGTCAGTTTTGACAAAGAACACTGTTCATTACTATAATGCTCTAATTTAGCTGTTAGAATGTCAGAAACAAGCTTTCTGAGCTGAAAACTGCATTTTGTGACAAAGTTCATCAGAGGATGATGAGAATGTCAGTTTTGACAAAGAACACTGATCATTACTAAAATGCTCTAATTGAGCTCTTAGAATGTCAGAAACAAGCTTTCTGAGCTGAAAACTGCATTTTGTGACAAAGTTCATCAATTGATGATGAGAATGTCAGTTTTGACAAAGAACACTGTTCATTACTGAAATGCTCTAATTGAGCTGATAGAATGTCAGAAACAAGCTTTCTGAGCTGAGAATTGCATTTTGTGACAAAGTGCTTCAGTGGATGATGAGAATGTCAGTTTTGACAATGAACACTGTTCATTACTAAAATGCTCTAATTGAGTTGTTAGAATGTCAAAAAACAAGCTTTCTGAGCTGAAGACTGCATTTTGTGACAAAGTGCATCAGTGGATTATGAGAATGTCAGTTTTGACAAAGAACACTGTTCATTACTAAGATGCTTTAATTGAGCTGTTAGAATGTCAGAAACAAGCTTTCTGAGCTGAAAACTGCATTTTGTGACAAAGTGCCTCAGGGGATGATGAGAATGTCAGTTTTGACAAAGAACACTGTTCATTACTAAAATGCTCTAATTGAGCTGTTAGAATGTCAGAAACAAGCTTTCTGAGCTGAAAACTGCATTTTGTGACACAGTTCATCGGTGGATGATGAGAATGTCAGTTTTGACAAAGAACACTGTTCATTACTAAAATGCTCTAATTGAGCTGTTAGAATGTCAGAAACAAGCTTTCTGAGCTGAAAACTGCATTTTGTGACAAAGTGCATCAGTGGATGATGAGAATGTCAGTTTTGACAAAGAACACTGTTCATTACTAAAATGCTCTAATTGAGCTGTTAGAATGTCAGAAACAAGCTTTCTGAGCTGAAAACTGCATTTTGTGACAAATTGCATCAGTGGATGATGAGAATGTCAGTTTTGACAAAGAACACTGATCATTACTAAAATGCTCTAATTGAGCTCTTAGAATGTCAGAAACAAGCTTTCTGAGCTGAAAACTGCATTTTGTGACAAAGTTCATCAATTGATGATGAGAATGTCAGTTTTGACAAAGAACACTGTTCATTACTGAAATGCTCTAATTGAGCTGATAGAATGTCAGAAACAAGCTTTCTGAGCTGAGAACTGCATTTTGTGACAAAGTGCTTCAGTGGATGATGAGAATGTCAGTTTTGACAATGAACACTGTTCATTACTAAAATGCTCTAATTGAGTTGTTAGAATGTCAAAAAACAAGCTTTCTGAGCTGAAGACTGCATTTTGTGACAAAGTGCATCAGTGGATGATGAGAATGTCAGTTTTGACAAAGAACACTTTTCATTACTGAAATGCTCTAATTGAGCTGTTAGAATGTCAGAAACAAGCTTTCTGAGCTGAGAACTGCATTTTGTGACATAGTGCATCAGTGGATGATGAGAATGTCAGTTTTGACAAAGAACACTGTTCATTACAAAAATGCTCTAATTGAGCTCTTAGAATGTCAGAAACAAGCTTTCTGTGCTGAGAACTGCATTTTGTGACAAAGTGCATCAGTGGATGATGAGAATGTCATTTTTGACAAAGAACACTGTTCATTACTAAAAAGCTCTAATTGAGCTTTTAGAATGTCAGAAACAAGCTTTCTGAGCTGAGAACTACATTTTGTGACAAAGTTCATCAGGGGATGATGACAATGTCAGTTTTGACAAAGAACACTGTTCATTACAAAAATGCTCTAATTGAGCTCTTAGAATGTCAGAAACAAGCTTTCTGAGCTGAAAACTGCATTTTGTGACAAAGTGCATCAGTGGATGATGAGAATGTCAGTTTTGACAAAGAACACTGTTCATTACTAAAATGCTCTAATTGAGCTCTTAAAATGTCAGAAACAAGCTTTCTGACCTGAAAACTGCATTTTGTGACAAAGTTCATCAGACGATGATGAGAATGTCAGTTTTGACAAAGAACACTGTTCATTACTGAAATGCTCTAATTGAGGTGTTAGAATGTCAGAAACAAGCTTTCTGAGCTGAGAACTGCCTTTTGTGACAAAGTGCATCAGTGGATTATGAGAATGTCAGTTTTGACAAAGAACACTGTTCATTACTGAAATGCTCTAATTGAGCTGTTAGAATGTCAGAAACAAGCTTTCTGAGCTACAAAGTGCATTAGTGGATGATGAGAATGTCAGTTTTGACAAAGAACACTTTTCATTACTAAAATGCACTAATTGAGCTGTTAGAATGTCAGAAACAAGCTTTCTGAGCTGAAAACTGCATTTTGTGACAAAGTTCATCAGTGGATGATGAGAATGTCAGTTTTGACAAAGAACACTGTCCATTACTGAAATGCTCTAATTGAGCTGTTAGAATGTCAGAAAAAAGCTTTCTGAGCTGAGAACTGCATTTTGTGACAAAGTGCATCAGTGGATGATGAGAATGTCAGTTTTGACAAAGAACACTGTTCATTACTAAGATGCTCTAATTTAGCTGTTAGAATGTCAGAAACAAGCTTTCTGAGCTGAAAACTGCATTTGTGACAAAGTTCATCAGTGGATGATGAGAATGTCAGTTTTGACAAAGAACACTGTTCATTACTAAAATGCTCTAATTGAGCTATTAGATTGTCAGAAACAAGCTCTCTGAGCTGAAAAATGCATTTTGTGACAAAGTTCATCAGTGGATTATGAGAATGTCAATTTTGACAAAGAACACTGTTCATTACTAAAATGCTCTAATTGAGCTCTTAGAATGTCAGAAACAAGCTTTCTGAGCTGAAAACTGCATTTTGTGACAAAGTGCATTAGTGGATGATGAGAATGTCAGTTTTGACAAAGAACACTTTTCATTACTAAAATGCACTAATTGAGCTGTTAGAATGTCAGAAACAAGCTTTCTGAGCTGAAAACTGCATTTTGTGACAAAGTTCATCAGTGGATGATGAGAATGTCAGTTTTGACAAAGAACACTTTTCATTACTGAAATGCTCTAATTGAGCTGTTAGAATGTCAGAAACAAGCTTTCTGAGCTGAGAACTGCATTTTGTGACAAAGTGCATCAGTGGATGATGAGAATGTCAGTTTTGACAAAGAACACTGTTCATTACAAAAATGCTCTAATTGAGCTCTTAGAATGTCAGAAACAAGCTTTCTGTGCTGAGAACTGCATTTTGTGACAAAGTGCATCAGTGGATGATGAGAATGTCATTTTTGACAAAGAACACTGTTCATTACTAAAAAGCTCTAATTGAGCTTTTAGAATGTCAGAAACAAGCTTTCTGAGCTGAAAACTACATTTTGTGACAAAGTTCATCAGGGGATGATGACAATGTCAGTTTTGACAAAGAACACTGTTCATTACAAAAATGCTCTAATTGCGCTCTTAGAATGTCAGAAACAAGCTTTCTGAGCTGAAAACTGCATTTTGTGACAAAGTGCATCAGTGGATGATGAGAATGTCAGTTTTGACAAAGAACACTGTTCATTACTAAAATGCTCTAATTGAGCTCTTAAAATGTCAGAAACAAGCTTTCTGAGCTGAAAACTGCATTTTGTGACAAAGTTCATCAGACGATGATGAGAAACTCAGTTTTGACAAAGAACACTGTTCATTACTAAAATGCTCTAATTGAGCTGGTAGAATGTCAGAAACAAGCTTTCTGAGCTGAAAACTGCATTTTGTGACACAGTTCATCAGTGGATGATGAGAATGTCAGTTTTGACAAAGAACACTGTTCATTACTGAAATGCTCTAATTGAGCTGTTAGAATGTCAGAAACAAGCTTTCTGAGCTGAAAACTGCATTTTGTGACAAAGTGCATCAGTGGATGATGAGAATGTCAGTTTTGACAAAGAACACTGATCATTACTAAAATGCTCTAATTGAGTTCTTAGAATGTCAGAAACAAGCTTTCTGAGCTGAAAACTGCATTTTGTGACAAAGTTAATCAGGGGATGATGAGAATGTCAGTTTTGACCAAGAACACTGTTCATTACTGAAATGCTCTAATTGAGCTGTAAGAATGTCAGAAACAAGCTTTCTGAGCTGAAAACTGCATTTTGTGACACAGTTCATCAGTGGATGATGAGAATGTCAGTTTTGACAAAGAACACTGTTCATTACTGAAATGCTCTAATTGAGGTGTTAGAATGTCAGAAACAAGCTTTCTGAGCTGAGAACTGCCTTTTGTGACAAAGTGCATCAGTGGATGATGAGAATGTCAGTTTTGACAAAGAACACTGTTCATTACTAAAATGCTCTAATTGAGCTGTTAGAATGTCAGAAACAAGCTTTCTGAGCTGAAAACTGCATTTTGTGACAAAGTGCATCAGTGGATGATGAGAATGTCAGTTTTGACAAAGAACACTGTTCATTACTAAAATGCTCTAATTGAGCTGTTAGAATGTCAGAAACAAGCTTTCTGAGCTGAAAACTGCATTTTGTGACAAAGTTCATCAGTGGATGATGAGAATGTCAGTTTTGACAAAGAACACTGTTCATTACTAAAATGCTCTAATTGAGCTATTAGATTGTCAGAAACAAGCTCTCTGAGCTGAAAAATGCATTTTGTGACAAAGTTCATCAGTGGATGATGAGAATGTCAGTTTTGACAAAGAACACTGTTCATTACTAAAATGCTCTAATTGAGCTGTTAGAATGTCAGAAACAAGCTTTCTGAGCTGAAAACTGCATTTTGTGACACAGTGCATCAGTGGATGATGAGAATGTCAGTTTTGACAAAGAACACTGTTCATTACTAAAATGCTCTAATTGAGCTGTTAGAATGTCAGAAACAAGCTTTCTGAGCTGAAAACTGCATTTTGTGACAAAGTTCATCAGTGGATGATGAGAATGTCAGTTTTGACAAAGAACACTGTTCATCACTGAAATGCTCTAATTGAGCTGTTAGAATGTCAGAAACAAGCTTTCTGAGCTGAAAACTGCATTTTGTGACAAAGTGCATCAGTGGATGATGAGAATGTCAGTTTTGACAAAGAACAATGTTCATTACTATAATGCTCTAATTTAGCTGTTAGAATGTCAGAAACAAGCTTTCTGAGCTGAAAACTGCATTTTGTGACAAAGTTCCTCAGGGGATAATGAGAATGTCAGTTTTGACAAAGAACACTGTTCATTACTAAAATGCTCTAATTGAGCTCTTAGAATGTCAGAAACAAGCTTTCTGAACTGAAAACTGCATTTTGTGACAAAGTTCATCAGTGGATGATGAGAATGTCAGTTTTGACAAAGAACACTGTTCATTACTAAAATGCTCTAATTGAGCTCTTAGAATGTCAGAAACAAGCTTTCTGAGCTGAAAACTGCATTTTGTGACAAAGTTCATCAGTGGATGATGAGAATGTCAGTTTTGACAAAGAACACTGTTCATTACTAAAATGCTCTAATTTAGCTGTTAGAATGTCAGAAACAAGCTTTCTGAGCTGAACACTGCATTTTGTGACAAAGTTCATCAGAGGATGATGAGAATGTCAGTTTTGACAAAGAACACTGATCATTACTAAAATGCTCTAATTGAGCTCTTAGAATGTCAGAAACAAGCTTTCTGAGCTGAAAACTGCATTTTGTGACAAAGTTCATCAATTGATGATGAGAATGTCAGTTTTGACAAAGAACACTGTTCATTACTGAAATGCTCTAATTGAGCTGATAGAATGTCAGAAACAAGCTTTCTGAGCTGAGAACTGCATTTTGTGACAAAGTGCTTCAGTGGATGATGAGAATGTCAGTTTTGACAATGAACACTGTTCATTACTAAAATGCTCTAATTGAGTTGTTAGAATGTCAAAAAACAAGCTTTCTGAGCTGAAGACTGCATTTTGTGACAAAGTGCATCAGTGGATGATGAGAATGTCAGTTCTGACAAAGAACACTGTTCATTACTAACATGCTCTAATTGAGCTGTTAGAATGTCAGAAACAAGCTTTCTGAGCTGAAAACTGCATTTTGTGACAAAGTTCCTCAGGGGATGATGAGAATGTCAGTTTTAACAAAGAACACTGTTCATTACTATAATGCTCTAATTTAGCTGTTAGAATGTCAGAAACAAGCTTTCTGAGCTGAAAACTGCATTTTGTGACAAAGTTCCTCAGGGGATAATGAGAATGTCAGTTTTGACAAAGAACACTGTTCATTACTAAAATGCTCTAATTGAGCTCTTAGAATGTCAGAAACAAGCTTTCTGAGCTGAAAACTGGATTTTGTGACAAAGTTCATCAGTGGATGATGAGAATGTCAGTTTTGACAAAGAACACTGTTCATTACTAAAATGCTCTAATTGAGCTCTTAGAATGTCAGAAACAAGCTTTCTAAACTGAAAACTGCATTTTTTGACAAAGTGCATCAGTGGATGATGAGAATGTCAGTTTTGACAAAGAACACTGTTCATTACTATAATGCTCTAATTTAGCTGTTAGAATGTCAGAAACAAGCTTTCTGAGCTGAAAACTGCATTTTGTGACAAAGTTCCTCAGGGGATAATGAGAATGTCAGTTTTGACAAAGAACACTGTTCATTACTAAAATGCTCTAATTGAGCTCTTAGAATGTCAGAAACAAGCTTTCTGAGCTGAAAACTGCATTTTGTGACAAAGTTCATCAGTGGATGATGAGAATGTCAGTTTTGACAAAGAACACTGTTCATTACTAAAATGCTTTAATTGAGCTGTTAGAATGTCAGAAACAAGCTTTCTGAGCTGAAAACTGCATTTTGTGACACAGTTCATCAGTGGATGATGAGAATGTCAGTTTTGACAGAGAACACTGTTCATTACTGAAATGCTCTAATTGAGCTGTTAGAATGTCAGAAACAAGCTTTCTGAGCTGAGAACTGCCTTTAGTGACAAAGTGCATCAGTGGATGAAGAGAATGTCAGTTTTGACAAAGAACACTGTTCATTACTATAATGCTCTAATTGAGCTGTTAAAATGTCAGAATCAAGCTTTCTGAGCTGAAAACTGCATTTTGTGACAAAGTGCATCAGTGGATGATGAGAATGTCAGTTTTGACAAAGAACACTGTTCATTACTAAAATGCTCTAATTGAGCTGTTAGAATGTCAGAAACAAGCTTTCTGAGCTGAAAACTGCATTTTGTGACAAAGTGCATCAGTGGATGATGAGAATGTCAGTTTTGACAAAGAACACTGTTCATTACTGAAATGCTCTAATTGAGCTGTTAGAATGTCAGAAACAAGCTTTCTGAGCTGAAAACTGCATTTTTTGACAAAGTGCATCAGTGGATGATGAGAATGTCAGTTTTGACAAAGAACACTGTTCATTACTATAATGCTCTAATTTAGCTGTTAGAATGTCAGAAACAAGCTTTCTGAGCTGAAAACTGCATTTTGTGACAAAGTTCATCAGAGGATGATGAGAATGTCAGTTTTGACAAAGAACACTGATCATTACTAAAATGCTCTAATTGAGCTCTTAGAATGTCAGAAACAAGCTTTCTGAGCTGAAAACTGCATTTTGTGACAAAGTTCATCAATTGATGATGAGAATGTCAGTTTTGACAAAGAACACTGTTCATTACTGAAATGCTCTAATTGAGCTGATAGAATGTCAGAAACAAGCTTTCTGAGCTGAGAATTGCATTTTGTGACAAAGTGCTTCAGTGGATGATGAGAATGTCAGTTTTGACAATGAACACTGTTCATTACTAAAATGCTCTAATTGAGTTGTTAGAATGTCAAAAAACAAGCTTTCTGAGCTGAAGACTGCATTTTGTGACAAAGTGCATCAGTGGATTATGAGAATGTCAGTTTTGACAAAGAACACTGTTCATTACTAAGATGCTTTAATTGAGCTGTTAGAATGTCAGAAACAAGCTTTCTGAGCTGAAAACTGCATTTTGTGACAAAGTGCCTCAGGGGATGATGAGAATGTCAGTTTTGACAAAGAACACTGTTCATTACTAAAATGCTCTAATTGAGCTGTTAGAATGTCAGAAACAAGCTTTCTGAGCTGAAAACTGCATTTTGTGACACAGTTCATCGGTGGATGATGAGAATGTCAGTTTTGACAAAGAACACTGTTCATTACTAAAATGCTCTAATTGAGCTGTTAGAATGTCAGAAACAAGCTTTCTGAGCTGAAAACTGCATTTTGTGACAAAGTGCATCAGTGGATGATGAGAATGTCAGTTTTGACAAAGAACACTGTTCATTACTAAAATGCTCTAATTGAGCTGTTAGAATGTCAGAAACAAGCTTTCTGAGCTGAAAACTGCATTTTGTGACAAATTGCATCAGTGGATGATGAGAATGTCAGTTTTGACAAAGAACACTGATCATTACTAAAATGCTCTAATTGAGCTCTTAGAATGTCAGAAACAAGCTTTCTGAGCTGAAAACTGCATTTTGTGACAAAGTTCATCAATTGATGATGAGAATGTCAGTTTTGACAAAGAACACTGTTCATTACTGAAATGCTCTAATTGAGCTGATAGAATGTCAGAAACAAGCTTTCTGAGCTGAGAACTGCATTTTGTGACAAAGTGCTTCAGTGGATGATGAGAATGTCAGTTTTGACAATGAACACTGTTCATTACTAAAATGCTCTAATTGAGTTGTTAGAATGTCAAAAAACAAGCTTTCTGAGCTGAAGACTGCATTTTGTGACAAAGTGCATCAGTGGATGATGAGAATGTCAGTTCTGACAAAGAACACTGTTCATTACTAACATGCTCTAATTGAGCTGTTAGAATGTCAGAAACAAGCTTTCTGAGCTGAAAACTGCATTTTGTGACAAAGTTCCTCAGGGGATGATGAGAATGTCAGTTTTAACAAAGAACACTGTTCATTACTATAATGCTCTAATTTAGCTGTTAGAATGTCAGAAACAAGCTTTCTGAGCTGAAAACTGCATTTTGTGACAAAGTTCCTCAGGGGATAATGAGAATGTCAGTTTTGACAAAGAACACTGTTCATTACTAAAATGCTCTAATTGAGCTCTTAGAATGTCAGAAACAAGCTTTCTGAGCTGAAAACTGGATTTTGTGACAAAGTTCATCAGTGGATGATGAGAATGTCAGTATTGACAAAGAACACTGTTCATTACTAAAATGCTCTAATTGAGCTCTTAGAATGTCAGAAACAAGCTTTCTAAACTGAAAACTGCATTTTTTGACAAAGTGCATCAGTGGATGATGAGAATGTCAGTTTTGACAAAGAACACTGTTCATTACTATAATGCTCTAATTTAGCTGTTAGAATGTCAGAAACAAGCTTTCTGAGCTGAAAACTGCATTTTGTGACAAAGTTCCTCAGGGGGTAATGAGAATGTCAGTTTTGACAAAGAACACTGTTCATTACTAAAATGCTCTAATTGAGCTCTTAGAATGTCAGAAACAAGCTTTCTGAGCTGAAAACTGCATTTTGTGACAAAGTTCATCAGTGGATGATGAGAATGTCAGTTTTGACAAAGAACACTGTTCATTACTAAAATGCTTTAATTGAGCTGTTAGAATGTCAGAAACAAGCTTTCTGAGCTGAAAACTGCATTTTGTGACACAGTTCATCAGTGGATGATGAGAATGTCAGTTTTGACAGAGAACACTGTTCATTACTGAAATGCTCTAATTGAGCTGTTAGAATGTCAGAAACAAGCTTTCTGAGCTGAGAACTGCCTTTAGTGACAAAGTGCATCAGTGGATGAAGAGAATGTCAGTTTTGACAAAGAACACTGTTCATTACTATAATGCTCTAATTGAGCTGTTAAAATGTCAGAATCAAGCTTTCTGAGCTGAAAACTGCATTTTGTGACAAAGTGCATCAGTGGATGATGAGAATGTCAGTTTTGACAAAGAACACTGTTCATTACTAAAATGCTCTAATTGAGCTGTTAGAATGTCAGAAACAAGCTTTCTGAGCTGAAAACTGCATTTTGTGACAAAGTGCATCAGTGGATGATGAGAATGTCAGTTTTGACAAAGAACACTGTTCATTACTGAAATGCTCTAATTGAGCTGTTAGAATGTCAGAAACAAGCTTTCTGAGCTGAAAACTGCATTTTTTGACAAAGTGCATCAGTGGATGATGAGAATGTCAGTTTTGACAAAGAACACTGTTCATTACTATAATGCTCTAATTTAGCTGTTAGAATGTCAGAAACAAGCTTTCTGAGCTGAAAACTGCATTTTGTGACAAAGTTCATCAGAGGATGATGAGAATGTCAGTTTTGACAAAGAACACTGATCATTACTAAAATGCTCTAATTGAGCTCTTAGAATGTCAGAAACAAGCTTTCTGAGCTGAAAACTGCATTTTGTGACAAAGTTCATCAGTTGATGATGAGAATGTCAGTTTTGACAAAGAACACTGTTCATTACTGAAATGCTCTAATTGAGCTGATAGAATGTCAGAAACAAGCTTTCTGAGCTGAGAATTGCATTTTGTGACAAAGTGCTTCAGTGGATGATGAGAATGTCAGTTTTGACAATGAACACTGTTCATTACTAAAATGCTCTAATTGAGTTGTTAGAATGTCAAAAAACAAGCTTTCTGAGCTGAAGACTGCATTTTGTGACAAAGTGCATCAGTGGATTATGAGAATGTCAGTTTTGACAAAGAACACTGTTCATTACTAAGATGCTTTAATTGAGCTGTTAGAATGTCAGAAACAAGCTTTCTGAGCTGAAAACTGCATTTTGTGACAAAGTGCCTCAGGGGATGATGAGAATGTATGGAAGCGAATAAGAGACATAATGTTTTGAAATTTAACAGCCAATGAATACTTGAGTTTGAATTATTTTACTTTGGAAACCTTTTTTCTGAATTTATTTGTTTCGAATTTACCTCTATGAAATTTAAATATGAAAATTCTTGATTTTTCATTTTAAAAACTGGAATTTAATGCTCACAAATTCAGATACAAAACAAAATCAACTTACAGAATTTCAGATAAAATACATTCAGGTTGATCAAATTCGATTGCTCTTATTCAGATCTAAAATTTCAAGTTAATATTTTTCAAAGAAAACATATGTCTAATTCGACTGCTCAAATTCAGATCGAAAAATTCAAGTTAAATATTCACATGGTAACATCCGGGCTACCCAGGATAGGAAAAACAGTTGAGCCCAGAGCCCGTCTGCAATTGAACCGCACCGACGTCGGGCGGCCTATCAGAGCACGTCAACCTGACTGTCTGTCATGACTCATGATCCAAGAAGAGGCAAAGTCACGTATATTAAACCTGTAAAGAAGATGACTTCTATGGAAAACGAAGGCGATCCGGTAGTTTGCTGTTTATGTACAATCAGACTCGACAGAACAAAAGTATGTTGTTGCTGATTATTTTTTGGAACACATAACTGTTAGCTATGGTTTGTTGTGTGACTCGTCTCTCTATGTAGGTAAGTCAGCTAGGCAACACGTTATAGCCAGCAGGAAAACTTCTCCGGTTACTTTCGTAACCTCGGTTCCCTGAGAAGCGAGAACGAGACATCTGTATAGGTGTCTGTGGCCTAGTGGTTAGAGCGTTGGACTTGTGATCAGAAATTTGCCGATTCGGATCTCAGTGCCAGCAGGTCATGATTGAAGTGCCATATATGCAACATTCTTGTCTTTCACGTGCTTATTTGTACTTTTTCACGTTTTGGTATATAATTGCAATGTTTTTCACTCATGTCTCTTCAAAAAATATATAAAAAATAAATTACAACAAAACGAGCAGTTTGCTGATCTTTGTCTTTATTGAATATTACACATTGTTTGGTCTGCTTTGTAATATGACTGCAATTAAAATCTCAGCGCTATGCATACATGACTGCCTCCATATATGATTTAATAATCCCTTAAGTACTTCATTCAGTTCTTTTCTCTCCTTGACAAGTTACAAACGCTGTCTACTGTTGTTAGCCGTTAGCACTAGGTATAAGGAGGGGCTCTGGCATAGATAAGAAACCCTTATTTTAGTTAGATCGAAGGGTCTTTAAGAGAAAGCGTAAAAGCGAACAAAACCCATTGACATCCATTTTTAAAAAACTAGCCTGTTGTCTCCTTTGCTGTGTTCCGATGAAGCCAAGGTGATAGCATTAGCCGTTGCGCTTTTGGTTTTGGCGTGGGGGAGGAGTTGAGGAGATTAAGTCTCACGTCACACAACAGCAGATTCGACTAGGAGCAGGCACGATTCAGATATCTTAAAATATAATTGTGACTAGTCGAAACTGAATTAGAGATATCTTTAAATACTTTGCGTATTTGTGACGCGATAATTTTAGATATCTATGAGGTCATTACAGATATCTAAAATAGAGTTTTGACTGGTCAAAACATATTTACAGATATCTCGAATAATATTTCTTACTAGCGCAATTATAAATGCAGATATCTCTAATTATCAATTTGACTAGTGAAATTACAATTATGACTCGTCGAAATACATTTAAAACTATCTAAAATATATTTTATGGATAGTCAAACCCAAGGTTTTTATGTCAAAACGGCTTGTCGTAAGAAGTCATCTTCTTTACAGGTTTAATATACGTGACTTTGCCTCTTCTTGGATCATGACAGACAGTCAGGTTGACGTTCTCTGATAGGCCGCCCGACGTCGGTTCATTGGTTCGGTTCAATTGTTCGGTTCAATGGTTCGGTTCAATGGTTCGGTTCATTGGTTCGGTTCAATTGTTCGGTTCAATGGTTCGGTTCAATGGTGCGGTTCAATTGCAGACGGGCTCTGGGCTCAACTGTTTTTCCTATCCTGGGTAGCCCGAATGTTACCGTTTGAATATTTAACTTGAATTTTTCGATCTGAATTTGAGCAGTCGAATTAGACATATGTTTTCTTTGAAAAATATTAACTTGAAATTTTAGATCTGAATAAGAGCAATCGAATTTGATCAACCTGAATGTATTTTATCTGAAATTCTGTAAGTTGATTTTGTTTTGTATCTGAATTTGTGAGCATTAAATTCCAGTTTTTAAAATGGAAATCAAGAATTTTCATATTTAAATTTCATAGAGGTAAATTCGAAACAAATAAATTCAGATACAAGGTTTCCAAAGTAAAATAATTCAAACTCAAGTATTCATTGGCTATTAAATTTCAAAACATTATGTCTCTTATTTGCTTCCATAAGAATGTCAGTTTTGACAAAGAACACTGTTCATTACTAAAATGCTCTAATTGAGCTGTTAGAATGTCAGAAACAAGCTTTCTGAGCTGAAAACTGCATTTTGTGACACAGTTCATCAGTGGATGATGAGAATGTCAGTTTTGACAAAGAACACTGTTCATTACTAAAATGCTCTAATTGAGCTGTTAGAATGTCAGAAACAAGCTTTCTGAGCTGAAAACTGCATTTTGTGACAAAGTGCATCAGTGGATGATGAGAATGTCAGTTTTGACAAAGAACACTGTTCATTACTAAAATGCTCTAATTGAGCTGTTAGAATGTCAGAAACAAGCTTTCTGAGCTGAAAACTGCATTTTGTGACAAAGTGCATCAGTGGATGATGAGAATGTCAGTTTTGACAAAGAACACTGTTCATTACTAAAATGCTCTAATTGAGCTGTTAGAATGTCAGAAACAAGCTTTCTGAGCTGAAAACTGCATTTTGTGACAAAGTGCATCAGTGGATGATGAGAATGTCAGTTTTGACAAAGAACACTGTTCATTACTAAAATGCTCTAATTGAGCTGTTAGAATGTCAGAAACAAGCTTTCTGAGCTGAAAACTGCATTTTGTGACAAAGTGCATCAGTGGATGATGAGAATGTCAGTTTTGACAAAGAACACTGTTCATTACTGAAATGCTCTAATTGAGCTGTTAGAATGTCAGAAACAAGCTTTCTGAGCTGAAAACTGCATTTTGTGACAAAGTGCATCAGTGAATGATGGGAATGTCAGTTTTGACAAAGAACACTGTTCATTACTATAATGCTCTAATTTAGCTGTTAGAATGTCAGAAACAAGCTTTCTGAGCTGAAAACTGCATTTTGTGACAAAGTTCCTCAGGGGATAATGAGAATGTCAGTTTTGACAAAGAACACTGTTCATTACTAAAATGCTCTAATTGAGCTCTTAGAATGTCAGAAACAAGCTTTCTGAGCTGAAAACTGCATTTTGTGACAAAGTTCATCAGTGGATGATGAGAATGTCAGTTTTGACAAAGAACACTGTTCATTACTAAAATGCTCTAATTGAGCTGTTAGAATGTCAGAAACAAGCTTTCTGAGCTGAAAACTGCATTTTGTGACAAAGTGCATCAGTGGATGATGAGAATGTCAGTTTTAACAAAGAACACTGTTCATTACTAAAATGCTCTAATTGAGCTGTTAGAATGTCAGAAACAAGCTTTCTGAGCTGAAAACTGCATTTGTGACAAAGTGCATCAGTGGATGATGAGAATGTCAGTTTTGACAAAGAACACTGTTCATCACTAAAATGCTCTAATTGAGCTGTTAGAATGTCAGAAACAAGCTTTCTGAGCTGAAAACTCCATTTTGGTACAAAGTTCATCAGTGGATGATGAGAATGTCAGTTTTGACAAAGAACACTGTTCATTACTAAAATGCTCTAATTGAGCTGTTAGAATGTCAGAAACAAGCTTTCTGAGCTGAAAACTGCATTTTGTGACAAAGTTCATCAGTGGATGATGAGAATGTCAGTTTTGACAAAGAACACTGTTCATTACTAAAATGCTCTAATTGAGCTGTTAGAATGTCAGAAACAAGCTTTCTGAGCTGAAAACTGCATTTTGTGACAAAGTGCATCAGTGGATGATGAGAATGTCAGTTTTGACAAAGAACACTGTTCATTACTAAAATGCTCTAATTGAGCTGTTAGAATGTCAGAAACAAGCTTTCTGAGCTGAAAACTGCATTTTGTGACAAAGTGCATCAGTGGATGATGAGAATGTCAGTTTTGACAAAGAACACTGTTCATTACTGAAATGCTCTAATTGAGCTGTTAGAATGTCAGAAACAAGCTTTCTGAGCTGAAAACTGCATTTTGTGACAAAGTGCATCAGTGAATGATGAGAATGTCAGTTTTGACAAAGAACACTGTTCATTACTATAATGCTCTAATTTAGCTGTTAGAATGTCAGAAACAAGCTTTCTGAGCTGAAAACTGCATTTTGTGACAAAGTTCCTCAGGGGATAATGAGAATGTCAGTTTTGACAAAGAACACTGTTCATTACTAAAATGCTCTAATTGAGCTCTTAGAATGTCAGAAACAAGCTTTCTGAGCTGAAAACTGCATTTTGTGACAAAGTTCATCAGTGGATGATGAGAATGTCAGTTTTGACAAAGAACACTGTTCATTACTAAAATGCTCTAATTGAGCTGTTAGAATGTCAGAAACAAGCTTTCTGAGCTGAAAACTGCATTTTGTGACAAAGTGCATCAGTGGATGATGAGAATGTCAGTTTTAACAAAGAACACTGTTCATTACTAAAATGCTCTAATTGAGCTGTTAGAATGTCAGAAACAAGCTTTCTGAGCTGAAAACTGCATTTGTGACAAAGTGCATCAGTGGATGATGAGAATGTCAGTTTTGACAAAGAACACTGATCATTACTGAAATGCTCTAATTGAGCTCTTAGAATGTCAGAAACAAGCTTTCTGAGCTGAAAAATTCATTTTTTGACAAAGTGCATCAGAGGATGATGTGAATGTCAGTTTTGACAAAGAACACTGTTCATTACTAAAATGCTCTAATTGAGCTGTTAGAATGTCAGAAACAAGCTTTCTGAGCTGAAAACTGCATTTTGTGACAAAGTGCATCAGTGGATGATGAGAATGTCAGTTTTGACAAAGAACACTGTTCATTACTAAAATGCTCTAATTGAGCTCTTAGAATGTCAGAAACAAGCTTTCTGAGCTGAAAACTGTATTTTGTGACAAAGTGCATCAGTGGATGATGAGAATGTCAGTTTTGACAAAGAACACTGTTCATTACTAAAATGCTCTAGTTGAGCTGTTAGAATGTCAGAAACAAGCTTTCTGAGCTGAAAACTGCATTTTGTGACAAAGTGCATCAGAGGATGATGAGAAACTCAGTTTTAAAAAAGAACACTGTTCATTACTGAAATGCTCTAAATGAGCTGTTAGAATGTCAGAAACAAGCTTTCTGAGCTGAAAACTGCATTTTGTGACAAAGTGCATCAGTGGATGATTAGAATGTCAGTTTTGACAAAGAACACTGTTCATTACTAAAATGCTCTAATTGAGCTGTTAGAATGTCAGAAACAAGCTTTCTGAGCTGAAAACTGTATTTTGTGACAAAGTGCATCAGTGGATGATGAGAATGTCAGTTTTGACAAAGAACACTGTTCATTACTAAAATGCTCTAGTTGAGCTGTTAGAATGTCAGAAAAAAGCTTTCTGATCTCAAAACTGCATTTTGTGACAAAGTGCATCAGTAGATGATGAGAAAGTCAGTTTTGACAAAGAACACTGATCATTACTGAAATGCTCTACTTGAGCTCTTAGAATGTCAGAAACAAGCTTTCTGAGCTGAAAACTGCATTTTGTGACAAAGTGCATCAGTGGATGATGAGAAACTCAGTTTTAAAAAAGAACACTGTTCATTACTGAAATGCTCTAAATGAGCTGTTAGAATGTCAGAAACAAGCTTTCTGAGCTGAAAACTGCATTTTGTGACAAAGTTCATTAGTGGATTATGAGAATGTCAGTTTTGACAAAGAACACTGTTCATCACTAAAATGCTCTAATTGAGCTGTTAGAATGTCAGAAACAAGCTTTCTGAGCTGAAAACTCCATTTTGGTACAAAGTTCATCAGTGGATGATGAGAATGTCAGTTTTGACAAAGAACACTGTTCATTACTAAAATGCTCTAATTGAGCTGTTAGAATGTCAGAAACAAGCTTTCTGAGCTGAAAACTGCATTTTGTGACAAAGTTCATCAGTGGATGATGAGAATGTCAGTTTTGACAAAGAACACTGTTCATTACTAAAATGCTCTAGTTGAGCTGTTAGAATGTCAGAAACAAGCTTTCTGATCTCAAAACTGCATTTTGTGACAAAGTGCATCAGTAGATGATGAGAAAGTCAGTTTTGACAAAGAACACTGATCATTACTGAAATGCTCTACTTGAGCTCTTAGAATGTCAGAAACAAGCTTTCTGAGCTGAAAACTGCATTTTCTGACAAAGTGCATCATTTGATGATGAGAAATTCAGTTTTTTGACAAAGAACACTGTTCATTACTAAAATGCTCTAATTGAGCTGTTAGAATGTCAGAAACAAGCTTTCTGAGCTGAAAACTGCATTTTGTGACAAAGTGCATCAGTGGATGATGAGAATGTCAGTTTTGACAAAGAATACTGTTCATCACTAAAATGCTCTAATTGAGCTGTTAGAATGTGAGAAACAAGCTTTATGAGCTGAAAACTGCATTTTGTGACAAAGTGCATCAGTGGATGATGAGAATGTCAGTTTTGACAAAGAACACTGTTCATTACTAAAATGCTCTAGTTGAGTTGTTAGAATGTCAGAAACAAGCTTTCTGATCTCAAAACTGCATTGTCTGACAAAGATCATCAGTGGATGATGAGAATGTCAGTTTTGACAAAGAACACTGTTCATTACTAAAATGCTCTAGTTGAGCTGTTAAAATGTCAGAAACAAGCTTTCTGAGCTGAAAACTGCATTTTGTGACAAAGTGTATCACTGGATGATGAGAATGTCAGTTTTGACGAAGCACACTGTTCATTACTAAAATGCTCTAATTGAGCTGTTAGAATGTCAGAAAGAAGCTTTCTGATCTCAAAACTGCATTGTCTGACAAAGATCATCAGTGGATGATGAGAATGTCAGTTTTGACAAAGAACACTGTTCATTACTAAAATGCTCTAATTGAGCTGTTAGAATGTCAGAAACAAGCTTTCTGAGCTGAAAACTGCATTTTGTGACACAGTTCATCAGTGGATGATGAGAATGTCAGTTTTGACAAAGAACACTGTTCATTACTAAAATGCTCTAAATGAGCTGTTAGAATGTCAGAAACAAGCTTTCTGAGCTGAGAACTGCATTTTGTGACAAAGTGTATCAGTGGATGATGAGAATGTCAGTTTTGACAAAGAACACTGTTCATTGCTAAAATGCTCTAATTGAGCTGTTAGAATGTCAGAAACAAGCTTTCTGAGCTGAAAACTGCATTTTGTGACAAAGTGCATCAGTGGATGATGAGAATGTCAGTTTTGACAAAGAACACTGTTCATTACTAAAATGCTCTAATTGAGCTGTTAGAATGTCAGAAACAAGCTTTCTGAGCTGAAAACTGCATTTTGTGACAAAGTTCATTAGTGGATGATGAGAATGTCAGTTTTGACAAAGAACACTGTTCATTACTGAAATGCTTTAATTGAGCTGTTAGAATGTCAGAAACAAGCTTTCTGAGCTCAAAACTGCATTTTCTGACAAAGTGCATCATTTGATGATGAGAAATTCAGTTTTCACAAAGAACACTGTTCATTACTAAAATGCTCTAGTTGAGCTGTTAGAATGTCAGAAACAAGCTTTCTGATCTCAAAACTGCATTTTCTGACAAAGTGCATCAGTGGATGATGAGAATGTCAGTTTTGACAAAGAATACTGTTCATCACTAAAATGCTCTAATTGAGCTGTTAGAATGTGAGAAACAAGCTTTATGAGCTGAAAACTGCATTTTGTGACAAAGTTCATCAGTGGATGATGATAATGTCAGTTTTGACAAAGAACACTGTTCATTACTAAAATGCTCTAATTGAGCTGTTAGAATGTCAGAAACAAGCTTTCTGAGCTGAAAACTGCATTTTGTGACAAAGTTCATCAGGGGATGATGAGAATGTCAGTTTTGACAAAGAACACTGTTCATTACTAAAATGCTCTAATTGAGCTGTTAGAATGTCAGAAACAAGCTTTCTGAGCTGAAAACTGCATTTTGTGACAAAGTGCATCAGTGGATGATGAGAATGTCAGTTTTGACAAAGAACACTGTTCATTACTGAAATGCTCTAATTGAGCTGTTAGAATGTCAGAAACAAGCTTTCTGAGCTCAAAACTGCATTTTCTGACAAAGTGCATCATTTGATGATTTGAAATTCAGTTTTGACAAAGAACACTGTTCATTACTAAAATACTCTAGTTGAGCTGTTAGAATGTCAGAAACAAGCTTTCTGATCTCAAAACTGCATTTTCTGACAAAGTTCATCAGGGGATGATGAGAAACTCTTTTTTGACAAAGAACAATGTTCATTACTAAAATGCTCTAATTGAGCTGTTAGAATGTCAGAAACAAGCTTTCGGAGCTGAAAATTGCATTTTGTGAGAAAGTGCATGAGAGGATGATGAGAAACTCAGTTTTGACCAAGAACACTGTTCATTACTGAAATGTTCTAATTGAGCTGTTAGAATGTCAGAAAAACAATCTTTCTGAGCTGAAAACTGCATTTGTAACAAAGTGCATCAGAGGATGATGAGAATGTCAGTTTTGACAAAGAACACTGATCATTACTGAAATGCTCTAATTGAGCTCTTAGAATGTCAGAAACAAGCTTTCTGAGCTGAAAACTGCATTTTTTGACAAAGTGTATCAGAGGATGATGTGAAACTCAGTTTTGACAAAGAACACTGTTCATTACTAAAATGCTCTAATTGAGCTGTTAGAATGTCAGAAACAAGCTTTCTGAGCTGAAAACTGCATTTTGTGACAAAGTGCATCAGTGGATGATGAGAATGTCAGTTTTGACAAAGAACACTGTTCATTACTAAAATGCTCTAATTGAGCTCTTAGAATGTCAGAAACAAGCTTTCTGAGCTGAAAACTGTATTTTGTGACAAAGTGCATCAGTGGATGATGAGAATGTCAGTTTTGACAAAGAACACTGTTCATTACTAAAATGCTCTAGTTGAGCTGTTAGAATGTCAGAAACAAGCTTTCTGATCTCAAAACTGCATTTTGTGAGAAAGTGCATCAGTAGATGATGAGAAAGTCAGTTTTGACAGATAACACAGGTCATTACTAAAATGCTCTAATTGAGCTGTTAGAATGTCAGAAACAAGCTTTCTGAGCTGAAAACTGCATTTTGTGACAAAGTGCATCAGAGGATGATGAGAAACTCAGTTTTAAAAAAGAACACTGTTCATTACTGAAATGCTCTAAATGAGCTGTTAGAATGTCAGAAACAAGCTTTCTGAGCTGAAAACTGCATTTTGTGACAAAGTGCATCAGTGGATGATGAGAATGTCAGTTTTGACAAAGAACACTGTTCATTACTAAAATGCTCTAGTTGAGCTGTTAGAATGTCAGAAACAAGCTTTCTGAGCAGAAAACTGCATTTTGTGACAAAGTTCATCAGAGGATGATGAGAAACTCAGTTTTGACAAAGAACACTGTTCATTACTAAAATGCTCTAATTGAGCTGTTAGAATGTCAGAAACAAGCTTTCTGAGCAGAAAACTGCATTTTGTGACAAAGTTCATCAGAGGATGATGAGAAACTCAGTTTTGACAAAGAACACTGTTCATTACTAAAATGCTCTAATTGAGCTGTTAGAATGTCAGAAACAAGCTTTCTGAGCTGAAAATTGCATTTTCTGACAAAGTGCATCATTTGATGATGAGAAATTCAGTTTTGACAAAGAACACTGTTCATTACTAAAATGCTCTAATTGAGCTGTTAGAATGTCAGAAACAAGCTTTCTGAGCTCAAAATTGCATTTTCTGACAAAGTGCTTCATTTGATGATGAGAAATTCAGTTTTGACGAAGAACACTGTTCATTACTAAAATGCTCTAGTTGAGCTGTTAGAATGTCAGAAACAAGCTTTCTGATCTCAAAAATGCATTTTCTGACAAAGTTCATCAGGGGATGATAAGAAACTCATTTTTGACAAAGAACAATGTTCATTACTAAAATGCTCTAATTGAGCTGTTAGAATGTCAGAAACAAGCTTTCTGAGCTGAAAACTGCATTTTTTGACAAAGTTCATCAGAGGATGATGAAAAATTCAGTTTTGACAAAGAAGACAGTTCATCAATGAAATGCTGTAATTGAGCTGTTAGAATGTCAGAAACAAGATTTCTGAGCTGAAAATTGCATTTTGTGAGAAAGTTAATCAGAGGATGATGAGAAACTCAGTTTTGACCAAGAACACTGTTCATTACTGAAATGTTCTAATTGAGCTGTTAGAATGTCAGAAAAACAATCTTTCTGAGCTGAAAACTGCATTTGTAACAAAGTGCATCAGAGGATGATGAGAATGTCAGTTTTGACAAAGAACACTGATCATTACTGAAATGCTCTAATTGAGCTCTTAGAATGTCAGAAACAAGCTTTCTGAGCTGAAAACTGCATTTTTTGACAAAGTGTATCAGAGGATGATGTGAAACTCAGTTTTGACAAAGAACACTGTTCATTACTAAAATGCTCTAATTGAGCTGTTAGAATGTCAGAAACAAGCTTTCTGAGCTGAAAACTGCATTTTGTGACAAAGTGCATCAGTGGATGATGAGAATGTCAGTTTTGACAAAGAACACTGTTCATTACTAAAATGCTCTAATTGAGCTCTTAGAATGTCAGAAACAAGCTTTCTGAGCTGAAAACTGTATTTTTTTGACAAAGTGCATCAGTGGATGATGAGAATGTCAGTTTTGACAAAGAACACTGTTCATTACTAAAATGCTCTAGTTGAGCTGTTAGAATGTCAGAAACAAGCTTTCTGAGCTGAAAACTGCATTTTGTGAGAAAGTGCATCAGTAGATGATGAGAAAGTCAGTTTTGACAGATAACACAGGTCATTACTAAAATGCTCTAATTGAGCTGTTAGAATGTCAGAAACAAGCTTTCTGAGCTGAAAACTGCATTTTGTGACAAAGTGCATCAGAGGATGATGAGAAACTCAGTTTTAAAAAAGAACACTGTTCATTACTGAAATGCTCTAAATGAGCTGTTAGAATGTCAGAAACAAGCTTTCTGAGCTGAAAACTGCATTTTGTGACAAAGTGCATCAGTGGATGATGAGAATGTCAGTTTTGACAAAGAACACTGTTCATTACTAAAATGCTCTAGTTGAGCTGTTAGAATGTCAGAAACAAGCTTTCTGAGCAGAAAACTGCATTTTGTGACAAAGTTCATCAGAGGATGATGAGAAACTCAGTTTTGACAAAGAACACTGTTCATTACTAAAATGCTCTAATTGAGCTGTTAGAATGTCAGAAACAAGCTTTCTGAGCTCAAAATTGCATTTTCTGACAAAGTGCTTCATTTGATGATGAGAAATTCAGTTTTGACAAAGAACACTGTTCATTACTAAAATGCTCTAGTTGAGCTGTTAGAATGTCAGAAACAAGCTTTCTGATCTCAAAAATGCATTTTCCGACAAAGTTCATCAGGGGATGATAAGAAACTCATTTTTGACAAAGAACAATGTTCATTACTAAAATGCTCTAATTGAGCTGTTAGAATGTCAGAAACAAGCTTTCTGAGCTGAAAACTGCATTTTTTGACAAAGTTCATCAGAGGATGATGAAAAATTCAGTTTTGACAAAGAAGACAGTTCATCAATGAAATGCTGTAATTGAGCTGTTAGAATGTCAGAAACAAGATTTCTGAGCTGAAAATTGCATTTTGTGAGAAAGTTAATCAGAGGATGATGAGAAACTCATTTTTGAAAAGAACACTGTTCATTACTGAAATGCTCTATTTGAGCTATTAGAATGTCAGAAACAAGCTTTCTGAGCTGAAAACTGCATTTTGTGACAAAGTGCATCAGAGGATGATGAGAAACTCAGTTTTGAGAAAGAACACTGTTCATTGCTGAAATGCTCTTATTGAGCTGTTAGAATGTCAGAAACAAGCTTTCTGAGCTGAAAGCTGCATTTTGTGAGAAAGTGCATCAGAGGATGATGAGAAACTCAGTTTTGACAAAGAACACTGTTCATTACTGAAATGCTCTAATTGAGCTGTTAGAATGTCAGAAACAAGTTTTTCTGAGCTGAAAACTGCATTTTGTGAAAAAGTGCATCAGTAGATGATGAGAAAGTCAGTTTTGACAAAGAACACAGCTCATTACTAAAATGCTCTAATTGAGCTGTTAGAATGTCAGAAAGAAGCTTTCTGAGCTGAAATTGCATTTTTTGACAAAGTTCATCAGAGGATGATGAGAAACTCAGTTTTGACAAAGAACACTGTTCATGTTACGGTAGTTTAGACAGAACCCAAGCGCAGGCAGCGGTTTGAGAAACAAGACAACTTTATTAAACAAAGACCCTCGATGGGGAAAACATTAACTAAAACAAGACAAGAATGTAAACCAAAACCTCCCACAAGGGGAACAAAACAACAGGGTAATAAGAATAAGAAATAAACTAGAAGTCCACAAACTAGAGTCCAGGAAACAGGGTAATCCAATACAGACAAGGGTAAATGTGCAAAATCCAAAATCCAAAATGAACCGACAAGAGACAGAGGGAAACTGGGGCTTGATAAGGGGAAACACTAATAAGGGCTGATGACACAGGGAGAGTGGCGGCAGGTGACATGGATAAAACACAAAGGGAAAGCTAACAGAAGGATTGCACGAGGCAGGTGAGGGGACTGAAACACCAAGGGAAAGATGGACCAGGGCTGGAGACAAGACTAACACTAATGGACTGCTAACAGGGAAACAAGAGGGCGGGGCTAAAGGACGTGACACCGGAGAGAGAGCATGGCTTCTCAAACCAAAACAATGCTCTTTCTCCACACAAACACATGGGACTGACATGATCCTGCCACAAGACTCGAAAACCAAGACAAGGAGAGGCAGGATCATGACAGTTCATTACTAAAATGCTCTAATTGAGCTCTTAGAATGTCAGAAACAAGCTTTCTGAGCTGATAACTGCATTTTGTGACAAAGTTCATCAGTGGATGATGAGAATGTCAGTTTTGACAAAGAACACTTTTCATTACTAAAATGCTCTAATTGAGCTGTTAGAATGTCAGAAACAAGCTTTCTGAGCTGAAAACTGCATTTTGTGACACAGTTCATCAGTGGATGATGAGAATGTCAGTTTTGACAAAGAACACTGTTCATTACTAAAATGCTCTAAATGAGCTGTTAGAATGTCAGAAACAGGCTTTCTGAGCTGAGAACTGCATTTTGTGACAAAGTGTATCAGTGGATGATGAGAATGTCAGTTTTGACAAAGAACACTGTTCATTACTAAAATGCTCTAATTGAGCTGTTAGAATGTCAGAAATAAGCTTTCTGAGCTGAAAACTGCATTTTGTGACACAGTTCATCAGTGGATGATGAGAATGTCAGTTTTGACAAAGAACACTGTTCATTACTAAAATGCTCTAATTGAGCTCTTAGAATGTCAGAAACAAGCTTTCTGATCTCAAAACTGCATTTTGTGACAAAGTGCATCAGTAGATGATGAGAAAGTCAGTTTTGACAAAGAACACTGATCATTACTGAAATGCTCTACTTGAGCTCTTAGAATGTCAGAAACAAGCTTTCTGAGCTGAAAACTGCATTTTGTGACAAAGTTCATCAGTGGATGATGGGAATGTCAGTTTTGACAAAGAACACTGTTCATTACTAAAATGCTCTAATTGAGCTGTTAGAATGTCAGAAACAAACTTTCTGAGCTGAAAACTGCATTTTGTGACAAAGTTCATCAGAGGATGATGAGAACTCAGTTTTGACAAAGAACACTGTTCATTACTAAAATGCTCTAATTGAGCTGTTAGAATGTCAGAAATAAGCTTTCTGAGCTGAAAACTGCATTTTGTGACAAAGTTCATCAGTGGTTGATGAGAATGTCAGTTTTGAAAAAGAACACTGTTCATTACTAAAATGCTCTAATTGAGCTGTTAGAATGTCAGAAACAAGCTTTCTGAGCTGAAAACTGCATTTTGTGACAAAGTTCATCAGTGGATGATGAGAATATCAGTTTTGACAAAGAACACTGTTCATTACTAAAATGCTCTAATTGAGCTGTTAGAATATCAGAAACAAGCTTTCTTACCTGAAAACTGCATTTTGTGACACAGTTCATCAGTGGATGATGAGAATGTCAGTTTTGACAAAGAACATTTTTCATTACTAAAATGCTCTAATTGAGCTGTTAGAATGTCAGAAATAAGCTTTCTGAGCTGAAAACTGCATTTTGTGACAAAGTTCACCAGTGGATGATGAGAATGTCAGTTTTGACATTGAACACTGTTCATTACTAAAATGCTCTAATTGAGCTGTTAGAATGTCAGAAACAAGCTTTCTGAGCTGAGAACTGCATTTTGTGACAAAGTGTATTAGTGGATGATGAGAATGTCAGTTTTGACAAAGAACACTGTTCATTACTAAAATGCTCTAATTGAGCTGTTAGAATGTCAAAAACAAGCTTTCTGAGCTGAAAACTGCATTTTGTGACACAGTTCATCAGTGGATGATGAGAATGTCAGTTTTGACAAAGAACACTGTTCATTACTGAAATGCTCTAATTGAGCTGTTAGAATGTCAGAAACAAGCTTTCTGAGCTGAGAACTGCATTTTGTGACAAAGTGCATCAGTGGATGATGGGAATGTCAGTTTTGACAAAGAACACTGTTCATTACTAAAATGCTCTAATTGAGCTGTTAGAATGTCAGAAACAAGCTTTCTGAGCTGAAAACTGCATTTTGTGACAAAGTTCATCAGTGGATGATGAGAATGTCAGTTTTGACAAAGAACGCTGTTCATTACAAAAATGCTCTAATTGAGCTGTTAGAATGTCAGAAACAGGCTTTCTGAGCTGAGAACTGCATTTTGTGACAAAGTGTATCAGTGGATGATGAGAATGTCAGTTTTGACAAAGAACACTGTTCATTACTAAAATGCTCTAATTGAGCTGTTAGAATTTCAAAAAATAAGCTTTCTGAGCTGAAAACTGCATTTTGTGACAAAGTTCATCAGTGGATGATGAGAATGTCAGTTTTAACAAAGAACACTGTTCATTACTAAAATGCTCTAATTGAGCTGTTAGAATGTCAGAAACAAACTTTCTGAGCTGAAAACTGCATTTTGTGACAAAGTTCATCAGAGGATGATGAGAAACTCAGTTTTGACAAAGAACACTGTTCATTACTAAAATGCTCTGATTGAGCTGTTAGAATGTCAGAAATAAGCTTTCTGAGCTGAAAACTGCATTTTGTGACAAAGTTCATCAGTGGTTGATGAGAATGTCAGTTTTGACAAAGAACACTGTTCATTACTAAAATGCTCTAATTGAGCTCTTAGAATGTCAGAAACAAGCTTTCTGAGCTGAAAACTGCATTTTGTGACAAAGTTCATCAGTGGATGATGAGAATATCAGTTTTGACAAAGAACACTGTTCATTACTAAAATGCTCTAATTGAGCTGTTAGAATATCAGAAACAAGCTTTCTTACCTGAAAACTGCATTTTGTGACACAGTTCATCAGTGGATGATGAGAATGTCAGTTTTGACAAAGAACACTGTTCATTACTAAAATGCTCTAATTGAGCTGTTAGAATGTCAGAAACAAACTTTCTGAGCTGAAAACTGCATTTTGTGACAAAGTTCATCAGAGGATGATGAGAATGTCAGTTTTGACACAGAACACTGTTCATTACTAAAATGCTCTAAATGAGCTGTTAGAATGTCAGAAACAAGCTTTCTGAGCTGAGAACTGCATTTTGTGACAAAGTGTATTAGTGGATGATGAGAATGTCAGTTTTGACAAAGAACACTGTTCATCACTAAAATGCTCTAATTGAGCTGTTAGAATGTCAGAAACAAGCTTTCTGAGCTGAAAACTGCATTTTGTGACAAAGTTCATCAGTGGATGATGAGAATGTCAGTTTTGACAAAGAACACTGTTCATTACTAAAATGCTCTAATTGAGCTGTTAGAATGTCAGAAACAAACTTTTTGAGCTGAAAACTGCATTTTGTGACAAAGTTCACCAGTGGATGATGAGAATGTCAGTTTTGACATTGAACACTGTTCATTACTAAAATGCTCTAATTGAGCTGTTAGAATGTCAGAAACAAGCTTTCTGAGCTGAGAACTGCATTTTGTGACAAAGTGTATCAGTGGATGATGAGAATGTCAGTTTTGACAAAGAACACTGTTCATTGCTAAAATGCTCTAATTGAGCTGTTAGAATGTCAGAAACAAGCTTTCTGAGCTGAAAACTGCATTTTGTGACAAAGTTTATCAGTGGATGATGAGAATGTCAGTTTTGACAAAGAACACTGTTCATTACTAAAATGCTCTAATTGAGCTGTTAGAATGTCAGAAACAAGCTTTCTGAGCTGAGAACTGCATTTTGTGACAAAGTGTATCAGTGGATGATGAGAATGTCAGTTTTGACAAAGAACACTGTTCATTACTGAAATGCTCTAATTGAGCTGTTAGAATGTCAGAAACAAGCTTTCTGAGCTGAGAACTGCATTTTGTGACAAAGTGCATCAGTGGATGATGGGAATGTCAGTTTTGACAAAGAACACTGTTCATTACTAAAATGCTCTAATTGAGCTGTTAGAATGTCAGAAACAAGCTTTCTGAGCTGAAAACTGCATTTTGTGACAAAGTTCATCAGTGGATGATGAGAATGTCAGTTTTGACAAAGAACGCTGTTCATTACAAAAATGCTCTAATTGAGCTGTTAGAATGTCAGAAACAGGCTTTCTGAGCTGAGAACTGCATTTTGTGACAAAGTGTATCAGTGGATGATGAGAATGTCAGTTTTGACAAAGAACACTGTTCATTACTAAAATGCTCTAATTGAGCTGTTAGAATTTCAAAAAATAAGCTTTCTGAGCTGAAAACTGCATTTTGTGACAAAGTTCATCAGTGTATGATGAGAATGTCAGTTTTAACAAAGAACACTGTTCATTACTAAAATGCTCTAATTAGCTGTTAGAATGTCAGAAACAAACTTTCTGAGCTGAAAACTGCATTTTGTGACAAAGTTCATCAGAGGATGATGAGAAACTCAGTTTTGACAAAGAACACTGTTCATTACTAAAATGCTCTGATTGAGCTGTTAAAATGTCAGAAACAAGCTTTCTGAGCTGAAAACTGCATTTTGTGACAAAGTTCATCAGTGGATGATGAGAATGTCAGTTTTGACAAAGAACACTGTTCATTATTGAAATGCTCTAATTGAGCTGTTAGAATGTCAGAAACAAGCTTACTGAGCTTAAAAATGCATTTTGTGACAAAGTTCATCAGTGGATGATGAGAAACTCAGTTTTGACAAAGAACACTGTTCATTACTAAAATGCTCTAATTGAGCTGTTAGAATGTCAGAAATAAGCTTTCTGAGCTGAAAACTGCATTTTGTGACAAAGTTCATCAGTGGTTGATGAGAATGTCAGTTTTGACAAAGAACACTGTTCATTACTAAAATGCTCTAATTGAGCTCTTAGAATGTCAGAAACAAGCTTTCTGAGCTGAAAACTGCATTTTGTGACAAAGTTCATCAGTGGATGATGAGAAACTCAGTTTTGACAAAGAACACTGTTCATTACTAAAATGCTCTAATTGAGCTGTTAGAATGTCAGAAATAAGCTTTCTGAGCTGAAAACTGCATTTTGTGACAAAGTTCATCAGTGGTTGATGAGAATGTCAGTTTTGACAAAGAACACTGTTCATTACTAAAATGCTCTAATTGAGCTCTTAGAATGTCAGAAACAAGCTTTCTGAGCTGAAAACTGCATTTTGTGACAAAGTTCATCAGTGGATGATGAGAATATCAGTTTTGACAAAGAACACTGTTCATTACTAAAATGCTCTAATTGAGCTGTTAGAATATCAGAAACAAGCTTTCTTACCTGAAAACTGCATTTTGTGACACAGTTCATCAGTGGATGATGAGAATGTCAGTTTTGACAAAGAACACTGTTCATTACTAAAATGCTCTAATTGAGCTGTTAGAATGTCAGAAACAAACTTTCTGAGCTGAAAACTGCATTTTGTGACAAAGTTCATCAGAGGATGATGAGAATGTCAGTTTTGACACAGAACACTGTTCATTACTAAAATGCTCTAAATGAGCTGTTAGAATGTCAGAAACAAGCTTTCTGAGCTGAAAACTGCATTTTGTGACAAAGTTTATCAGTGGATGATGAGAATGTCAGTTTTGACAAAGAACACTGTTCATTGCTAAAATGCTCTAATTGAGCTGTTAGAATGTCAGAAACAAGCTTTCTGAGCTGAAAACTGCATTTTGTGACAAAGTTCATCAGTGGATGATGAGAATGTCAGTTTTGACAAAGAACACTGTTCATTACTAAAATGCTCTAATTGAGCTGTTAGAATGTCAGAAACAAGCTTTCTGAGCTGAAAACTGCATTTTGTGACAAAGTGTATCAGTGGATGATGAGGATGTCAGTTTTGACAAAGAACACTGTTCATTACTAAAATGCTCTAATTGAGCTGTTAGAATGTCAGAAACAAGCTTTCTGAGCTGAGAACTGCATTTTGTGACAAAGTGTATCAGTGGATGATGAGGATGTCAGTTTTGACAAAGAACACTGTTCATTACTAAAATGCTCTAATTGAGCTGTTAGAATGTCAGAAACAAGCTTTCTGAGCTGAAAACTGCATTTTGTGACAAAGTTCATCAGTGGATGATGAGAATGTCAGTTTTGACAAAGAACACTGTTCATTACTAAAATACTCTAATTGAGCTGTTAGAATGTCAGAAACAAGCTTTCTGAGCTAAAAAAACTGCATTTTGTGACAAAGTTCATCAGTGGATGATGAGAATGTCAGTTTTGACAAAGAACACTGTTCATTACTAAAATGCTCTATTTGAGCTGTTAGAATGTCAGAAACAAACTTTCTGAGCTGAAAACTGCATTTTGTGACAAAGTTCATCAGAGGATGATGAGAATGTCAGTTTTGACAAAGAACACTGTTCATTACTAAAATGCTCAAAATGAGCTGTTAGAATGTCAGAAACAAGCTTTCTGAGCTGAGAACTGCATTTTGTGACAAAGTGTATTAGTGGATGATGAGAATGTCAGTTTTGACAAAGAACACTGTTCATTACTGAAATGCTCTAAATGAGCTGTTAGAATGTCAGAAACAAGCTTTCTGAGCTGAGAACTGCATTTTGTGACAAAGTTCATCAGTGGATGATGAGAATGTCAGTTTTGACAAAGAACACTGTTCATTACTAAAATGCTCTAAATGATGTTTAATTAACAAAGTTCGGGAGGAGCCGTAGCATATAATCAGCCGGCTGGTCCACAATCAGCAATCACTGCACATACACAATTAGCCATAGCGAGCTCGCTCATAAATAGAGAATCCATTTTACCTGCTCGATCTCCTAAGATTAAGCATCAACGCGATGTCTGAGACCCCCGTCATCGACGACAATCTGTTAGCGCCGCCGAGCGCTCATCAATCCAGCTCAGAATCGGATATATCGAGCGATTCTCCGGCTTCATCACGAGGCCGCCCGCTCCGCCGTTCTACACCTCGGAAGGCTAAGTCCAGAGGTGGCGCATCGTCTCCTGGATCTAAGAGACGTCCACCTGCTTCCCCGGCTTCTTCCTACACTTCCGCTCACAACGCGATCCCCGCCATACAGAAATGGACCGTCCAGGGCTTACGACTAGCTCTGTCCAACGTGGACGTCCACTTCCACAGGCGGATGACCAAGGCGGAGCTTTACGGCCTCTACGCCTCTTCCCTGGCGGACACCGCCTCACCGAAGGGCGCTACGGGGGGTTCCGCCACCAAGCCGGGCACGGCTCGCGGTTCTCTGTATTCCCGACCCGGGCAATCCACCTCCGCAGCTAGTCGCGGCTGCCCGCGGGGAAGCCGGAACAGCAGGGCTTCCGCGAGCGCAGGTATCGCCACGGACCCACCGGTCTCTCTCGCCGTTGGCCAGCTTCGGCCACCTGCAAACACCCCGCCAGCAGTAGCGGGCCGCCCTCGAAGCATTGGCTCACCAGCACCTGGAGCTCCGGTGCTTTACCACCCATTTCCTGCACCTGGCTCTTGGCCCACGGCGCCTGCGTCGACCACTAGCGCGAGGCTGCCTCAGCTAGCGATGCAGGCGCCGGGTCCTAGCCATTTCCCAACCCCCTCGGTAGCCGCCGCTAGCGCGAGGCTGCCTCAGCTAGCGATGCTGGCGCCGGTCCCTAGCCATTTCCTAGCCACCCTGGTAGCCGCTGCTAGCGCGAGCATGACTCCGCTAGCCGCTCAGGCGGCCGCCATTCCCCCCCTTCTCTCTCTTCCGCAGGCTCGATCGAGCTTCTCATTGGCCTCGGCGACAGCTATGCCAGTGCCAATCAACGCACCAGCCCTGGAACCGCCTCCAGTTTCGGGGAACATAAGATCGCAGATCTTGACAGGTGCGGACACAGACCTTTATTCTCTCCTCTCACCATTATCACCCCCGTCAACCGAGCGGCAGATCACTTACGGTGATCTATCGCTCACATTTAAAAATCAGTCACCCAACCACACCCGCACACTGTCTTTCCCCGAATTTACCGTTGCTTTTTCACGTTACACTGACGTGATCTGCACTGCGTTCCCTCATAGGAGACGCGAGCTGGGCGATTACCTCGCCATCGTGGCAGAGCTCGCTCTCTCCTACGGGGGCGCGCATTTTTACACTTACCACAAACTTTTTTCCGCCAAATGTGCCATTCGTGTGGCTCAGTGGAACCAGTGCCCCTACTGGGGCGCACTGGACACTGAGCTGCATAACAGGGTTTTCTTAGGCGTTCGCAATATTTCCTGCGCGGTATGTCGCTCAGTAGCGCATCCTACAATCGACTGTCCCCTAGTCACCCCCTCTCTTCCCTCATGCCCAGTTACGCCTCCCAAATCCACTTCCTCTGTTCCGCGCCTGCCAATCCGCCCAGCCAACCAAGCTCACGGGCAACCCAGCAGTTTGGAGGCATGCAGAAGTTTCAATTCTGGCAGATGTTCCAGGCAGCGTTGTCGCTTCCTGCACGTGTGCCTTTTCTGCAGCGGTGCACACGCTCGCATTGTATGCCCGATGTCCCAAATGCAAAATAAAAATCTAAAAAATTACCTCTCGACTCCCGTGAACGTTTCTTGTTTGTCTTTCGAGTTGTCTTCGCACCCCGACATTCAGTTCACGGACTACCTTCTGACCGGTCTCTCGAACGGCTTCGACCCCGGCGTTATCAGTCTTCCATCACGCAGCTTAATTTGCCCCAACCTTCAGTCCACGCTTTCCGAACCAGAGTCAGTCGATCTCCTTATTAAAAAGGAGATTGACGCAAAATTCATTATCGGCCCTTTCGAAGCTCCCCCGTTTTCCGTATTTCGCATCAGCCCCATCGGCGTAGCAACGCGTAAATTCTCTGGCAAAAAGCGCCTCATTTTCGATCTCTCGTCACCGCACGGCTCGGCCTTTCCAAGCATCAACAGCCTCATTCCGATTGAGGAATTTTCGCTGCACTATCACAACATCGATCAAGCCATTACTTTAATAAAACATGCAGGTCGTGGAGCTTGGCTAGCCAAAGTCGACATTACATCCGCATTTAAAGTCATGCCCATCCACCCAGACTTCTGGCACCTTTTCGGCATTCAATGGCGCAATAAATTTTACTTTTCTGTCCGCCTTACTTTCGGCTGCAGAAGCAGCCCCAAAATCTTCGACATGTTGTCAGAGGCAATTTGCTGGATTCTCTCTAACAATTATGCAATTCCCTACCTAATCCACCTACTAGACGATTTTTTAATCATCTCGTCTCCCGACTCGTTTCCAGCTGCGCATCTAGCAAAAGTCCAACAGGTTTTTGAAAAACTCGGCGTCCCCCTTGCCCCAGACAAAACTTCAGGACCGAGCACTTCCATCGAATTTCTCGGAATAAAATTAGACTCTCTTAAATTCCAGGCTTCACTGCCAAAAGAGAAAATCGACAGAACAATCGTCATCGCTTCCTCGCTGTTAGCTAATCCCCGCTGCTCCAAACGCGAGCTCCTGTCCGTTCTCGGCCATCTGAATTTCGCGATGAGAATAATCCCGCAAGGTCGCCCGTTCGTTTCACACCTCCTCTCTCTCGCGTCCTCCGCGCACGCTTTAGAGGACATGTTATCCATATCCAGCCCCTGCCTTGACGAGCTGAGCTTATGGATACAATTTCTCAAGCAATGGAATGGCTTGTCATTTTTCTACAGTGACATGTCCTCCTCCCCCGTCGATATTCACCTTTTCACTGACGCCGCCCCTTCTGTAGGTTTCGGAGGCTTTTACCAAGGTCGTTGGTTTGCATTCTCTTGGCCCCCCCAGCTCTTAGAGATTCCGCAGGCCTTAGCATCCTCTGCACTTTTCGAGCTGTATCCACTGGTCGTCTCAGCATCCCTATGGGGGAAAGAGTGGTCGGCTTCCAGTATTATCGTACATTGCGATAACGAGGCCACGGTTCATTGCATTAACAAAGGCCGCTCTCACTCCCCCGCTTTAATGCCGTTCCTCAGACGCCTCATCTGGATCTCAGCCTGTGACCAGTTCATTCTAACTGCCAAACACCTTCCCGGAGCAAAAAATCAGATTGCTGATGCCCTTTCTCGTTTCGCTTTCCAGAAATTCAGGCAGCTGGCGCCCGAAGCAGACCCCTTGCCAACACCGATACCTCCCTATTCGGAGCTGATATTCCTGTAAACCACCCACTAAAAACCCTCCTCGATGCATCTCGAAACTCCATCATCCAAGCCGTCTCCCTTAGGACCCTCCAATCTTATCTCACTGCATGGAAAAGCTTCAAGGCGTTTCACCACGCGTTCAACATTCCCTTTCCCTCATTTTCCGTAATCTCCATCACCTCCTTCATCTCCTTCCTAAACTCGTCAAAAAACCTCCAAGCAAGCTCAATTAAAGGTTACATGAGTGGGGTCCAGTTCTTCCACAAGCTCATATTCAACTCTCCATCCGCAGCCATAGCCAGCTCCCAAACATTTATGCTCATCAAGGGCATTCAAAGAACCCAGCCTGCTCGCCCAGACGCCAGGCAACCTATAACCCTGGATATACTGACCAGATGCATTTCCACCCTCCGTAAAGGATATCACTCCAAGCACGTCGATCGCACGCTCGACTCCATGTTTATCCTAGCCTTTTTCGGCTTTCTAAGATGTTCTGAAATTTCCACCACGTCCATCTTCAACCCCGTAATACATCCAACGTTATCTGACCTATCAGTACTCGATTCAGAGACGATCTCATTCTTAATTAAACAAAGCAAGACGGACCAAACCAGGAGGGGACATTTCATCTACATCTTCAACCTCCAGTCACCGATTCAGCCTTATCAGACCCTTCTAGCCTACCTTCACTTCAGGAAATCTCAGACCAAAACCACATCAGACCCTCTCTTTGTGGACGAATCTAACCGCCCAGCCACACGCTTCTGGTTCCAAAAACACCTCAAAGCCGTATTGCTCTTGTCTGGCATTCCCGCAGACCACTTTTACGGCCACTCCTTCCGCATAGGCGCAGCAACTACAGCCGCCCAAAAAGGCCTATCGCAGTCTCATATCCAAGCACTAGGGCGCTGGACATCGGAAGCTTTTAAGAGCTACATCAGGTCAGATCTCTCAATCATCAGGGAAGCCCATCGAACCCTCATTTCCCGAATCATCTAAGAGTCCATCCTTCGCCCACATGGGCTCGGGCCTCCACTGTTCGGCCTTCATCTCCCTGGCGGGGGATCTCGCTGCCACTGCAACCGCCTCAGCAATCACCAGGGATTCAGACCCCGCCTGCAGGGGCCATCGCCCAAGTCACGGGCTCTGCCACAGCAGACTCTTCAGCAGAAGCCTCCATCCAAGACGTCGAAGCCAGCGTCGCCGCAGCGATCGCCTCCGCAGAGGCCAGCGCTTCCATCCAAGACGTCGAAGCCAGCGTCGCCGCAGCGATCTCCTCCACAGAGGCCAGTGCTTCCGTCTAAGATGTCGAAGCCAGCGTCGCCGCAGCGATCGCCTCCGCAGAGGCCAGTGCTTCCATCTAAGACGTCGAAGCCTGCGTCGCCGCAGCGATCGCTTCCGCAGAGGCCAGTGCTTCCATCCAAGTCATCGAAGCCAGCGTCGCCGCAGCGACCGCCTCCGCAGAGGCCAGTGCTTCCATCCAAGTCATCGAAGCCAGCGTCGCCGCAGCGATCGCCTCCGCAGAGGCCAGTGCTTCCATCCAAGTCATCGAAGCCAGCGTCGCCGCAGCGATCGCCTCCGCAGAGGCCAGTGCTTCCATCCAAATCATCGAAGCCAGCGTCGCCGCAGCGATCGCCTCCGCAGAGGCCAGTGCTTCCATTCAAATCATCGAAGCCAGCGTCGCCGCAGCGATCGCCTCTGCAGAGGCCAGTGCTTCCATCCAAATCATCGAAGCCAGCGTCGCCGCAGCGATCGCCTCCGTAGAGGCCAGTGCTTCCATCCAAGTCATCGAAGCCAGCGTCGCCACAGCGATCGCCTCCGCAGAGGCCAGTGCTTCCATCCAAGTCATCGAAACCAGCGTCGCCGCAGCGATCGCCTCCGCAGAGGCCAGTGCTTCCATCCAAGACGTCGAAGCCAGCGTCACCGCAGCGATCTCCTCCACAGAGGTCAGTGCTTCCGTCTAAGATGTCGAAGCCAGCGTCGCCGCAGCGATCGCCTCCGCAGAGGCCAGTGCTTCCGTCTGAGATGTCGAAGCCAGCGTCGCCGCAGCGATCGCCTCCGCAGAGGCCAGTGCTTCCATCTAAGACGTCGAAGCCTGCGTCGCCGCAGCGATCGCCTCCGCAGAGGCCAGTGCTTCCATCCAAGCCATCGAAGCCAGCGTTGCCGCAGCGATCGCCTCCGCAGAGGCCAGTGCTTCCATCTCGTGTTCTGCCATCTACAACTTTCTAAGGATCAAGCACAACAGCAGCTCTCTCCCCAGCAGGAACCTCCATCAGGTGCTCTACTTCAGCTGGATCCCTCCTTCAGTAGCCCCCTCCCAGTATCAGTCCTCATCCAGGGACACCCACGAAGACGGGTTAATTTTAGATAATCTCTGAATTCCTAGATTTACACCCTCTACGGGCACTAAACCTACTTCCAGCCGCTCATGGGTTTCAACTTCTCATCACTCCAGCAGGCATCCTCGCTCCATATCAGTCTCAACCATCCTTGGAGGAACCCCTGCCCCAGTCTTGCCTCATCTCAAACCACACCTTCTAAGGAGCCACCATCCTCTTGTCCTTACCCGAACGCAGTCCACGCCTCCATACTGTCCAGCACCGCGTTTTGGGGGGGTATGCGTACTCCGGCGGCTGTCCAACTTCGTGCTTTATGGGGGGTGTGCTCTGGGCTCAAACCGGTTACGAGCTCGGCGCACTCACCCTGACCAAGGTGTAGTGTTTCGGGTTCGGATAGATCTGGCGAGCTCGGAGCCCGCTTTCCGGACAGCACGCCAAATACGCATAACCTTCATAACCAAGCTCTTGCTTTATTATCCCTATCAACATCGCTGTTATCTGCGCAGGTGAACTCGTGAAATGATGTTTAATTAACAAAGTTCGGGAGGAGCCGTAGCATATAATCAGCCGGCTGGTCCACAATCAGCAATCACTGCACATACACAATTAGCCATAGCGAGCTAGCTCATAAATAGAGAATCCATCTTACCTGCTCGATCTCCTAAGATTAAGCATCCCTCCTCCACCCCGGCTCCTCTCCCAAACTCACTTTTCTTTTGCAAGAGCCCCGGGGGGTGTGCTCTGGGCTCAAACCAGTTCCGAGCTCGGCGCACTCACCCTGACCAAGGTGTAGTGTTTCGGGTTCGGATAGATCTGGCGAGCTCGGAGCCCGCTTCCCGGACAGCACGCCAAATACGCATAACCTTCATAACCAAGCTCTTGCTTTATTATCCCTATCAACATCGCTGTTATCTGCGCAGGTGAACTCGTGAATTGAGCTCTTAGAATGTCAGAAACAAGCTTTCTGAGCTGAAAACTGCATTTTGTGACAAAGTTCATCAGTGGATGATGAGAATGTCAGTTTTGACAAAGAACACTGTTCATTACTGAAATGCTCTAATTGAGCTGTTAGAATGTCAGAAAGAAGCTTTCTGAGAAAAAAAATGCATTTTGTGACAAAGTGCATCAGTGGATGATGAGAATGTCAGTTTTGACAAAGAACACTTTTCATTACTAAAATGCTCTAATTGAGCTGTTAGAAGTTCAGAAACAAGCTTTCTGAGCTGAAAACTGCATTTTGTGACAAAGTGCATCAGTAGATGATGAGAATGTCAGTTTTGACAAAGAACACTGTTCATTACTACAATGCTCTAATTGAGCTGTTAGAATGTCAGAAACAAGCTTTCTGAGCTGAAAACTGCATTTTGTTAAACAGCTCATCAGTGGATTATGAGAATTTTCAGTTTTGACAATGAACACTGTTCATTACTGAAATGCTCTAATTGAGCTGTTAGAATGTCAGAAACAAGCTTTCTGAGCTGAGAACTGCATTTTGTGACAAAGTGCATCAGTGGATGATGAGAATGTCAGTTTTGTGAAAGAACACTGTTCATTACTAAAATGCTCTAATTGAGCTGTTAGAATGTCAGAAACAAGCTTTCTGAGCTGAAAACTGCATTTTGTGACAAAGTTCATCAGTGGATGAGGAGAATGTCTGTTTTGACAAAGAAGACAGTTCATCACTGAAATGCTCTAATTGAGCTCTTAGAATGTCAGAAACAAGCTTTCTGAGCTGAAAACTGCATTTTGTGACAAAGTTCATCAGTGGATGATGAGAATGTCAGTTTTGACAAAGAACACTGTTCATTACTGAAATGCTCTAATTGAGCTGTTAGAATGTCTGAAACAAGCTTTCTGAGCTGAGAACTGCATTTTGTGACAAAGTGCATCAGTGGATGATGAGAATGTCAGTTTTGACAAAGAACACTGTTCATTGCTGAAATGCTCTAATTGAGCTGTTAGAATGTCAGAAACAAGCTTTCTGAGCTGAAAACTGCATTTTGTGACAAAGTTCATCAGTGGATGATGAGAATGTCAGTTTTGACCATGAACACTGTTCATTACTAAAATGCTCTAATTGAGCTCGTAGAATGTCAGAAACAAGCTTACTGAGCTGAAAAATGCATTTTGTCAGAAAGTGCATCAGAGGATGATGAGAAACTCAGTTTTGACAAAGAACACTATTCATTACTGAAATGCTCTAATTGAGCTGTTAGAATGTCAGAAACAAGCTTTCTGAGCTGAGAACTGCATTTTGTGACAAAGTTCATCAGTGGATGATGAGAATGTCAGTTTTGACAAAGAACACTGTTCATTACTGAAATGCTCTAATTGAGCTGTTAGAATGTCAGAAACAAGCTTTCTGAGCTGAAAACTCCATTTTTTGACAAAGTTCATCAGTGGATGATGAGAATGTCAGTTTTGACAAAGAAAACTGTTCATTACTAAAATGCTCTAATTGAGCTCTTCGAATGTCAAAAACAAGCTTTCTGAGCTGAAAACTGCATTTTGTGACACAGTTCATCAGTGGATGATGAGAATGTCAGTTTTGACAAAGAACACTGTTCATTACTAAAATTATCTAATTGAGCTGTTAGAATGTCAGAAACAAGCTTTCTGAGCTGAAAACTGCATTTTGTGACAAAGTTCATCAGTGGATGATGAGAATGTCAGTTTTGACAAAGAACACTGTTCATTACTGAAATGCTCTAATTGAGCTGTTAGAATGTCAGAAACAAGCTTTCTGAGCTGAGAACTGCATTTTGTGACAAAGTTCATCAGTGGATGATGAGAATGTCAGTTTTGACAAAGAACACTGTTCATTACTAAAATGCTCTAATTGAGCTGTTAGAATGTCAGAAACAAGCTTTCTGGACTGAAAACTGCATTTTGTGACAAAGTTCATCAGTGGATGATGAGAATGTCAGTTTTGACAAAGAACTGTTCATTACTAAAATGCTCTAATTGAGCTGTTAGAATGTCAGAAACAAGCTTTCTGAGCTGAAAACTGCATTTTGTGACAAAGTTCATCAGTGGATGATGAGAATGTCTGTTTTGACAAAGAAGACAGTTCATTATTGAAATGCTCTAATTGAGCTCTTAGAATGTCAGAAACAAGCTTTCTGAGCTGAAAACTGCATTTTGTGACAAAGTTCATCAGTGGATGATGAGAATGTCAGTTTTGACAAAGAACACTGTTCATTACTAAAATGCTCTAATTGAGCTCGTAGAATGTCAGAAACAAGCTTTCTGAGCTGAAAACTGCATTTTGTGACAAAGTTCATCAGTGGATGATGAGAATGTCAGTTTTGACAAAGAACACTGTTCATTACTAAAATGCTCTAATTGAGCTCGTAGAATGTCAGTTTTGACAAAGAACACTGTTCATTACTGGAATGCTCTAATTGAGCTGTTAGAATGTCAGAAACAAGCTTTCTGAGCTGAAAACTGCATTTTGTGACAAAGTTCATCAGTGGATGATGAGAATGTCAGTTTTGACAAAGAACACTGATCATTACTAACATGCTCTAATTCAGCTGTTAGAATGTCAGAAACAAGCTTTCTGAGCTGAAAACTGCATTTTGTGACAAAGTTCATCAGTGGATGATGAGAATGTCAGTTTTTACAAAGAACACTGTTCATTACTGAAATGCTCTAATTGAGCTGTTAGAATGTCAGAAACAAGCTTTCTGAGCTGAAAACTGCATTTTGTGACAAAGTTCATCAGTGGATGATGAGAATGTCAGTTTTGACAAAGAACACTGTTCATTACTGAAATGCTCTAATTGAGCTGTTAGAATGTCAGAAACAAGCTTTCTGAGCTGAAAACTGCATTTTTTGACAAAGTTCATCAGTGGATGATGAGAATGTCAATTTTGACAAAGAACACTTGTTAATCACTAAAATGCTCTAATTGAGCTCTTAGAATGTCAGAAACAAGCTTTCTGAGCTGAAAACTGCATTTTGTGACAAAGTTCATCAGTGGATGTGAGAATGTCAGTTTTGACAAAGAACACTGTTCATTACTAAAATGCTCTAATTGAGCTGTTAGAATGTCAGAAACAAGCTTTCTGAGCTGAAAACTGCATTTTGTGACAAAGTTCATCAGTGGATGATGAGAATGTCAGTTTTGACAAAGAACACTGTTCATTACTAAAATGCTCTAAGTGAGCTCTTAGAATGTCAGAAACAAGCTTTCTGAGCTGAAAACTGCATTTTGTGACAAAGTGCATCAGTGGATGATGAGAATGTCAGTTTTGACAAAGAACACTGTTCATCACTAAAATGGTCTAATTGAGCTCTTAGAATGTCAGAAACAAGGTTTCTGAGCTGAAAACTGCATTTTGTGACAAAGTGCATCAGAGGATGATGAGAATGTCAGTTTTGACAAAGACAGTTCATCACTGAAATGCTCTAATTGAGCTGTTAGAATGTCAGAAAGAAGCTTTCTGATCTGAAAACTGCATTTTGTGACAAAGTTCATCAGTGGATGATGAGAATTTCTGTTTTGACAAAGAACACTGTTCATTACTAAAATGCTCTAATTGAGCTGTTAGAATGTCAGAAACAAGCTTTCTGAGCTGAAAACTGCATTTTGTGACAAAGTTCATCAGTGGATGATGAGAATGTCAGTTTTGACAAAGAACACTGTTCATTACTGAAATGCTCTAATTGAGCTGTTAGAATGTCAGAAACAAGCTTTCTGAGCTGAAAACTGCATTTTGTAACAAAGTGCATCAGTAGATGATGAGAATGTCAGTTTTGACAAAGAACACTGTTCATTACTACAATGCTCTAATTGAGCTGTTAGAATGTCAGAAACAAGCTTTCTGAGCTGAAAACTGCATTTTGTGACACAGCTCATCAGTGGATTATGAGAATTTTCAGTTTTGACAATGAACACTGTTCATTACTGAAATGCTCTAATTGAGCTGTTAGAATGTCAGAAACAAGCTTTCTGAGCTGAGAACTGCCTTTTGTGACAAAGTGCATCAGTGGATGATGAGAATGTCAGTTTTGACAAAGAACATTGTTCATTACTAAAATGCTCTAATTGAGCTGTTAGAATGTCAGAAACAAGCTTTCTGGACTGAAAACTGCATTTTGTGACAAAGTTCATCAGTGGATGATGAGAATGTCAGTTTTGACAAAGAACACTTTTCATTACTAAAATGCTCTAATTGAGCTGTTAGAATGTCAGAAACAAGCTTTCTGAGCTGAGAACTGCATTTTGTGACAAAGTGCATCAGTGGATGATGAGAATGTCAGTTTTGACAAAGAACACTGTTCATCACTAAAATGGTCTAATTGAGCTCTTAGAATGTCAGAAACAAGCTTTCTGAGCTGAAAACTGCATTTTGTGACAAAGTTCATCAGTGGATGATGAGAATGTCAGTTTTGACAAAGAACACTGTTCATTACTGAAATGCTCTAATTGAGCTGTTAGAATGTCTGAAACAAGCTTTCTGAGCTGAGAACTGCATTTTGTGACAAAGTGCATCAGTGGATGATGAGAATGTCAGTTTTGACAAAGAACACTGTTCATTACTGAAATGCTCTAATTGAGCTGTTAGAATGTCAGAAACAAGCTTTCTGAGCTGAAAACTGCATTTTGTGACAAAGTTCATCAGTGGATGATGAGAATGTCAGTTTTGACAAAGAACACTGTTCATTACTAAAATGCTCTAATTGAGCTCGTAGAATGTCAGAAACAAGCTTACTGAGCTGAAAAATGCATTTTGTCAGAAAGTGCATCAGAGTATGATGAGAAACTCAGTTTTGACAAAGAACACTATTCATTACTGAAATGCTCTAATTGAGCTGTTAGAATGTCAGAAACAAGCTTTTTGAGCTGAGAACTGCATTTTGTGACAAAGTGCATCAGTGGATGATGAGAATGTCAGTTTTGAAAAAGAACACTGTTCATTACTGAAATGCTCTAATTGAGCTATTAGAATGTCAGAAACAAGCTTTCTGAGCTGAAAACTGCATTTTGTGACAAAGTTCATCAGTGGATGATGAGAATGTCAGTTTTGACAAAGAACACTGTTCATTACTGAAATGCTCTAATTGAGCTGTTAGAATGTCTGAAACAAGCTTTCTGAGCTGAGAACTGCATTTTGTGACAAAGTTCATCAGTGGATGATGAGAATGTCAGTTTTGACAAAGAACACTGTTCATTACTAAAATGCTCTAATTGAGCTCGTAGAATGTCAGTTTTGACAAAGAACACTGTTCATTACTGGAATGTTCTAATTGAGCTGTTAAAATGTCAGAAACAAGCTTTCTGAGCTGAAAAATGCATTTTGTGACAAAGTTCATCAGTGGATGATGAGAATGTCAGTTTTGACAAAGAACACTGATCATTACTAACATGCTCTAATTCAGCTGTTAGAATGTCAGAAACAAGCTTTCTGAGCTGAGAACTGCATTTTGTGACAAAGTGCATCAGTGGATGATGAGAATGTCAGTTTTGACAAAGAACACTGTTCATTACTGAAATGCTCTAATTGAGCTGTAAGAATGTCAGAAACAAGCTTTCTGAGCTGAAAACTGCATTTTGTGACAAAGTTCATCAGTGGATGATGAGAATGTCAGTTTTGACAAAGAACACTGTTCACTACTAAAATGCTCTAATTGAGCTGTTAGAATGTCAGAAACAAGCTTTCTGAGCTGAAAACTGCATTTTGTGACAAAGTTCATCAGTGGATGATGAGAATGTCAGTTTTGACAAAGAACACTGTTCATTACTGAAATGCTCTAATTGAGCTGTTAGAATGTCAGAAACAAACTTTCTGAGCTGAAAAATGCATTTTGTGACAAAGTTCATCAGTGGATGATGAGAATGTCAGTTTTGACAAAGAACACTGATCATTACTAACATGCTCTAATTCAGCTGTTAGAATGTCAGAAACAAGCTTTCTGAGCTGAAAACTGCATTTTGTGACAAAGTTCTTCAATGGATGATGAGAATGTCAGTTTTTACAAAGAACACTGTTCATTACTAAAATGCTCTAATTGAGCTGTTAGAATGTCAGAAACAAGCTTTCTGAGCTGAAAACTGCATTTTGTGACAAAGTTCATCAGTGGATGATGAGAATGTCAGTTTTGACAAAGAACACTGTTCATTACTGAAATGCTCTAATTGAGCTGTTAGAATGTCAGAAACAAGCTTTCTGGACTGAAAACTGCATTTTGTGGCAAAGTTCATCAGTGGATGATGAGAATGTCAGTTTTGACAAAGAACACTTTTCATTACTAAAATGCTCTAATTGAGCTCTTAGAATGTCAGAAACAAGCTTTCTGAGCTGAAAAATGCATTTTGTCAGAAAGTGCATCAGAGTATGATGAGAAACTCAGTTTTGACAAAGAACACTATTCATTACTGAAATGCTCTAATTGAGCTGTTAGAATGTCAGAAACAAGCTTTCTGAGCTGAAAACTGCATTTTGTGACACAGTTCATCAGTGGATGATGAGAATGTCAGTTTTGACAAAGAACACTGTTCATTACTGAAATGCTCTAATTGAGCTCTTAGAATGACAGAAACAAGCTTTCTGAGCTGAAAACTGCATTTTGTGACAAAGTTCATCAGTGGATGATGAGAATGTCAGTTTTGACAAAGAACACTGTTCATTACTGAAATGCTCTAATTGAGCTGTTAGAATGTCAGAAACAAGCTTTCTGAGCTGAGAACTGCATTTTGTGACAAAGTGCATCAGTGGATGATGAGAATGTCAGTTTTGACAAAGAACACTGTTCATTACTGAAATGCTCTAATTGAGCTGTAAGAATGTCAGAAACAAGCTTTCTGAGCTGAAAACTGCATTTTGTGACAAAGTTCATCAGTGGATGATGAGAATGTCAGTTTTGACAAAGAACACTGTTCACTACTAAAATGCTCTAATTGAGCTGTTAGAATGTCAGAAACAAGCTTTCTGAGCTGAAAACTGCATTTTGTGACAAAGTTCATCAGTGGATGATGAGAATGTCAGTTTTGACAAAGAACACTGTTCATTACTGAAATGCTCTAATTGAGCTGTTAGAATGTCAGAAACAAACTTTCTGAGCTGAAAAATGCATTTTGTGACAAAGTTCATCAGTGGATGATGAGAATGTCAGTTTTGACAAAGAACACTGATCATTACTAACATGCTCTAATTCAGCTGTTAGAATGTCAGAAACAAGCTTTCTGAGCTGAAAACTGCATTTTGTGACAAAGTTCTTCAATGGATGATGAGAATGTCAGTTTTTACAAAGAACACTGTTCATTACTAAAATGCTCTAATTGAGCTGTTAGAATGTCAGAAACAAGCTTTCTGAGCTGAAAACTGCATTTTGTGACAAAGTTCATCAGTGGATGATGAGAATGTCAGTTTTGACAAAGAACACTGTTCATTACTGAAATGCTCTAATTGAGCTGTTAGAATGTCAGAAACAAGCTTTCTGGACTGAAAACTGCATTTTGTGGCAAAGTTCATCAGTGGATGATGAGAATGTCAGTTTTGACAAAGAACACTTTTCATTACTAAAATGCTCTAATTGAGCTCTTAGAATGTCAGAAACAAGCTTTCTGAGCTGAAAAATGCATTTTGTCAGAAAGTGCATCAGAGTATGATGAGAAACTCAGTTTTGACAAAGAACACTATTCATTACTGAAATGCTCTAATTGAGCTGTTAGAATGTCAGAAACAAGCTTTCTGAGCTGAAAACTGCATTTTGTGACACAGTTCATCAGTGGATGATGAGAATGTCAGTTTTGACAAAGAACACTGTTCATTACTGAAATGCTCTAATTGAGCTCTTAGAATGACAGAAACAAGCTTTCTGAGCTGAAAACTGCATTTTGTGACAAAGTTCATCAGTGGATGATGAGAATGTCAGTTTTGACAAAGAACACTATTCATTACTGAAATGCTCTAATTGAGCTGTTAGAATGTCAGAAACAAGCTTTCTGAGCTGAAAACTGAATTTTTTGACAAAGTTCATCAGTGGATGATGAGAATGTCAGTTTTGACAAAGAAAACTGTTCATTACTAAAATGCTCTAATTGAGCTCTTAGAATGTCAGAAACAAGCTTTCTGAGCTGAAAACTGCATTTTGTGACACAGTTCATCAGTGGATGATGAGAATGTCAGTTTTGACAAAGAACACTGTTCATTACTGAAATGCTCTAATTGAGCTCTTAGAATGTCAGAAACAAGCTTTCTGAGCTGAAAACTGCATTTTGTGACAAAGTTCATCAGTGGATGATGAGAATGTCAGTTTTGACAAAGAACACTGTTCATTACTAAAAATGCTCTAATTGAGCTGTTAGAATGTCAGAAACAAGCTTTCTGAGCTAAAAAAACTGCATTTTGTGACAAAGTTCATCAGTGGATGATGAAAATGTCAGTTTTGACAAAGAACACTGTTCATTACTGAAAAGCTCTAATTGAGCTGTTAGAATGTCAGAAACAAGCTTTCTGAGCTGAAAACTGCATTTTGTGACAAAGTTCATCAGTGGATGATGAGAATGTCAGTTTTGACAAAGAACACTGTTCATTACTGAAATGCTCTAATTGAGCTGTTAGAATGTCAGAAACAAGCTTTCTGAGCTGAGAACTGCATTTTGTGACAAAGTTCATCAGTGGATGATGAGAATGTCAGTTTTGACAAAGAACACTGTTCATTACTGAAATGCTCTAATTGAGCTCGTAGAATGTCAGAAACAAGCTTTCTGAGCTGAAAACTGCATTTTGTGACAAAGTTCATCAGTGGATGATGAGAATGTCTGTTTTGACAAAGAACACTGTTCATTACTAAAATGCTCTAATTGAGCTGTTAGAATGTCAGAAACAAGCTTTCTGGACTGAAAACTGCATTTTGTGACAAAGTTCATCAGTGGATGATGAGAATGTCAGTTTTGACAAAGAACACTGTTCATTACTGAAATGCTCTAATTGAGCTGTTAGAATGTCAGAAACAAGCTTTCTGAGCTGAGAACTGCATTTTGTGACAAAGTTCATCAGTGGATGATGAGAATGTCAGTTTTGACAAAGAACACTGTTCATTACTGAAATGCTCTAATTGAGCTCGTAGAATGTCAGAAACATGCTTTCTGAGCTGAAAACTGCATTTTGTGACAAAGTTCATCAGTGGATGAGGAGAATGTCTGTTTTGACAAAGAAGACAGTTCATCACTGAAATGCTCTAATTGAGCTCTTAGAATGTCAGAAACAAGCTTTCTGAGCTGAGAACTGCCTTTTGTGACAAAGTGCATCAGTGGATGATGAGAATGTCAGTTTTGACAAAGAACACTGTTCATTACTGAAATGCTCTAATTTAGCTCTTAGAATGTCAGAAACAAGCTTTCTGAGCTGAAAACTGCATTTTGTGACAAATTTCATTAGTGGATGATGAGAATGTCAGTTTTGACAAAGAACACTGTTCATTACTTAAATGCTCTAATTGAGCTGTTAGAATGTCAGAAACAAGCTTTCTGAGCTGAAAACTGCATTTTGTGACAAAGTTCATCAGTGGATGATGAGAATGTCAGTTTTGACAAAGAACACTGTTCATTACTGAAATGCTCTAATTGAGCTGTTAGAATGTCAGAAACAAGCTTTCTGAGCTGAGAACTGCCTTTTGTGACAAAGTGCATCAGTGGATGATGAGAATGTCAGTTTTGACAAAGAACATTGTTCATTACTAAAATGCTCTAATTGAGCTGTTAGAATGTCAGAAACAAGCTTTCTGAGCTGAGAACTGCATTTTGTGAAAAAAGTGCATCAGTGGATGATGAGAATGTCAGTTTTGACAAAGAACATTGTTCATTACTAAAATGCTCTAATTGAGCTGTTAGAATGTCAGAAACAAGCTTTCTCGACTGAAAACTGCATTTTGTGACAAAGTTCATCAGTGGATGATGAGAATGTCAGTTTTGACAAAGAACACTTTTCATTACTGAAATGCTCTAATTGAGCTGTTAGAATGTCAGAAACAAGCTTTCTAAGCTGAGAACTGCATTTTGTGACAAAGTTCATCAGTGGATGATGAGAATGTCAGTTTTGACAAAGAACACTGTTCATTACTAAAATGCTCTAATTGAGCTGTTAGAATGTCAGAAACAAGCTTTCTGGACTGAAAACTGCATTTTGTGACAAAGTTCATCAGTGGATGATGAGAATGTCAGTTTTGACAAAGAACTGTTCATTACTAAAATGCTCTAATTGAGCTGTTAGAATGTCAGAAACAAGCTTTATGAGCTGAAAACTGCATTTTGTGACAAAGTTCATCAGTGGATGATGAGAATGTCTGTTTTGACAAAGAAGACAGTTCATTATTGAAATGCTCAAATTGAGCTCTTAGAATGTCAGAAACAAGCTTTCTGAGCTGAAAACTGCATTTTGTGACAAAGTTCATCAGTGGATGATTAGAATGTCTGTTTTGACAAAGAAGACAGTTCATTATTGAAATGATCTAATTGAGCTCTTAGAATGTCAGAAACAAGTTTTCTGAGCTGAAAACTGCATTTTGTGACAAAGTTCATCAGTGGATGATGAGAATGTCAGTTTTGACAAAGAACACTGTTCATTACTAAAATGCTCTAATTGAGCTCGTAGAATGTCAGAAACAAGCTTTCTGAGCTGAAAACTGCATTTTGTGACAAAGTTCATCAGTGGATGATGAGAATGTCAGTTTTGACAAAGAACACTGTTCATTACTAAAATGCTCTAATTGAGCTCGTAGAATGTCAGTTTTGACAAAGAACACTGTTCATTACTGGAATGCTCTAATTGAGCTGTTAGAATGTCAGAAACAAGCTTTCTGAGCTGAAAAATGCATTTTGTGACAAAGTTCATCAGTGGATGATGAGAATGTCTGTTTTGACAAAGAAGACAGTTCATTATTGAAATGCTCAAATTGAGCTCTTAGAATGTCAGAAACAAGCTTTCTGAGCTGAAAACTGCATTTTGTGACAAAGTTCATCAGTGGATGATGAGAATGTCAGTTTTGACAAAGAACACTGTTCATTACTAAAATGCTCTAATTGAGCTCGTAGAATGTCAGAAACAAGCTTTCTGAGCTGAAAACTGCATTTTGTGACAAAGTTCATCAGTGGATGATTAGAATGTCTGTTTTGACAAAGAAGACAGTTCATTATTGAAATGATCTAATTGAGCTGTTAGAATGTCAGAAACAAGCTTTCTGAGCTGAAAACTGCATTTTGTGACACAGTTCATCAGTGGATGATGAGAATGTCAGTTTTGACAAAGAACACTGTTCATTACTGAAATGCTCTAATTGAGCTCTTAGAATGTCAGAAACAAGCTTTCTGAGCTGAGAACTGCATTTTGTGACAAAGTTCATCAGTGGATGATGAGAATGTCTGTTTTGACAAAGAAGACAGTTCATTATTGAAATGATCTAATTGAGCTGTTAGAATGTCAGAAACAAGCTTTCTGAGCTGAAAACTGCATTTTGTGACAAAGTTCATCAGTGGATGATGAGAATGTCAGTTTTGACAAAGAACACTGTTCATTACTAAAATGCTCTAATTGAGCTGTTAGAATGTCAGAAACAAGCTTTCTGGACTGAAAACTGCATTTTGTGACAAAGTTCATCAGTGGATGATGAGAATGTCAGTTTTGACAAAGAACACTGTTCATTACTAAAATGCTCTAATTGAGCTGTTAGAATGTCAGAAACAAGCTTTCTGAGCTGAAAACTGCATTTTGTGACAAAGTTCATCAGTGGATGATGAGAATGTCAGTTTTGACAAAGAACACTGTTCATTACTGAAATGCTCTTATTGAGCTGTTAGAATGTCAGAAACAAGCTTTCTGAGCTGAGAACTGCATTTTGTGACAAAGTGCATCAGTGGATGATGAGGATGTCAGTTTTGACAAAGAACACTGTTCATTACTGAAATGCTCTAATTGAGCTGTAAGAATGTCAGAAACAAGCTTTCTGAGCTGAAAACTGCATTTTGTGACAAAGTTCATCAGTGGATGATGAGAATGTCAGTTTTGACAAAGAACACTGTTCACTACTAAAATGCTCTAATTGAGCTGTTAGAATGTCAGAAACAAGCTTTCTGAGCTGAAAACTGCATTTTGTGACAAAGTTCATCAGTGGATGATGAGAATGTCAGTTTTGACAAAGAACACTGTTCATTACTGAAATGCTCTAATTGAGCTGTTAGAATGTCAGAAACAAGCTTTCTGAGCTGAAAAATGCATTTTGTGACAAAGTTCATCAGTGGATGATGAGAATGTCAGTTTTGACAAAGAACACTGATCATTACTAACATGCTCTAATTCAGCTGTTAGAATGTCAGAAACAAGCTTTCTGAGCTGAAAACTGCATTTTGTGACAAAGTTCTTCAATGGATGATGAGAATGTCAGTTTTTACAAAGAACACTGTTCATTACTAAAATGCTCTAATTGAGCTGTTAGAATGTCAGAAACAAGCTTTCTGAGCTGAAAACTGCATTTTGTGACAAAGTTCATCAGTGGATGATGAGAATGTCAGTTTTGACAAAGAACACTGTTCATTACTGAAATGCTCTAATTGAGCTGTTAGAATGTCAGAAACAAGCTTTCTGGACTGAAAACTGCATTTTGTGGCAAAGTTCATCAGTGGATGATGAGAATGTCAGTTTTGACAAAGAACACTTTTCATTACTAAAATGCTCTAATTGAGCTGTTAGAATGTCAGAAACAAGCTTTCTGAGCTGAAAACTGCATTTTGTGACAAAGTTCATCAGTGGATGATGAGAATGTCAGTTTTGACAAAGAACACTGTTCATTACTAAAATGCTCTAATTGAGCTGTTAGAATGTCAGAAACAAACTTTCTGAGCTGAAAACTGCATTTTGTGACAAAGTTCTTCAGTGGATGATGAGAATGTCAGTTTTGACATTGAACACTGTTCATTACTAAAATGCTCTAATTGAGCTGTTAGAATGTCAGAAACAAGCTTTCTGAGCTGAGAACTGCATTTTGTGACAAAGTGTATTAGTGGATGATGAGAATGTCAGTTTTGACAAAGAACACTGTTCATTACTAAAATGCTCTAATTGAGCTGTTAGAATGTCAGAAACAAACTTTTTGAGCTGAAAACTGCATTTTGTGACAAAGTTCACCAGTGGATGAGGAGAATGTCAGTTTTGACATTGAACACTGTTCATTACTAAAATGCTCTAATTGAGCTGTTAGAATGTCAGAAACAAGCTTTCTGAGCTGAGAACTGCATTTTGTGACAAAGTGTATCAGTGGATGATGAGAATGTCAGTTTTGACAAAGAACACTGTTCATTGCTAAAATGCTCTAATTGAGCTGTTAGAATGTCAGAAACAAGCTTTCTGAGCTGAAAACTGCATTTTGTGACAAAGTTTATCAGTGGATGATGAGAATGTCAGTTTTGACAAAGAACACTGTTCATTGCTAAAATGCTCTAATTGAGCTGTTAGAATGTCAGAAACAAGCTTTCTGAGCTGAAAACTGCATTTTGTGACAAAGTTCATCAGTGGATGATGAGAATGTCAGTTTTGACAAAGAACACTGTTCATTACTAAAATGCTCTAATTGAGCTGTTAGAATGTCAGAAACAAGCTTTCTGAGCTGAAAACTGCATTTTGTGACAAAGTGTATCAGTGGATGATGAGGATGTCAGTTTTGACAAAGAACACTGTTCATTACTAAAATGCTCTAATTGAGCTGTTAGAATGTCAGAAACAAGCTTTCTGAGCTGAGAACTGCATTTTGTGACAAAGTGTATCAGTGGATGATGAGGATGTCAGTTTTGACAAAGAACACTGTTCATTACTAAAATGCTCTAATTGAGCTGTTAGAATGTCAGAAACAAGCTTTCTGAGCTGAAAACTGCATTTTGTGACAAAGTTCATCAGTGGATGATGAGAATGTCAGTTTTGACAAAGAACACTGTTCATTACTAAAATACTCTAATTGAGCTGTTAGAATGTCAGAAACAAGCTTTCTGAGCTAAAAAAACTGCATTTTGTGACAAAGTTCATCAGTGGATGATGAGAATGTCAGTTTTGACAAAGAACACTGTTCATTACTAAAATGCTCTATTTGAGCTGTTAGAATGTCAGAAACAAACTTTCTGAGCTGAAAACTGCATTTTGTGACAAAGTTCATCAGAGGATGATGAGAATGTCAGTTTTGACAAAGAACACTGTTCATTACTAAAATGCTCAAAATGAGCTGTTAGAATGTCAGAAACAAGCTTTCTGAGCTGAGAACTGCATTTTGTGACAAAGTGTATTAGTGGATGATGAGAATGTCAGTTTTGACAAAGAACACTGTTCATTACTAAAATGCTCTAAATGAGCTGTTAGAATGTCAGAAACAAGCTTTCTGAGCTGAGAACTGCATTTTGTGACAAAGTTCATCAGTGGATGATGAGAATGTCAGTTTTGACAAAGAACACTGTTCATTACTAAAATGCTCTAAATGATGTTTAATTAACAAAGTTCGGGAGGAGCCGTAGCATATAATCAGCCGGCTGGTCCACAATCAGCAATCACTGCACATACACAATTAGCCATAGCGAGCTCGCTCATAAATAGAGAATCCATTTTACCTGCTCGATCTCCTAAGATTAAGCATCAACGCGATGTCTGAGACCCCCGTCATCGACGACAATCTGTTAGCGCCGCCGAGCGCTCATCAATCCAGCTCAGAATCGGATATATCGAGCGATTCTCCGGCTTCATCACGAGGCCGCCCGCTCCGCCGTTCTACACCTCGGAAGGCTAAGTCCAGAGGTGGCGCATCGTCTCCTGGATCTAAGAGACGTCCACCTGCTTCCCCGGCTTCTTCCTACACTTCCGCTCACAACGCGATCCCCGCCATACAGAAATGGACCGTCCAGGGCTTACGACTAGCTCTGTCCAACGTGGACGTCCACTTCCACAGGCGGATGACCAAGGCGGAGCTTTACGGCCTCTACGCCTCTTCCCTGGCGGACACCGCCTCACCGAAGGGCGCTACGGGGGGTTCCGCCACCAAGCCGGGCACGGCTCGCGGTTCTCTGTATTCCCGACCCGGGCAATCCACCTCCGCAGCTAGTCGCGGCCGCCCGCGGGGAAGCCGGAACAGCAGGGCTTCCGCGAGCGCAGGTATCGCCACGGACCCACCGGTCTCTCTCGCCGTTGGCCAGCTTCGGCCACCTGCAAACACCCCGCCAGCAGTAGCGGGCCGCCCTCGAAGCATTGGCTCACCATCACCTGGAGCTCCGGTGCTTTACCACCCATTTCCTGCACCTGGCTCTTGGCCCACGGCGCCTGCGTCGACCACTAGCGCGAGGCTGCCTCAGCTAGCGATGCAGGCGCCGGGTCCTAGCCATTTCCCAACCCCCTCGGTAGCCGCCGCTAGCGCGAGGCTGCCTCAGCTAGCGATGCTGGCGCCGGTCCCTAGCCATTTCCTAGCCACCCTGGTAGCCGCTGCTAGCGCGAGCATGACTCCGCTAGCCGCTCAGGCGGCCGCCATTCCCCCCCTTCTCTCTCTTCCGCAGGCTCGATCGAGCTTCTCATTGGCCTCGGCGACAGCTATGCCAGTGCCAATCAACGCACCAGCCCTGGAACCGCCTCCAGTTTCGGGGAACATAAGATCGCAGATCTTGACAGGTGCGGACACAGACCTTTATTCTCTCCTCTCACCATTATCACCCCCGTCAACCGAGCGGCAGATCACTTACGGTGATCTATCGCTCACATTTAAAAATCAGTCACCCAACCACACCCGCACACTGTCTTTCCCCGAATTTACCGTTGCTTTTTCACGTTACACTGACGTGATCTGCACTGCGTTCCCTCATAGGAGACGCGAGCTGGGCGATTACCTCGCCATCGTGGCAGAGCTCGCTCTCTCCTACGGGGGCGCGCATTTTTACACTTACCACAAACTTTTTTCCGCCAAATGTGCCATTCGTGTGGCTCAGTGGAACCAGTGCCCCTACTGGGGCGCACTGGACACTGAGCTGCATAACAGGGTTTTCTTAGGCGTTCGCAATATTTCCTGCGCGGTATGTCGCTCAGTAGCGCATCCTACAATCGACTGTCCCCTAGTCACCCCCTCTCTTCCCTCATGCCCAGTTACGCCTCCCAAATCCACTTCCTCTGTTCCGCGCCTGCCAATCCGCCCAGCCAACCAAGCTCACGGGCAACCCAGCAGTTTGGAGGCATGCAGAAGTTTCAATTCTGGCAGATGTTCCAGGCAGCGTTGTCGCTTCCTGCACGTGTGCCTTTTCTGCAGCGGTGCACACGCTCGCATTGTATGCCCGATGTCCCAAATGCAAAATAAAAATCTAAAAAATTACCTCTCGACTCCCGTGAACGTTTCTTGTTTGTCTTTCGAGTTGTCTTCGCACCCCGACATTCAGTTCACGGACTACCTTCTGACCGGTCTCTCGAACGGCTTCGACCCCGGCGTTATCAGTCTTCCATCACGCAGCTTAATTTGCCCCAACCTTCAGTCCACGCTTTCCGAACCAGAGTCAGTCGATCTCCTTATTAAAAAGGAGATTGACGCAAAATTCATTATCGGCCCTTTCGAAGCTCCCCCGTTTTCCGTATTTCGCATCAGCCCCATCGGCGTAGCAACGCGTAAATTCTCTGGCAAAAAGCGCCTCATTTTCGATCTCTCGTCACCGCACGGCTCGGCCTTTCCAAGCATCAACAGCCTCATTCCGATTGAGGAATTTTCGCTGCACTATCACAACATCGATCAAGCCATTACTTTAATAAAACATGCAGGTCGTGGAGCTTGGCTAGCCAAAGTCGACATTACATCCGCATTTAAAGTCATGCCCATCCACCCAGACTTCTGGCACCTTTTCGGCATTCAATGGCGCAATAAATTTTACTTTTCTGTCCGCCTTACTTTCGGCTGCAGAAGCAGCCCCAAAATCTTCGACATGTTGTCAGAGGCAATTTGCTGGATTCTCTCTAACAATTATGCAATTCCCTACCTAATCCACCTACTAGACGATTTTTTAATCATCTCGTCTCCCGACTCGTTTCCAGCTGCGCATCTAGCAAAAGTCCAACAGGTTTTTGAAAAACTCGGCGTCCCCCTTGCCCCAGACAAAACTTCAGGACCGAGCACTTCCATCGAATTTCTCGGAATAAAATTAGACTCTCTTAAATTCCAGGCTTCACTGCCAAAAGAGAAAATCGACAGAACAATCGTCATCGCTTCCTCGCTGTTAGCTAATCCCCGCTGCTCCAAACGCGAGCTCCTGTCCGTTCTCGGCCATCTGAATTTCGCGATGAGAATAATCCCGCAAGGTCGCCCGTTCGTTTCACACCTCCTCTCTCTCGCGTCCTCCGCGCACGCTTTAGAGGACATGTTATCCATATCCAGCCCCTGCCTTGACGAGCTGAGCTTATGGATACAATTTCTCAAGCAATGGAATGGCTTGTCATTTTTCTACAGTGACATGTCCTCCTCCCCCGTCGATATTCACCTTTTCACTGACGCCGCCCCTTCTGTAGGTTTCGGAGGCTTTTACCAAGGTCGTTGGTTTGCATCCTCTTGGCCCCCCCAGCTCTTAGAGATTCCGCAGGCCTTAGCATCCTCTGCACTTTTCGAGCTGTATCCACTGGTCGTCTCAGCATCCCTATGGGGGAAAGAGTGGTCGGCTTCCAGTATTATCGTACATTGCGATAACGAGGCCACGGTTCATTGCATTAACAAAGGCCGCTCTCACTCCCCCGCTTTAATGCCGTTCCTCAGACGCCTCATCTGGATCTCAGCCTGTGACCAGTTCATTCTAACTGCCAAACACCTTCCCGGAGCAAAAAATCAGATTGCTGATGCCCTTTCTCGTTTCGCTTTCCAGAAATTCAGGCAGCTGGCGCCCGAAGCAGACCCCTTGCCAACACCGATACCTCCCTATTCGGAGCTGATATTCCTGTAAACCACCCACTAAAAACCCTCCTCGATGCATCTCGAAACTCCATCATCCAAGCCGTCTCCCTTAGGACCCTCCAATCTTATCTCACTGCATGGAAAAGCTTCAAGGCGTTTCACCACGCGTTCAACATTCCCTTTCCCTCATTTTCCGTAATCTCCATCACCTCCTTCATCTCCTTCCTAAACTCGTCAAAAAACCTCCAAGCAAGCTCAATTAAAGGTTACATGAGTGGGGTCCAGTTCTTCCACAAGCTCATATTCAACTCTCCATCCGCAGCCATAGCCAGCTCCCAAACATTTATGCTCATCAAGGGCATTCAAAGAACCCAGCCTGCTCGCCCAGACGCCAGGCAACCTATAACCCTGGATATACTGACCAGATGCATTTCCACCCTCCGTAAAGGATATCACTCCAAGCACGTCGATCGCACGCTCGACTCCATGTTTATCCTAGCCTTTTTCGGCTTTCTAAGATGTTCTGAAATTTCCACCACGTCCATCTTCAACCCCGTAATACATCCAACGTTATCTGACCTATCAGTACTCGATTCAGAGACGATCTCATTCTTAATTAAACAAAGCAAGACGGACCAAACCAGGAGGGGACATTTCATCTACATCTTCAACCTCCAGTCACCGATTCAGCCTTATCAGACCCTTCTAGCCTACCTTCACTTCAGGAAATCTCAGACCAAAACCACATCAGACCCTCTCTTTGTGGACGAATCTAACCGCCCAGCCACACGCTTCTGGTTCCAAAAACACCTCAAAGCCGTATTGCTCTTGTCTGGCATTCCCGCAGACCACTTTTACGGCCACTCCTTCCGCATAGGCGCAGCAACTACAGCCGCCCAAAAAGGCCTATCGCAGTCTCAAATCCAAGCACTAGGGCGCTGGACATCGGAAGCTTTTAAGAGCTACATCAGGTCAGATCTCTCAATCATCAGGGAAGCCAATCGAACCCTCATTTCCCGAATCATCTAAGAGTCCATCCTTCGCCCACATGGGCTCGGGCCTCCACTGTTCGGCCTTCATCTCCCTGGCGGGGGATCTCGCTGCCACTGCAACCGCCTCAGCAATCACCAGGGATTCAGACCCCGCCTGCAGGGGCCATCGCCCAAGTCACGGGCTCTGCCACAGCAGACTCTTCAGCAGAAGCCTCCATCCAAGACGTCGAAGCCAGCGTCGCCGCATCGATCGCCTCCGCAGAGGCCAGCGCTTCCATCCAAGACGTCGAAGCCAGCGTCGCCGCAGCGATCTCCTCCACAGAGGCCAGTGCTTCCGTCTAAGATGTCGAAGCCAGCGTCGCCGCAGCGATCGCCTCCGCAGAGGCCAGTGCTTCCATCTAAGACGTCGAAGCCTGCGTCGCCGCAGCGATCGCTTCCGCAGAGGCCAGTGCTTCCATCCAAGTCATCGAAGCCAGCGTCGCCGCAGCGACCGCCTCCGCAGAGGCCAGTGCTTCCATCCAAGTCATCGAAGCCAGCGTCGCCGCAGCGATCGCCTCCGCAGAGGCCAGTGCTTCCATCCAAGTCATCGAAGCCAGCGTCGCCGCAGCGATCGCCTCCGCAGAGGCCAGTGCTTCCATCCAAATCATCGAAGCCAGCGTCGCCGCAGCGATCGCCTCCGCAGAGGCCAGTGCTTCCATTCAAATCATCGAAGCCAGCGTCGCCGCAGCGATCGCCTCCGCAGAGGCCAGTGCTTCCATCCAAATCATCGAAGCCAGCGTCGCCGCAGCGATCGCCTCCGTAGAGGCCAGTGCTTCCATCCAAGTCATCGAAGCCAGCGTCGCCACAGCGATCGCCTCCGCAGAGGCCAGTGCTTCCATCCAAGTCATCGAAACCAGCGTCGCCGCAGCGATCGCCTCCGCAGAGGCCAGTGCTTCCATCCAAGACGTCGAAGCCAGCGTCACCGCAGCGATCTCCTCCACAGAGGTCAGTGCTTCCGTCTAAGATGTCGAAGCCAGCGTCGCCGCAGCGATCGCCTCCGCAGAGGCCAGTGCTTCCGTCTGAGATGTCGAAGCCAGCGTCGCCGCAGCGATCGCCTCCGCAGAGGCCAGTGCTTCCATCTAAGACGTCGAAGCCTGCGTCGCCGCAGCGATCGCCTCCGCAGAGGCCAGTGCTTCCATCCAAGCCATCGAAGCCAGCGTCGCCGCAGCGATCGCCTCCGCAGAGGCCAGTGCTTCCATCTCGTGTTCTGCCATCTACAACTTTCTAAGGATCAAGCACAACAGCAGCTCTCTCCCCAGCAGGAACCTCCATCAGGTGCTCTACTTCAGCTGGATCCCTCCTTCAGTAGCCCCCTCCCAGTATCAGTCCTCATCCAGGGACACCCACGAAGACGGGTTAATTTTAGATAATCTCTGAATTCCTAGATTTACACCCTCTACGGGCACTAAACCTACTTCCAGCCGCTCATGGGTTTCAACTTCTCATCACTCCAGCAGGCATCCTCGCTCCATATCAGTCTCAACCATCCTTGGAGGAACCCCTGCCCCAGTCTTGCCTCATCTCAAACCACACCTTCTAAGGAGCCACCATCCTCTTGTCCTTACCCGAACGCAGTCCACGCCTCCATACTGTCCAGCACCGCGTTTTGGGGGGGTATGCGTACTCCGGCGGCTGTCCAACTTCGTGCTTTATGGGGGGTGTGCTCTGGGCTCAAACCGGTTACGAGCTCGGCGCACTCACCCTGACCAAGGTGTAGTGTTTCGGGTTCGGATAGATCTGGCGAGCTCGGAGCCCGCTTTCCGGACAGCACGCCAAATACGCATAACCTTCATAACCAAGCTCTTGCTTTATTATCCCTATCAACATCGCTGTTATCTGCGCAGGTGAACTCGTGAAATGATGTTTAATTAACAAAGTTCGGGAGGAGCCGTAGCATATAATCAGCCGGCTGGTCCACAATCAGCAATCACTGCACATACACAATTAGCCATAGCGAGCTAGCTCATAAATAGAGAATCCATCTTACCTGCTCGATCTCCTAAGATTAAGCATCCCTCCTCCACCCCGGCTCCTCTCCCAAACTCACTTTTCTTTTGCAAGAGCCCCGGGGGGTGTGCTCTGGGCTCAAACCGGTTCCGAGCTCGGCGCACTCACCCTGACCAAGGTGTAGTGTTTCGGGTTCGGATAGATCTGGCGAGCTCGGAGCCCGCTTCCCGGACAGCACGCCAAATACGCATAACCTTCATAACCAAGCTCTTGCTTTATTATCCCTATCAACATCGCTGTTATCTGCGCAGGTGAACTCGTGAATTGAGCTCTTAGAATGTCAGAAACAAGCTTTCTGAGCTGAAAACTGCATTTTGTGACAAAGTTCATCAGTGGATGATGAGAATGTCAGTTTTGACAAAGAACACTGTTCATTACTGAAATGCTCTAATTGAGCTGTTAGAATGTCAGAAAGAAGCTTTCTGAGAAAAAAAATGCATTTTGTGACAAAGTGCATCAGTGGATGATGAGAATGTCAGTTTTGACAAAGAACACTTTTCATTACTAAAATGCTCTAATTGAGCTGTTAGAAGTTCAGAAACAAGCTTTCTGAGCTGAAAACTGCATTTTGTGACAAAGTGCATCAGTAGATGATGAGAATGTCAGTTTTGACAAAGAACACTGTTCATTACTACAATGCTCTAATTGAGCTGTTAGAATGTCAGAAACAAGCTTTCTGAGCTGAAAACTGCATTTTGTTAAACAGCTCATCAGTGGATTATGAGAATTTTCAGTTTTGACAATGAACACTGTTCATTACTGAAATGCTCTAATTGAGCTGTTAGAATGTCAGAAACAAGCTTTCTGAGCTGAGAACTGCATTTTGTGACAAAGTGCATCAGTGGATGATGAGAATGTCAGTTTTGTGAAAGAACACTGTTCATTACTAAAATGCTCTAATTGAGCTGTTAGAATGTCAGAAACAAGCTTTCTGAGCTGAAAACTGCATTTTGTGACAAAGTTCATCAGTGGATGAGGAGAATGTCTGTTTTGACAAAGAAGACAGTTCATCACTGAAATGCTCTAATTGAGCTCTTAGAATGTCAGAAACAAGCTTTCTGAGCTGAAAACTGCATTTTGTGACAAAGTTCATCAGTGGATGATGAGAATGTCAGTTTTGACAAAGAACACTGTTCATTACTGAAATGCTCTAATTGAGCTGTTAGAATGTCTGAAACAAGCTTTCTGAGCTGAGAACTGCATTTTGTGACAAAGTGCATCAGTGGATGATGAGAATGTCAGTTTTGACAAAGAACACTGTTCATTGCTGAAATGCTCTAATTGAGCTGTTAGAATGTCAGAAACAAGCTTTCTGAGCTGAAAACTGCATTTTGTGACAAAGTTCATCAGTGGATGATGAGAATGTCAGTTTTGACCATGAACACTGTTCATTACTAAAATGCTCTAATTGAGCTCGTAGAATGTCAGAAACAAGCTTACTGAGCTGAAAAATGCATTTTGTGACAAAGTTCATCAGAGGATGATGAGAAACTCAGTTTTGACAAAGAACACTATTCATTACTGAAATGCTCTAATTGAGCTGTTAGAATGTCAGAAACAAGCTTTCTGAGCTGAGAACTGCATTTTGTGACAAAGTTCATCAGTGGATGATGAGAATGTCAGTTTTGACAAAGAACACTGTTCATTACTGAAATGCTCTAATTGAGCTGTTAGAATGTCAGAAACAAGCTTTCTGAGCTGAAAACTGCATTTTTTGACAAAGTTCATCAGTGGATGATGAGAATGTCAGTTTTGACAAAGAAAACTGTTCATTACTAAAATGCTCTAATTGAGCTCTTCGAATGTCAAAAACAAGCTTTCTGAGCTGAAAACTGCATTTTGTGACACAGTTCATCAGTGGATGATGAGAATGTCAGTTTTGACAAAGAACACTGTTCATTACTAAAATTATCTAATTGAGCTGTTAGAATGTCAGAAACAAGCTTTCTGAGCTGAAAACTGCATTTTGTGACAAAGTTCATCAGTGGATGATGAGAATGTCAGTTTTGACAAAGAACACTGTTCATTACTGAAATGCTCTAATTGAGCTGTTAGAATGTCAGAAACAAGCTTTCTGAGCTGAGAACTGCATTTTGTGACAAAGTTCATCAGTGGATGATGAGAATGTCAGTTTTGACAAAGAACACTGTTCATTACTAAAATGCTCTAATTGAGCTGTTAGAATGTCAGAAACAAGCTTTCTGGACTGAAAACTGCATTTTGTGACAAAGTTCATCAGTGGATGATGAGAATGTCAGTTTTGACAAAGAACTGTTCATTACTAAAATGCTCTAATTGAGCTGTTAGAATGTCAGAAACAAGCTTTCTGAGCTGAAAACTGCATTTTGTGACAAAGTTCATCAGTGGATGATGAGAATGTCTGTTTTGACAAAGAAGACAGTTCATTATTGAAATGCTCTAATTGAGCTCTTAGAATGTCAGAAACAAGCTTTCTGAGCTGAAAACTGCATTTTGTGACAAAGTTCATCAGTGGATGATGAGAATGTCAGTTTTGACAAAGAACACTGTTCATTACTAAAATGCTCTAATTGAGCTCGTAGAATGTCAGAAACAAGCTTTCTGAGCTGAAAACTGCATTTTGTGACAAAGTTCATCAGTGGATGATGAGAATGTCAGTTTTGACAAAGAACACTGTTCATTACTAAAATGCTCTAATTGAGCTCGTAGAATGTCAGTTTTGACAAAGAACACTGTTCATTACTGGAATGCTCTAATTGAGCTGTTAGAATGTCAGAAACAAGCTTTCTGAGCTGAAAACTGCATTTTGTGACAAAGTTCATCAGTGGATGATGAGAATGTCAGTTTTGACAAAGAACACTGATCATTACTAACATGCTCTAATTCAGCTGTTAGAATGTCAGAAACAAGCTTTCTGAGCTGAAAACTGCATTTTGTGACAAAGTTCATCAGTGGATGATGAGAATGTCAGTTTTTACAAAGAACACTGTTCATTACTGAAATGCTCTAATTGAGCTGTTAGAATGTCAGAAACAAGCTTTCTGAGCTGAAAACTGCATTTTGTGACAAAGTTCATCAGTGGATGATGAGAATGTCAGTTTTGACAAAGAACACTGTTCATTACTGAAATGCTCTAATTGAGCTGTTAGAATGTCAGAAACAAGCTTTCTGAGCTGAAAACTGCATTTTTTGACAAAGTTCATCAGTGGATGATGAGAATGTCAATTTTGACAAAGAACACTTGTTAATCACTAAAATGCTCTAATTGAGCTCTTAGAATGTCAGAAACAAGCTTTCTGAGCTGAAAACTGCATTTTGTGACAAAGTTCATCAGTGGATGTGAGAATGTCAGTTTTGACAAAGAACACTGTTCATTACTAAAATGCTCTAATTGAGCTGTTAGAATGTCAGAAACAAGCTTTCTGAGCTGAAAACTGCATTTTGTGACAAAGTTCATCAGTGGATGATGAGAATGTCAGTTTTGACAAAGAACACTGTTCATTACTAAAATGCTCTAAGTGAGCTCTTAGAATGTCAGAAACAAGCTTTCTGAGCTGAAAACTGCATTTTGTGACAAAGTGCATCAGTGGATGATGAGAATGTCAGTTTTGACAAAGAACACTGTTCATCACTAAAATGGTCTAATTGAGCTCTTAGAATGTCAGAAACAAGGTTTCTGAGCTGAAAACTGCATTTTGTGACAAAGTGCATCAGAGGATGATGAGAATGTCAGTTTTGACAAAGACAGTTCATCACTGAAATGCTCTAATTGAGCAGTTAGAATGTCAGAAAGAAGCTTTCTGATCTGAAAACTGCATTTTGTGACAAAGTTCATCAGTGGATGATGAGAATTTCTGTTTTGACAAAGAACACTGTTCATTACTAAAATGCTCTAATTGAGCTGTTAGAATGTCAGAAACAAGCTTTCTGAGCTGAAAACTGCATTTTGTGACAAAGTTCATCAGTGGATGATGAGAATGTCAGTTTTGACAAAGAACACTGTTCATTACTGAAATGCTCTAATTGAGCTGTTAGAATGTCAGAAACAAGCTTTCTGAGCTGAGAACTGCCTTTTGTGACAAAGTGCATCAGTGGATGATGAGAATGTCAGTTTTGACAAAGAACACTGTTCATTACTAAAATGCTCTAATTGAGCTGTTAGAATGTCAGAAACAAGCTTTCTGAGCTGAAAACTGCATTTTTAAACAGAGTTAATCAGTGGATGATGAGAATGTCAGTTTTGACAAAGAACACAGCTCATTACTGAAATGCTCTAATTGAGCTGTTAGAATGTCAGAAAGAAGCTTTCTGAGAAAAACAAAATGCATTTTGTGACAAAGTGCATCAGTGGATGATGAGAATGTCAGTTTTGACAAAGAACACTTTTCATTACTAAAATGCTCTAATTGAGCTGTTAGAAGTTCAGAAACAAGCTTTCTGAGCTGAAAACTGCATTTTGTAACAAAGTGCATCAGTAGATGATGAGAATGTCAGTTTTGACAAAGAACACTGTTCATTACTACAATGCTCTAATTGAGCTGTTAGAATGTCAGAAACAAGCTTTCTGAGCTGAAAACTGCATTTTGTGACACAGCTCATCAGTGGATTATGAGAATTTTCAGTTTTGACAATGAACACTGTTCATTACTGAAATGCTCTAATTGAGCTGTTAGAATGTCAGAAACAAGCTTTCTGAGCTGAGAACTGCCTTTTGTGACAAAGTGCATCAGTGGATGATGAGATGTCAGTTTTGACAAAGAACATTGTTCATTACTAAAATGCTCTAATTGAGCTGTTAGAATGTCAGAAACAAGCTTTCTGGACTGAAAACTGCATTTTGTGACAAAGTTCATCAGTGGATGATGAGAATGTCAGTTTTGACAAAGAACACTTTTCATTACTAAAATGCTCTAATTGAGCTGTTAGAATGTCAGAAACAAGCTTTCTGAGCTGAGAACTGCATTTTGTGACAAAGTGCATCAGTGGATGATGAGAATGTCAGTTTTGACAAAGAACACTGTTCATCACTAAAATGGTCTAATTGAGCTCTTAGAATGTCAGAAACAAGCTTTCTGAGCTGAAAACTGCATTTTGTGACAAAGTTCATCAGTGGATGATGAGAATGTCAGTTTTGACAAAGAACACTGTTCATTACTGAAATGCTCTAATTGAGCTGTTAGAATGTCTGAAACAAGCTTTCTGAGCTGAGAACTGCATTTTGTGACAAAGTGCATCAGTGGATGATGAGAATGTCAGTTTTGACAAAGAACACTGTTCATTACTGAAATGCTCTAATTGAGCTGTTAGAATGTCAGAAACAAGCTTTCTGAGCTGAAAACTGCATTTTGTGACAAAGTTCATCAGTGGATGATGAGAATGTCAGTTTTGACAAAGAACACTGTTCATTACTAAAATGCTCTAATTGAGCTCGTAGAATGTCAGAAACAAGCTTACTGAGCTGAAAAATGCATTTTGTCAGAAAGTGCATCAGAGTATGATGAGAAACTCAGTTTTGACAAAGAACACTATTCATTACTGAAATGCTCTAATTGAGCTGTTAGAATGTCAGAAACAAGCTTTTTGAGCTGAGAACTGCATTTTGTGACAAAGTGCATCAGTGGATGATGAGAATGTCAGTTTTGAAAAAGAACACTGTTCATTACTGAAATGCTCTAATTGAGCTGTTAGAATGTCAGAAACAAGCTTTCTGAGCTGAAAACTGCATTTTGTGACAAAGTTCATCAGTGGATGATGAGAATGTCAGTTTTGACAAAGAACACTGTTCATTACTGAAATGCTCTAATTGAGCTGTTAGAATTTCTGAAACAAGCTTTCTGAGCTGAGAACTGCATTTTGTGACAAAGTTCATCAGTGGATGATGAGAATGTCAGTTTTGACAAAGAACACTGTTCATTACTAAAATGCTCTAATTGAGCTCGTAGAATGTCAGTTTTGACAAAGAACACTGTTCATTACTGGAATGTTCTAATTGAGCTGTTAAAATGTCAGAAACAAGCTTTCTGAGCTGAAAAATGCATTTTGTGACAAAGTTCATCAGTGGATGATGAGAATGTCAGTTTTGACAAAGAACACTGATCATTACTAACATGCTCTAATTCAGCTGTTAGAATGTCAGAAACAAGCTTTCTGAGCTGAAAACTGCATTTTGTGACAAAGTTCTTCAATGGATGATGAGAATGTCAGTTTTTACAAAGAACACTGTTCATTACTAAAATGCTCTAATTGAGCTGTTAGAATGTCAGAAACAAGCTTTCTGAGCTGAAAACTGCATTTTGTGACAAAGTTCATCAGTGGATGATGAGAATGTCAGTTTTGACAAAGAACACTGTTCATTACTGAAATGCTCTAATTGAGCTGTTAGAATGTCAGAAACAAGCTTTCTGAGCTGAGAACTGCATTTTGTGACAAAGTGCATCAGTGGATGATGAGAATGTCAGTTTTGACAAAGAACACTGTTCATTACTGAAATGCTCTAATTGAGCTGTAAGAATGTCAGAAACAAGCTTTCTGAGCTGAAAACTGCATTTTGTGACAAAGTTCATCAGTGGATGATGAGAATGTCAGTTTTGACAAAGAACACTGTTCACTACTAAAATGCTCTAATTGAGCTGTTAGAATGTCAGAAACAAGCTTTCTGAGCTGAAAACTGCATTTTGTGACAAAGTTCATCAGTGGATGATGAGAATGTCAGTTTTGACAAAGAACACTGTTCATTACTGAAATGCTCTAATTGAGCTGTTAGAATGTCAGAAACAAGCTTTCTGAGCTGAAAAATGCATTTTGTGACAAAGTTCATCAGTGGATGATGAGAATGTCAGTTTTGACAAAGAACACTGTTCATTACTGAAATGCTCTAATTGAGCTGTTAGAATGTCAGAAACAAGCTTTCTGGACTGAAAACTGCATTTTGTGGCAAAGTTCATCAGTGGATGATGAGAATGTCAGTTTTGACAAAGAACACTTTTCATTACTAAAATGCTCTAATTGAGCTCTTAGAATGTCAGAAACAAGCTTTCTGAGCTGAAAAATGCATTTTGTCAGAAAGTGCATCAGAGTATGATGAGAAACTCAGTTTTGACAAAGAACACTATTCATTACTGAAATGCTCTAATTGAGCTGTTAGAATGTCAGAAACAAGCTTTCTGAGCTGAAAACTGCATTTTGTGACACAGTTCATCAGTGGATGATGAGAATGTCAGTTTTGACAAAGAACACTGTTCATTACTGAAATGCTCTAATTGAGCTCTTAGAATGACAGAAACAAGCTTTCTGAGCTGAAAACTGCATTTTGTGACAAAGTTCATCAGTGGATGATGAGAATGTCAGTTTTGACAAAGAACACTATTCATTACTGAAATGCTCTAATTGAGCTGTTAGAATGTCAGAAACAAGCTTTCTGAGCTGAAAACTGAATTTTTTGACAAAGTTCATCAGTGGATGATGAGAATGTCAGTTTTGACAAAGAAAACTGTTCATTACTAAAATGCTCTAATTGAGCTCTTAGAATGTCAGAAACAAGCTTTCTGAGCTGAAAACTGCATTTTGTGACACAGTTCATCAGTGGATGATGAGAATGTCAGTTTTGACAAAGAACACTGTTCATTACTGAAATGCTCTAATTGAGCTCTTAGAATGTCAGAAACAAGCTTTCTGAGCTGAAAACTGCATTTTGTGACAAAGTTCATCAGTGGATGATGAGAATGTCAGTTTTGACAAAGAACACTGTTCATTACTAAAAATGCTCTAATTGAGCTGTTAGAATGTCAGAAACAAGCTTTCTGAGCTAAAAAAACTGCATTTTGTGACAAAGTTCATCAGTGGATGATGAAAATGTCAGTTTTGACAAAGAACACTGTTCATTACTGAAAAGCTCTAATTGAGCTGTTAGAATGTCAGAAACAAGCTTTCTGAGCTGAAAACTGCATTTTGTGACAAAGTTCATCAGTGGATGATGAGAATGTCAGTTTTGACAAAGAACACTGTTCATTACTGAAATGCTCTAATTGAGCTTGTAGAATGTCAGAAACAAGCTTTCTGAGCTGAGAACTGCATTTTGTGACAAAGTTCATCAGTGGATGATGAGAATGTCAGTTTTGACAAAGAACACTGTTCATTACTGAAATGCTCTAATTGAGCTCGTAGAATGTCAGAAACAAGCTTTCTGAGCTGAAAACTGCATTTTGTGACAAAGTTCATCAGTGGATGATGAGAATGTCTGTTTTGACAAAGAACACTGTTCATTACTAAAATGCTCTAATTGAGCTGTTAGAATGTCAGAAACAAGCTTTCTGGACTGAAAACTGCATTTTGTGACAAAGTTCATCAGTGGATGATGAGAATGTCAGTTTTGACAAAGAACTGTTCATTACTAAAATGCTCTAATTGAGCTGTTAGAATGTCAGAAACAAGCTTTCTGAGCTGAAAACTGCATTTTGTGACAAAGTTCATCAGTGGATGAGGAGAATGTCTGTTTTGACAAAGAAGACAGTTCATCACTGAAATGCTCTAATTGAGCTCTTAGAATGTCAGAAACAAGCTTTCTGAGCTGAGAACTGCCTTTTGTGACAAAGTGCATCAGTGGATGATGAGAATGTCAGTTTTGACAAAGAACACTGTTCATTACTAAAATTCTCTAATTGAGCTCGTAGAATGTCAGAAACAAGCTTTCTGAGCTGAAAACTGCATTTTGTGACAAAGTTCATCAGTGGATGATGAGAATGTCTGTTTTGACAAAGAAGACAGTTCATTATTGAAATGCTCTAAATGAGCTCTTAGAATGTCAGAAACAAGCTTTCTGAGCTGAAAACTGCATTTTGTGACAAAGTTCATCAGTGGATGATGAGAATGTCAGTTTTGACAAAGAACACTGTTCATTACTGAAATGCTCTAATTTAGCTCTTAGAATGTCAGAAACAAGCTTTCTGAGCTGAAAACTGCATTTTGTGACAAATTTCATTAGTGGATGATGAGAATGTCAGTTTTGACAAAGAACACTGTTCATTACTTAAATGCTCTAATTGAGCTGTTAGAATGTCAGAAACAAGCTTTCTGAGCTGAAAACTGCATTTTGTGACAAAGTTCATCAGTGGATGATGAGAATGTCAGTTTTGACAAAGAACACTGTTCATTACTGAAATGCTCTAATTGAGCTGTTAGAATGTCAGAAACAAGCTTTCTGAGCTGAGAACTGCCTTTTGTGACAAAGTGCATCAGTGGATGATGAGAATGTCAGTTTTGACAAAGAACATTGTTCATTACTAAAATGCTCTAATTGAGCTGTTAGAATGTCAGAAACAAGCTTTCTGAGCTGAGAACTGCATTTTGTGAAAAAAGTGCATCAGTGGATGATGAGAATGTCAGTTTTGACAAAGAACATTGTTCATTACTAAAATGCTCTAATTGAGCTGTTAGAATGTCAGAAACAAGCTTTCTCGACTGAAAACTGCATTTTGTGACAAAGTTCATCAGTGGATGATGAGAATGTCAGTTTTGACAAAGAACACTTTTCATTACTGAAATGCTCTAATTGAGCTGTTAGAATGTCAGAAACAAGCTTTCTGAGCTGAGAACTGCATTTTGTGACAAAGTTCATCAGTGGATGATGAGAATGTCAGTTTTGACAAAGAACACTGTTCATTACTAAAATGCTCTAATTGAGCTGTTAGAATGTCAGAAACAAGCTTTCTGGACTGAAAACTGCATTTTGTGACAAAGTTCATCAGTGGATGATGAGAATGTCAGTTTTGACAAAGAACTGTTCATTACTAAAATGCTCTAATTGAGCTGTTAGAATGTCAGAAACAAGCTTTATGAGCTGAAAACTGCATTTTGTGACAAAGTTCATCAGTGGATGATGAGAATGTCTGTTTTGACAAAGAAGACAGTTCATTATTGAAATGCTCAAATTGAGCTCTTAGAATGTCAGAAACAAGCTTTCTGAGCTGAAAACTGCATTTTGTGACAAAGTTCATCAGTGGATGATTAGAATGTCTGTTTTGACAAAGAAGACAGTTCATTATTGAAATGATCTAATTGAGCTCTTAGAATGTCAGAAACAAGTTTTCTGAGCTGAAAACTGCATTTTGTGACAAAGTTCATCAGTGGATGATGAGAATGTCAGTTTTGACAAAGAACACTGTTCATTACTAAAATGCTCTAATTGAGCTCGTAGAATGTCAGAAACAAGCTTTCTGAGCTGAAAACTGCATTTTGTGACAAAGTTCATCAGTGGATGATGAGAATGTCAGTTTTGACAAAGAACACTGTTCATTACTAAAATGCTCTAATTGAGCTCGTAGAATGTCAGTTTTGACAAAGAACACTGTTCATTACTGGAATGCTCTAATTGAGCTGTTAGAATGTCAGAAACAAGCTTTCTGAGCTGAAAAATGCATTTTGTGACAAAGTTCATCAGTGGATGATGAGAATGTCTGTTTTGACAAAGAAGACAGTTCATTATTGAAATGCTCAAATTGAGCTCTTAGAATGTCAGAAACAAGCTTTCTGAGCTGAAAACTGCATTTTGTGACAAAGTTCATCAGTGGATGATGAGAATGTCAGTTTTGACAAAGAACACTGTTCATTACTAAAATGCTCTAATTGAGCTCGTAGAATGTCAGAAACAAGCTTTCTGAGCTGAAAACTGCATTTTGTGACAAAGTTCATCAGTGGATGATTAGAATGTCTGTTTTGACAAAGAAGACAGTTCATTATTGAAATGATCTAATTGAGCTGTTAGAATGTCAGAAACAAGCTTTCTGAGCTGAAAACTGCATTTTGTGACACAGTTCATCAGTGGATGATGAGAATGTCAGTTTTGACAAAGAACACTGTTCATTACTGAAATGCTCTAATTGAGCTCTTAGAATGTCAGAAACAAGCTTTCTGAGCTGAGAACTGCTTTTTGTGACAAAGTTCATCAGTGGATGATGAGAATGTCTGTTTTGACAAAGAAGACAGTTCATTATTGAAATGATCTAATTGAGCTGTTAGAATGTCAGAAACAAGCTTTCTGAGCTGAAAACTGCATTTTGTGACAAAGTTCATCAGTGGATGATGAGAATGTCAGTTTTGACAAAGAACACTGTTCATTACTAAAATGCTCTAATTGAGCTGTTAGAATGTCAGAAACAAGCTTTCTGGACTGAAAACTGCATTTTGTGACAAAGTTCATCAGTGGATGATGAGAATGTCAGTTTTGACAAAGAACACTGTTCATTACTAAAATGCTCTAATTGAGCTGTTAGAATGTCAGAAACAAGCTTTCTGAGCTGAAAACTGCATTTTGTGACAAAGTTCATCAGTGGATGATGAGAATGTCAGTTTTGACAAAGAACACTGTTCATTACTGAAATGCTCTAATTGAGCTGTTAGAATGTCAGAAACAAGCTTTCTGAGCTGAGAACTGCATTTTGTGACAAAGTGCATCAGTGGATGATGAGGATGTCAGTTTTGACAAAGAACACTGTTCATTACTGAAATGCTCTAATTGAGCTGTAAGAATGTCAGAAACAAGCTTTCTGAGCTGAAAACTGCATTTTGTGACAAAGTTCATCAGTGGATGATGAGAATGTCAGTTTTGACAAAGAACACTGTTCACTACTAAAATGCTCTAATTGAGCTGTTAGAATGTCAGAAACAAGCTTTCTGAGCTGAAAACTGCATTTTGTGACAAAGTTCATCAGTGGATGATGAGAATGTCAGTTTTGACAAAGAACACTGTTCATTACTGAAATGCTCTAATTGAGCTGTTAGAATGTCAGAAACAAGCTTTCTGAGCTGAAAAATGCATTTTGTGACAAAGTTCATCAGTGGATGATGAGAATGTCAGTTTTGACAAAGAACACTGATCATTACTAACATGCTCTAATTCAGCTGTTAGAATGTCAGAAACAAGCTTTCTGAGCTGAAAACTGCATTTTGTGACAAAGTTCTTCAATGGATGATGAGAATGTCAGTTTTTACAAAGAACACTGTTCATTACTAAAATGCTCTAATTGAGCTGTTAGAATGTCAGAAACAAGCTTTCTGAGCTGAAAACTGCATTTTGTGACAAAGTTCATCAGTGGATGATGAGAATGTCAGTTTTGACAAAGAACACTGTTCATTACTGAAATGCTCTAATTGAGCTGTTAGAATGTCAGAAACAAGCTTTCTGGACTGAAAACTGCATTTTGTGGCAAAGTTCATCAGTGGATGATGAGAATGTCAGTTTTGACAAAGAACACTTTTCATTACTAAAATGCTCTAATTGAGCTCTTAGAATGTCAGAAACAAGCTTTCTGAGCTGAAAAATGAATTTTGTCAGAAAGTGCATCAGAGTATGATGAGAAACTCAGTTTTGACAAAGAACACTATTCATTACTGAAATGCTTTAATTGAGCTGTTAGAATGTCAGAAACAAGCTTTCTGAGCTGAAAACTGCATTTTGTGACACAGTTCATCAGTGGATGATGAGAATGTCAGTTTTGACAAAGAACACTGTTCATTACTGAAATGCTCTAATTGAGCTCTTAGAATGTCAGAAACAAGCTTTCTGAGCTGAAAACTGCATTTTGTGACAAAGTTCATCAGTGGATGATGAGAATGTCAGTTTTGACAAAGAACACTATTCATTACTGAAATGCTCTAATTGAGCTGTTAGAATGTCAGAAACAAGCTTTCTGAGCTGAAAACTGAATTTTTTGACAAAGTTCATCAGTGGATGATGAGAATGTCAGTTTTGACAAAGAAAACTGTTCATTACTAAAATGCTCTAATTGAGCTCTTAGAATGTCAGAAACAAGCTTTCTGAGCTGAAAACTGCATTTTGTGACACAGTTCATCAGTGGATGATGAGAATGTCAGTTTTGACAAAGAACACTGTTCATTACTGAAATGCTCTAATTGAGCTCTTAGAATGTCAGAAACAAGCTTTCTGAGCTGAAAACTGCATTTTGTGACAAAGTTCATCAGTGGATGATGAGAATGTCAGTTTTGACAAAGAACACTGTTCATTACTAAAATGCTCTAATTGAGCTGTTAGAATGTCAGAAACAAGCTTTCTGAGCTAAAAAAACTGCATTTTGTGACAAAGTTCATCAGTGGATGATGAAAATGTCAGTTTTGACAAAGAACACTGTTCATTACTGAAAAGCTCTAATTGAGCTGTTAGAATGTCAGAAACAAGCTTTCTGAGCTGAAAACTGCATTTTGTGACAAAGTTCATCAGTGGATGATGAGAATGTCAGTTTTGACAAAGAACACTGTTCATTACTAAAATGCTCTAATTGAGCTGTTAGAATGTCAGAAACAAGCTTTCTGTACTGAAAACTGCATTTTGTGACAAAGTTCATCAGTGGATGATGAGAATGTCAGTTTTGACAAAGAACTGTTCATTACTAAAATGCTCTAATTGAGCTGTTAGAATGTCAGAAACAAGCTTTCTGAGCTGAAAACTGCATTTTGTGACAAAGTTCATCAGTGGATGAGGAGAATGTCTGTTTTGACAAAGAAGACAGTTCATCACTGAAATGCTCTAATTGAGCTCTTAGAATGTCAGAAACAAGCTTTCTGAGCTGAGAACTGCCTTTTGTGACAAAGTGCATCAGTGGATGATGAGAATGTCAGTTTTGACAAAGAACACTGTTCATTACTAAAATTCTCTAATTGAGCTCGTAGAATGTCAGAAACAAGCTTTCTGAGCTGAAAACTGCATTTTGTGACAAAGTTCATCAGTGGATGATGAGAATGTCTGTTTTGACAAAGAAGACAGTTCATTATTGAAATGCTCTAAATGAGCTCTTAGAATGTCAGAAACAAGCTTTCTGAGCTGAAAACTGCATTTTGTGACAAAGTTCATCAGTGGATGATGAGAATGTCAGTTTTGACAAAGAACACTGTTCATTACTGAAATGCTCTATTGAGCTCTTAGAATGTCAGAAACAAGCTTTCTGAGCTGAAAACTGCATTTTGTGACAAAGTTCATCAGTGGATGATGAGAATGTCAGTTTTGACAAAGAACACTGTTCATTACTGAAATGCTCTAATTTAGCTCTTAGAATGTCAGAAACAAGCTTTCTGAGCTGAAAACTGCATTTTGTGACAAATTTCATTAGTGGATGATGAGAATGTCAGTTTTGACAAAGAACACTGTTCATTACTTAAATGCTCTAATTGAGCTGTTAGAATGTCAGAAACAAGCTTTCTGAGCTGAAAACTGCATTTTGTGACAAAGTTCATCAGTGGATGATGAGAATGTCAGTTTTGACAAAGAACACTGTTCATTACTGAAATGCTCTAATTGAGCTGTTAGAATGTCAGAAACAAGCTTTCTGAGCTGAGAACTGCCTTTTGTGACAAAGTGCATCAGTGGATGATGAGAATGTCAGTTTTGACAAAGAACATTGTTCATTACTAAAATGCTCTAATTGAGCTGTTAGAATGTCAGAAACAAGCTTTCTCGACTGAAAACTGCATTTTGTGACAAAGTTCATCAGTGGATGATGAGAATGTCAGTTTTGACAAAGAACACTTTTCATTACTAAAATGCTCTAATTGAGCTGTTAGAATGTCAGAAACAAGCTTTCTGAGCTGAGAACTGCATTTTGTGACAAAGTGCATCAGTGGATGATGAGAATGTCAGTTTTGACAAAGAACATTGTTCATTACTAAAATGCTCTAATTGAGCTGTTAGAATGTCAGAAACAAGCTTTCTCGACTGGAAACTGCATTTTGTGACAAAGTTCATCAGTGGATGATGAGAATGTCAGTTTTGACAAAGAACACTTTTCATTACTGAAATGCTCTATTTGAGCTGTTAGAATGTCAGAAACAAGCTTTCTGAGCTGAGAACTGCATTTTGTGACAAAGTTCATCAGTGGATGATGAGAATGTCAGTTTTGACAAAGAACCCTGTTCATTACTAAAATGCTCTAATTGAGCTGTTAGAATGTCAGAAACAAGCTTTCTGGACTGAAAACTGCATTTTGTGACAAAGTTCATCAGTGGATGATGAGAATGTCAGTTTTGACAAAGAACTGTTCATTACTAAAATGCTCTAATTGAGCTGTTAGAATGTCAGAAACAAGCTTTATGAGCTGAAAACTGCATTTTGTGACAAAGTTCATCAGTGGATGATGAGAATGTCTGTTTTGACAAAGAAGACAGTTCATTATTGAAATGCTCAAATTGAGCTCTTAGAATGTCAGAAACAAGCTTTCTGAGCTGAAAACTGCATTTTGTGACAAAGTTCATCAGTGGATGATTAGAATGTCTGTTTTGACAAAGAAGACAGTTCATTATTGAAATGATCTAATTGAGCTCTTAGAATGTCAGAAACAAGCTTTCTGAGCTGAAAACTGCATTTTGTGACAAAGTTCATCAGTGGATGATGAGAATGTCAGTTTTGACAAAGAACACTGTTCATTACTAAAATGCTCTAATTGAGCTCGTAGAATGTCAGAAACAAGCTTTCTGAGCTGAAAACTGCATTTTGTGACAAAGTTCATCAGTGGATGATGAGAATGTCAGTTTTGACAAAGAACACTGTTCATTACTAAAATGCTCTAATTGAGCTCGTAGAATGTCAGTTTTGACAAAGAACACTGTTCATTACTGGAATGCTCTAATTGAGCTGTTAGAATGTCAGAAACAAGCTTTCTGAGCTGAAAAATGCATTTTGTGACAAAGTTCATCAGTGGATGATGAGAATGTCTGTTTTGACAAAGAAGACAGTTCATTATTGAAATGCTCAAATTGAGCTCTTAGAATGTCAGAAACAAGCTTTCTGAGCTGAAAACTGCATTTTGTGACAAAGTTCATCAGTGGATGATGAGAATGTCAGTTTTGACAAAGAACACTGTTCATTACTAAAATGCTCTAATTGAGCTCGTAGAATGTCAGAAACAAGCTTTCTGAGCTGAAAACTGCATTTTGTGACAAAGTTCATCAGTGGATGATTAGAATGTCTGTTTTGACAAAGAAGACAGTTCATTATTGAAATGATCTAATTGAGCTGTTAGAATGTCAGAAACAAGCTTTCTGAGCTGAAAACTGCATTTTGTGACACAGTTCATCAGTGGATGATGAGAATGTCAGTTTTGACAAAGAACACTGTTCATTACTGAAATGCTCTAATTGAGCTCTTAGAATGTCAGAAACAAGCTTTCTGAGCTGAAAACTGCATTTTGTGACAAAGTTCATCAGTGGATGATGAGAATGTCAGTTTTGACAAAGAACACTATTCATTACTGAAATGCTCTAATTGAGCTGTTAGAATGTCAGAAACAAGCTTTCTGAGCTGAAAACTGAATTTTTTGACAAAGTTCATCAGTGGATGATGAGAATGTCAGTTTTGACAAAGAAAACTGTTCATTACTAAAATGCTCTAATTGAGCTCTTAGAATGTCAAAAACAAGCTTTCTGAGCTGAAAACTGCATTTTGTGACACAGTTCATCAGTGGATGATGAGAATGTCAGTTTTGACAAAGAACACTGTTCATTACTGAAATGCTCTAATTGAGCTCTCAGAATGTCAGAAACAAGCTTTCTGAGCTGAAAACTGCATTTTGTGACAAAGTTCATCAGTGGATGATGAGAATGTCAGTTTTGACAAAGAACACTGTTCATTACTGAAATGCTCTAATTGAGCTGTTAGAATGTCAGAAACAAGCTTTCTGGGCTGAAAACTGCATTTTTTGACAAAGTTCATCAGTGTATGATGAGTATGTCAGTTTTGACAAAGAACACTGTTCATTACTGAAATGCTCTGATTAAACTCGTAGAATGTCAGAAACAAGCTTTCTGAGCTGAAAACTGCATTTTGTGACAAAGTTCATCAGTGGATGATGAGAATGTCAGTTTTGACAAAGAACATTGTTCATTACTAAAATGCTCCAATTGAGCTGTTAGAATGTCAGAAACAAGCTTTCTGGACTGAAAACTGCATTTTGTGACAAAGTTCATCAGTGGATAATGAGAATGTCAGTTTTGACAAAGAACACTGTTCATTACTAAAATGCTCTAATTGAGCTGTTAGAATGTCAGAAATAAGCTTTCTGAGCTGAGAACTGCATTTTGTGAGAAAGTGCATCAGTGGATGATGAGAATGTCAGTTTTGACAAAGAACACTGTTCATCACTAAAATGGTCTAATTGAGCTCTTAGAATGTCAGAAACAAGCTTTCTGAGCGGAAAACTGCATTTTGTGACAAAGTTCATCATTGGATGATGAGAATTTCTGTTTTGACAAAGAACACTGTTCATTACTGAAATGTTCTAATTGAGCTGTTAGAATGTCAGAAACAAGCTTTCTGAGCTGAAAACTGCATTTTGTGAGAAAGTGCATCAGAGGATGATGAGAAACTCAGTTTTGACCAAGAAGACAGTTCATCACTGAAATGCTCTAATTGAGCTGTTAGAATGTCAGAAAGAAGCTTTCTGAGCAAAAAAAATGCATTTTGTGACAAAGTGCATCAGTGGATGATGAGAATGTCTGTTTTGACAAAGAAGACAGTTCATCACTGAAATGCTCTAATTGAGGTCTTAGAATGTCAGAAACAAGCTTTCTGAGCTGAAAACTGCATTTTGTGACAAAGTTCATCAGTGGATGATGAGAATGTCAGTTTTGACAAAGAACACTGTTCATTACTGAAATGCTCTAATTGAGCTGTTAGAATGTCAGAAACAAGCTTTCTGAGCTGAAAACTGCATTTTGTGACAAAGTTCATCAGTGGATGATGAGAATGTCAGTTTTGACAAAGAACACTGTTCATTACTAAAATACTCTAATTGAGCTCGTAGAATGTCAGAAACAAGCTTTCTGAGCTGAAAACTGCATTTTGTGACAAAGTTCATCAGTGGATGATGAGAATGTCTGTTTTGACAAAGAAGACAGTTCATTATTGAAATGCTCTAATTGAGCTGTTAGAATGTCAGAAACAAGCTTTCTGAGCTGAAAACTGCATTTTGTGACAAAGTTCATCAGTGGATGATGAGAATGTCTGTTTTGACAAAGAAGACTGTTCATTACTGAAATGCTCTAATTGAGCTGTTAGAATGTCAGAAACAAGCTTTCTGAGCTGAAAACTGCATTTTGTGACAAAGTGCATCAGTGGATGATGAGAATGTCAGTTTTGACAAAGAACACTGTTCATTACTAAAATGCTCGAATTGAGCTGTTAGAATGTCAGAAACAAGCTTTCTGAGCTGAAAACTGCATTTTGTGACAAAGTGCATCAGTGGATGATGAGAATGTCAGTTTTGACAAAGAACACTGTTCATTACTAAAATGCTCTAATTGAGCCGTTAGAATGTCAGAAACAAGCTTTCTGAGCTGAAAACTGCATTTTGTGGGAAAGTTCATCAGTGGATGATGAGAAACTCAGTTTTGACAAAGAACACTGTTCATTACTGAAATGCTCTAATTGAGCTGTTAGAATGTCAGAAAGAAGCTTTCTGAGCTGAAAACTGCATTTTGTGACAAAGTTCATCAGTGGATGATGAGAATGTCAGTTTTGACAAAGAACACTGTTCATTACTGAAATGCTCTAATTGAGCTCTTAGAATATAAGAAACAAGCTTTCTGAGCTGAAAACTGCATTTTGTGACAAAGTGCATCAGTGGATGATGAGAATGTCAGTTTTGACAAAGAACACTGTTCATCACTAAAATGGTCTAATTGAGCTCTTAGAATGTCAGAAACAAGCTTTCTGAGCTGAAAACTGCATTTTGTGACAAAGTGCATCAGAGGATGATGAGAAACTCAGTTTTGACAAAGAACACTGTTCATTACTTAAATGCTCTAATTGAGCTGTTAGAATGTCAGAAACAAGCTTTAAGAGCTGAAATTGCATTTTTTGACAAAGTTCATCAGAGGATGATGAGAAATTCAGTTTTGAGAAAGAAGACAGTTCATCACTGAAATGCTCTAATTGAGCTGTTTTAGAATGTCAGAAACAAGCTTTCTGAGCTGAAAACTGCATTTTGTGACAAAGTTCATCAGTGGATGATGATAATGTCAGTTTTGACAAAGAAGACAGTTCATTACTAAAATGCTCTAATTGAGCTGTTAGAATGTCAGAAACAAGCTTTCCGAGCTGAAAACTGCATTTTGTGACAAAGTGCATCAGTGGATGATGAGAATGTCAGTTTTGACAAAGAACACTGTTCATTACTAAAATGCTCGAATTGAGCTGTTAGAATGTCAGAAACAAGCTTTCTGAGCTGAAAACTGCATTTTGTGACAAAGTGCATCAGTGGATGATGAGAATGTCAGTTTTGACAAAGAACACTGTTCATTACTAAAATGCTCTAATTGAGCTGTTAGAATGTCAGAAATAAGCTTTCTGAGCTGAGAACTGCATTTTGTGAGAAAGTGCATCAGTGGATGATGAGAATGTCAGTTTTGACAAAGAACACTGTTCATCACTAAAATGGTCTAATTGAGCTCTTAGAATGTCAGAAACAAGCTTTCTGAGCGGAAAACTGCATTTTGTGACAAAGTTCATCATTGGATGATGAGAATTTCTGTTTTGACAAAGAACACTGTTCATTACTGAAATGTTCTAATTGAGCTGTTAGAATGTCAGAAACAAGCTTTCTGAGCTGAAAACTGCATTTTGTGAGAAAGTGCATCAGAGGATGATGAGAAACTCAGTTTTGACAAAGAAGACAGTTCATCACTGAAATGCTCTAATTGAGCTGTTAGAATGTCAGAAAGAAGCTTTCTGAGCAAAAAAAAATGCATTTTGTGACAAAGTGCATCAGTGGATGATGAGAATGTCTGTTTTGACAAAGAAGACAGTTCATCACTGAAATGCTCTAATTGAGCTCTTAGAATGTCAGAAACAAGCTTTCTGAGCTGAAAACTGCATTTTGTGACAAAGTTCATCAATGGATGATGAGAATGTCAGTTTTGACAAAGAACACTGTTCATTACTGAAATGCTCTAATTGAGCTGTTAGAATGTCAGAAACAAGCTTTCTGAGCTGAAAACTGCATTTTGTGACAAAGTTCATCAGTGGATGATGAGAATGTCAGTTTTGACAAAGAACACTGTTCATTACTAAAATACTCTAATTGAGCTCGTAGAATGTCAGAAACAAGCTTTCTGAGCTGAAAACTGCATTTTGTGACAAAGTTCATCAGTGGATGATGAGAATGTCTGTTTTGACAAAGAAGACAGTTCATTATTGAAATGCTCTAATTGAGCTGTTAGAATGTCAGAAACAAGCTTTCTGAGCTGAAAACTGCATTTTGTGACAAAGTTCATCAGTGGATGATGAGAATGTCTGTTTTGACAAAGAAGACTGTTCATTACTGAAATGCTCTAATTGAGCTGTTAGAATGTCAGAAACAAGCTTTCTGAGCTGAAAACTGCATTTTGTGACAAAGTGCATCAGTGGATGATGAGAATGTCAGTTTTGACAAAGAACACTGTTCATTACTAAAATGCTCGAATTGAGCTGTTAGAATGTCAGAAACAAGCTTTCTGAGCTGAAAACTGCATTTTGTGACAAAGTGCATCAGTGGATGATGAGAATGTCAGTTTGACAAAGAACACTGTTCATTACTAAAATGCTCTAATTGAGCCGTTAGAATGTCAGAAACAAGCTTTCTGAGCTGAAAACTGCATTTTGTGGGAAAGTTCATCAGTGGATGATGAGAAACTCAGTTTTGACAAAGAACACTGTTCATTACTGAAATGCCCTAATTGAGCTGTTAGAATGTCAGAAAGAAGCTTTCTGAGCTGAAAACTGCATTTTGTGACAAAGTTCATCAGTGGATGATGAGAATGTCAGTTTTGACAAAGAAGACAGTTCATTATTGAAATGCTCAAATTGAGCTCTTAGAATGTCAGAAACAAGCTTTCTGAGCTGAAAACTGCATTTTGTGACAAAGTTCATCAGTGGATGATGATAATGTCAGTTTTGACAAAGAAGACAGTTCATTACTAAAATGCTCTAATTGAGCTGTTAGAATGTCAGAAACAAGCTTTCCGAGCTGAAAACTGCATTTTGTGACAAAGTGCATCAGTGGATGATGAGAATGTCAGTTTTGACAAAGAACACTGTTCATTACTAAAATGCTCGAATTGAGCTGTTAGAATGTCAGAAACAAGCTTTCTGAGCTGAAAACTGCATTTTGTGACAAAGTGCATCAGTGGATGATGAGAATGTCAGTTTTGACAAAGAACACTGTTCATTACTAAAATGCTCTAATTGAGCTGTTAGAATGTCAGAAATAAGCTTTCTGAGCTGAGAACTGCATTTTGTGAGAAAGTGCATCAGTGGATGATGAGAATGTCAGTTTTGACAAAGAACACTGTTCATCACTAAAATGGTCTAATTGAGCTCTTAGAATGTCAGAAACAAGCTTTCTGAGCGGAAAACTGCATTTTGTGACAAAGTTCATCATTGGATGATGAGAATTTCTGTTTTGACAAAGAACACTGTTCATTACTGAAATGTTCTAATTGAGCTGTTAGAATGTCAGAAACAAGCTTTCTGAGCTGAAAACTGCATTTTGTGAGAAAGTGCATCAGAGGATGATGAGAAACTCAGTTTTGACAAAGAAGACAGTTCATCACTGAAATGCTCTAATTGAGCTGTTAGAATGTCAGAAAGAAGCTTTCTGAGCAAAAAAAAATGCATTTTGTGACAAAGTGCATCAGTGGATGATGAGAATGTCTGTTTTGACAAAGAAGACAGTTCATCACTGAAATGCTCTAATTGAGCTCTTAGAATGTCAGAAACAAGCTTTCTGAGCTGAAAACTGCATTTTGTGACAAAGTTCATCAATGGATGATGAGAATGTCAGTTTTGACAAAGAACACTGTTCATTACTGAAATGCTCTAATTGAGCTGTTAGAATGTCAGAAACAAGCTTTCTGAGCTGAAAACTGCATTTTGTGACAAAGTTCATCAGTGGATGATGAGAATGTCAGTTTTGACAAAGAACACTGTTCATTACTGAAATGTTCTAATTGAGCTGTTAGAATGTCAGAAACAAGCTTTCTGAGCTGAAAACTGCATTTTGTGAGAAAGTGCATCAGAGGATGATGAGAAACTCAGTTTTGACAAAGAAGACAGTTCATCACTGAAATGCTCTAATTGAGCTGTTAGAATGTCAGAAAGAAGCTTTCTGAGCAAAAAAAAATGCATTTTGTGACAAAGTGCATCAGTGGATGATGAGAATGTCTGTTTTGACAAAGAAGACAGTTCATCACTGAAATGCTCTAATTGAGCTCTTAGAATGTCAGAAACAAGCTTTCTGAGCTGAAAACTGCATTTTGTGACAAAGTTCATCAATGGATGATGAGAATGTCAGTTTTGACAAAGAACACTGTTCATTACTGAAATGCTCTAATTGAGCTGTTAGAATGTCAGAAACAAGCTTTCTGAGCTGAAAACTGCATTTTGTGACAAAGTTCATCAGTGGATGATGAGAATGTCAGTTTTGACAAAGAACACTGTTCATTACTAAAATACTCTAATTGAGCTCGTAGAATGTCAGAAACAAGCTTTCTGAGCTGAAAACTGCATTTTGTGACAAAGTTCATCAGTGGATGATGAGAATGTCTGTTTTGACAAAGAAGACAGTTCATTATTGAAATGCTCTAATTGAGCTGTTAGAATGTCAGAAACAAGCTTTCTGAGCTGAAAACTGCATTTTGTGACAAAGTTCATCAGTGGATGATGAGAATGTCTGTTTTGACAAAGAAGACTGTTCATTACTGAAATGCTCTAATTGAGCTGTTAGAATGTCAGAAACAAGCTTTCTGAGCTGAAAACTGCATTTTGTGACAAAGTGCATCAGTGGATGATGAGAATGTCAGTTTTGACAAAGAACACTGTTCATTACTAAAATGCTCGAATTGAGCTGATAGAATGTCAGAAACAAGCTTTCTGAGCTGAAAACTGCATTTTGTGACAAAGTGCATCAGTGGATGATGAGAATGTCAGTTTGACAAAGAACACTGTTCATTACTAAAATGCTCTAATTGAGCCGTTAGAATGTCAGAAACAAGCTTTCTGAGCTGAAAACTGCATTTTGTGGGAAAGTTCATCAGTGGATGATGAGAAACTCAGTTTTGACAAAGAACACTGTTCATTACTGAAATGCCCTAATTGAGCTGTTAGAATGTCAGAAAGAAGCTTTCTGAGCTGAAAACTGCATTTTGTGACAAAGTTCATCAGTGGATGATGAGAATGTCAGTTTTGACAAAGAAGACAGTTCATTATTGAAATGCTCAAATTGAGCTCTTAGAATGTCAGAAACAAGCTTTCTGAGCTGAAAACTGCATTTTGTGACAAAGTTCATCAGTGGATGATGATAATGTCAGTTTTGACAAAGAAGACAGTTCATTACTAAAATGCTCTAATTGAGCTGTTAGAATGTCAGAAACAAGCTTTCCGAGCTGAAAACTGCATTTTGTGACAAAGTGCATCAGTGGATGATGAGAATGTCAGTTTTGACAAAGAACACTGTTCATTACTAAAATGCTCGAATTGAGCTGTTAGAATGTCAGAAACAAGCTTTCTGAGCTGAAAACTGCATTTTGTGACAAAGTGCATCAGTGGATGATGAGAATGTCAGTTTTGACAAAGAACACTGTTCATTACTAAAATGCTCTAATTGAGCTGTTAGAATGTCAGAAATAAGCTTTCTGAGCTGAGAACTGCATTTTGTGAGAAAGTGCATCAGTGGATGATGAGAATGTCAGTTTTGACAAAGAACACTGTTCATCACTAAAATGGTCTAATTGAGCTCTTAGAATGTCAGAAACAAGCTTTCTGAGCGGAAAACTGCATTTTGTGACAAAGTTCATCATTGGATGATGAGAATTTCTGTTTTGACAAAGAACACTGTTCATTACTGAAATGTTCTAATTGAGCTGTTAGAATGTCAGAAACAAGCTTTCTGAGCTGAAAACTGCATTTTGTGAGAAAGTGCATCAGAGGATGATGAGAAACTCAGTTTTGACAAAGAAGACAGTTCATCACTGAAATGCTCTAATTGAGCTGTTAGAATGTCAGAAAGAAGCTTTCTGAGCAAAAAAAAATGCATTTTGTGACAAAGTGCATCAGTGGATGATGAGAATGTCTGTTTTGACAAAGAAGACAGTTCATCACTGAAATGCTCTAATTGAGCTCTTAGAATGTCAGAAACAAGCTTTCTGAGCTGAAAACTGCATTTTGTGACAAAGTTCATCAATGGATGATGAGAATGTCAGTTTTGACAAAGAACACTGTTCATTACTGAAATGCTCTAATTGAGCTGTTAGAATGTCAGAAACAAGCTTTCTGAGCTGAAAACTGCATTTTGTGACAAAGTTCATCAGTGGATGATGAGAATGTCAGTTTTGACAAAGAACACTGTTCATTACTAAAATACTCTAATTGAGCTCGTAGAATGTCAGAAACAAGCTTTCTGAGCTGAAAACTGCATTTTGTGACAAAGTTCATCAGTGGATGATGAGAATGTCTGTTTTGACAAAGAAGACAGTTCATTATTGAAATGCTCTAATTGAGCTGTTAGAATGTCAGAAACAAGCTTTCTGAGCTGAAAACTGCATTTTGTGACAAAGTTCATCAGTGGATGATGAGAATGTCTGTTTTGACAAAGAAGACTGTTCATTACTGAAATGCTCTAATTGAGCTGTTAGAATGTCAGAAACAAGCTTTCTGAGCTGAAAACTGCATTTTGTGACAAAGTGCATCAGTGGATGATGAGAATGTCAGTTTTGACAAAGAACACTGTTCATTACTAAAATGCTCGAATTGAGCTGTTAGAATGTCAGAAACAAGCTTTCTGAGCTGAAAACTGCATTTTGTGACAAAGTGCATCAGTGGATGATGAGAATGTCAGTTTGACAAAGAACACTGTTCATTACTAAAATGCTCTAATTGAGCCGTTAGAATGTCAGAAACAAGCTTTCTGAGCTGAAAACTGCATTTTGTGGGAAAGTTCATCAGTGGATGATGAGAAACTCAGTTTTGACAAAGAACACTGTTCATTACTGAAATGCCCTAATTGAGCTGTTAGAATGTCAGAAAGAAGCTTTCTGAGCTGAAAACTGCATTTTGTGACAAAGTTCATCAGTGGATGATGAGAATGTCAGTTTTGACAAAGAAGACAGTTCATTATTGAAATGCTCAAATTGAGCTCTTAGAATGTCAGAAACAAGCTTTCTGAGCTGAAAACTGCATTTTGTGACAAAGTTCATCAGTGGATGATGATAATGTCAGTTTTGACAAAGAAGACAGTTCATTACTAAAATGCTCTAATTGAGCTGTTAGAATGTCAGAAACAAGCTTTCCGAGCTGAAAACTGCATTTTGTGACAAAGTGCATCAGTGGATGATGAGAATGTCAGTTTTGACAAAGAACACTGTTCATTACTAAAATGCTCGAATTGAGCTGTTAGAATGTCAGAAACAAGCTTTCTGAGCTGAAAACTGCATTTTGTGACAAAGTGCATCAGTGGATGATGAGAATGTCAGTTTTGACAAAGAACACTGTTCATTACTAAAATGCTCTAATTGAGCTGTTAGAATGTCAGAAATAAGCTTTCTGAGCTGAGAACTGCATTTTGTGAGAAAGTGCATCAGTGGATGATGAGAATGTCAGTTTTGACAAAGAACACTGTTCATCACTAAAATGGTCTAATTGAGCTCTTAGAATGTCAGAAACAAGCTTTCTGAGCGGAAAACTGCATTTTGTGACAAAGTTCATCATTGGATGATGAGAATTTCTGTTTTGACAAAGAACACTGTTCATTACTGAAATGTTCTAATTGAGCTGTTAGAATGTCAGAAACAAGCTTTCTGAGCTGAAAACTGCATTTTGTGAGAAAGTGCATCAGAGGATGATGAGAAACTCAGTTTTGACAAAGAAGACAGTTCATCACTGAAATGCTCTAATTGAGCTGTTAGAATGTCAGAAAGAAGCTTTCTGAGCAAAAAAAAATGCATTTTGTGACAAAGTGCATCAGTGGATGATGAGAATGTCTGTTTTGACAAAGAAGACAGTTCATCACTGAAATGCTCTAATTGAGCTCTTAGAATGTCAGAAACAAGCTTTCTGAGCTGAAAACTGCATTTTGTGACAAAGTTCATCAATGGATGATGAGAATGTCAGTTTTGACAAAGAACACTGTTCATTACTGAAATGCTCTAATTGAGCTCGTAGAATGTCAGAAACAAGCTTTCTGAGCTGAAAACTGCATTTTGTGACAAAGTTCATCAGTGGATGATGAGAATGTCTGTTTTGACAAAGAAGACAGTTCATTATTGAAATGCTCTAATTGAGCTGTTAGAATGTCAGAAACAAGCTTTCTGAGCTGAAAACTGCATTTTGTGACAAAGTTCATCAGTGGATGATGAGAATGTCTGTTTTGACAAAGAAGACTGTTCATTACTGAAATGCTCTAATTGAGCTGTTAGAATGTCAGAAACAAGCTTTCTGAGCTGAAAACTGCATTTTGTGACAAAGTGCATCAGTGGATGATGAGAATGTCAGTTTTGACAAAGAACACTGTTCATTACTAAAATGCTCGAATTGAGCTGTTAGAATGTCAGAAACAAGCTTTCTGAGCTGAAAACTGCATTTTGTGACAAAGTGCATCAGTGGATGATGAGAATGTCAGTTTGACAAAGAACACTGTTCATTACTAAAATGCTCTAATTGAGCCGTTAGAATGTCAGAAACAAGCTTTCTGAGCTGAAAACTGCATTTTGTGGGAAAGTTCATCAGTGGATGATGAGAAACTCAGTTTTGACAAAGAACACTGTTCATTACTGAAATGCCCTAATTGAGGTGTTAGAATGTCAGAAAGAAGCTTTCTGAGCTGAAAACTGCATTTTGTGACAAAGTTCATCAGTGGATGATGAGAATGTCAGTTTTGACAAAGAACACTGTTCATTACTGAAATGCTCTAATTGAGCTCTTAGAATATCAGAAACAAGCTTTCTGAGCTGAAAACTGCATTTTGTGACAAAGTGCATCAGTGGATGATGAGAATGTCAGTTTTGACAAAGAACACTGTTCATCACTAAAATGGTCTAATTGAGCTCTTAGAATGTCAGAAACAAGCTTTCTGAGCTGAAAACTGCATTTTGTGACAAAGTGCATCAGAGGATGATGAGAAACTCAGTTTTGACAAAGAACACTGTTCATTACTTAAATGCTCTAATTGAGCTGTTAGAATGTCAGAAACAAGCTTTAAGAGCTGAAATTGCATTTTTTGACAAAGTTCATCAGAGGATGATGAGAAATTCAGTTTTGACAAAGAAGACAGTTCATTACTAAAATGCTCTAATTGAGCTGTTAGAATGTCAGAAACAAGCTTTCCGAGCTGAAAACTGCATTTTGTGACAAAGTGCATCAGTGGATGATGAGAATGTCAGTTTTGACAAAGAACACTGTTCATTACTAAAATGCTCTAATTGAGCTGTTAGAATGTCAGAAACAAGCTTTCTGAGCTGAAAACTGCATTTTGTGACAAAGTTCATCAGTTGATGATGATAATGTCAGTTTTGACAAAGAAGACAGTTCATTACTAAAATGCTCTAATTGAGCTGTTAGAATGTCAGAAACAAGCTTTCCGAGCTGAAAACTGCATTTTGTGACAAAGTGCATCAGTGGATGATGAGAATGTCAGTTTTGACAAAGAACACTGTTCATCACTAAAATGGTCTAATTGAGCTCTTAGAATGTCAGAAACAAGCTTTCTGAGCTGAAAACTGCATTTTGTGACAAAGTGCATCAGTGGATGATGAGAATGTCAGTTTTGACAAAGAACACTGTTCATTACTAAAATGCTCTAATTGAGCCGTTAGAATGTCAGAAACAAGCTTTCTGAGCTGAAAACTGCATTTTGTGAGAAAGTTCATCAGTGGATGATGAGAAACTCAGTTTTGACAAAGAACACTGTTCATTACTAAAATGCTCTAATTGAGCCGTTAGAATGTCAGAAATAAGCTTTCTGAGCTGAGAACTGCATTTTGTGAGAAAGTGCATCAGTGGATGATGAGAATGTCAGTTTTGACAAAGAACACTGTTCATCACTAAAATGCTCTAATTGAGCTGTTAGAATGTCAGAAACAAGCTTTCTGAGCGGAAAACTGCATTTTGTGACAAAGTTCATCATTGGATGATGAGAATTTCTGTTTTGACAAAGAACACTGTTCATTACTGAAATGTTCTAATTGAGCTGTTAGAATGTCAGAAACAAGCTTTCTGAGCTGAAAACTGCATTTTGTGAGAAAGTGCATCAGATGATGATGAGAAACTCAGTTTTGACAAAGAAGACAGTTCATCACTGAAATGCTCAAATTGAGCTGTTAGAATGTCAGAAAGAAGCTTTCTGAGCAAAAAAAAATGCATTTTGTGACAAAGTGCATCAGTGGATGATGAGAATGTCTGTTTTGACAAAGAAGACAGTTCATCACTGAAATGCTCTAATTGAGCTCTTAGAATGTCAGAAACAAGCTTTCTGAGCTGAAAACTGCATTTTGTGACAAAGTTCATCAGTGGATGATGAGAAACTCAGTTTTGACAAAGAACACTGTTCATTACTGAAATGCCCTAATTGAGCTCGTAGAATGTCAGAAACAAGCTTTCTGAGCTGAAAACTGCATTTTGTGACAAAGTTCATCAGTGGATGATGAGAATGTCTGTTTTGACAAAGAAGACAGTTCATTATTGAAATGCTCTAATTGAGCTGTTAGAATGTCAGAAACAAGCTTTCTGAGCTGAAAACTGCATTTTGTGACAAAGTTCATCAGTGGATGATGAGAATGTCTGTTTTGACAAAGAAGACTGTTCATTACTGAAATGCTCTAATTGAGCTGTTAGAATGTCAGAAACAAGCTTTCCGAGCTGAAAACTGCATTTTGTGACAAAGTGCATCAGTGGATGATGAGAATGTCAGTTTTGACAAAGAACACTGTTCATTACTAAAATGCTCGAATTGAGCTGTTAGAATGTCAGAAACAAGCTTTCTGAGCTGAAAACTGCATTTTGTGACAAAGTGCATCAGTGGATGATGAGAATGTCAGTTTTGACAAAGAACACTGTTCATTACTAAAATGCTCTAATTGAGCTGTTAGAATGTCAGAAATAAGCTTTCTGAGCTGAGAACTGCATTTTGTGAGAAAGTGCATCAGTGGATGATGAGAATGTCAGTTTTGACAAAGAACACTGTTCATCACTAAAATGGTCTAATTGAGCTCTTAGAATGTCAGAAACAAGCTTTCTGAGCGGAAAACTGCATTTTGTGACAAAGTTCATCATTGGATGATGAGAATTTCTGTTTTGACAAAGAACACTGTTCATTACTAAAATGTTCTAATTGAGCTGTTAGAATGTCAGAAACAAGCTTTCTGAGCTGAAAACTGCATTTTGTGAGAAAGTGCATCAGAGGATGATGAGAAACTCAGTTTTGACAAAGAAGACAGTTCATCACTGAAATGCTCTAATTGAGCTGTTAGAATGTCAGAAAGAAGCTTTCTGAGCAAAAAAAAATGCATTTTGTGACAAAGTGCATCAGTGGATGATGAGAATGTCTGTTTTGACAAAGAAGACAGTTCATCACTGAAATGCTCTAATTGAGCTCTTAGAATGTCAGAAACAAGCTTTCTGAGCTGAAAACTGCATTTTGTGACAAAGTTCATCAATGGATGATGAGAATGTCAGTTTTGACAAAGAACACTGTTCATTACTGAAATGCTCTAATTGAGCTCGTAGAATGTCAGAAACAAGCTTTCTGAGCTGAAAACTGCATTTTGTGACAAAGTTCATCAGTGGATGATGAGAATGTCTGTTTTGACAAAGAAGACAGTTCATTATTGAAATGCTCTAATTGAGCTGTTAGAATGTCAGAAACAAGCTTTCTGAGCTGAAAACTGCATTTTGTGACAAAGTTCATCAGTGGATGATGAGAATGTCTGTTTTGACAAAGAAGACTGTTCATTACTGAAATGCTCTAATTGAGCTGTTAGAATGTCAGAAACAAGCTTTCTGAGCTGAAAACTGCATTTTGTGACAAAGTGCATCAGTGGATGATGAGAATGTCAGTTTTGACAAAGAACACTGTTCATTACTAAAATGCTCGAATTGAGCTGTTAGAATGTCAGAAACAAGCTTTCTGAGCTGAAAACTGCATTTTGTGACAAAGTGCATCAGTGGATGATGAGAATGTCAGTTTGACAAAGAACACTGTTCATTACTAAAATGCTCTAATTGAGCCGTTAGAATGTCAGAAACAAGCTTTCTGAGCTGAAAACTGCATTTTGTGGGAAAGTTCATCAGTGGATGATGAGAAACTCAGTTTTGACAAAGAACACTGTTCATTACTGAAATGCCCTAATTGAGGTGTTAGAATGTCAGAAAGAAGCTTTCTGAGCTGAAAACTGCATTTTGTGACAAAGTTCATCAGTGGATGATGAGAATGTCAGTTTTGACAAAGAACACTGTTCATTACTGAAATGCTCTAATTGAGCTCTTAGAATATCAGAAACAAGCTTTCTGAGCTGAAAACTGCATTTTGTGACAAAGTGCATCAGTGGATGATGAGAATGTCAGTTTTGTCAAAGAACACTGTTCATCACTAAAATGGTCTAATTGAGCTCTTAGAATGTCAGAAACAAGCTTTCTGAGCTGAAAACTGCATTTTGTGACAAAGTGCATCAGAGGATGATGAGAAACTCAGTTTTGACAAAGAACACTGTTCATTACTTAAATGCTCTAATTGAGCTGTTAGAATGTCAGAAACAAGCTTTAAGAGCTGAAATTGCATTTTTTGACAAAGTTCATCAGAGGATGATGAGAAATTCAGTTTTGACAAAGAAGACAGTTCATTACTAAAATGCTCTAATTGAGCTGTTAGAATGTCAGAAACAAGCTTTCCGAGCTGAAAACTGCATTTTGTGACAAAGTGCATCAGTGGATGATGAGAATGTCAGTTTTGACAAAGAACACTGTTCATTACTAAAATGCTCTAATTGAGCTGTTAGAATGTCAGAAACAAGCTTTCTGAGCTGAAAACTGCATTTTGTGACAAAGTTCATCAGTTGATGATGATAATGTCAGTTTTGACAAAGAAGACAGTTCATTACTAAAATGCTCTAATTGAGCTGTTAGAATGTCAGAAACAAGCTTTCCGAGCTGAAAACTGCATTTTGTGACAAAGTGCATCAGTGGATGATGAGAATGTCAGTTTTGACAAAGAACACTGTTCATCACTAAAATGGTCTAATTGAGCTCTTAGAATGTCAGAAACAAGCTTTCTGAGCTGAAAACTGCATTTTGTGACAAAGTGCATCAGTGGATGATGAGAATGTCAGTTTTGACAAAGAACACTGTTCATTACTAAAATGCTCTAATTGAGCCGTTAGAATGTCAGAAACAAGCTTTCTGAGCTGAAAACTGCATTTTGTGAGAAAGTTCATCAGTGGATGATGAGAAACTCAGTTTTGACAAAGAACACTGTTCATTACTAAAATGCTCTAATTGAGCCGTTAGAATGTCAGAAATAAGCTTTCTGAGCTGAGAACTGCATTTTGTGAGAAAGTGCATCAGTGGATGATGAGAATGTCAGTTTTGACAAAGAACACTGTTCATCACTAAAATGGTCGAATTGAGCTCTTAGAATGTCAGAAACAAGCTTTCTGAGCGGAAAACTGCATTTTGTGACAAAGTTCATCATTGGATGATGAGAATTTCTGTTTTGACAAAGAACACTGTTCATTACTGAAATGTTCTAATTGAGCTGTTAGAATGTCAGAAACAAGCTTTCTGAGCTGAAAACTGCATTTTGTGAGAAAGTGCATCAGATGATGATGAGAAACTCAGTTTTGACAAAGAAGACAGTTCATCACTGAAATGCTCAAATTGAGCTGTTAGAATGTCAGAAAGAAGCTTTCTGAGCAAAAAAAAATGCATTTTGTGACAAAGTGCATCAGTGGATGATGAGAATGTCTGTTTTGACAAAGAAGACAGTTCATCACTGAAATGCTCTAATTGAGCTCTTAGAATGTCAGAAACAAGCTTTCTGAGCTGAAAACTGCATTTTGTGACAAAGTTCATCAGTGGATGATGAGAATGTCAGTTTTGACAAAGAAGACAGTTCATTATTGAAATGCTCAAATTGAGCTCATAGAATGTCAGAAACAAGCTTTCTGAGCTGAAAACTGCATTTTGTGACAAAGTTCATCAGTGGATGATGAGAATGTCAGTTTTGACAAAGAACATTGTTCATTACTAAAATGCTCTAATTGAGCTGTTAGAATGTCAGAAACAAGCTTTCTCGACTGAAAACTGCATTTTGTGACAAAGTTCATCAGTGGATGATGAGAATGTCAGTTTTGACAAAGAACACTTTTCATTACTAAAATGCTCTAATTGAGCTGTTAGAATGTCAGAAACAAGCTTTCTGAGCTGAGAACTGCATTTTGTGACAAAGTGCATCAGTGGATGATGAGAATGTCAGTTTTGACAAAGAACATTGTTCATTACTAAAATGCTCTAATTGAGCTGTTAGAATGTCAGAAACAAGCTTTCTCGACTGAAAACTGCATTTTGTGACAAAGTTCATCAGTGGATGATGAGAATGTCAGTTTTGACAAAGAACACTTTTCATTACTAAAATGCTCTAATTGAGCTGTTAGAATGTCAGAAAAAAGCTTTCTGAGCTGAGAACTGCATTTTGTGACAAAGTGCATCAGTGGATGATGAGAATGTCAGTTTTGACAAAGAACACTGTTCATCACTAAAATGGTCTAATTGAGCTCTTAGAATGTCAGAAACAAGCTTTCTGAGCTGAAAACTGCATTTTGTGACAAAGTTCATCAGTGGATGATGAGAATGTCAGTTTTGACCAAGAACACTGTTCATTACTGAAATGCTCTAATTGAGCTGTTAGAATGTCAGAAACAAGCTTTCTGAGCTGAGAACTGCATTTTGTGACAAAGTTCTTCAGTGGATGATGAGAATGTCAGTTTTGACAAAGAACACTGTTCATTACTAAAATGCTCTAATTGAGCTGTTAGAATGTCAGAAACAAGCTTTCTGGACTGAAAACTGCATTTTGTGACAAAGTTCATCAGTGGATGATGAGAATGTCAGTTTTGACAAAGAACTGTTCATTACTAAAATGCTCTAATTGAGCTGTTAGAATGTCAGAAACAAGCTTTATGAGCTGAAAACTGCATTTTGTGACAAAGTTCATCAGTGGATGATTAGAATGTCTGTTTTGACAAAGAAGACAGTTCATTATTGAAATGATCTAATTGAGCTCTTAGAATGTCAGAAACAAGCTTTCTGAGCTGAAAACTGCATTTTGTGACAAAGTTCATCAGTGGATGATGAGAATGTCAGTTTTGCAAAGAACACTGTTCATTACTAAAATGCTCTAATTGAGCTCGTAGAATGTCAGAAACAAGCTTTCTGAGCTGAAAACTGCATTTTGTGACAAAGTTCATCAGTGGATGATGAGAATGTCAGTTTTGACAAAGAACACTGTTCATTACTAAAATGCTCTAATTGAGCTCGTAGAATGTCAGTTTTGACAAAGAACACTGTTCATTACTGGAATGCTCTAATTGAGCTGTTAGAATGTCAGAAACAAGCTTTCTGAGCTGAAAAATGCATTTTGTGACAAAGTTCATCAGTGGATGATGAGAATGTCTGTTTTGACAAAGAAGACAGTTCATTATTGAAATGCTCAAATTGAGCTCTTAGAATGTCAGAAACAAGCTTTCTGAGCTGAAAACTGCATTTTGTGACAAAGTTCATCAGTGGATGATGAGAATGTCAGTTTTGACAAAGAACACTGTTCATTACTAAAATGCTCTAATTGAGCTCGTAGAATGTCAGTTTTGACAAAGAACACTGTTCATTACTGGAATGCTCTAATTGAGCTGTTAGAATGTCAGAAACAAGCTTTCTGAGCTGAAAAATGCATTTTGTGACAAAGTTCATCAGTGGATGATGAGAATGTCAGTTTTGACAAAGAACACTGATCATTACTAACATGCTCTAATTCAGCTGTTAGAATGTCAGAAACAAACTTTCTGAGCTGAAAACTGCATTTTGTGACAAAGTTCTTCAATGGATGATGAGATTGTCAGTTTTTACAAAGAACACTGTTCATTACTAAAATGCTCTAATTGAGCTGTTAGAATGTCAGAAACAAGCTTTCTGAGCTGAAAACTGCATTTTGTGACAAAGTTCGTCAGTGGATGATGAGAATGTCAGTTTTGACAAAGAAGACTGTTCATTACTGAAATGCTCTAATTGAGCTGTTAGAATGTCAGAAACAAGCTTTCTGAGCTGAAAACTGCATTTTGTGACAAAGTGCATCAGTGGATGATGAGAATGTCAGTTTTGACAAAGAACACTGTTCATTACTAAAATGCTCGAATTGAGCTGTTAGAATGTCAGAAACAAGCTTTCCGAGCTGAAAACTGCATTTTGTGACAAAGTGCATCAGTGGATGATGAGAATGTCAGTTTTGACAAAGAACACTGTTCATTACTAAAATGCTCGAATTGAGCTGTTAGAATGTCAGAAACAAGCTTTCTGAGCTGAAAACTGCATTTTGTGACAAAGTGCATCAGTGGATGATGAGAATGTCAGTTTTGACAAAGAACACTGTTCATTACTAAAATGCTCTAATTGAGCTGTTAGAATGTCAGAAATAAGCTTTCTGAGCTGAGAACTGCATTTTGTGAGAAAGTGCATCAGTGGATGATGAGAATGTCAGTTTTGACAAAGAACACTGTTCATCACTAAAATGGTCTAATTGAGCTCTTAGAATGTCAGAAACAAGCTTTCTGAGTGGAAAACTGCATTTTGTGACAAAGTTCATCATTGGATGATGAGAATTTCTGTTTTGACAAAGAACACTGTTCATTACTGAAATGTTCTAATTGAGCTGTTAGAATGTCAGAAACAAGCTTTCTGAGCTGAAAACTGCATTTTGTGAGAAAGTGCATCAGAGGATGATGAGAAACTCAGTTTTGACAAAGAAGACAGTTCATCACTGAAATGCTCTAATTGAGCTGTTAGAATGTCAGAAAGAAGCTTTCTGAGCAAAAAAAAATGCATTTTGTGACAAAGTGCATCAGTGGATGATGAGAATGTCTGTTTTGACAAAGAAGACAGTTCATCACTGAAATGCTCTAATTGAGCTCTTAGAATGTCAGAAACAAGCTTTCTGAGCTGAAAACTGCATTTTGTGACAAAGTTCATCAATGGATGATGAGAATGTCAGTTTTGACAAAGAACACTGTTCATTACTGAAATGCTCTAATTGAGCTGTTAGAATGTCAGAAACAAGCTTTCTGAGCTGAAAACTGCATTTTGTGACAAAGTTCATCAGTGGATGATGAGAATGTCAGTTTTGACAAAGAACACTGTTCATTACTAAAATACTCTAATTGAGCTCGTAGAATGTCAGAAACAAGCTTTCTGAGCTGAAAACTGCATTTTGTGACAAAGTTCATCAGTGGATGATGAGAATGTCTGTTTTGACAAAGAAGACAGTTCATTATTGAAATGCTCTAATTGAGATGTTAGAATGTCAGAAACAAGCTTTCTGAGCTGAAAACTGCATTTTGTGACAAAGTTCATCAGTGGATGATGAGAATGTCTGTTTTGACAAAGAAGACTGTTCATTACTGAAATGCTCTAATTGAGCTGTTAGAATGTCAGAAACAAGCTTTCTGAGCTGAAAACTGCATTTTGTGACAAAGTGCATCAGTGGATGATGAGAATGTCAGTTTTGACAAAGAACACTGTTCATTACTAAAATGCTCGAATTGAGCTGTTAGAATGTCAGAAACAAGCTTTCTGAGCTGAAAACTGCATTTTGTGACAAAGTGCATCAGTGGATGATGAGAATGTCAGTTTTGACAAAGAACACTGTTCATTACTAAAATGCTCTAATTGAGCCGTTAGAATGTCAGAAACAAGCTTTCTGAGCTGAAAACTGCATTTTGTGGGAAAGTTCATCAGTGGATGATGAGAAACTCAGTTTTGACAAAGAACACTGTTCATTACTGAAATGCTCTTATTGAGCTGTTAGAATGTCAGAAACAAGCTTTCTGAGCTGAAAACTGCATTTTGTGACAAAGTTCATCAGTGGATGATGATAATGTCAGTTTTGACAAAGAAGACAGTTCATTACTAAAATGCTCTAATTGAGCTGTTAGAATGTCAGAAACAAGCTTTCCGAGCTGAAAACTGCATTTTGTGACAAAGTGCATCAGTGGATGATGAGAATGTCAGTTTTGACAAAGAACACTGTTCATTACTAAAATGCTCGAATTGAGCTGTTAGAATGTCAGAAACAAGCTTTCTGAGCTGAAAACTGCATTTTGTGACAAAGTGCATCAGTGGATGATGAGAATGTCAGTTTTGACAAAGAACACTGTTCATTACTAAAATGCTCTAATTGAGCCGTTAGAATGTCATAAACAAGCTTTCTGAGCTGAAAACTGCATTTTGTGAGAAAGTTCATCAGTGGATGATGAGAAACTCAGTTTTGACAAAGAACACTGTTCATTACTAAAATGCTCTAATTGAGCCGTTAGAATGTCAGAAATAAGCTTTCTGAGCTGAGAACTGAATTTTGTGAGAAAGTGCATCAGTGGATGATGAGAATGTCAGTTTTGACAAAGAACACTGTTCATCACTAAAATGGTCTAATTGAGCTCTTAGAATGTCAGAAACAAGCTTTCTGAGCGGAAAACTGCATTTTGTGACAAAGTTCATCATTGGATGATGAGAATTTCTGTTTTGACAAAGAACACTGTTCATTACTGAAATGTTCTAATTGAGCTGTTAGAATGTCAGAAACAAGCTTTCTGAGCTGAAAACTGCATTTTGTGAGAAAGTGCATCAGAGGATGATGAGAAACTCAGTTTTGACAAAGAAGACAGTTCAACACTGAAATGCTCTAATTGAGCTGTTAGAATGTCAGAAAGAAGCTTTCTGAGCAAAAAAAAATGCATTTTGTGACAAAGTGCATCAGTGGATGATGAGAATGTCTGTTTTGACAAAGAAGACAGTTCATCACTGAAATGCTCTAATTGAGCTCTTAGAATGTCAGAAACAAGCTTTCTGAGCTGAAAACTGCATTTTGTGACAAAGTTCATCAGTGGATGATGAGAATGTCAGTTTTGACAAAGAACACTATTCATTACTGAAATGCTCTAATTGAGCTGTTAGAATGTCAGAAACAAGCTTTCTGAGCTGAAAACTGAATTTTTTGACAAAGTTCATCAGTGGATGATGAGAATGTCAGTTTTGACAAAGAAAACTGTTCATTACTAAAATGCTCTAATTGAGCTCTTAGAATGTCAGAAACAAGCTTTCTGAGCTGAAAACTGCTTTTTGTGACACAGTTCATCAGTGGATGATGAGAATGTCAGTTTTGACAAAGAACACTGTTCATTACTGAAATGCTCTAATTGAGCTCTTAGAATGTCAGAAACAAGCTTTCTGAGCTGAAAACTGCATTTTGTGACAAAGTTCATCAGTGGATGATGAGAATGTCAGTTTTGACAAAGAACACTGTTCATTACTGAAATGCTCCAATTGAGCTGTTAGAATGTCAGAAACAAGCTTTCTGGACTGAAAACTGCATTTTGTGACAAAGTTCATCAGTGGATAATGAGAATGTCAGTTTTGACAAAGAACACTGTTCATTACTAAAATGCTCTAATTGAGCTGTTAGAATGTCAGAAATAAGCTTTCTGAGCTGAGAACTGCATTTTGTGAGAAAGTGCATCAGTGGATGATGAGAATGTCAGTTTTGACAAAGAACACTGTTCATCACTAAAATGGTCTAATTGAGCTCTTAGAATGTCAGAAACAAGCTTTCTGAGCGGAAAACTGCATTTTGTGACAAAGTTCATCATTGGATGATGAGAATTTCTGTTTTGACAAAGAACACTGTTCATTACTGAAATGTTCTAATTGAGCTGTTAGAATGTCAGAAACAAGCTTTCTGAGCTGAAAACTGCATTTTGTGAGAAAGTGCATCAGAGGATGATGAGAAACTCAGTTTTGACAAAGAAGACAGTTCATCACTGAAATGCTCTAATTGAGCTGTTAGAATGTCAGAAAGAAGCTTTCTGAGCAAAAAAAAATGCATTTTGTGACAAAGTGCATCAGTGGATGATGAGAATGTCTGTTTTGACAAAGAAGACAGTTCATCACTGAAATGCTCTAATTGAGCTCGTAGAATGTCAGAAACAAGCTTTCTGAGCTGAAAACTGCATTTTGTGACAAAGTTCATCAGTGGATGATGAGAATGTCAGTTTTGACAAAGAAGACAGTTCATTATTGAAATGCTCAAATTGAGCTCTTAGAATGTCAGAAACAAGCTTTCTGAGCTGAAAACTGCATTTTGTGACAAAGTGCATCAGTGGATGATGAGAATGTCAGTTTTGACAAAGAACATTGTTCATTACTAAAATGCTCTAATTGAGCTGTTAGAATGTCAGAAACAAGCTTTCTCGACTGAAAACTGCATTTTGTGACAAAGTTCATCAGTGGATGATGAGAATGTCAGTTTTGACAAAGAACACTTTTCATTACTAAAATGCTCTAATTGAGCTGTTAGAATGTCAGAAACAAGCTTTCTGAGCTGAGAACTGCATTTTGTGACAAAGTGCATCAGTGGATGATGAGAATGTCAGTTTTGACAAAGAACATTGTTCATTACTAAAATGCTCTAATTGAGCTGTTAGAATGTCAGAAACAAGCTTTCTCGACTGAAAACTGCATTTTGTGACAAAGTTCATCAGTGGATGATGAGAATGTCAGTTTTGACAAAGAACACTTTTCATTACTAAAATGCTCTAATTGAGCTGTTAGAATGTCAGAAAAAAGCTTTCTGAGCTGAGAACTGCATTTTGTGACAAAGTGCATCAGTGGATGATGAGAATGTCAGTTTTGACAAAGAACACTGTTCATCACTAAAATGGTCTAATTGAGCTCTTAGAATGTCAGAAACAAGCTTTCTGAGCTGAAAACTGCATTTTGTGACAAATTTCATCAGTGGATGATGAGAATGTCAGTTTTGACCAAGAACACTGTTCATTACTGAAATGCTCTAATTGAGCTGTTAGAATGTCAGAAACAAGCTTTCTGAGCTGAGAACTGCATTTTGTGACAAAGTTCATCAGTGGATGATGAGAATGTCAGTTTTGACAAAGAACACCCCACTGCGCAAAGACACGTCTAAACGACGTCTTTTGTACGTCATTTTTGCACGTCCAATTTGGGTTACCCGCAGGTGCAGACTGTGACGCCAGATGACGTCTTTTTTTCAACGTCTACTGAACGTCCAGTATTGACGTACACAGGACCTCTATATATGGTCTAGATATAGTCCAAATCTGGTTGTTGTGGGGTTTTTTTCAACATAAAATTCAAACTTATTTTAGAGGCAAAAACGAAGCTACAGTAAGTAAACTGGTACAAGAAACAGGTCCTCCACCTTCTTGAAACATATGACTAGTCATACACAGAGGTTTACAAAAAAAACAATTCAATCACCACTCATTTATTTTAATCTTTATTTAACTGGGACTGTTAAAGACGCCTTTAAAAAGACGTCCGTTTTAAGACTATTTGGTCGAGATAAAGTCGTGGTATTTTTTTGACTTGAATTAAGCATAAATTCATTATTTCATCATACATTATTATAATTTTAAAGTAAGACAACTGACAAAAAAGTAAGCAACAACAAAACATTTATTATTATTACATACAAATAATTTTAAATCGATTATAAACCAAAATAAATATAACCGCCAGATCATCAGGGGCATGTTTAAGGTCTCCCACGGCTTTGGTTATCGTGTGTTCGGCGGCCTTGCTGTCCCACAGACTGCATCTGTAATGACAAAGATACACTTGTGTTGTTTTCACTGCATAAAAGTAATTAGAGTTGATACATGGTTTATTTCTACGTAGCAGCCAATACAAGAAATGTCTTTATCCTCTGTTTCAGTTAAAAGTAAGCCGCGACTTCCGTCAACTCACAATATAAGCTGTTTGGTTACTTTCCTGTTTTGTTATTTTGTGGAACACTGTCTCGTATTTTAAATAAATAGAGAAATTGAAACAATTAATGCCGTTTGACTTCACTATCTTCTGCACATTTTATGTTTCATGTTTTAGAATGAATTTAAATAAAGTAAAAATATGTTTACCTCAGAAAAACAGCAGTACGTGGAGTCAACAGAGAAGTCAGTCAGGGATGTGTGCGCGCGATGGTCAGTCACCATGGTCACAGACCCCAGCTTCGCCGTCTGGGCATGCGAGCAAGAACTTCTGACAGAAGTTTTAATATTATATATTTTTTATTTTGAGATATTTTTTTGTACATTTATACGATTATACATTGTGATATACTACCAAATGACCAAAAAAGTAAACGCATTAAAAAATTAATCTGCGCTGCAGCTCCACGAGTTCATGAAACTACGTCATTGCGCATTGCATTTTGGGAAGATTCCACCACGAATTCTACGTATACTAGCAGTACACAATAAGAATAACAACGGGACTTACAAAGATCAGATGTTAAATTCCATACAGAGAACATATTAAAGATAAATAACATTTGCGGTACTTATAGCAAATATTACAGCAATCCAACGATACGCAAATCAGCTGGTGATATAGTGGACATTAACTTGCCGTCACTTGCCATCGCTTCGTTTAAATATATCTTTATATTTATTTAACATTATCTGTTACAATATGTGTAAAAACATTGTAAGCAACAAATCGACCTTTTAAAAAGATAAAACGATTCTGCGTCTACTTTTGGTCTAAATTTGGACCCAATTTAGACGGAGCAAAAAAAGACCACATTTTAACGTCGATATTTGGGCTAAACTTGCACCAAATTTAGACGGACCAAAAAAAGACCACATTTTGACGTCGATATTTGGGCTAAAAGACGGCATGGACGGGCCGACTTGATTTAGCCCAAAAAAAGACGTCAAAATGACGTCTGGTGCTGGGTGGGACTGTTCATTACTAAAATGCTCTAATTGAGCTGTTAGAATGTCAGAAACAAGCTTTCTGGACTGAAAACTGCATTTTGTGACAAAGTTCATCAGTGGATGATGAGAATGTCAGTTTTGACAAAGAACTGTTCATTACTAAAATGCTCTAATTGAGCTGTTAGAATGTCAGAAACAAGCTTTATGAGCTGAAAACTGCATTTTGTGACAAAGTTCATCAGTGGATGATTAGAATGTCTGTTTTGACAAAGAAGACAGTTCATTATTGAAATGATCTAATTGAGCTCTTAGAATGTCAGAAACAAGCTTTCTGAGCTGAAAACTGCATTTTGTGACAAAGTTCATCAGTGGATGATGAGAATGTCAGTTTTGACAAAGAACACTGTTCATTACTAAAATGCTCTAATTGAGCTCGTAGAATGTCAGAAACAAGCTTTCTGAGCTGAAAACTGCATTTTGTGACAAAGTTCATCAGTGGATGATGAGAATGTCAGTTTTGACAAAGAACACTGTTCATTACTAAAATGCTCTAATTGAGCTCGTAGAATGTCAGTTTTGACAAAGAACACTGTTCATTACTGCAATGCTCTAATTGAGCTGTTAGAATGTCAGAAACAAGCTTTCTGAGCTGAAAAATGCATTTTGTGACAAAGTTCATCAGTTTATGATGAGAATGTCTGTTTTGACAAAGAAGACAGTTCATTATTGAAATGCTCAAATTGAGCTCTTAGAATGTCAGAAACAAGCTTTCTGAGCTGAAAACTGCATTTTGTGACAAAGTTCATCAGTGGATGATGAGAATGTCAGTTTTGACAAAGAACACTGTTCATTACTAAAATGCTCTAATTGAGCTCGTAGAATGTCAGAAACAAGCTTTCTGAGCTGAAAACTGCATTTTGTGACAAAGTTCATCAGTGGATGATTAGAATGTCTGTTTTGACAAAGAAGACAGTTCATTATTGAAATGATCTAATTGAGCTCTTAGAATGTCAGAAACAAGCTTTCTGAGCTGAAAACTGCATTTTGTGACAAAGTTCATCAGTGGATGATGAGAATGTCAGTTTTGACAAAGAACACTGTTCATTACTAAAATGCTCTAATTGAGCTCGTAGAATGTCAGTTTTGACAAAGAACACTGTTCATTACTGGAATGCTCTAATTGAGCTGTTAGAATGTCAGAAACAAGCTTTCTGAGCTGAAAAATGCATTTTGTGACAAAGTTCATCAGTTTATGATGAGAATGTCTGTTTTGACAAAGAAGACAGTTCATTATTGAAATGCTCAAATTGAGCTCTTAGAATGTCAGAAACAAGCTTTCTGAGCTGAAAACTGCATTTTGTGACAAAGTTCATCAGTGGATGATGAGAATGTCAGTTTTGACAAAGAACACTGTTCATTACTAAAATGCTCTAATTGAGCTCGTAGAATGTCAGAAACAAGCTTTCTGAGCTGAAAACTGCATTTTGTGACAAAGTTCATCAGTGGATGATTAGAATGTCTGTTTTGACAAAGAAGACAGTTCATTATTGAAATGATCTAATTGAGCTCTTAGAATGTCAGAAACAAGCTTTCTGAGCTGAAAACTGCATTTTGTGACAAAGTTCATCAGTGGATGATGAGAATGTCAGTTTTGACAAAGAACACTGTTCATTACTAAAATGCTCTAATTGAGCTCGTAGAATGTCAGAAACAAGCTTTCTGAGCTGAAAACTGCATTTTGTGACAAAGTTCATCAGTGGATGATGAGAATGTCAGTTTTGACAAAGAACACTGTTCATTACTAAAATGCTCTAATTGAGCTCGTAGAATGTCAGTTTTGACAAAGAACACTGTTCATTACTGGAATGCTCTAATTGAGCTGTTAGAATGTCAGAAACAAGCTTTCTGAGCTGAAAAATGCATTTTGTGACAAAGTTCATCAGTGGATGATGAGAATGTCAGTTTTGACAAAGAACACTGATCATTACTAACATGCTCTAATTCAGCTGTTAGAATGTCAGAAACAAGCTTTCTGAGCTGAAAACTGCATTTTGTGACAAAGTTCTTCAATGGATGATGAGATTGTCAGTTTTTACAAAGAACACTGTTCATTACTAAAATGCTCTAATTGAGCTGTTAGAATGTCAGAAACAAGCTTTCTGAGCTGAAAACTGCATTTTGTGACAAAGTTCGTCAGTGGATGATGAGAATGTCAGTTTTGACAAAGAACACTGTTCATTACTGAAATGCTCTAATTGAGCTGTTAGAATGTCAGAAACAAGCTTTCTGAGCTGAGAACTGCCTTTTGTGAAAAAGTGCATCAGTGGATGATGAGAATGTCAGTTTTGACAAAGAACATTGTTCATTACTAAAATGCTCTAATTGAGCTGTTAGAATGTCAGAAACAAGCTTTCTCGACTGAAAACTGCATTTTGTGACAAAGTTCATCAGTGGATGATGAGAATGTCAGTTTTGACAAAGAACACTGTTCATTACTAAAATGCTCTAATTGAGCTGTTAGAATGTCAGAAACAAGCTTTCTGAGCTGAGAACTGCATTTTGTGACAAAGTGCATCAGTGGATGATGAGAATGTCAGTTTTGACAAAGAACACTGTTCATCACTAAAATGGTCTAATTGAGCTCTTAGAATGTCAGAAACAAGCTTTCTGAGCTGAAAACTGCATTTTGTGACAAAGTTCATCAGTGTATGATGAGAATGTCAGTTTTGACAAAGAACATTGTTCATTACTAAAATGCTCTAATTGAGCTGTTAGAATGTCAGAAACAAGCTTTCTCGACTGAAAACTGCATTTTGTGACAAAGTTCATCAGTGGATGATGAGAATGTCAGTTTTGACAAAGAACACTTTTCATTACTAAAATGCTCTAATTGAGCTGTTAGAATGTCAGAAACAAGCTTTCTGAGCTGAGAACTGCATTTTGTGACAAAGTGCATCAGTGGATGATGAGAATGTCAGTTTTGACAAAGAACACTGTTCATCACTAAAATGGTCTAATTGAGCTCTTAGAATGTCAGAAACAAGCTTTCTGAGCTGAAAACTGCATTTTGTGACAAAGTTCGTCAGTGGATGATGAGAATGTCAGTTTTGACAAAGAACACTGTTCATTACTGAAATGCTCTAATTGAGCTGTTAGAATGTCAGAAACAAGCTTTCTGAGCTGAGAACTGCATTTTGTGACAAAGTGCATCAGTGGATGATGAGAATGTCAGTTTTGACAAAGAACACTGTTCATTACTGAAATGCTCTAATTGAGCTGTTAGAATGTCAGAAACAAGCTTTCTGAGCTGAGAACTGCCTTTTGTGACAAAGTGCATCAGTGGATGATGAGAATGTCAGTTTTGACAAAGAACATTGTTCATTACTAAAATGCTCTAATTGAGCTGTTAGAATGTAAGAAACAAGCTTTCTCGACTGAAAACTGCATTTTGTGACAAAGTTCATCAGTGGATGATGAGAATGTCAGTTTTGACAAAGAACACTTTTCATTACTAAAATGCTCTAATTGAGCTGTTAGAATGTCAGAAACAAGCTTTCTGAGCTGAGAACTGCATTTTGTGACAAAGTGCATCAGTGGATGATGAGAATGTCAGTTTTGACAAAGAACACTGTTCATCACTAAAATGGTCTAATTGAGCTCTTAGAATGTCAGAAACAAGCTTTCTGAGCTGAAAACTGCATTTTGTGACAAAGTTCATCAGTGTATGATGAGAATGTCAGTTTTGACAAAGAACATTGTTCGTTACTAAAATGCTCTAATTGAGCTGTTAGAATGTCAGAAACAAGCTTTCTCGACTGAAAACTGCATTTTGTGACAAAGTTCATCAGTGGATGATGAGAATGTCAGTTTTGACAAAGAACACTTTTCATTACTAAAATGCTCTAATTGAGCTGTTAGAATGTCAGAAACAAGCTTTCTGAGCTGAGAACTGCATTTTGTGACAAAGTGCATCAGTGGATGATGAGAATGTCAGTTTTGACAAAGAACACTGTTCATCACTAAAATGGTCTAATTGAGCTCTTAGAATGTCTGAAACAAGCTTTCTGAGCTGAAAACTGCATTTTGTGACAAAGTTCATCAGTGGATGATGAGAATGTCAGTTTTGACCAAGAACACTGTTCATTACTGAAATGCTCTAATTGAGCTGTTAGAATGTCAGAAACAAGCTTTCTGAGCTGAGAACTGCATTTTGTGACAAAGTTCATCAGTGGATGATGAGAATGTCAGTTTTGACAAAGAACACTGTTCATTACTAAAATGCTCTAATTGAGCTGTTAGAATGTCAGAAACAAGCTTTCTGGACTGAAAACTGCATTTTGTGACAAAGTTCATCAGTGGATGATGAGAATGTCAGTTTTGACAAAGAACTGTTCATTACTAAAATGCTCTAATTGAGCTGTTAGAATGTCAAAAACAAGCTTTATGAGCTGAAAACTGCATTTTGTGACAAAGTGCATCAGTGGATGATGAGAATGTCAGTTTTGACAAAGAACACTGTTCATTACTGAAATGCTCTAATTGAGCTGTTAGAATGTCAGAAACAAGCTTTCTGAGCTGAAAACTGCATTTTGTGACAAAGTTCATCAGTGGATGATGAGAATGTCAGTTTTGACAAAGAACACTGTTCATTACTAAAATGCTCTAATTGAGCTCGTAGAATGTCAGAAACAAGCTTACTGAGCTGAAAAATGCATTTTGTCAGAAAGTGCATCAGAGTATGATGAGAAACTCAGTTTTGACAAAGAACACTATTCATTACTGAAATGCTCTAATTGAGCTGTTAGAATGTCAGAAACAAGCTTTCTGAGCTGAGAACTGCATTTTGTGACAAAGTGCATCAGTGGATGATGAGAATGTCAGTTTTGACAAAGAACACTGTTCATTACTGAAATGCTCTAATTGAGCTGTTAGAATGTCAGAAACAAGCTTTCTGAGCTGAAAACTGAATTTTTTTGACAAAGTTCATCAGTGGATTATGAGAATGTCAGTTTTGACAAAGAAAACTGTTCATTACTAAAATGCTCTAATTGAGCTCTTAGAATGTCAGAAACAAGCTTTCTGAGCTGAAAACTGCATTTTGTGACACAGTTCATCAGTGGATAATGAGAATGTTAGTTTTGACAAAGAACACTGTTCATTACTGAAATGCTCTAATTGAGCTGTTAGAATGTCAGAAACAAGCTTTCTGAGCTGAGAACTGCATTTTGTGACAAAGTGCATCAGTGGATGATGAGAATGTCAGTTTTGACAAAGAACACTGTTCATTACTGAAATGCTCTAATTGAGCTGTAAGAATGTCAGAAACAAGCTTTCTGAGCTGAAAATTGCATTTTGTGACAAAGTTCATCAGTGGATGATGAGAATGTCTGTTTTGACAAAGAAGACAGTTCATTATTGAAATGCTCTAATTGAGCTCTTAGAATGTCAGAAACAAGCTTTCTGAGCTGAAAACTGCATTTTGTGACACAGTTCATCAGTGGATGATGAGAATGTCAGTTTTGACAAAGAACACTGTTCATTACTGAAATGCTCTAATTGAGCTCTTAGAATGTCAGAAACAAGCTTTCTGAGCTGAAAACTGCATTTTGTGACAAAGTTCATCAGTGGATGATGAGAATGTCAGTTTTGACAAAGAACACTGTTCATTACTGAAATGCTCTAATTGAGCTCTTAGAATGTCAGAAACAAGCTTTCTGAGCTGAAAACTGCATTTTGTGACAAAGTTCATCAGTGGATGATGAGAATGTCAGTTTTGACAAAGAACACTTTTCATTACTAAAATGCTCTAATTGAGCTGTTAGAATGTCAGAAACAAGCTTTCTGAGCTGAGAACTGCATTTTGTGACAAAGTGCATCAGTGGATGATGAGAATGTCAGTTTTTACAAAGAACACTGTTCATTACTAAAATGCTCTAATTGAGCTGTTAGAATGTCAGAAACAAGCTTTCTGAGCTGAAAACTGCATTTTGTGACAAAGTTCATCAGTGGATGATGAGAATGTCAGTTTTGACAAAGAACACTGTTCATTACTGAAATGCTCTAATTGAGCTGTTAGAATGTCAGAAACAAGCTTTCTGAGCTGAGAACTGCATTTTGTGACAAAGTGCATCAGTGGATGATGAGAATGTCAGTTTTGACAAAGAACACTGTTCATTACTGAAATGCTCTAATTGAGCTGTTAGAATGTCAGAAACAAGCTTTCTGAGCTGAAAACTGAATTTTTTGACAAAGTTCATCAGTGGATGATGAGAATGTCAGTTTTGACAAAGAAAACTGTTCATTACTAAAATGCTCTAATTGAGCTCTTAGAATGTCAGAAACAAGCTTACTGAGCTGAAAAATGCATTTTGTCAGAAAGTGCATCAGAGTATGATGAGAAACTCAGTTTTGACAAAGAACACTATTCATTGCTGAATTGAGCTCTTAGAATGTCAGAAACAAGCTTTCTCGACTGAAAACTGCATTTTGTGACAAAGTTCATTAGTGGATGATGAGAATGTCAGTTTTGACAAAGAACACTGTTCATTACTGAAATGCTCTAATTGAGCTGTAAGAATGTCAGAAACAAGCTTTCTGAGCTGAAAAATGCATTTTGTGACAAAGTTCATCAGTGGATGATGAGAATGTCAGTTTTGACAAAGAACACTGTTCATTACTGAAATGCTCTAATTGAGCTGTTAGAATGTCAGAAACAAGCTTTGTGAGCTGAAAACTGCATTTTGTGACAAAGTTCATCAGTGGATGATGAGAATGTCAGTTTTGACAAAGAACACTGTTCATTACTGAAATGCTCTAATTGAGCTCTTAGAATGTCAGAAACAAGCTTACTGAGCTGAAAAATGCATTTTGTCAGAAAGTGCATCAGAGGATGATGAGAAACTCAGTTTTGACAAAGAACACTATTCATTACTGAAATGCTCTAATTGAGCTGTTAGAATGTCAGAAACAAGCTTTCTGAGCTGAAAACTGCATTTTGTGAAAAGTGCATCAGTGGATGATGAGAATGTCAGTTTTGACAAAGAACACTGTTCATTACTGAAATGCTCTAATTGAGCTGTTAGAATGTCAGAAACAAGCTTTCTGAGCTGAAAACTGCATTTTGTGACAAAGTTCATCAGTGGATGATGAGAATGTCAGTTTTGACAAAGAACACTGTTCATTACTGAAATGCTCTAATTGAGCTGTTAGAATGTCAGAAACAAGCTTTCTGAGCTGAAAACTGCATTTTGTGACAAAGTTCATCAGTGGATGATGAGAATGTCTGTTTTGACAAAGAAGACTGTTCATTACTGAAATGCTCTAATTGATCTGTTAGAATGTCAGAAACAAGCTTTCTGAGCTGAAAACTGCATTTTGTGACAAAGTTCATCAGTGGATGATGAGAATGTCAGTTTTGACAAAGAACACTGTTCATTACTGAAATGCTCTAATTGAGCTCTTAGAATGTCAGAAACAAGCTTTCTGAGCTGAAAACTGCATTTTGTGACAAAGTTCATCAGTGGATGATGAGAATGTCAGTTTTGACAAAGAACACTGTTCATTATAAAATGCTCTAATTGAGCTGTTAGAATGTCAGAAACAAGCTTTCTGAGCTGAAAACTGCATTTTGTGACAAAGTTCATCAGTGGATGATGAGAATGACAGTTTTGACAAAGAACACTGTTCATTTCTGAAATGCTCTAATTGAGCTCTTAGAATGTCAGAAACAAGCTTTCTGAGCTGAAAACTGCATTTTGTGACAAAGTTCATCAGTGGATGATGAAGAACATTTGGGCAATGTTCTGCGCGTTCAAAATTGGAGAGAGGCCTGTCAAAGTAAAATCTTGAAGTTTATTGATCAGAAGATTAAAACAAAATACATCAGCCGTGTACACCAGCCGATTGTAACGCTCCCGTCCGTTTCCCTGCCGGTTTTTCCCCATGGACTTATATTCACTATCCCGCACCTGTCCGTCATTTGTGATCACGCTGTTCCCGCACCTGCCAGCCACCATTGTTCGTTATCAAAGACTATTTATACTCTGTGTTTCCGTTTTTCCCATTGTCAGTTATTGATTGTCTTGCGTTTTGTGTACCAGTCTGTGTTAGTGATTAAAAGTTTCCCGTTTTTTGTATGCCTGCATTCTCGTCTGTCTCGATCCGGCACGACACCGTGACAGAATAACTGACCCAGTATGGATTACATCTACGTCTCTCCAGTGGACCAGCTCGTGGGTCTTCTTCAAGACGGACGGCCACTGGAGAGGTATGTGGAGGAGTTTGTTGAGGTGTGTTACCGGGTGGGTTGGGACAATCCCACACTTAACCGTGTGTTTTTGACCGGTCTGGACGACGACCTGCTCGCCGCCGTTCTGCTCCCGTACGCGGACGACCTTCCCCTGGAGGAGTTGATCAATCAGGTTCTCCCGGGGGAGGAATCCGTGGACCGCGTTGGGGAGCTGGACGGTGGCTTGAGCGGTTCGCGTCCGGTACCGGTCATCCGCGTGGGGGTTGTTCTGACTCACTCCGGGACCGCGCCTCACTCCTCCACGAAGTCCCGTCGGCGCCATCCACGTCGGCGGGCACTACAGCGCAAGCAGCGCGAGTGCGCTCCTGAGATTCCGCAGCAGCGGAATATGGAAGGCCGTGAGGGTCAAAATCCCCGGCCTTCCCAGGCACAGCTACCGGTCTTGATCGCACCAGAGGCACTCCGGGAGTTTGATTCCCTCTGGTGTTCCGAGCCAGCGCCCCGATGCACCCCCGTGCCAGCGCCCCGATGCACCCCCGTGCCAGCGCCCCGAAGCACTCCCGTGCCAGCGCCCCGAAGCACTCCCGTGCCAGCGCCCCGAAGCACTCCCGTGCCAGCGCCCCGAAGCACTCCCGTGCCAGCGCCCCGAAGCACTCCCGTGCCAGCGCCCCGATGCACACCCGTGCCAGCGCCCCGATGCACACCCGTGCCCGAGCCTCACCAGGCCTCCGTACCCGTGCCCGAGCCTCACCAGGCCTCCGTACCGGTGCCCGAGCCTCAACAGGCCTCCGTACCCGTGCCCGAGCCTCAACAGGCCTCCGTACCCGTGCCCGAGCCTAACCAGGCCTCCGAACCCGTGCCCGAGCCTCACCAGGCCTCCGTACCCGTGCCCGAGCCTCACCAGGCCTCCGTACCCGTGCCCGAGCCTCACCAGGCCTCCGTACCCGTGTCCGAGCCTCACCAGGCCTCCGTACCCGTGCCCGAGCCTCACCAGGCCTCCGAACCCGTGCCCGAGCCCTCTCCAGAGCCCAAGGAACCCCAGGGGCCAACCCAAATGTTTTTTGGGGGGGTGCACATTGCCTATCCGGGGAGCCCGGCACCCACCAGTCGTTCCATGGCCCCGGATAGCCCAGAGCCCAAGCCTCCGGACCCTCAGCCCGAACCCAAGCCTCCGGACCCTCAGCCCGAGCCCAAGCCTCCGGACCCTCAGCCCGAGCCCAAGCCTCCGGACCCTCAGCCCGAGCCCAAGCCTCCGGACCCTCAGCCCGAGCCCAAGCCTCCGGACCCTCAGCCCGAGCCCAAGCCTCCGGACCCTCAGCCCGAACCCAAGCCTCCGGACCCTCAGCCCGAACCCAAGCCTCCGGACCCTCAGCCCGAACCCAAGCCTCCGGACCCTCAGCCCGAACCCAAGCCTCCGGACCCTCAGCCCGAGCCCAAGCCTCCGGACCCTCAGCCCGAGCCCAAGCCTCCGGACCCTCAGCCCGAGCCCAAGCCTCCGGACCCTCAGCCCGAGCCCAAGCCTCCGGACCCTCAGCCCGAGCCCAAGCCTCCGGACCCTCAGCCCGAGCCCAAGCCTCCGGACCCTCAGCCCGAACCCAAGCCTCCGGACCCTCAGCCCGAACCCAAGCCTCCGGACCCTCAGCCCGAGCCCAAGCCTCCGGACCCTCAGCCCGAGCCCAAGCCTCCGGACCCTCAGCCCGAACCCAAGCCTCCGGACCCTCAGCCCGAGCCCAAGCCTCCGGACCCTCAGCCCGAGCCCAAGCCTCCGGACCCTCAGCCCGAGCCCAAGCCTCCGGACCCTCAGCCCGAGCCCAAGCCTCCGGACCCACAGCCCGAGCCCAAGCCTCCTGACCCCAAGCCAGGGGGAAGCCAGCTGAGAGACTCCCTGTCCCGTACTAGTCTGTATGTCCCGCACGAGTCTCTCAGCTGCCCACCCCCCCTCCCTGGTGTTTCGTTGGCGCGAGGACGCGCCTTTGGGGAGGGGGGTGTACTGTAACGCTCCCGTCCGTTTCCCTGCCAGTTTTTCCCCATGGACTTATATTCACTATCCCGCACCTGTCCGTCATTTGTGATCACGCTGTTCCCGCACCTGCCAGCCACCATTGTTCGTTATCAAAGACTATTTATACTCTGTGTTTCCGTTTTTCCCATTGTCAGTTATTGATTGTCTTGCGTTTTGTGTACCAGTCTGTGTTAGTGATTAAAAGTTTCCCGTTTTTTGTATGCCTGCATTCTCGTCTGTCTCGATCCGGCACGACACCGTGACACCGATGGGTGGGTGGGCTGCTTAGACTCAGTCTTAAAAGAACTGATATCTTTACAACGGCCCGACCGACCCAGAAAAACAATTTCACAGCATATTTATAATATTTTGGTGTGCCTCTTCTTCAGCTGGGGTCCAATCCGCTTCTCTCCTCTTTGTCTTGTCTCAGCCAATCAGCTCACTGCCTTGTTTTTCAAATCACCTTCCATCTGTAAGACATTACATGATACCCTCACACATTCCAACACGCTCTGTGTGTAACCTGACCTTAACACACACACACATACCCATTTCCTATGGAAAAAGCCTCTCAAAAGCATCCCCAACTCTTGGCTCACACACTTGGTTATATTTTGTAAAGGCACGTTTAAACCACAATAAAAATCCTACAGTCCCCCTCTTGACCATTAAAAATGGTCACAAATCATCACAAACATCATTATCATCCTCATCTAGGAAGTGGTCGCCAGACAATAGAGGCATGGTATATTTTTCTAGGTGTGAGATCTTTCGGGGTCCCACCACCAGTATATTCTATTACCTCATCCCATGACGGACACCATTCACCCCTATGGGTTCAGGATCAATGTCAGATTGAGTCTGCTGAGAGAAATGTTTAATCAAAACAGTCAGTTTGTCAAAATATACACAATCTGAAAATGGCACACAGGTGTCTGGATTCACCGACTGCACATTTTCCATACATATGGGACTCATTTTTCCCAAATCGTTCTTTCCCTTTTTATTATGTTTCGGTTCTGATTGAGCCATTAACATATCAACAATTTTTTCCCACTGCATAATTACAGGGGAATTCCCATAAATCACACATTTCTTCTCAAATTCAGACATTTTACACAACAATGGTACAGTATACAATAGACAATTAGTACACAATTTATTACCTTTTTCTATACTTTTAAAAGTTATATGCAGTACACAATATACTATTAATATACACAGTTTAATCAGCTTTTAGCGTGTCTGAGGCCTGGTTACCTCAAAGCGTTTTAAAGGCTTTTTTATAGCTTTTAGCGTGTCTGAGGCCTGGTTACCTCAAAGCGTTTTAAAGGCTTTTTTATAGCTTTTAGCGTGTCTGAGGCCTGGTTATCTCAAAGCGTTTTAAAGGCTTTTTTATAGCTTTTAGCGTGTCTGAGGCCTGGTTACCTCAAAGCGTTTTAAAGGCTTTTTTATAGCTTTTAGCGTGTCTGAGACCTGGTTACCTCAAAGCGTTTTAAAGGCTTTTTTTTATAGCTTTTAGCGTGTCTGAGGCCTGGTTACCTCAAAGCGTTTTAAAGGCTATACCAACAATAGTTTCTGATCAACAAATATCAATGGTTTTTAATTTTTAGTCAATGGAACGGATATACTTCAAACTCAACACATAAATTTGGAATATCCAATCTGCAGAAGTTCGTTTAAACAGGTCTCTGCTCACCTTATTTAATTCTGTCGACAGCGTGTTGAAGTCAAAAGTTGTCTCGTCCCAATTTTCGGTCACTCTCCGAGTTTTACAATTCTCTTTTGGTGCCTCTTTCTCCAATCGCGTCGGGGTCACCAACTGAAGAACATTTGGGCAATGTTCTGCGCGTTCAAAATTGGAGAGAGGCCTGTCAAAGTAAAATCTTGAAGTTTATTGATCAGAAGATTAAAACAAAATACATCAGCCGTGTACACCAGCCGATGGGTGGGTGGGCTGCTTAGACTCAGTCTTAAAAGAACTGATATCTTTACAACGGCCCGACCGACCCAGAAAAACAATTTCACAGCATATTTATAATATTTTGGTGTGCCTCTTCTTCAGCTGGGGTCCAATCCGCTTCTCTCCTCTTTGTCTTGTCTCAGCCAATCAGCTCACTGCCTTGTTTTTCAAATTACCTTCCATCTGTAAGACATTACATGATACCCTCACACATTCCAACACGCTCTGTGTGTAACCTGACCTTAACACACACACACATACCCATTTCCTATGGAAAAAGCCTCTCAAAAGCATCCCCAACTCTTGGCTCACACACTTGGTTATATTTTGTAAAGGCACGTTTAAACCACAATTAAAATCCTACAATGATGAGAATGTCAGTTTTGACAAAGAACACTGTTCATTACTAAAATGCTCTAATTGAGCTCGTAGAATGTCAGAAACAAGCTTACTGAGCTGAAAAATGCATTTTGTCAGAAAGTGCATCAGAGTATGATGAGAAACTCAGTTTTGACAAAGAACACTATTCATTACTGAAATGCTCTAATTGAGCTGTTAGAATGTCAGAAACAAGCTTTCTGAGCTGAGAACTGCATTTTGTGACAAAGTGCATCAGTGGATGATGAGAATGTCAGTTTTGACAAAGAACACTGTTCATTACTGAAATGCTCTAATTGAGCTGTTAGAATGTCAGAAACAAGCTTTCTGAGCTGAAAACTGAATTTTTTGACAAAGTTCATCAGTGGATGATGAGAATGTCAGTTTTGACAAAGAACACTGTTCATTACTGAAATGCTCTAATTGAGCTGTTAGAATGTCAGAAACATGCTTTCTGAGCTCAAAACTGCACTTTGTGACACAGTTCATCAGTGGATGATGAGAATGTCAGTTTTGACAAAGAACACTGTTCATTACTGAAATGCTCTAATTGAGCTCTTAGAATGTCAGAAACAAGCTTTCTGATCTCAAAACTGCATTTTCTGACAAAGTTCATCAGGGGATGATGAGAAACTCATTTTTGACAAAGAACAATGTTCATTACTAAAATGCTCTAATTGAGCTGTTAAAATGTCAGAAACAAGCTCTCTGAGCTGAGAACTGCATTTTTTGACAAAGTTCATCAAAGGATGATGAAAAATTCAGTTTTGACAAAGAAGACAGTTCATCACTGAAATGCTCTAATTGAGCTGTTAGAATGTCAGAAACAAGATTTCTGAGCTGAAAATTGCATTTTGTGAGAAAGTGAATCAGAGGATGATGAGAAACTCATTTTTGAAAGAGAACACTGTTCATTACTATTTGAGCTATTAGAATGTCAGAAACAAGCTTTCTGAGCTGAAAACTGCATTTTGTGACAAAGTTCATCAGTGGATGATGAGAATGTCAGTTTTGACAAAGAACACTGTTCATTACTAAAATGCTCTAATTGAGCTCGTAGAATGTCAGAAACAGGCTTTCTGAGCTGAAAACTGCATTTTGTGACAAAGTTCATCAGTGGATGATTAGAATGTCTGTTTTGACAAAGAAGACAGTTCATTATTGAAATGATCTAATTGAGCTCTTAGAATGTCAGAAACAAGCTTTCTGAGCTGAAAACTGCATTTTGTGACAAAGTTCATCAGTGGATGATGAGAATGTCAGTTTTGACAAAGAACACTGTTCATTACTAAAATGCTCTAATTGAGCTCATAGAATGTCAGAAACAAGCTTTCTGAGCTGAGAACTGCATTTTGTGACAAAGTGCATCAGTGGATGATGAGAATGTCAGTTTTGACAAAGAACACTGTTCATTACTGAAATGCTCTAATTGAGCTGTAAGAATGTCAGAAACAAGCTTTCTGAGCTGAAAACTGCATTTTGTGACAAAGTTCATCAGTGGATGATGAGAATGTCAGTTTTGACAAAGAACACTGTTCATTACTAAAATGCTCTAATTGAGCTCGTAGAATGTCAGAAACAAGCTTTCTGAGCTGAAAACTGCATTTTGTGACAAAATTCATCAGTGGATGATGAGAATGTCTGTTTTGACAAAGAAGACAGTTCATTATTGAAAAGCTCTAATTGAGCTCTTAGAATGTCAGAAACAAGCTTTCTGAGCTGAAAACTGCATTTTGTGACAAATTTCATTAGTGGATGATGAGAATGTCAGTTTTGACAAAGAACACTGTTCATTACTAAAATGCTCTAATTGAGCTTTTAGAATGTCAGAAACAAGCTTTCTGAGCTGAAAACTGCATTTTGTGACAAAGTTCATCAGTGGATGATGAGAATGTCAGTTTTGACAAAGAACACTGTTCATTACTGAAATGCTCTAATTGAGCTGTTAGAATGTCAGAAACAAGCTTTCTGAGCTGAGAACTGCATTTTGTGACAAAGTTCATCAGTGGATGATGAGAATGTCAGTTTTGACAAAGAACATTGTTCATTACTAAAATGCTCTAATTGAGCTGTTAGAATGTCAGAAACAAGCTTTCTCGACTGAAAACTGCATTTTGTGACAAAGTTCATCAGTGGATGATGAGAATGTCAGTTTTGACAAAGAACACTTTTCATTACTAAAATGCTCTAATTGAGCTGTTAGAATGTCAGAAACAAGCTTTCTGAGCTGAGAACTGCATTTTGTGACAAAGTGCATCAGTGGATGATGAGAATGTCAGTTTTGACAAAGAACATTGTTCATTACTAAAATGCTCTAATTGAGCTTGTAGAATGTCAGAAACAAGCTTTCTGAGCTGAAAACTGCATTTTGTGACAAAGTTCATCAGTGGATGATGAGAATGTCTGTTTTGACAAAGAAGACAGTTCATTATTGAAATGCTCAAATTGAGCTCTTAGAATGTCAGAAACAAGCTTTCTGAGCTGAAAACTGCATTTTGTGACAAAGTTCATCAGTGGATGATGAGAATGTCAGTTTTGACAAAGAACACTGTTCATTACTAAAATGCTCTAATTGAGCTCGTAGAATGTCAGAAACAAGCTTTCTGAGCTGAAAACTGCATTTTGTGACAAAGTTCATCAGTGGATGATGAGAATGTCTGTTTTGACAAAGAAGACAGTTCATTATTGAAATGATCTAATTGAGCTCTTAGAATGTCAGAAACAAGCTTTCTGAGCTGAAAACTGCATTTTGTGACAAAGTTCATCAGTGGATGATGAGAATGTCTGTTTTGACAAAGAAGACAGTTCATTATTGAAATGATCTAATTGAGCTCTTAGAATGTCAGAAACAAGCTTTCTGAGCTGAAAACTGCATTTTGTGACAAAGTTCATCAGTGGATGATGAGAATGTCAGTTTTGACAAAGAACACTGTTCATTACTAAAATGCTCTAATTGAGCTCGTAGAATGTCAGAAACAAGCTTTCTGAGCTGAAAACTGCATTTTGTGACAAAGTTCATCATTGGATGATGAGAATGTCAGTTTTGACAAAGAACACTGTTCATTACTAAAATGCTCTAATTGAGCTCGTAGAATGTCAGTTTTGACAAAGAACACTGTTCATTACTGGAATGCTCTAATTGAGCTGTTAGAATGTCAGAAACAAGCTTTCTGAGCTGAAAACTGCATTTTGTGACAAAGTTCTTCAATGGATGATGAGAATGTCAGTTTTTACAAAGAACACTGTTCATTACTAAAATGCTCTAATTGAGCTGTTAGAATGTCAGAAACAAGCTTTCTGAGCTGAAAACTGCATTTTGTGACAAAGTTCATCAGTGGATGATGAGAATGTCAGTTTTGACAAAGAACACTGTTCATTACTGAAATGCTCTAATTGAGCTGTTAGAATGTCAGAAACAAGCTTTCTGAGCTGAGAACTGCATTTTGTGACAAAGTGCATCAGTGGATGATGAGAATGTCAGTTTTGACAAAGAACACTGTTCATTACTGAAATGCTCTAATTGAGCTGTTAGAATGTCAGAAACAAGCTTTCTGAGCTGAAAACTGATTTTTTTGACAAAGTTCATCAGTGGATGATGAGAATGTCAGTTTTGACAAAGAAAACTGTTCATTACTAAAATGCTCTAATTGAGCTCTTAGAATGTCAGAAACAAGCTTACTGAGCTGAAAAATGCATTTTGTCAGAAAGTGCATCAGAGTATGATGAGAAACTCAGTTTTGACAAAGAACACTATTCATTACTGAAATGAGCTGTTAGAATGTCAGAAACAAGCTTTCTGAGCTGAGAACTGCATTTTGTGACAAAGTGCATCAGTGGATGATGAGAATGTCAGTTTTGACAAAGAACACTGTTCATTACTGAAATGCTCTAATTGAGCTGTTAGAATGTCAGAAACAAGCTTTCTGAGCTGAAAACTGAATTTTTTGACAAAGTTCATCAGTGGATGATGAGAATGTCAGTTTTGACAAAGAAAACTGTTCATTACTAAAATGCTCTAATTGAGCTCTTAGAATGTCAGAAACAAGCTTTCTCGACTGAAAACTGCATTTTGTGACAAAGTTCATTAGTGGATGATGAGAATGTCAGTTTTGACAAAGAACACTGTTCATTACTAAAATGCTCTAATTGAGCTGTAAGAATGTCAGAAACAAGCTTTCTGAGCTGAAAACTGCATTTTGTGACACAGCTCATCAGTAGATTATGAGAATTTTCAGTTTTGACAATGAACACTGTTCATTACTGAAATGCTCTAATTGAGCTGTTAGAATGTCAGAAACAAGCTTTCTGAGCTGAGAACTGCATTTTGTGACAAAGTGCATCAGTGGATGATGAGAATGTCAGTTTTGTGAAAGAACACTGTTCATTACTAAAATGCTCTAATTGAGCTGTTAGAATGTCAGAAACAAGCTTTCTGAGCTGAAAACTGCATTTTGTGACAAAGTTCATCAGTGGATGATGAGAATGTCAGTTTTGACAAAGAACACTGTTCATTACTGAAATGCTCTAATTGAGCTGTTAGAATGTCTGAAACAAGCTTTCTGAGCTGAGAACTGCATTTTGCGACAAAGTGCATCAGTGGATGATGAGAATGTCAGTTTTGACAAAGAACACTGTTCATTACTGAAATGCTCTAATTGAGCTGTTAGAATGTCAGAAATAAGCTTTCTGAGCTGAAAACTGCATTTTTTTGTGACAAAGTTCATCAGTGGATGATGAGAATGTCAGTTTTGACAAAGAACACTGTTCATTACTAAAATGCTCTAATTGAGCTCGTAAAATGTCAGAAACAAGCTTACTGAGCTGAAAAATGCATTTTGTCAGAAAGTGCATCAGAGTATGATGAGAAACTCAGTTTTGACAAAGAACACTATTCATTACTGAAATGCTCTAATTGAGCTGTCAGAATGTCAGAAACAAGCTTTCTGAGCTGAAAACTGCATTTTGTGACACAGTTCATCAGTGGATGATGAGAATGTCAGTTTTGACAAAGAACACTGTTCATTACTGAAATGCTCTAATTGAGCTGTTAGAATGTCAGAAACAAGCTTTCTGAGCTGAAAACTGCATTTTGTGACAAAGTTCATCAGTGGATGATGAGAATGTCAGTTTTGACAAAGAACACTGTTCATTACCGAAATGCTCTAATTGAGCTGTCAGAATGTCAGAAACAAGCTTTCTGAGCTGAAAACTGCATTTTGTGACACAGTTCATCAGTGGATGATGAGAATGTCAGTTTTGACAAAGAACACTGTTCATTACTGAAATGCTCTAATTGAGCTGTTAGAATGTCAGAAACAAGCTTTCTGAGCTGAAAACTGCATTTTGTGACAAAGTTCATCAGTGGATGATGAGAATGTCAGTTTTGACAAAGAACACTGTTCATTACCGAAATGCTCTAATTGAGCTGTTAGAATGTCAGAAACAAGCTTTCTGAGCTGAGAACTGCATTTTGTGACAAAGTTCATCAGTGGATGATGAGAATGTCAGTTTTGACAAAGAACACTGTTCATTACTAAAATGCTCTAATTGAGCTGTTAGAATGTCAGAAACAAGCTTTCTGGACTGAAAACTGCATTTTGTGACAAAGTTCATCAGTGGATGATGAGAATTTCAGTTTTGACAAAGAACTGTTCATTACTAAAATGCTCTAATTGAGCTGTTAGAATGTCAGAAACAAGCTTTCTGAGCTGAAAACTGCATTTTGTGACAAAGTTCATCAATGGATGAGGAGAATGTCTGTTTTGACAAAGAAGACAGTTCATCAATGAAATGCTCTAATTGAGCTCTTAGAATGTCAGAAACAAGCTTTCTGAGCTGAGAACTGCCTTTTGTGACAAAGTGCATCAGTGGATGATGAGAATGTCAGTTTTGACAAAGAACACTGTTTATTACTAAAATGCTCGAATTGAGCTGTTAGAATGTCAGAAACAAGCTTTCTGAGCTGAGAACTGCATTTTGTGACAAAGTGCATCTTGGATGATGAGAATGTCAGTTTTGACAAAGAACACTGTTCATTACTGAAATGCTCTAATTGAGCTGTAAGAATGTCAGAAACAAGCTTTCTGAGCTGAAAACTGCCTTTTGTGACAAAGTGCATCAGTGGATGATGAGAATGTCAGTTTTGACAAAGAACATTGTTCATTACTAAAATGCTCTAATTGAGCTGTTAGAATGTCAGAAACAAGCTTTCTGGACTGAAAACTGCATTTTGTGACAAAGTGCATCAGTGGATGATGAGAATGTCAGTTTTGACAAAGAACACTTTTCATTACTAAAATGCTCTAATTGAGCTGTTAGAATGTCAGAAACAAGCTTTCTGAGCTGAGAACTGCATTTTGTGAGAAAGTGCATCAGAGGATGATGAGAAACTCAGTTTTGACAAAGACAGTTCATCACTGAAATGCTCTAATTGAGCTGTTAGAATGTCAGAAAGAAGCTTTCTGAGCTGAGAACTGCATTTTGTGACAAAGTGCATCAGTGGATGATGAGAATGTCAGTTTTGACAAAGAACACTGTTCATTACTGAAATGCTCTAATTGAGGTGTAAGAATGTCAGAAACAAGCTTTCTGAGCTGAAAACTGCATTTTGTGACAAAGTTCATCAGTGGATGATGAGAATGTCAGTTTTGACAAAGAACACTGTTCATTACTAAAATGCTCTAATTGAGCTCGTAGAATGTCAGAAACAAGCTTTCTGAGCTGAAATCTGCATTTTGTGACAAAGTTCATCAGTGGATGATGAGAATGTCTGTTTTGACAAGAAGACAGTTCATTATTGAAATGCTCTAATTGAGCTCTTAGAATGTCAGAAACAAGCTTTCTGAGCTGAAAACTGCATTTTGTGACAAAGTTCATCAGTGGATGATGAGAATGTCAGTTTTGACAAAGAACACTGTTCATTACTGAAATGCTCTAATTGAGCTGTTAAAATGTCAGAAACAAGCTTTCTGAGCTGAAAACTGCATTTTGTGACAAAGTTTATCAGTGGATGATGAGAATGTCAGTTTTGACAAAGAACACTGTTCATTACTGAAATGGTCTAATTGAGCTCTTAGAATGTCAGAAACAAGCTTTCTGAGCTGAAAACTGCATTTTGTGACAAATTTCATTAGTGGATGATGAGAATGTCAGTTTTGACAAAGAACACTGTTCATTACTAAAATGCTCTAATTGAGCTGTTAGAATGTCAGAAACAAGCTTTCTGAGCTGAAATCTGCATTTTGTGACAAAGTTCATCAGTGGATGATGAGAATGTCAGTTTTGACAAAGAACACTGTTCATTACTGAAATGCTCTAATTGAGCTGTTAGAATGTCAGAAACAAGCTTTCTGAGCTGAGAACTGCCTTTTGTGACAAAGTGCATCAGTGGATGATGAGAATGTCAGTTTTGACAAAGAACATTGTTCATTACTAAAATGCTCTAATTGAGCTGTTAGAATGTCAGAAACTGTCGCGAAACAGAGACGGATACAATTGCAAGTAAAATGGAGTTTATTTCCTCGTCAGAATGAACACAGGTCGGGGACAAACACTCAGTGGAAGATGACGCAGGGACTTCAATGGCCAACCCGGGAATGGCGTGCGGTGCGAGGCGTGTACAGGAACCAGGAACGAAGGATAATCCAGACAGCGTGAGGTACAACGAAGAAAGCCACGAGGGTAGAAACCACACGAGAAGGCGAGCGTAAACACGGAACAGGACACAACACCGGGGAAGCCACAACGATCTGACAACCAGAGATGAGAATGACTGCACATATAAAGGGAACTGGAATTGAATCCAGCTGGCGACACTAATCAACACAATGAGTAACCACAGCCCCACACAGACACCCATACACACACATACACATCAGAAATGACACAGCAGATTCATGAACCGTGACAGTACCCCCTTCCCTAGCTGTCGATTGTAATCATCGATAAGGGAGTGATCCAGGATGTCTCTAGCAGGTACCCAACTTCTCTCCTCCGGACCGTAACCCTCCCAGTCCACCAAGTACTGAAATCCGCGTCCCCTCCGTCTCGAGTCCAGAATACGATGTACCGAATAAGTAAGTTCCCCATCTACGAGTCGCGGCGGGGGGGGAACGGGGACAGGCGGATTAATGCGAGAATAAAACACGGGTTTGATCCTTGATACGTGAAAGGCGGGGTGAATTCTCCTGTACGCTGGAGGGAGTTTGAGTCGGACTGTCACCGGACTAATAATTTTGGTGACAGGAAACGGGCCGATAAATTTGGGAGCTAACTTGTTAGAAACGGAGCGGAGAGGAATGTTTCTGGTAGAAAGCCACACTTTTTGACCCACGACGTATACGGGAGGCTTTGACCGGTGGCGATCGGCCTTGGCCTTCATGCGCCCCCCCGCTCGGAGTAGAGTCTCACGGGCTCTAGTCCAAGTGCGGCGACACCTTTGGACGAAAGCGTGAGCGGAGGGGACCGCGACTTCGGATTCCAGACTCGGAAAAATTGGTGGCTGGTAACCTAAGCTACAGTTAAACGGAGAGAGGCCCGTAGGTGACACAGGTAACGAGTTATGGGCGTACTCCACCATAGAAAGTTGTTGGCTCCAGGACGAAGGATTCTTGGTTACCAAACATCGCAACATTCTCTCAAGATCCTGGTTGGCCCGCTCAGACTGACCATTGGTCTGGGGATGATAACCCGAAGACAAACTGACCGTAGCCCCCAATAATTTACAGAACTCCTGCCAAAATTTGGATACAAACTGGGAACCCCTGTCAGAGACCACGTCCGTCGGGAGGCCATGTAACCTAAAGACATGATCAATGACCGTGACCGCTGTCTGCTTGGCTGAAGGTAATTTGGGCAAGGGGATGAAATGTGCCGCCTTCGAAAACCGGTCCACTACGGTTAAAACAACCGTCATGCCCCTGGAGGGTGGGAGGGCGGTAACAAAATCTAGCGCGATGTGGGACCAGGGTCTCGAAGGGACAGACAGCGGTCGAAGTAACCCATCCGGAGGTCGGTTAGATGTCTTACCAGTGGCACAGACCGAGCAAGCCAAAACAAAATCGTGAATATCGCGAGCCATTAACGGCCACCAGAATCGTTGCTTAACTAAATAACTGGTGCGAGTCACTCCCGGATGACAAGCCACGTTGGAGCAATGACCCCACCGAACAACGTTGGACCGTAACCCCTCCGGAACAAACAACAGATTCGGTGGGCAGCCGGGCGGAGGCGTTACCCCTTCTAAGGCCGATTTGACCTTCGACTCGACCTCCCATACGAGTGTGGAGATAACTACTTTCTCAGGTAAAATGCACTCGGGAGTCACCGGGCGTTCGGATGGATCAAAAATACGAGATAAGGAGTCGGGTTTGATGTTCTTGGAACCCGGGCGGTACGAGAGAACAAAGTCAAAACGTCCGAAAAAAAGTGCCCACCGATCCTGCCTGGAGTTGAGTCTTTTAGCAGATCTAATATATTCAAGGTTCTTGTGATCGGTCCAAACGATAAAGGGCACCCCTGAGCCCTCTAACCAATGACGCCACTCCTCCAACGCTAACTTGACTGCCAACAACTCTCTGTTACCAATGTCATAATTGCGTTCGGCAGGCGATAGTCGATGAGAAATCCTGGATCACTCCCTTATCGATGATTACAATCGACAGGTAGGGTTGTCTGGGAACGCCAGGAGGCGTTCCTAGGGAAGGGGGTACTGTCACGGTTCATGAATCTGCTGTGTCATTTCTGATGTGTATGTGTGTGTATGGGTGTCTGTGTGGGGCTGTGGTTACTCATTGTGTTGATTAGTGTCGCCAGCTGGATTCAATTCCAGTTCCCTTTATATGTGCAGTCATTCTCATCTCTGGTTGTCAGATCGTTGTGGCTTCCCCGGTGTTGTGTCCTGTTCCGTGTTTACGCTCGCCTTCTCGTGTGGTTTCTACCCTCGTGGCTTTCTTCGTTGTACCTCACGCTGTCTGGATTATCCTTCGTTCCTGGTTCCTGTACACGCCTCGCACCGCACGCCATTCCCGGGTTGGCCATTGAAGTCCCTGCGTCATCTTCCACTGAGTGTTTGTCCCCGACCTGTGTTCATTCTGACGAGGAAATAAACTCCATTTTACTTGCAATTGTATCCGTCTCTGTTTCGCGACAGAACGATCTGACCACCAGAGATGAGAATGACTGCACATATAAAGGGAACTGGAATTGAATCCAGCTGGCGACACTAATCAACACAATGAGTAACCACAGCCCCACACAGACACCCATACACACACATACACATCAGAAATGACACAGCAGATTCATGAACCGTGACAGAAACAAGCTTTCTGGACTGAAAACTGCATTTTGTGACAAAGTTCATCAGTGGATGATGAGAATGTCAGTTTTGAAAAAGAACACTTTTCATTACTAAAATGCTCTAATTGAGCTGTTAGAATGTCAGAAACAAGCTTTCTGAGCTGAGAACTGCATTTTGTGACAAATCAGTGGATGATGAGAATGTCAGTTTTGACAAAGAACACTTTTCATTACTAAAATGCTCTAATTGAGCTGTTAGAATGTCAGAAACAAGCTTTCTGAGCTGAGAACTGCATTTTGTGACAAAGTGCATCAGTGGATGATGAGAATGTCAGTTTTGACAAAGAACACTGTTCATCACTAAAATGGTCTAATTGGGCTCTTAGAATGTCAGAAACAAGCTTTCTGAGCTGAAAACTGCATTTTGTGACAAAGTGCATCAGTGGATGATGAGAATGTCAGTTTTGACAAAGAACACTGTTCATTACTAAAATGCTCTAATTGAGCTGTTAGAATGTCAGAAACAAGCTTTCTGAGCTGAAAACTGCATTTTGTGACAAAGTTCATCAGTGGATGATGAGAATGTCAGTTTTGACAAAGAACACTGTTCATTACTGAAATTCTCTAATTGAGCTCTTAGAATGTCAGAAACAAGCTTTCTGAGCTGAAAACTGCATTTTGTGACAAAGTTCATCAGTGGATGATGAGAATGTCAGTTTTGACAAAGAACACTGTTCATTACTGAAATGCTCTAATTGAGCTCTTAGAATGTCAGAAACAAGCTTTCTCGACTGAAAACTGCATTTTGTGACAAAGTTCATTAGTGGATGATGAGAATGTCAGTTTTGACAAAGAACACTGTTCATTACTGAAATGCTCTAATTGAGCTGTAAGAATGTCAGAAACAAGCTTTCTGAGCTGAAAACTGCATTTTGTGACAAAGTGCATCAGTGGATGATGAGAATGTCAGTTTTGACAAAGAACACTGTTCATCACTAAAATGGTCTAATTGAGCTCTTAGAATGTCAGAAACAAGCTTTCTGAGCTGAAAACTGCATTTTGTGACAAAGTTCATCAGTGGATGATGAGAATGTCAGTTTTGACAAAGAACACTGTTCATCACTAAAATGGTCTAATTGAGCTCTTAGAATGTCAGAAACAAGCTTTCTGAGCTGAAAACTGCATTTTGTGACAAAGTTCATCAGTGGATGATGAGAATGTCAGTTTTGACAAAGAACACTGTTTATTACTAAAACGCTCTAATTGAGCTGTTAGAATGTCAGAAACAAGCTTTCTGAGCTGAAAACTGCATTTTGTGACAAAGTTCATCAGTGGATGATGAGAATGTCAGTTTTGACAAAGAACACTGTTCATTACTGAAATGCTCTAATTGAGCTCTTAGAATGTCAGAAACAAGCTTTCTCGACTGAAAACTGCATTTTGTGACAAAGTTCATTAGTGGATGATGAGAATGTCAGTTTTGACAAAGAACACTGTTCATTACTAAAATGCTCTAATTGAGCTCGTAAAATGTCAGAAACAAGCTTACTGAGCTGAAAAATGCATTTTGTCAGAAAGTGCATCAGAGTATGATGAGAAACTCAGTTTTGACAAAGAACACTATTCATTACTGAAATGCTCTAATTGAGCTGTTAGAATGTCAGAAACAAGCTTTCTGAGCTGAGAACTGCATTTTGTGACAAAGTGCATCAGTGGATGATGAGAATGTCAGTTTTGACAAAGAACACTGTTCATTACTGAAATGCTCTAATTGAGCTGTTAGAATGTCAGAAACAAGCTTTCTGAGCTGAAAACTGAATTTTTTGACAAAGTTCATCAGTGGATGATGAGAATGTCAGTTTTGACAAAGAAAACTGTTCATTACTAAAATGCTCTAATTGAGCTCTTAGAATGTCAGAAACAAGCTTTCTGAGCTGAAAACTGCATTTTGTGACACAGTTCATCAGTGGATGATGAGAATGTCAGTTTTGACAAAGAACACTGTTCATTACTGAAATGCTCTAATTGAGCTGTTAGAATGTCAGAAACAAGCTTTCTGAGCTGAAAACTGCATTTTGTGACAAAGTTCATCAGTGGATGATGAGAATGTCAGTTTTGACAAAGAACACTGTTCATTACTGAAATGCTCTAATTGAGCTGTTAGAATGTCAGAAACAAGCTTTCTGAGCTGAGAACTGCATTTTGTGACAAAGTTCATCAGTGGATGATGAGAATGTCAGTTTTGACAAAGAACACTGTTCATTACTAAAATGCTCTAATTGACCTGTTAGAATGTCAGAAACAAGCTTTCTGGACTGAAAACTGCATTTTGTGACAAAGTTCATCAGTGGATGATGAGAATGTCAGTTTTGACAAAGAACTGTTCATTACTAAAATGCTCTAATTGAGCTGTTAGAATGTCAGAAACAAGCTTTCTGAGCTGAAAACTGCATTTTGTGACAAAGTTCATCAATGGATGAGGAGAATGTCTGTTTTGACAAAGAAGACAGTTCATCAATGAAATGCTCTAATTGAGCTCTTAGAATGTCAGAAACAAGCTTTCTGAGCTGAGAACTGCCTTTTGTGACAAAGTGCATCAGTGGATGATGAGAATGTCAGTTTTGACAAAGAACACTGTTTATTACTAAAATGCTCTAATTGAGCTCGTAGAATGTCAGAAACAAGCTTTCTGAGCTGAAAACTGCATTTCGTGACAAAGTTCATCAGTGGATGATGAGAATGTCTGTTTTGACAAAGAAGACAGTTCATTATTGAAATGCTCTAATTGAGCTCTTAGAATGTCAGAAACAAGCTTTCTGAGCTGAAAACTGCATTTTGTGACAAAGTTCATCAGTGGATGATGAGAATGTCAGTTTTGACAAAGAACACTGTTCATTACTGAAATGCTCTAATTGAGCTGTTAGAATGTCAGAAACAAGCTTTCTGAGCTGAAAACTGCATTTTGTGACAAAGTTCATCAGTGGATGATGAGAATGTCAGTTTTGACAAAGAACACTGTTCATTACTGAAATGCTCTATTGAGCTCTTAGAATGTCAGAAACAAGCTTTCTGAGCTGAAAACTGCATTTTGTGACAAAGTTCATCAGTGGATGATGAGAATGTCAGTTTTGACAAAGAACACTGTTCATTACTGAAATGCTCTAATTTAGCTCTTAGAATGTCAGAAACAAGCTTTCTGAGCTGAAAACTGCATTTTGTGACAAATTTCATTAGTGGATGATGAGAATGTCAGTTTTGACAAAGAACACTGTTCACTACTAAAATGCTCTGATTGAGCTGTTAGAATGTCAGAAACAAGCTTTCTGAGCTGAAAACTGCATTTTGTGACAAAGTTCATCAGTGGATGATGAGAATGTCAGTTTTGACAAAGAACACTGTTCATTACTGAAATGCTCTAATTGAGCTGTTAGAATGTCAGAAACAAGCTTTCTGAGCTGAGAACTGCCTTTTGTGACTAAGTGCATCAGTGGATGATGAGAATGTCAGTTTTGACAAAGAACACTGTTCATCACTAAAATGGTCTAATTGAGCTCTTAGAATGTCAGAAAAAAGCTTTCTGAGCTGAAAACTGCATTTTGTGACAAAGTGCATCAGTGGATGATGAGAATGTCAGTTTTGACAAAGAACACTGTTCATTACTAAAATGCTCTAATTGAGCTGTTAGAATGTCAGAAACAAGCTTTCTGAGCTGAAAACTGCATTTTGTGACAAAGTTCATCAGTGGATGATGAGAATGTCAGTTTTGACAAAGAACACTGTTCATCACTAAAATGGTCTAATTGAGCTGTTAGAATGTCAGAAACAAGCTTTCTGAGCTGAGAACTGCATTTTGTGACAAAGTGCATCAGTGGATGATGAGAATGTCAGTTTTGACAAAGAACACTGTTCATCACTAAAATGCTCTAATTGAGCTGTTAGAATGTCAGAAACAAGCTTTCTGAGCTGAGAACTGCATTTTGTGACAAAGTGCATCAGTGGATGATGAGAATGTCAGTTTTGACAAAGAACACTGTTCATTACTGAAATGCTCTAATTGAGCTGTAAGAATGTCAGAAACAAGCTTTCTGAGCTGAAAACTGCATTTTGTGACAAAGTTCATCAGTGGATGATGAGAATGTCAGTTTAGACAAAGAACACTGTTCATTACTAAAATGCTCTAATTGAGCTCGTAGAATGTCAGAAACAAGCTTTCTGAGCTGAAAACTGCATTTTGTGACAAAGTTCATCAGTGGATGATGAGAATGTCAGTTTTGACAAAGAACACTGTTCATTACTGAAATGCTCTAATTGAGCTCTTAGAATGTCAGAAACAAGCTTTCTGAGCTGAAAACTGCATTTTGTGACAAAGTTCATCAGTGGATGATGAGAATGTCAGTTTTGACAAAGAACACTGTTCATTACTGAAATGCTCTAATTGAGCTCTTAGAATGTCAGAAACAAGCTTTCTGAGCTGAAAACTGCATTTTGTGACAAATTTCATTAGTGGATGATGAGAATGTCAGTTTTGACAAAGAACACTGTTCATTACTGAAATGCTCTAATTGAGCTGTAAGAATGTCAGAAACAAGCTTTCTGAGCTGAAAACTGCATTTTGTGACAAAGTGCATCAGTGGATGATGAGAATGTCAGTTTTGACAAAGAACATTGTTCATTACTAAAATGTTCTAATTGAGCTGTTAGAATGTCAGAAACAAGCTTTCTGGACTGAAAACTGCATTTTGTGACAAAGTTCATCAGTGGATGATGAGAATGTCAGTTTTGAAAAAGAACACTTTTCATTACTAAAATGCTCTAATTGAGCTGTTAGAATGTCAGAAACAAGCTTTCTGAGCTGAGAACTGCATTTTGTGACAAAGTGCATCAGTGGATGATGAGAATGTCAGTTTTGACAAAGAACACTTTTCATTACTAAAATGCTCTAATTGAGCTGTTAGAATGTCAGAAACAAGCTTTCTGAGCTGAGAACTGCATTTTGTGACAAAGTGCATCAGTGGATGATGAGAATGTCAGTTTTGACAAAGAACACTGTTCATCACTAAAATGGTCTAATTGAGCTCTTAGAATGTCAGAAACAAGCTTTCTGAGCTGAAAACTGCATTTTGTGACAAAGTTCATCAGTGGATGATGAGAATGTCAGTTTTGACAAAGAACACTGTTCATCACTAAAATGGTCTAATTGAGCTCTTAGAATGTCAGAAACAAGCTTTCTGAGCTGAAAACTGCATTTTGTGACAAAGTTCATCAGTGGATGATGAGAATGTCAGTTTTGACAAAGAACACTGTTTATTACTAAAACGCTCTAATTGAGCTGTTAGAATGTCAGAAACAAGCTTTCTGAGCTGAAAACTGCATTTTGTGACAAAGTTCATCAGTGGATGATGAGAGTGTCAGTTTTGACAAAGAACACTGTTCATTACTGAAATGCTCTAATTGAGCTCTTAGAATGTCAGAAACAAGCTTTCTCGACTGAAAACTGCATTTTGTGACAAAGTTCATTAGTGGATGATGAGAATGTCAGTTTTGACAAACAACACTGTTCATTACTGAAATGCTCTAATTGAGCTGTTAGAATGTCAGAAACAAGCTTTCTGAGCTGAGAACTGCATTTTGTGACAAAGTGCATCAGTGGATGATGAGAATGTCAGTTTTGACAAAGAACACTGTTCATTACTGAAATGCTCTAATTGAGCTGTTAGAATGTCAGAAACAAGCTTTCTGAGCTGAAAACTGAATTTTTTGACAAAGTTCATCAGTGGATGATGAGAATGTCAGTTTTGACAAAGAAAACTGTTCATTACTAAAATGCTCTAATTGAGCTCTTAGAATGTCAGAAACAAGCTTTCTGAGCTGAAAACTGCATTTTGTGACACAGTTCATCAGTGGATGATGAGAATGTCAGTTTTGACAAAGAACACTGTTCATTACTGAAATGCTCTAATTGAGCTGTTAGAATGTCAGAAACAAGCTTTCTGAGCTGAAAACTGCATTTTGTGACAAAGTTCATCAGTGGATGATGAGAATGTCAGTTTTGACAAAGAACACTGTTCATTACTGAAATGCTCTAATTGAGCTGTTAGAATGTCAGAAACAAGCTTTCTGAGCTGAGAACTGCATTTTGTGACAAAGTTCATCAGTGGATGATGAGAAACTCAGTTTTGACAAAGAACACTATTCATTACTAAAATGCTCTAATTGACCTGTTAGAATGTCAGAAACAAGCTTTCTGGACTGAAAACTGCATTTTGTGACAAAGTTCATCAGTGGATGATGAGAATGTCAGTTTTGACAAAGAACTGTTCATTACTAAAATGCTCTAATTGAGCTGTTAGAATGTCAGAAACAAGCTTTCTGAGCTGAAAACTGCATTTTGTGACAAAGTTCATCAATGGATGAGGAGAATGTCTGTTTTGACAAAGAAGACAGTTCATCAATGAAATGCTCTAATTGAGCTCTTAGAATGTCAGAAACAAGCTTTCTGAGCTGAGAACTGCCTTTTGTGACAAAGTGCATCAGTGGATGATGAGAATGTCAGTTTTGACAAAGAACACTGTTTATTACTAAAATGCTCTAATTGAGCTCGTAGAATGTCAGAAACAAGCTTTCTGAGCTGAAAACTGCATTTCGTGACAAAGTTCATCAGTGGATGATGAGAATGTCTGTTTTGACAAAGAAGACAGTTCATTATTGAAATGCTCTAATTGAGCTCTTAGAATGTCAGAAACAAGCTTTCTGAGCTGAAAACTGCATTTTGTGACAAAGTTCATCAGTGGATGATGAGAATGTCAGTTTTGACAAAGAACACTGTTCATTACTGAAATGCTCTAATTGAGCTGTTAGAATGTCAGAAACAAGCTTTCTGAGCTGAAAACTGCATTTTGTGACAAAGTTCATCAGTGGATGATGAGAATGTCAGTTTTGACAAAGAACACTGTTCATTACTGAAATGCTCTATTGAGCTCTTAGAATGTCAGAAACAAGCTTTCTGAGCTGAAAACTGCATTTTGTGACAAAGTTCATCAGTGGATGATGAGAATGTCAGTTTTGACAAAGAACACTGTTCATTACTGAAATGCTCTAATTTAGCTCTTAGAATGTCAGAAACAAGCTTTCTGAGCTGAAAACTGCATTTTGTGACAAATTTCATTAGTGGATGATGAGAATGTCAGTTTTGACAAAGAACACTGTTCACTACTAAAATGCTCTGATTGAGCTGTTAGAATGTCAGAAACAAGCTTTCTGAGCTGAAAACTGCATTTTGTGACAAAGTTCATCAGTGGATGATGAGAATGTCAGTTTTGACAAAGAACACTGTTCATTACTGAAATGCTCTAATTGAGCTGTTAGAATGTCAGAAACAAGCTTTCTGAGCTGAGAACTGCCTTTTGTGACTAAGTGCATCAGTGGATGATGAGAATGTCAGTTTTGACAAAGAACACTGTTCATCACTAAAATGGTCTAATTGAGCTCTTAGAATGTCAGAAAAAAGCTTTCTGAGCTGAAAACTGCATTTTGTGACAAAGTGCATCAGTGGATGATGAGAATGTCAGTTTTGACAAAGAACACTGTTCATTACTAAAATGCTCTAATTGAGCTGTTAGAATGTCAGAAACAAGCTTTCTGAGCTGAAAACTGCATTTTGTGACAAAGTTCATCAGTGGATGATGAGAATGTCAGTTTTGACAAAGAACACTGTTCATCACTAAAATGGTCTAATTGAGCTGTTAGAATGTCAGAAACAAGCTTTCTGAGCTGAGAACTGCATTTTGTGACAAAGTGCATCAGTGGATGATGAGAATGTCAGTTTTGACAAAGAACACTGTTCATCACTAAAATGCTCTAATTGAGCTGTTAGAATGTCAGAAACAAGCTTTCTGAGCTGAGAACTGCATTTTGTGACAAAGTGCATCAGTGGATGATGAGAATGTCAGTTTTGACAAAGAACACTGTTCATTACTGAAATGCTCTAATTGAGCTGTAAGAATGTCAGAAACAAGCTTTCTGAGCTGAAAACTGCATTTTGTGACAAAGTTCATCAGTGGATGATGAGAATGTCAGTTTAGACAAAGAACACTGTTCATTACTAAAATGCTCTAATTGAGCTCGTAGAATGTCAGAAACAAGCTTTCTGAGCTGAAAACTGCATTTTGTGACAAAGTTCATCAGTGGATGATGAGAATGTCAGTTTTGACAAAGAACACTGTTCATTACTGAAATGCTCTAATTGAGCTCTTAGAATGTCAGAAACAAGCTTTCTGAGCTGAAAACTGCATTTTGTGACAAAGTTCATCAGTGGATGATGAGAATGTCAGTTTTGACAAAGAACACTGTTCATTACTGAAATGCTCTAATTGAGCTCTTAGAATGTCAGAAACAAGCTTTCTGAGCTGAAAACTGCATTTTGTGACAAATTTCATTAGTGGATGATGAGAATGTCAGTTTTGACAAAGAACACTGTTCATTACTGAAATGCTCTAATTGAGCTGTAAGAATGTCAGAAACAAGCTTTCTGAGCTGAAAACTGCATTTTGTGACAAAGTGCATCAGTGGATGATGAGAATGTCAGTTTTGACAAAGAACATTGTTCATTACTAAAATGTTCTAATTGAGCTGTTAGAATGTCAGAAACAAGCTTTCTGGACTGAAAACTGCATTTTGTGACAAAGTTCATCAGTGGATGATGAGAATGTCAGTTTTGAAAAAGAACACTTTTCATTACTAAAATGCTCTAATTGAGCTGTTAGAATGTCAGAAACAAGCTTTCTGAGCTGAGAACTGCATTTTGTGACAAAGTGCATCAGTGGATGATGAGAATGTCAGTTTTGACAAAGAACACTTTTCATTACTAAAATGCTCTAATTGAGCTGTTAGAATGTCAGAAACAAGCTTTCTGAGCTGAGAACTGCATTTTGTGACAAAGTGCATCAGTGGATGATGAGAATGTCAGTTTTGACAAAGAACACTGTTCATCACTAAAATGGTCTAATTGAGCTCTTAGAATGTCAGAAACAAGCTTTCTGAGCTGAAAACTGCATTTTGTGACAAAGTTCATCAGTGGATGATGAGAATGTCAGTTTTGACAAAGAACACTGTTCATCACTAAAATGGTCTAATTGAGCTCTTAGAATGTCAGAAACAAGCTTTCTGAGCTGAAAACTGCATTTTGTGACAAAGTTCATCAGTGGATGATGAGAATGTCAGTTTTGACAAAGAACACTGTTTATTACTAAAACGCTCTAATTGAGCTGTTAGAATGTCAGAAACAAGCTTTCTGAGCTGAAAACTGCATTTTGTGACAAAGTTCATCAGTGGATGATGAGAGTGTCAGTTTTGACAAAGAACACTGTTCATTACTGAAATGCTCTAATTGAGCTCTTAGAATGTCAGAAACAAGCTTTCTCGACTGAAAACTGCATTTTGTGACAAAGTTCATTAGTGGATGATGAGAATGTCAGTTTTGACAAACAACACTGTTCATTACTGAAATGCTCTAATTGAGCTGTAAGAATGTCAGAAACAAGCTTTCTGAGCTGAAAACTGCATTTTGTGACACAGCTCATCAGTGGATTATGAGAATTTTCAGTTTTGACAATGAACACTGTTCATTACTGAAATGCTCTAATTGAGCTGTTAGAATGTCAGAAACAAGCTTTCTGAGCTGAGAACTGCATTTTGTGACAAAGTGCATCAGTGGATGATGAGAATGTCAGTTTTGTGAAAGAACACTGTTCATTACTAAAATGCTCTAATTGAGCTGTTAGAATGTCAGAAACAAGCTTTCTGAGCTGAAAACTGCATTTTGTGACAAAGTTCATCAGTGGATGATGTGAATGTCAGTTTTGACAAAGAACACTGTTCATTACTGAAATGCTCTAATTGAGCTGTTAGAATGTCAGAAACAAGCTTTCTGAGCTGAAAACTGCATTTTGTGACAAAGTTCATCAGTGGATGATGAGAATGTCAGTTTTGACAAAGAACACTGTTCATTACTAAAATGCTCTAATTGAGCTCGTAAAATGTCAGAAACAAGCTTACTGAGCTGAAAAATGCATTTTGTCAGAAAGTGCATCAGAGTATGATGAGAAACTCAGTTTTGACAAAGAACACTATTCATTACTGAAATGCTCTAATTGAGCTGTTAGAATGTCAGAAACAAGCTTTCTGAGCTGAGAACTGCATTTTGTGACAAAGTTCATCAGTGGATGATGAGAATGTCAGTTTTGACAAAGAACACTGTTCATCACTAAAATGGTCTAATTGAGCTCTTAGAATGTCAGAAACAAGCTTTCTGAGCTGAAAACTGCATTTTGTGACAAAGTTCATCAGTGGATGATGAGAATGTCAGTTTTGACAAAGAACACTGTTTATTACTAAAATGCTCTAATTGAGCTCGTAGAATGTCAGAAACAAGCTTTCTGAGCTGAAAACTGCATTTTGTGACAAAGTTCATCAGTGGATGATGAGAATGTCAGTTTTGAAAAAGAACACTTTTCATTACTAAAATGCTCTAATTGAGCTGTTAGAATGTCAGAAACAAGCTTTCTGAGCTGAGAACTGCATTTTGTGACAAAGTGCATCAGTGGATGATGAGAATGTCAGTTTTGACAAAGAACACTTTTCATTACTAAAATGCTCTAATTGAGCTGTTAGAATGTCAGAAACAAGCTTTCTGAGCTGAGAACTGCATTTTGTGACAAAGTGCATCAGTGGATGATGAGAATGTCAGTTTTGACAAAGAACACTGTTCATCACTAAAATGGTCTAATTGAGCTCTTAGAATGTCAGAAACAAGCTTTCTGAGCTGAAAACTGCATTTTGTGACAAAGTTCATCAGTGGATGATGAGAATGTCAGTTTTGACAAAGAACACTGTTCATCACTAAAATGGTCTAATTGAGCTCTTAGAATGTCAGAAACAAACTTTCTGAGCTGAAAACTGCATTTTGTGACAAAGTTCATCAGTGGATGATGAGAATGTCAGTTTTGACAAAGAACACTGTTCATCACTAAAATGGTCTAATTGAGCTCTTAGAATGTCAGAAACAAGCTTTCTGAGCTGAAAACTGCATTTTGTGACAAAGTTCATCAGTGGATGATGAGAATGTCAGTTTTGACAAAGAACACTGTTTATTACTAAAACGCTCTAATTGAGCTGTTAGAATGTCAGAAACAAGCTTTCTGAGCTGAAAACTGCATTTTGTGACAAATTTCATTAGTGGATGATGAGAATGTCAGTTTTGACAAAGAAGACTTTTCATTACTAAAATGCTCTAATTGAGCTGTTAGAATGTCAGAAACAAGCTTTCTGAGCTGAGAACTGCATTTTGTGACAAAGTGCATCAGTGGATGATGAGAATGTCAGTTTTGACAAAGAACACTGTTCATCACTAAAATGGTCTAATTGAGCTCTTAGAATGTCAGAAACAAGCTTTCTGAGCTGAAAACTGCATTTTGTGACAAAGTTCATCAGTGAATGATGAGAATGTCAGTTTTGACAAAGAACACTGTTCATTACTGAAATGCTCTAATTGAGCTGTAAGAATGTCAGAAACAAGCTTTCTGAGCTGAAAACTGCATTTTGTGACAAAGTTCATCAGTGGATGATGAGAATGTCAGTTTTGACAAAGAACACTTTTCATTACTAAAATGCTCTAATTGAGCTGTTAGAATGTCAGAAACAAGCTTTCTGAGCTGAGAACTGCATTTTGTGACAAAGTGCATCAGTGGATGATGAGAATGTCAGTTTTGACAAAGAACACTGTTCATCACTAAAATGCTCTAATTGAGCTGTTAGAATGTCAGAAACAAGCTTTCTGAGCTGAGAACTGCATTTTGTGACAAAGTGCATCAGTGGATGATGAGAATGTCAGTTTTGACAAAGAACACTGTTCATTACTGAAATGCTCTAATTGAGCTGTAAGAATGTCAGAAACAAGCTTTCTGAGCTGAAAACTGCATTTTGTGACAAAGTTCATCAGTGGATGATGAGAATGTCAGTTTAGACAAAGAACACTGTTCATTACTAAAATGCTCTAATTGAGCTCGTAGAATGTCAGAAACAAGCTTTCTGAGCTGAAAACTGCATTTTGTGACAAAGTTCATCAGTGGATGATGAGAATGTCAGTTTTGACAAAGAACACTGTTCATTACTGAAATGCTCTAATTGAGCTCTTAGAATGTCAGAAACAAGCTTTCTGAGCTGAAAACTGCATTTTGTGACAAAGTTCATCAGTGGATGATGAGAATGTCAGTTTTGACAAAGAACACTGTTCATTACTGAAATGCTCTAATTGAGCTCTTAGAATGTCAGAAACAAGCTTTCTGAGCTGAAAACTGCATTTTGTGACAAATTTCATTAGTGGATGATGAGAATGTCAGTTTTGACAAAGAACACTGTTCATTACTGAAATGCTCTAATTGAGCTGTAAGAATGTCAGAAACAAGCTTTCTGAGCTGAAAACTGCATTTTGTGACAAAGTGCATCAGTGGATGATGAGAATGTCAGTTTTGACAAAGAACATTGTTCATTACTAAAATGTTCTAATTGAGCTGTTAGAATGTCAGAAACAAGCTTTCTGGACTGAAAACTGCATTTTGTGACAAAGTTCATCAGTGGATGATGAGAATGTCAGTTTTGAAAAAGAACACTTTTCATTACTAAAATGCTCTAATTGAGCTGTTAGAATGTCAGAAACAAGCTTTCTGAGCTGAGAACTGCATTTTGTGACAAAGTGCATCAGTGGATGATGAGAATGTCAGTTTTGACAAAGAACACTTTTCATTACTAAAATGCTCTAATTGAGCTGTTAGAATGTCAGAAACAAGCTTTCTGAGCTGAGAACTGCATTTTGTGACAAAGTGCATCAGTGGATGATGAGAATGTCAGTTTTGACAAAGAACACTGTTCATCACTAAAATGGTCTAATTGAGCTCTTAGAATGTCAGAAACAAGCTTTCTGAGCTGAAAACTGCATTTTGTGACAAAGTTCATCAGTGGATGATGAGAATGTCAGTTTTGACAAAGAACACTGTTCATCACTAAAATGGTCTAATTGAGCTCTTAGAATGTCAGAAACAAGCTTTCTGAGCTGAAAACTGCATTTTGTGACAAAGTTCATCAGTGGATGATGAGAATGTCAGTTTTGACAAAGAACACTGTTTATTACTAAAACGCTCTAATTGAGCTGTTAGAATGTCAGAAACAAGCTTTCTGAGCTGAAAACTGCATTTTGTGACAAAGTTCATCAGTGGATGATGAGAATGTCAGTTTTGACAAAGAACACTGTTCATTACTGAAATGCTCTAATTGAGCTCTTAGAATGTCAGAAACAAGCTTTCTCGACTGAAAACTGCATTTTGTGACAAAGTTCATTAGTGGATGATGAGAATGTCAGTTTTGACAAAGAACACTGTTCATTACTGAAATGCTCTAATTGAGCTGTAAGAATGTCAGAAACAAGCTTTCTGAGCTGAAAACTGCATTTTGTGACACAGCTCATCAGTGGATTATGAGAATTTTCAGTTTTGACAATGAACACTGTTCATTACTGAAATGCTCTAATTGAGCTGTTAGAATGTCAGAAACAAGCTTTCTGAGCTGAGAACTGCATTTTGTGACAAAGTGCATCAGTGGATGAAGAGAATGTCAGTTTTGTGAAAGAACACTGTTCATTACTAAAATGCTCTAATTGAGCTGTTAGAATTGTCAGAAACAAGCTTTCTGAGCTGAAAACTGCATTTTGTGAGAAAAGTTCATCAGTGGATGATGAGAATGTCAGTTTTGACAAAGAACACTGTTCATTACTGAAATGCTCTAATTGAGCTGTTAGAATGTCAGAAACAAGCTTTCTGAGCTGAAAACTGCATTTTGTGACAAAGTTCATCAGTGGATGATGAGAATGTCAGTTTTGACAAAGAACACTGTTCATTACTAAAATGCTCTAATTGAGCTCGTAAAATGTCAGAAACAAGCTTACTGAGCTGAAAAATGCATTTTGTCAGAAAGTGCATCAGAGTATGATGAGAAACTCAGTTTTGACAAAGAACACTATTCATTACTGAAATGCTCTAATTGAGCTGTTAGAATGTCAGAAACAAGCTTTCTGAGCTGAGAACTGCATTTTGTGACAAAGTGCATCAGTGGATGATGAGAATGTCAGTTTTGACAAAGAACACTGTTCATTACTGAAATGCTCTAATTGAGCTGTTAGAATGTCAGAAACAAGCTTTCTGAGCTGAAAACTGAATTTTTTGACAAAGTTCATCAGTGGATGATGAGAATGTCAGTTTTGACAAAGAAAACGTCTCAGGTTACGACTGTAACCGTAGTTCCCTGAGACAGGGAACGAGACACTGCGTCAATGTTGACACTTTGGGGAACGCCAGCAGCGTGACGCATCTGAATACGTTGTGTGAAACTAATCTCGCGACTTATCGTCGCGCCGCGATTTATCGTCGCGCCGCGATGACGTCACTATGACGTCACGAGTGACGCGCGGCACCGGAAGGTATAAATAGGAAGCGGACGCAATGCAAATCAGCTTCTGCAAAAATTATTGAAGCAAATGCTCCAGGCACAGGGAGTTATGGCACAACGACGCAGTGTCTCGTTCCCTGTCTCAGGGAACTACGGTTACAGTCGTAACCTGAGACGTTCCCTTTCGAGGGAACTCTACACTGCGTCAATGTTGACACTTTGGGGAACGAAATGCCCACTACGCCATAATGCATTGTGTCTGTCCAAGTGTGAAGGTGTCCACGCACATCTCAGGACAAAAGTGCCTGGGTTCCAGGTAAAGAAAAGAGGTCCAGTTTGTAGTACCATATAAACATCCTGCATAGACGCCCGACAGAAGGGCCCGCGAGGAAGCCATACTCCGAGTTGAATGTGCCCTTACTAGCAGAGGTGAAGGTATTCCACGCACCTCGTAAGCTAAAGAAATTGCCTCTACCATCCATTTACAAATGGGCTGCTTAGAGGTTGGTTGACCTCTGTTACGAGGTCCAAAACAGACCAACAGTCTGTGAGAATTTTGTCATAAAGAAGACCTGCGCACATATTCTTCTAACGCCCAGACAGGGCATGACAATTATTACCTTCGGTATCCGCTATCTCGTGAGGTGGAGGATGAAAAGCCTGGAGCTAACTCCAAACCAGATTGAAAAGCTGATAAAGCTTGAAGGTCGACTACCCTCCAAAGAGAGGTAATGACTACCAGACAGGCTAGCTTGAGGGATAAATGAATGTCCCAGCTAGAGTCAATGGCCTTAAAAAGCATCTGGGAAAGCCCTTCTAGAATCACAGTCTAGAGCAGGAACTTCCACCTGAGATGAAGGCCTCATCCTCATGGTTCCATGCAGGAACCGAACAGCTAAGGGATGTCTCCCCAGAGAACCCTCGGGTATAGGGGGTGACAGGCCGAGATAGCTGCCACATACACTTTAATGTATGTCGGACTCTTTCTAGAAGTCCTGGGAGCAGAGCGATCGGAGGGAAAGCTTACAGATGCCGTTGTGGCAATGTCTGTACCAGGGCGTCCAGTCCCAACGGAGCTGGGCGTGTAAATGAAGACCACAGAGGACAATGAAACGTCTCTTGGGACGCAAACAGGTCGATGGAGTCTCCTCTCCCCCGGGCCTCAGCCCCTGCCTTGACAGCTTGTCTGCTCCCACATTCTGGACTCCAGGGATGTACACTGCCCTGAGCGATGTAAACTTCTCCTGGGCCCATAGGAGAACCTAGTGCGCCAGTCTGTAGAGAGGGCGTAGTCTCAGGCCCCCTTGAAGATTTATGTAAGAGAACTGTCGTATTCTGTTGATAAGAACATGATGGCCTCTAAGGACTGGAAGGAAGTACCTCAGTACTTGTAGTACAGCTAATCTCCAGGCAATATTTGTGCAGTTGGTGATGCTGCACTCCAATTTCAACCCTTGATTGAGAAACCAAGGATTCTTCCATATAACCAGGAAACGAAGGCATCTGCGCGTTAACCTGATCATACAGAACGGGTTACCTCTCGAGGAAAACCTTTTGCCTTTTAGCCACCACTGTAAAGATCTCATGTGCAGGAGGCCAAAGGAATCACGTTGGACGCTGCCGCCATTAGACCAAAAAATTCACAGAAATGCTTGACAGTGTAAGCATGACCTTACTTGATCCTGGACACCGCTGTCAGGATCTATTCGACACGTGCAGGGGACAATCGTGCCTGCATCGTGACCGAGTCCTATACTACCTCTATTGAGGAGTTTAGTTGCTCTTTCTGGCATTGAGCCGTAACCCCCCACGCTTCATATGGTCGAGAACGAGATCTCAATGTCGAATCGCCATATTGTGAAACTGAACTAATATTAACCAGTTGTCTATGTAATTTAGTATATGGATCCCTTGAAGTCTCAATGGAGCAAGGGCTGAATCCATGCATTTTGTAAAGGTGCGTGAGGAAAGAACAAGGCCGTATGGAAGAACTCGATATAGGTAAGCTTTGCCCCCGAAAGCAAACCTGAGAAACTTCCGATATTGAGGAAGGATAAGAGTGTGGAAGTATGCAAATTTCAGCACTATTGTGGTTAACCAGTCTTCTGATCTGATTCCGGCCACAATAATAGGGACAGTGAGTATCTTGAGCTTGTATCTTTTCAGATTTGTTGAGATTTCTCAGATATAAAAATGGGCCTCAGCCCTCCATCCTTCTTCCGACTGTGAAGTACCGGCTGTTTAAAGCCGATCTGACTCTCATGGGGGGGAACATATTCTATGGCCCCTTTCACCAAGAGAGACAACTCTTACCCTTCTACTACCCCATTAGAATTTGTAAAGCTTTCTCCACTCGTGGAGAAAGGTATGCTAAGGGGTCAACCTCTCGACATTGATGTCGGTTGTGTGAAGCCCGATGCCCTGAAGCGGCTGACCGGCAGGGAATGGTCGGACTGTTGATTTTATTTGCAGATTCACTAGGTCTACATCATCTTCGGGTAGACTCTGATGATTCCATGTAATAGAAACTAACGTGCCCCGAAACGTCTTGGACGGCAGGGTTAACGTAAAGATTTTCTGAGGACTTCTTGGAAGGATCGAACTTTTCAGTCCTCCAAGAGGAGCCGCCCTCGGATGTCCTGAAAACCCATCAGGACCTCTTTGCAGCAGCCTTCCGGTTTGAGACGATGACTGTCCTCAGATCCGGCTTCGCCTGCCTAGCAGGTTTAGGAGGTTGCTGCCTCGACCCCCAAGCTCTCTGAGGGGGGGTTCGAGTAGCTACACTCTGTTTCTGCTGCTGCCTATATGAGGAGCTTGTAGATGGCTGGGGCTGTCCTTGGACTGCAGACCCCTGGGGATAAGAGCGGAGAGGTAAATACTTATGAAACGCAGCAGCCTGGCGTTTTGTCTCCTGGAAACGGTCAACAACTGTCTCGACCGCACCACCAAAGAGGCCTTCCGAGGAGAGAGGTGCATCAAGCAGCACAGTTTTATCTCTCTCCTTAATGCCTGACAGATTTACCCACAGGTGTCTCTCTGTGGCTACCAGTGCTGACATGGAGCGCCCAACAGCTTGGGCTGTCTCCTTAGTGGCCCGAAGAGTAAGATCTGCTGCTGTTCTCAACTCGTTGAGCAGACTTGGATCTATTACCTTGCCCTCTTTAATATCCCCCAGCAAGTCGGCCTGGTATGCCTGCAATAGACCCATGGTGTGTAGGCATGATCCAGCCCGACCTGAAGCCATATATGCCTTGCCTACCAAATTAGATGTCACTCTACATGGTTTGGAGGGCAATGTCGGGGACTTCAAAGATGATGCCGAATCTGGTGAAAGATACACGGCCAACGTATCTTCTACCCTTGGCATCATGCCATACCCCTTATCTCTAGCCCCTAACACATTCGAAAAATTCGTGGATGTGGAAGAAATGCGAGAAGAGTATGGTTTTTTCCACGATTTGGACACCTCTGAGTGTAAATCGGGGAAAAAAGGCAACCCCCGACGCTGAGGTTGTACCCGCTTTTCCAAGAATCTTTCATCCAATTTACTGACAGACAAAACTTCTTGTTGCTCTGTGGGCCAGTCAATGCCAAGTCTGGCTACCGCCCGGCCAACAACCTCTAACATCTCCTCATACCCAGGGGAAAGGGGAATTTCATTGGGCTCATCTAGGTCCCGTGCATGAAAACCAACACTCTCTAACTCCTCAGAGCTAGAGCAGTGCGTTGGGCTTCTGGATGGGGCGGGAGAAGCCGCCATGCGGGCTCCCATATCCCTTCCAGAGGCAATGGAACTGGGGGGTTGAGAAAAGGCCGAAGCCGTCTCAACACCCTCATAAACATCCATCTGCGAGCCCCACGAACGGAGACGCCGCGCTGCCTCAGCAGTAGCGGGTCCCGATCCGTGAGGCTGGCGAATTTTGCCTGACTCATCAAACAAAGCAGCACGAGAGTTGAGTGTTTTTAGTGATAGCCACAAACAATGTTCACAGGGATCCCCCTTAAGAGCTGCCTTAGCATGCTCAAATCCCAAACACTCAACACAGAGTTCATGTGTATCCCCACCCGTAATAAAACGAGGACAAGGGGAAACACATGGCTTAAAGATCTTTTGTCTACTCATTTCTAATAAAGTTTTCAATAAACAATCTAGACAACGTCGTAAACAAACAGACAATAAACTTCACACACACAGAGCGCTTTGCTGAAATGGCAGAAAGCTGATTTGCATTGCGTCCGCTTCCTATTTATACCTTCCGGTGCCGCGCGTCACTCGTGACGTCATAGTGACGTCATCGCGGCGCGACGATAAATCGCGGCGCGACGATAAGTCGCGAGATTAGTTTCACACAACGTATTCAGATGCGTCACGCTGCTGGCGTTCCCCAAAGTGTCAACATTGACGCAGTGTAGAGTTCCCTCGAAAGGGAACTGTTCATTACTAAAATGCTCTAATTGAGCTCTTAGAATGTCAGAAACAAGCTTTCTGAGCTGAAAACTGCATTTTGTGACACAGTTCATCAGTGGATGATGAGAATGTCAGTTTTGACAAAGAACACTGTTCATTACTGAAATGCTCTAATTGAGCTGTTAGAATGTCAGAAACAAGCTTTCTGAGCTGAAAACTGCATTTTGTGACAAAGTTCATCAGTGGATGATGAGAATGCCAGTTTTGACAAAGAACACTGTTCATTACTGAAATGCTCTAATTGAGCTGTTACAATGTCAGAAACAAGCTTTCTGAGCTGAGAACTGCATTTTGTGACAAAGTTCATCAGTGGATGATGAGAATGTCAGTTTTGACAAAGAACACTGTTCATTACTAAAATGCTCTAATTGACCTGTTAGAATGTCAGAAACAAGCTTTCTGGACTGAAAACTGCATTTTGTGACAAAGTTCATCAGTGGATGATGAGAATGTCAGTTTTGACAAAGAACTGTTCATTACTAAAATGCTCTAATTGAGCTGTTAGAATGTCAGAAACAAGCTTTCTGAGCTGAAAACTGCATTTTGTGACAAAGTTCATCAATGGATGAGGAGAATGTCTGTTTTGACAAAGAAGACAGTTCATCAATGAAATGCTCTAATTGAGCTCTTAGAATGTCAGAAACAAGCTTTCTGAGCTGAGAACTGCCTTTTGTGACAAAGTGCATCAGTGGATGATGAGAATGTCAGTTTTGACAAAGAACACTGTTTATTACTAAAATGCTCTAATTGAGCTCGTAGAATGTCAGAAACAAGCTTTCTGAGCTGAAAACTGCATTTCGTGACAAAGTTCATCAGTGGATGATGAGAATGTCTGTTTTGACAAAGAAGACAGTTCATTATTGAAATGCTCTAATTGAGCTCTTAGAATGTCAGAAACAAGCTTTCTGAGCTGAAAACGTCCCGGTTACGTATGTAACCTCTGTTCCCTGATGGAGGGAACAAGACGTTGTGTCGAAGCCGACAGATGGGGTTCGCCCTTGAGAACCAATCGTCTCTGACTATTTTGAAAAGGCCAATGAAATTGGCGAATGAAATTTGCATGCCGGGCTCCGCCCCCGGATATCCGGGTATAAAAGGGGAGCCGGCGTGCTCATTCATTCACCTTTTGTGCTGAGGAGCCTGAGAGCATCTCGTGACTGCTGCAGCGGACGGCTATTGTCGTGGCAAGAAGGACACAACGTCTTGTTCCCTCCATCAGGGAACAGAGGTTACATACGTAACCGGGACGTTCCCTTTCTGTCGGTCTCTCGACGTTGTGTCGAAGCCGACAGATGGGGTTCCTATGGAAAACGCCACGGCACTAGCCGCGTCACAATCTCTAGCGAAGCGACGTTGACCGGCCTGGGCGAGCCACACGTGAGCGCTATCGCGAAATTTGTAACCTTCCAGTGGGCAGGCAGGGGCTCCCAGAGCTTTTGGCAAAGATGAGTAGCCCCTGCCCTCTGCCAACTCAGACGGCCCCATTGGCGAGGGCCATCCAGTCGTAGGGCTACTGGGTAAGCGCTGTTCCTTCAATGAGGACGTGCGCTACGGAGACCACTTCCCACCCTAGGGGGGAATACAGTGGAGACACCAACATGGTCTCACCAAATAGGGGAGAACTCATGGGAGGTATGTGCGGAATGCCGCAAGGTAAATGTCCACCTGGGGAGGTCATGGGTTGCCACGCGGGGAACCATCTCATGACGACACCTCAGACGGAACCACCCTAGTGGGGGGTTACTACGTGTGGGGCACTAGGTCCGGTTAGAGCTATATGTAATAACTCAGCTTGATACCCGGCCATAGGCGGCAGGGCTGCTCCGCCGAGCCCGCCGCCCTGAGTGCTATTGATGGATGGACGGACTGCCTATTCTTCACCCTTGGGGAAAGAAGGGAGGCAGCCCATAGCGCACTGGTCCACCTCAGAAGGGGAATGGCGCTATGCGCAGGCGTACGCCCCACGACTGCTGGTCTCACCTGCTGGCAAGACTCGAGCTGCCGACTCCCCACGGAGGTTGTAAGCCTCTGCGAGGTATAGCGTAGCCCAACCCGCAGCTCTACAGATGTCTGCCAGAGAGGCGCACTAAGCCGATGCCCACGAGGAGGTCACACCCCGAGCGGAGTGTACCGTCACTCAAATGGGCACGGGCTAGGATCGGCACGCCGTAGTGACGGCGTGTGCGACCCAGCGCTACAACTCTCCTCGGATACAGCACTCCCGTTGCTGACCTCCATAACAGACAAGAGCTGCTCAGGGCCTTGAAGCCCTCAGTGTGGTTCGAGTAGAGGCGCAATGCGCTTACTGGACACCCCACGTACAGGTTGGGTCTTTCTCCCGGTGTGGGAGCGCCTGCAAGTTCACCACCTAGTCCCAAAGGGGGGCGGCGGAACTTTGGGCACGTAAGTCGGCCGGGGTCTCAGGATCACGTGAGAGTCACCGGGCCTGAAATTTGGCAATCGGTGGACACGGAATGCTTGCAGGTGCCTCACCCTCTGGATGGACTCGAGCCCCAGCAGGAGAGCCAACCCCCCTCGCAGAACGAGGAAGGGGCTCTCGGCAGGGCCCGAAAAAAGGGGACCCAAAGGTCCACCTTAAGGTCCCAAGAGGGTACGGGGCGCGGACGAGGCCTTAGCCCCTCGCGCCCTAGAGGAACCTAATAATCAGGTCATGCCGCCCCAGAGGCTCACCAGCAACTGGTACGTGATAACCGCGACAGCGGGTACCCACGTTCCAATGTGGAAGGGGAGATTACTCCCCAGCCTCTCCTGCAATAGGACAGCACGTTCCTGAGCGAGCAATTCCGCGGGTCTTCTCCTCGAGAAGAGCACCAGGACGAGAAGGGGCGCCACTTAAAGGCATCCAGCCTTGTGGGCATGGCCCTTGCCTGAGTGACAGTCTCCACCACTGAGGGGGGTAGGTCATCCAGGAACTCCTCGTCCCATCCAGGAGCCAGACCCAGAGGTCCGGCTCGAACGCCACAACGTGTCCATCCCCTGCGAGTAGGCCCTTCGCCAGGGGATTTGGCCAGGGGGAGTTGTCGTCAGGAGTATTAGCTCCGAGGACCAAGTGTAGTTGGGCCCGTAAGGCGCAACTAGCAGCACTTGATACTCCCTTCCCAGACCTTGCACAGGACCTGCGCAATGAAGCTCACTGGGGGGAAGCGTAGTTCCGCTTGTCCCGCGGCCAGCTGCGCGCTAGGGCCTCCGTGTCGAGGGGGGAGCCTCGACCAGGGAGTGCCCAGCGGCACTGGGGGGTGTTCAGGGAGGCAACAGGTCCACCTGTGCCCGCCCAAACCACACCCAAGCCGGCCGCAGTGGTGGAGTCGTCACTTCGCACGAGGTGTCAACTGACGAGAGAGCGCTTGGCTGTCTGGTTCAGGACACCCGGTGGCGTGTGACCTGCAGGGGCCTTGCCACCTGCTGTCTCCACCAGGGGTGGAGTCGTCACTTCCCACGAGGCGTCAACTGACGAGAGAGCGCTTGGCTGTCTGGTTCAGGACATCCGGTGGTCATGTGACCTGCAGGGGCTTTGCCACCTGCTGTCTCCACTGGAGGCTGCGCGCTAGGGCCTCCGTGTCGAGGGGGTCCTCGTCCAAGGAATGCCCAGCGGTACTGGGTGGTGTTCAGGGAGGCGACAGGTCCCCCTGTGCCCGCCCAAACCACACCCAGGCCAGCCCGCAGGGGTGGAGTCATCACTTCCCACGGGGTGTCAACTGACGAGAGAGCGCTTGGCTGTCTGGTTCAGGACGCCCGGTGGGCATGTGACCTGCAGGGGCTTTGCCACCTGCTGTCTCCACGGGAGGAGGCGTTTTGGGCGAGTTGCGATGACTGCAGCGAGCGAGTGCCACCCTGAGGTTTAGTACGCTACGCCGGTCGTGCTGTCCGGGCCAGTATGCTGGCTCTGCACGAGAGGCCGGAGCCTCATCAGTGCAAGCAGGACAGCTAGCAACTTGAAGGCAGTGATCTGCCAACGCAGGCGGGGGCCCGTCCAGCGACCCGACACTGCGCGCCCATTGCACACCGCACCCGCACCCCGTAGGGAGGCGTCTGTCGTTCCACGACCGGCCTCAAGACCTGCTCGGGGTTAGGATGCGACGGCAGCAGGTGTAATGACGATACGCCTACTGCCGGTGCGCCACGCTCTCCAGGGAACTCATCTCTGTAGTCAGTGCTGTCGCGGTCCCATGTGCGTCAACCCGAGGGGGACAGGCCACCCCCGAGGACACCATGCCCAGGAGCCTCTGAAACTGATTTCAGGGGACCGCTGGCTGCTGCCTGAAAGTTCAAGCAGCTCAGCACTGACTGTGCGTGCTCGTGAGCGAGCACGCCGTCATGGAGACAGTGTTGAGTTCTCTACCAGGAAAAGGGGGAGCTCCGCGCCAGGGAGAGCTGCTCTCTTTTTTCCGGCTGACCCGTTTACTGACATGCCAGCCCCTCGACAGTGCCGAGGGAACTGTACATGAGAGTATGCGGTCAGTTGTCATGAACCACTCCTGGCGTCTGACAGACACCAGGACGCGCTTCTGCGCCTCCCGAACGGCACCCTTGCAAGGTGCTGCTCAAGGTATGCAGCGACCCCTGGTTTTGGGGATGATGAAGTGCGGCTGTCGAAGCCACTGGACATCTCGGCCGAGGGGACGGTTCGATCGCCTTCGCCAGAGGGGTGGCAGCCCCGGCCTGGAGCACAGGAACATCCCTGCCTCTGCTGAGGTAAGAGGATGCCTGAAGTCCGGCGGAGGTCTGGCGAGCTGGATCGAATGCCGAGACGGACCACACTCCCAGCCACCGTGATGGTTTGAAATGCTAACCAAGCACCCAGAGACCTCACAGGGGGGGCTGCGATCTACTTCATCAACCCGCGGGGGTTGGTTCAATGACTAGCAGTGCTGTTCTCCCCGGGGGGAACGGCTCCGCTAAATCACCTGCCAGGCGATGGCGCAGCTCGACGCACCGTCGAAGCGAGAGTGCTGAGGGCTGCTTTATACTCGTCATTGCGTGCCGCCACGACGCAACGTCGAGTTGCCGAACACCATCTTTCAGAGGGTGAGAGCGGCTGCAAGTGGGACCCAGAGAGAGACCTCTCCTTGTGAGAAGGCGGGCACTAGGCCCCCGAAGGGGCCCAGAAGGTGTTTGGGACGCGGCAGGGACCGCCCCAGTCCGACCATCCAGCAACCCAGGCTGGGTCGGGCCCGATGGTTCAATCTCTCTAGGTGGTCCTTCTCTTGACGTCCTCCTCCGGGGGGCCACCTGCGGGGGCACCAGAACCGGAGTCGACGCTGGAGAAGGCCAGGGCTGCTGGGGGCAGACCACGTGCGAGACCTCGACGGCCGAAAGGCGGCCGGGTCACAGCAGGCCGGTCTGTTTCTACACTGTCAAAAGGCTGCTGGAGCAGTCCTTGACAGCGCCACCAATCAGCCGACCTTGCGAGAGGGGAGTCGGGAAAGTGGCCTTTCTCGACACCGCCCCCCTGCGCAAGATTGGGTCCGAGGCATCTTTCCGGGCCACTGATGTGGACATCGTCCGACCCAGCCTGCGCTGCCACCGCGGTCCCCGGAGGGCCAGTCGGCGGCGGCACTACTTGGGTCGGTCTTACCCCGTGGGGCTCTCTTTAGCGCCCTGGCCTGCAGGAAGGCCATGCGTAAGAGTGGAGGCAGCTTGGTCCACGGCACTGCCAGCCTCAACACCAGAGATGTTGAGACCTTACATGCCCTGGACGGTGAGTCTAGGTCAAGCCCCCCAGGTGGCCGCCGTCTGCGGATACCCGCGACTGCATGCTCCACCCAGGGTGCATTGACATAGTCCCTAGCTGCCTCCCCGCCCCGAGGGAAGAGAGGGCGATAGAGTCAGCTAGACGGAAGCGCGCCGAAAGGGACGCTCCAGGTCTTACTGAACTCCTTATGCAGCTCGGTAAAACTTGGCACTTGAGCCGGGCCCAATGTGCGAGTACCCAGCCGCGAGCACCAGGGCTGCACCGCAACCCGACGCTCACGGCGGTCCGAGCGAGCATGGCTGACATCTTGACGTCTGCTCTCACCTGTGCTCGACCTCCCGAGGGAGGGAGCTTCAGGGAATCGCCAGAGTCTGATGCCAGCAGGTCGCGCTCCGATGTTGCAAGAGACACCTCATCTCCACGGCTCGTGTCCGAGCGCGTGGCTGAGGAATAAGATGGCGTAGGACCATCCTTGGGGACCTGCTAAACAAGCGAGACGGGGCGCGAGCGGTCCGCGAGCCGACCGGCTGACGGATTAACGCTCACGATAATCCCCACATCACCCTCGCTGCTCGCCGCCGCTGACGGCAGGGCCGTAGCCGCTGCGGTCACAGAACGGGAAGCAAACGAGGTGGTGGCTTGCTCTTGACAGAACGTAGCCAACGTGACGCAACGTCTGAATAGCCGTCCGCCCGCAGTGACGCAACGTCTGACTAGCCATCCGCGCGCAGTGACGCAACGTCTGAATAGCCATCCGCGCGCCGTGCGGGCAGGACGAATCCACGAGGCTGCCACAGTGATCGGACCCCCGAACACTTGCGGCAACCACCGTGTCCGTCCCCGTCCTCGATGAGTGTACTGCACCCAAGAGATCAGCGGGCAATGCCACGCTGAGGAAATTGCTCTTTTAGAAAAATACCTCAGGAACTGCCAGGACGCCCAGGGGAATCTCCGCTGCACCGCGTCGTAGAAATCGGCAATTCGAAGAATGTCATCAGATGCGAAGGCTCCGAAGAACAAAAGGTGAATGAATGAGCACGCCGGCTCCCCTTTTATACCCGGATATCCGGGGGCGGAGCCCGGCATGCAAATTTCATTCGCCAATTTCATTGGCCTTTTCAAAATAGTCAGAGACGATTGGTTCTCAAGGGCGAACCCCATCTGTCGGCTTCGACACAACGTCGAGAGACCGACAGAAAGGGAACTGCATTTTGTGACAAAGTTCATCAGTGGATGATGAGAATGTCAGTTTTGACAAAGAACACTGTTCATTACTGAAATGCTCTAATTGAGCTGTTAGAATGTCAGAAACAAGCTTTCTGAGCTGAAAACTGCATTTTGTGACAAAGTTCATCAGTGGATGATGAGAATGTCAGTTTTGACAAAGAACACTGTTCATTACTGAAATGCTCTAAATTAGCTCTTAGAATGTCAGAAACAAGCTTTCTGAGCTGAAAACTGCATTTTGTGACAAATTTCATTAGTGGATGATGAGAATGTCAGTTTTGACAAAGAACACTGTTCACTACTAAAATGCTCTGATTGAGCTGTTAGAATGTCAGAAACAAGCTTTCTGAGCTGAAAACTGCATTTTGTGACAAAGTTCATCAGTGGATGATGAGAATGTCAGTTTTGACAAAGAACACTGTTCATTAATGAAATGCTCTAATTGAGCTGTTAGAATGTCAGAAACAAGCTTTCTGAGCTGAGAACTGCCTTTTGTGACAAAGTGCATCAGTGGATGATGAGAATGTCAGTTTTGACAAAGAACATTGTTCATTACTAAAATGCTCTAATTGAGCTGTTAGAATGTCAGAAAGAAGCTTTCTGAGCTGAGAACTGCATTTTGTGACAAAGTGCATCAGTGGATGATGAGAATGTCAGTTTTGACAAAGAACACTGTTCATCACTAAAATGGTCTAATTGAGCTCTTAGAATGTCAGAAAAAAGCTTTCTGAGCTGAAAACTGCATTTTGTGACAAAGTGCATCAGTGGATGATGAGAATGTCAGTTTTGACAAAGAACACTGTTCATTACTAAAATGCTCTAATTGAGCTGTTAGAATGTCAGAAACAAGCTTTCTGAGCTGAAAACTGAATTTTTTGACAAAGTTCATCAGTGGATGATGAGAATGTCAGTTTTGACAAAGAACACTGTTCATTACTAAAATGCTCTAATTGAGCTGTTAGAATGTCAGAAACAAGCTTTCTGGACTGAAAACTGCATTTTGTGACAAAGTTCATCAGTGGATGATGAGAATGTCAGTTTTGACAAAGAACTGTTCATTACTAAAATGCTCTAATTGAGCTGTTAGAATGTCAGAAACAAGCTTTCTGAGCTGAAAACTGCATTTTGTGACAAAGTTCATCAGTGGATGAGGAGAATGTCTGTTTTGACAAAGAAGACAGTTCATCACTGAAATGCTCTAATTGAGCTCTTAGAATGTCAGAAACAAGCTTTCTGAGCTGAAAACTGCATTTTGTGACAAAGTTCATCAGTGGATGATGAGAATGTCAGTTTTGACAAAGAACACTGTTCATTACTGAAATGCTCTAATTGAGCTCTTAGAATGTCAGAAACAAGCTTTCTGAGCTGAAAACTGCATTTTGTGACAAAGTTCATCAGTGGATGATGAGAATGTCTGTTTTGACAAAGAAGACAGTTCATTATTGAAATGCTCAAATTGAGCTCTTAGAATGTCAGAAACAAGCTTTCTGAGCTGAAAACTGCATTTTGTGACAAAGTTCATCAGTGGATGATGAGAATGTCAGTTTTGACAAAGAACACTGTTCATTACTGAAATGCTCTAATTGAGCTCTTAGAATGTCAGAAACAAGCTTTCTGAGCTGAAAACTGCATTTTGTGACAAAGTTCATCAGTGGATGATGAGAATGTCAGTTTTGACAAAGAACACTGTTCATTACTGAAATGCTCTAATTGAGCTCTTAGAATGTCAGAAACAAGCTTTCTCGACTGAAAACTGCATTTTGTGACAAAGTTCATTAGTGGATGATGAGAATGTCAGTTTTGACAAAGAACACTGTTCATTACTGAAATGCTCTAATTGAGCTGTAAGAATGTCAGAAACAAGCTTTCTGAGCTGAAAACTGCATTTTGTGACACAGCTCATCAGTGGATGATGAGAATTTTCAGTTTTGACAATGAACACTGTTCATTACTGAAATGCTCTAATTGAGCTGTTCGAATGTCAGAAACAAGCTTTCTTAGCTGAGAACTGCATTTTGTGACAAAGTGCATCAGTGGATGATGAGAATGTCAGTTTTGTGAAAGAACACTGTTCATTACTAAAATGCTCTAATTGAGCTGTTAGAATGTCAGAAACAAGCTTTCTGAGCTGAAAACTGCATTTTGTGACAAAGTTCATCAGTGGATGATGAGAATGTCAGTTTTGACAAAGAACACTGTTCATTACTGAAATGCTCTTATTGAGCTGTTAGAATGTCAGAAACAAGCTTTCTGAGCTGAAAACTGCATTTTGTGACAAAGTTCATCAGTGGATGATGAGAATGTCAGTTTTGACAAAGAACACTGTTCATTACTAAAATGCTCTAATTGAGCTCGTAGAACGTCAGAAAAAAGCTTTCTGAGCTGAAAACTGCATTTTGTGACTAAGTTCATCAGTGGATGATGAGAATGTCAGTTTTGACAAAGAACACTGTTCATTACTAAAATGCTCTAATTGAGCTCGTAGAATGTCAGAAACAAGCTTTCTGGACTGAAAACTGCATTTTGTGACAAAGTTCATCAGTGGATGATGAGAATGTCAGTTTTGACAAAGAACACTGTTCATTACTAAAATGCTTTAATTGGGCTCGTAGAATGTCAGAAACAAGCTTTCTGAGCTGAAAACTGCATTTTGTGACAAAGTTCATCAGTGAATGATGAGAATGTCTGTTTTTACAAAGAAGACAGTTCATTATTGAAATGATCTAATTGAGCTCTTAGAATGTCAGAAACAAGCTTTCTGAGCTGAAAACTGCATTTTGTGACAAAGTTCATCAGTGGATGATGAGAATGTCAGTTTTGACAAAGAACACTGTTCATTACTAAAATGCTCTAATTGAGCTCGTAGAACGTCAGAAACAAGCTTTCTGAGCTGAAAACTGCATTTTGTGACAAAGTTCATCAGTGGATGATGAGAATGTCAGTTTTGACAAAGAACACTGTTCATTACTAAAATGCTCTAATTGAGCTGTTAGAATGTCAGAAACAAGCTTTCTGAGCTGAGAACTGCATTTGTGACAAAGTGCATCAGTGGATGATGAGAATGTCAGTTTTGACAAAGAACACTGTTCATCACTAAAATGCTCTAATTGAGCTGTTAGAATGTCAGAAACAAGCTTTCTGAGCTGAGAACTGCATTTTGTGACAAAGTGCATCAGTGGATGATGAGAATGTCAGTTTTGACAAAGAACACTGTTCATTACTGAAATGCTCTAATTGAGCTGTTAGAATGTCAGAAACAAGCTTTCTGAGCTGAGAACTGCATTTTGTGACAAAGTGCATCAGTGGATGATGAGAATGTCAGTTTTGACAAAGAACACTGTTCATTACTAAAATGCTCTAATTGAGCTCGTAGAATGTCAGAAACAAGCTTTCTGGACTGAAAACTGCATTTTGTGACAAAGTTCATCAGTGGATGATGAGAATGTCAGTTTTGACAAAGAACACTGTTCATTACTAAAATGCTCTAATTGAGCTGTTAGAATGTCAGAAACAAGCTTTCTGAGCTGAAAACTGCATTTTGTGACAAAGTTCATCAGTGGATGATGAGAATGTCTGTTTTGACAAAGAAGACAGTTCATTATTGAAATGCTCAAATTGAGCTCTTAGAATGTCAGAAACAAGCTTTCTGAGCTGAAAACTGCATTTTGTGACAAAGTTCATCAGTGGATGATGAGAATGTCAGTTTTGACAAAGAACACTGTTCATTACTAAAATGCTTTAATTGGGCTCGTAGAATGTCAGAAACAAGCTTTCTGAGCTGAAAACTGCATTTTGTGACAAAGTTCATCAGTGAATGATGAGAATGTCTGTTTTGACAAAGAAGACAGTTCATTATTGAAATGATCTAATTGAGCTCTTAGAATGTCAGAAACAAGCTTTCTGAGCTGAAAACTGCATTTTGTGACAAAGTTCATCAGTGGATGATGAGAATGTCAGTTTTGACAAAGAACACTGTTCATTACTAAAATGCTCTAATTGAGCTCGTAGAACGTCAGAAACAAGCTTTCTGAGCTGAAAACTGCATTTTGTGACAAAGTTCATCAGTGGATGATGAGAATGTCAGTTTTGACAAAGAACACTGTTCATTACTAAAATGCTCTAATTGAGCTGTTAGAATGTCAGAAACAAGCTTTCTGAGCTGAGAACTGCATTTGTGACAAAGTGCATCAGTGGATGATGAGAATGTCAGTTTTGACAAAGAACACTGTTCATCACTAAAATGCTCTAATTGAGCTGTTAGAATGTCAGAAACAAGCTTTCTGAGCTGAGAACTGCATTTTGTGACAAAGTGCATCAGTGGATGATGAGAATGTCAGTTTTGACAAAGAACACTGTTCATCACTAAAATGCTCTAATTGAGCTGTTAGAATGTCAGAAACAAGCTTTCTGAGCTGAGAACTGCATTTTGTGACAAAGTGCATCAGTGGATGATGAGAATGTCAGTTTTGACAAAGAACACTGTTCATTACTGAAATGCTCTAATTGAGCTGTAAGAATGTCAGAAACAAGCTTTCTGAGCTGAAAACTGCATTTTGTGACAAAGTTCATCAGAGGATGATGAGAATGTCAGTTTTGACAAAGAACACTGTTCATTACTAAAATGCTCTAATTGAGCTTGTAGAATGTCAGAAACAAGCTTTCTGAGCTGAAAACTGCATTTTGTGACAAAGTTCATCAGTGGATGATGAGAATGTCTGTTTTGACAAAGAACACTGTTCATTATAAAATGCTCTAATTGAGCTCGTAGAATGTCAGAAACAAGCTTTCTGAGCTGAAAACTGAATTTTGTAACAAAGTTCATCAGTGGATGATGAGAATGTCAGTTTTGACAAAGAACACTGTTCATTACTAAAATGCTCTAATTGAGCTTGTAGAATGTCAGAAACAAGCTTTCTGAGCTGAAAACTGCATTTTGTGACAAAGTTCATCAGTGGATGATGAGAATGTCTGTTTTGACAAAGAACACTGTTCATTACTAAAATGCTCTAATTGAGCTCGTAGAATGTCAGAAACAAGCTTTCTGAGCTGAAAACTGAATTTTGTAACAAAGTTCATCAGTGGATGATGAGAATGTCAGTTTTGACAAAGAACACTGTTCATTACTGAAATGCTCTTATTGAGCTGTTAGAATGTCAGAAACAAGCTTTCTGAGCTGAAAACTGCATTTTGTGACAAAGTTCATCAGTGGATGATGAGAATGTCAGTTTTGACAAAGAACACTGTTCATTACTAAAATGCTCTAATTGAGCTCGTAGAACGTCAGAAAAAAGCTTTCTGAGCTGAAAACTGCATTTTGTGACAAAGTTCATCAGTGGATGATGAGAATGTCAGTTTTGACAAAGAACAGTGTTCATTACTAAAATGCTCTAATTGAGCTGTTAGAATGTCAGAAACAAGCTTTCTGAGCTGAAAACTGCATTCTGTGACAAAGTGCATCAGTGGATGATGAGAATGTCAGTTTTGACAAAGAACACTGTTCATCACTAAAATGCTCTAATTGAGCTGTTAGAATGTCAGAAACAAGCTTTCTGAGCAGAGAACTGCATTTTGTGACAAAGTGCATCAGTGGATGATGAGAATGTCAGTTTTGACAAAGAACACTGTTCATTACTGAAATGCTCTAATTGAGCTGTAAGAATGTCAGAAACAAGCTTTCTGAGCTGAAAACTGCATTTTGTGACAAAGTTCATCAGAGAATGATGAGAATGTCAGTTTTGACAAAGAACACTGTTCATTACTAAAATGCTCTAATTGAGCTTGTAGAATGTCAGAAACAAGCTTTCTGAGCTGAAAACTGCATTTTGTGACAAAGTTCATCAGTGGATGATGAGAATGTCTGTTTTGACAAAGAAGACAGTTCATTATTGAAATGCTCAAATTGAGCTCTTAGAATGTCAGAAACAAGCTTTCTGAGCTGAAAACTGCATTTTGTGACAAAGTTCATCAGTGGATGATGAGAATGTCAGTTTTGACAAAGAACACTGTTCATTACTGAAATGCTCTAATTGAGCTCTTATAATGTCAGAAACAAGCTTTCTGAGCTGAAAACTGCATTTTGTGACAAAGTTCATCAGTGGATGATGAGAATGTCTGTTTTGACAAAGAAGACTGTTCATTACTGAAATGCTCTAATTGATCTGTTAGAATGTCAGAAACAAGCTTTCTGAGCTGAAAACTGCATTTTGTGACAAAGTTCATCAGTGGATGATGAGAATGTCAGTTTTGACAAAGAACACTGTTCATTACTGAAATGCTCTAATTGAGCTCTTAGAATGTCAGAAACAAGCTTTCTGAGCTGAAAACTGCATTTTGTGACAAAGTTCATCAGTGGATGATGAGAATGTCAGTTTTGACAAAGAACACTGTTCATTACTGAAATGCTCTAATTGAGCTGTTAGAATGTCAGAAACAAGCTTTCTGAGCTGAAAACTGCATTTTGTGACAAAGTTCATCAGTGGATGATGAGAATGTCAGTTTTGACAAAGAACACTGTTCATTACTAAAATGCTCTAATTGAGCTGTTAGAATGTCAGAAACAAGCTTTCTGGACTGAAAACTGCATTTTGTGACAAAGTTCATCAGTGGATGATGAGAATGTCAGTTTTGACAAAGAACACTGTTCATTACTAAAATGCTCTAATTGAGCTGTTAGAATGTCAGAAACAAGCTTTCTGAGCTGAAAACTGCATTTTGTGACAAAGTTCATCAGTGGATGATGAGAATGTCTTTTTTGACAAAGAAGACAGTTCATTATTGAAATGCTCAAATTGAGCTCTTAGAATGTCAGAAACAAGCTTTCTGAGCTGAAAACTGCATTTTGTGACAAAGTTCATCAGTGGATGATGAGAATGTCAGTTTTGACAAAGAACACTGTTCATTACTAAAATGCTCTAATTGGGCTCGTAGAATGTCAGAAACAAGCTTTCTGAGCTGAAAACTGCATTTTGTGACGAAGTTCATCAGTGAATGATGAGAATGTCTGTTTTGACCAAGAAGACAGTTCATTATTGAAATGATCTAATTGAGCTGTTAGAATGTCAGAAACAAGCTTTCTGAGCTGAGAACTGCATTTGTGACAAAGTGCATCAGTGGATGATGAGAATGTCAGTTTTGACAAAGAACACTGTTCATCACTAAAATGCTCTAATTGAGCTGTTAGAATGTCAGAAACAAGCTTTCTGAGCTGAGAACTGCATTTTGTGACAAAGTGCATCAGTGGATGATGAGAATGTCAGTTTTGACAAAGAACACTGTTCATTACTGAAATGCTCTAATTGAGCTGTAAGAATGTCAGAAACAAGCTTTCTGAGCTGAAAACTGCATTTTGTGACAAAGTTCATCAGAGGATGATGAGAATGTCAGTTTTGACAAAGAACACTGTTCATTACTAAAATGCTCTAATTGAGCTTGTAGAATGTCAGAAACAAGCTTTCTGAGCTGAAAACTGCATTTTGTGACAAAGTTCATCAGTGGATGATGAGAATGTCTGTTTTGACAAAGAAGACAGTTCATTATTGAAATGCTCAAATTGAGCTCTTAGAAAGTCAGAAACAAGCTTTCTGAGCTGAAAACTGCATTTTGTGACAAAGTTCATCAGTGGATAATAAGAATGTCAGTTTTGACAAAGAACACTGTTCATTACTAAAATGCTCTAATTGAGCTCGTAGAATGTCAGAAACAAGCTTTCTGAGCTGAAAACTGCATTTTGTGACAAAGTTCATCAGTGGATGATGAGAATGTCTGTTTTGACAAAGAAGACAGTTCATTATTGAAATGATCTAATTGAGCTCTTAGAATGTCAGAAACAAGCTTTCTGAGCTGAAAACTGCATTTTGTGACAAAGTTCATCAGTGGATGATGAGAATGTCTGTTTTGACAAAGAAGACTGTTCATTACTGAAATGCTCTAATTGATCTGTTAGAATGTCAGAAACAAGCTTTCTGAGCTGAAAACTGCATTTTGTGACAAAGTTCATCAGTGGATGATGAGAATGTCAGTTTTGACAAAGAACACTGTTCATTACTGAAATGCTCTAATTGAGCTCTTAGAATGTCAGAAACAAGCTTTCTGAGCTGAAAACTGCATTTTGTGACAAAGTTCATCAGTGGATGATGAGAATGTCAGTTTTGACAAAGAACACTGTTCATTACTGAAATGCTCTAATTGAGCTGTTAGAATGTCAGAAACAAGCTTTCTGAGCTGAAAACTGCATTTTGTGACAAAGTTCATCAGTGGATGATGAGAATGTCAGTTTTGACAAAGAACACTGTTCATTACTAAAATGCTCTAATTGAGCTGTTAGAATGTCAGAAACAAGCTTTCTGGACTGAAAACTGCATTTTGTGACAAAGTTCATCAGTGGATGATGAGAATGTCAGTTTTGACAAAGAACACTGTTCATTACTAAAATGCTCTAATTGAGCTGTTAGAATGTCAGAAACAAGCTTTCTGAGCTGAAAACTGCATTTTGTGACAAAGTTCATCAGTGGATGATGAGAATTTCTGTTTTGACAAAGAAGACAGTTCATTACTAAAATGCTCTAATTGAGCTTGTAGAATGTCAGAAACAAGCTTTCTGAGCTGAAAACTGCATTTTGTGACAAAGTTCATCAGTGGATGATAAGAATGTCAGTTTTGACAAAGAACACTGTTCATTACTAAAATGCTCTAATTGAGCTCGTAGAATGTCAGAAACAAGCTTTCTGAGCTGAAAACTGCATTTTGTGACAAAGTTCATCAGTGGATGATGAGAATGTCTGTTTTGACAAAGAAGACTGTTCATTACTGAAATGCTCTAATTGATCTGTTAGAATGTCAGAAACAAGCTTTCTGAGCTGAAAACTGCATTTTGTGACAAAGTTCATCAGTGGATGATGAGAATGTCAGTTTTGACAAAGAACACTGTTCATTACTGAAATGCTCTAATTGAGCTCTTAGAATGTCAGAAACAAGCTTTCTGAGCTGAAAACTGCATTTTGTGACAAAGTTCATCAGTGGATGATGAGAATGTCAGTTTTGACAAAGAACACTGTTCATTATAAAATGCTCTAATTGAGCTGTTAGAATGTCAGAAACAAGCTTTCTGAGCTGAAAACTGCATTTTGTGACAAAGTTCATCAATGGATGATGAGAATGTCAGTTTTGACAAAGAACACTGTTCATTACTGAAATGCTCTAATTGAGCTCTTAGAATGTCAGAAACAAGCTTTCTGAGCTGAAAACTGCATTTTGTGACAAAGTGCATCAGTGGATGATGATAATGTCAGTTTTGACAAAGAACACTGTTCATTACTGAAATGCTCTAATTGAGCTGTCAGAATGTCAGAAACAAGCTTTCTGAGCTGAAAACTGCATTTTGTGACAAAGTTCATCAGTGGATGATGAGAATGTCAGTTTTGACAAAGAACACTGTTCATTACTAAAATGCTCTAATTGAGCTCGTAGAATGTCAGAAACAAGCTTTCTGAGCTGAAAACTGCATTTTGTTACAAAGTTCATCAGTGGATGATGAGAATGTCTGTTTTGACAAAGAAGACTGTTCATTACTGAAATGCTCTAATTGAGCTGTTAGAATGTCAGAAACAAGCTTTGTGAGCTGAAAACTGCATTTTGTGACAAAGTTCATCAGTGGATGATGAGAAACTCAGTTTTGACAAAGAACACTATTCATTACTGAAATGCTCTAATTGAGCTGTTAGAATGTCAGAAACAAGCTTTCTGAGCTGAAAACTGCATTTTGTGACAAAGTTCATCAGTGGATGATGAGAATGTCAGTTTTGACAAAGAACACTGTTCATTACTGAAATGCTCTAATTGAGCTGTTAGAATGTCAGAAACAAGCTTTCTGAGCTGAAAACTGCATTTTGTGACAAAGTGCATCAGTGGATGATGAGAATGTCAGTTTTGACAAAGAACACTGTTCATTACTGAAATGCTCTAATTGAGCTGTTAGAATGTCAGAAACAAGCTTTCTGAGCTGAAAACTGCATTTTGTGACAAAGTTCATCAGTGGATGATGAGAATGTCAGTTTTGACAAAGAAGACTGTTCATTACTGAAATGCTCTAATTGAGCTGTTAGAATGTCAGAAACAAGCTTTCTGAGCTGAAAACTGCATTTTGTGACAAAGTTCATCAGTGGATGATGAGAATGTCTGTTTTGACAAAGAAGACTGTTCATTACTGAAATGCTCTAATTGAGCTGTTAGAATGTCAGAAACAAGCTTTCTGAGCTGAGAACTGCATTTTGTGACAAAGTTCATCAGTGGATGATGAGAATGTCAGTTTTGACAAAGAACACTGTTATTACTAAAATGCTCTAATTGAGCTGTTAGAATGTCAGAAACAAGCTTTCTGAGCTGAAAACTGCATTTTGTGACAAAGTTCATCAGTGGATGAGGAGAATGTCTGTTTTGACAAATGAAAACAGTTCATCACTGAAATGCTCTAATTGAGCTCTTAGAATGTCAGAAACAAGCTTTCTGAGCTGAAAACTGCATTTTGTGACAAAGTTCATCAGTGGATGATGAGAATGTCAGTTTTGACAAAGAACACTGTTCATTACTGAAATGCTCTAATTGAGCTGTTAGAATGTCAGAAACAAGCTTTCTGAGCTGAGAACTGCATTTTGTGACAAAGTTCATCAGTGGATGATGAGAATGTCAGTTTTGACAAAGAACACTGTTCATTACTAAAATGCTCTAATTGAGCTCGTAGAATGTCAGAAACAAGCTTTCTGAGCTGAAAACTGCATTTTGTGACAAAGTTCATCAGTGGATGATGAGAATGTCTGTTTTGACAAAGAACATTGTTCATTACTGAAATGCTCTAATTGAGCTGTTAGAATGTCAGAAACAAGCTTTCTGAGCTGAAAACTGCATTTTGTGACAAAGTTCATCAGTGGATGATGAGAATGTCTGTTTTGACAAAGAACACTGTTCATTACTGAAATGCTCTAATTGAGCTGTTAGAATGTCAGAAACAAGCTTTCTGGACTGAAAACTGCATTTTGTGACAAAGTTCATCAGTGGATGATGAGAATGTCTGTTTTGACAAAGAACACTGTTCATTACTGAAATGCTCTAATTGAGCTGTTAGAATGTCAGAAACAAGCTTTCTGGACTGAAAACTGCATTTTGTGACAAAGTTCATCAGTGGATGATGAGAATGTCAGTTTTGACAAAGAACACTGTTCATTACTAAAATGCTCTAATTGAGCTCGTAGAATGTCAGAAACAAGCTTTCTGAGCTGAAAACTGCATTTTGTGACAAAGTTCATCAGTGGATGATGAGAATGTCTGTTTTGACAAAGAAGACAGTTCATTATTGAAATGCTCTAATTGAGCTGTTAGAATGTCAGAAACAAGCTTTCTGAGCTGAAAACTGCATTTTGTGACAAAGTTCATCAGTGGATGATGAGAATGTCTGTTTTGACAAAGAAGACTGTTCATTACTGAAATGCTCTAATTGAGCTGTTAGAATGTCAGAAACAAGCTTTCTGAGCTGAAAACTGCATTTTGTGACAAAGTTCATCAGTGGATGATGAGAATGTCAGTTTTGACAAAGAACACTGTTCATTACTAAAATGCTCTAATTGAGCTCGTAGAATGTCAGTTTTGACAAAGAACACTGTTCATTACTGGAATGCTCTAATTGAGCTGTTAGAATGTCAGAAACAAGCTTTCTGAGCTGAAAACTGCATTTTGTGACAAAGTTCTTCAATGGATGATGAGAATGTCAGTTTTTACAAAGAACACTGTTCATTACTAAAATGCTCTAATTGAGCTGTTAGAATGTCAGAAACAAGCTTTCTGAGCTGAAAACTGCATTTTGTGACAAAGTTCATCAGTGGATGATGAGAATGTCAGTTTTGACAAAGAACACTGTTCATTACTGAAATGCTCTAATTGAGCTGTTAGAATGTCAGAAACAAGCTTTCTGAGCTGAGAACTGCATTTTGTGACAAAGTGCATCAGTGGATGATGAGAATGTCAGTTTTGACAAAGAACACTGTTCATTACTGAAATGCTCTAATTGAGCTGTAAGAATGTCAGAAACAAGCTTTCTGAGCTGAAAACTGCATTTTGTGACAAAGTTCATCAGTGGATGATGAGAATGTCAGTTTTGACAAAGAACACTGTTCATTACTAAAATGCTCTAATTGAGCTCGTAGAATGTCAGAAACAAGCTTTCTGAGCTGAAAACTGCATTTTGTGACAAAGTTCATCAGTGGATGATGAGAATGTCTGTTTTGACAAAGAAGACAGTTCATTATTGAAATGCTCTAATTGAGCTCTTAGAATGTCAGAAACAAGCTTTCTGAGCTGAAAACTGCATTTTGTGACAAAGTTCATCAGTGGATGATGAGAATGTCAGTTTTGTCAAAGAACACTGTTCATTACTGAAATGCTCTAATTGAGCACTTAGAATGTCAGAAACAAGCTTTCTGAGCTGAGAACTGCCTTTTGTGACAAAGTGCATCAGTGGATGATGAGAATGTCAGTTTTGACAAAGAACATTGTTCATTACTAAAATGCTCTAATTGAGCTGTTAGAATGTCAGAAACAAGCTTTCTCGACTGAAAACTGCATTTTGTGACAAAGTTCATCAGTGGATGATGAGAATGTCAGTTTTGACAAAGAACACTTTTCATTACTAAAATGCTCTAATTGAGCAGTTAGAATGTCAGAAACAAGCTTTCTGAGCTGAGAACTGCATTTTGTGACAAAGTGCATCAGTGGATGATGAGAATGTCAGTTTTGACAAAGAACACTGTTCATCACTAAAATGGTCTAATTGAGCTCTTAGAATGTCAGAAACAAGCTTTCTGAGCTGAAAACTGCATTTTGTGACAAAGTTCATCAGTGGATGATGAGAATGTCTGTTTTGACAAAGAAGACAGTTCATTATTGAAATGCTCTAATTGAGCTCTTAGAATGTCAGAAACGAGCTTTCTGAGCTGAAAACTGCATTTTGTGACAAAGTTCATCAGTGGATGATGAGAATGTCAGTTTTGACAAAGAACACTGTTCATTACTGAAATGCTCTAATTGAGCTGTTAGAATGTCAGAAACAAGCTTTCTGAGCTGAAAACTGCATTTTGTGACAAAGTTCATCAGTGGATGATGAGAATGTCAGTTTTGACAAAGAACACTGTTCATTACTGAAATGCTCTAATTGAGCTGTAAGAATGTCAGAAACAAGCTTTCTGAGCTGAAAACTGCATTTTGTGACAAAGTTCATCAGTGGATGATGAGAATGTCAGTTTTGACAAAGAACACTGTTCATTACTAAAATGCTCTAATTGAGCTCGTAGAATGTCAGAAACAAGCTTTCTGAGCTGAAAACTGCATTTTGTGACAAAGTTCATCAGTGGATGATGAGAATGTCTGTTTTGACAAAGAAGACAGTTCATTATTTAAATGCTCTAATTGAGCTCTTAGAATGTCAGAAACGAGCTTTCTGAGCTGAAAACTGCATTTTGTGACAAAGTTCATCAGTGGATGATGAGAATGTCAGTTTTGACAAAGAACACTGTTCATTACTGAAATGCTCTAATTGAGCTCTTAGAATGTCAGAAACAAGCTTTCTGAGCTGAAAACTGCATTTTGTGACAAATTTCATTAGTGGATGATGAGAATGTCAGTTTTGACAAAGAACACTGTTCATTACTGAAATGCTCTAATTGAGCTGTAAGAATGTCAGAAACAAGCTTTCTGAGCTGAAAACTGCATTTTGTGACAAAGTTCATCAGTGGATGATGAGAATGTCAGTTTTGACAAAGAACACTGTTCATTACTAAAATGCTCTAATTGAGCTCGTAGAATGTCAGAAACAAGCTTTCTGAGCTGAAAACTGCATTTTGTGACAAAGTTCATCAGTGGATGATGAGAATGTCAGTTTTGACAAAGAACACTGTTCATTACTGAAATGCTCTAATTGAGCTGTTAGAATGTCAGAAACAAGCTTTCTGAGCTGAAAACTGCATTTTGTGACAAAGTTCATCAGTGGATGATGAGAATGTCAGTTTTGACAAAGAACACTGTTCATTACTGAAATGCTCTATTTGAGCTCTTAGAATGTCAGAAACAAGCTTTCTCTGAGCTGAAAACTGCATTTTGTGACAAAGTTCATCAGTGGATGATGAGAATGTCAGTTTTGACAAAGAACACTGTTCATTACTGAAATGCTCTAATTGAGCTCTTAGATTGTCAGAAACAAGCTTTCTGAGCTGAAAAATGCATTTTGTCAGAAAGTGCATCAGAGTATGATGAGAAACGTCTCAGGTTACGACTGTAACCGTAGTTCCCTGAGACAGGGAACGAGACACTGCGTCAATGTTGACACTTTGGGGAACGCCAGCAGCGTGACGCATCTGAATACGTTGTGTGAAACTAATCTCGCGACTTATCGTCGCGCCGCGATTTATCGTCGCGCCGCGATGACGTCACGAGTGACGCGCGGCACCGGAAGGTATAAATAGGAAGCGGACGCAATGCAAATCAGCTTCTGCAAAAATTATTGAAGCAAATGCTCCAGGCACAGGGAGTTATGGCACAACGACGCAGTGTCTCGTTCCCTGTCTCAGGGAACTACGGTTACAGTCGTAACCTGAGACATTCCCTTTCGAGGGAACTGTACACTGCGTCAATGTTGACACTTTGGGGAACGAAATGCCCACTACGCCATAATGCATTGTGTCTGTCCAAGTGTGAAGGTGTCCACGCACATCTCAGGACAAAAGTGCCTGGGTTCCAGGTAAAGAAAAGAGGTCCAGTTTGTAGTACCATATAAACATCCTGCATAGACGCCCGACAGAAGGGCCCGCGAGGAAGCCATACTCCGAGTTGAATGTGCCCTTACTAGCAGAGGTGAAGGTATTCCACGCACCTCGTAAGCTAAAGAAATTGCCTCTACCATCCATTTACAAATGGGCTGCTTAGAGGTTGGTTGACCTCTGTTACGAGGTCCAAAACAGACCAACAGTCGGTTAGAATTTCGTCATAAAGAAGACCTGCATATTCTTCTAACGCCCAGACAGGGCATGACAATTATTACCTTCGGTTATCCGCTATCTCGTGAGGTGGAGGATGAAAAAGCCTGGAGCTAACTCCAAACAAGATTGAGAAGCTGATAAAGCTTGAGGGTCGCCTGCCCTCCAAAGAGAGGTAATGACTACCAGACAGGCTAGCTTGAGGGATAAATGAATGTCCCAGCTAGACTCAATGGCCTTAAAAGGCATCTGGGAAAGCCCTTCTAGAATCACAGTCTAGAGCAGGAACTTTCACCTGAGATGAAGGCCTCATCCTCATGGTTCCATGCAGGAACCGAACAGCTAAGGGATGTCTCCCCAGAGAACCCTCGGGTATAGGGGGTGACAGGCCGAGATAGCTGCCACATACACTTTAATGTATGTCGGACTCTTTCTAGAAGTCCTGGGAGCAGAGCGATCGGAGGGAAAGCTTACAGATGCCGTTGTGGCAATGTCTGTACCAGGGCGCCCAGTCCCAACGGAGCTGGGCGTGTAAATGAAGACCACAGAGGACAATGAAACGTCTCTTGGGACGCAAACAGGTCGATGGAGTCTCCTCTCCCCCGGGCCTCAGCCCCTGCCTTGACAGCTTGTCTGCTCCCACATTCTGGACTCCAGGGATGTACACTGCCCTGAGCGATGTAAACTTCTCCTGGGCCCATAGGAGAACCTAGTGCGCCAGTCTGTAGAGAGGGCGTAGTCTCAGGCCCCCTTGAATATTTATGTAAGAGAACTGTCGTATTCTGTTGATAAGAACATGATGGCCTCTAAGGACTGGAAGGAAGTACCTCAGTACTTGTAGTACAGCTAATCTCCAGGCAATATTTGTGCAGTTGGTGATGCTGCACTCCAATTTCAACCCTTGATTGAGAAACCAAGGATTCTTCCATATAACCAGGAAACGAAGGCATCTGCGCGTTAACCTGATCATACAGAACGGGTTACCTCTCGAGGAAAACCTTTTGCCTTTTAGCCACCACTGTAAAGATCTCATGTGCAGGAGGCCAAAGGAATCACGTTGGACGCTGCTGCCATTAGACCAAAAAATTCACAGAAATGCTTGACAGTGTAAGCATGACCTTACTTGATCCTGGACACCGCTGTCAGGATCTATTCGACACGTGCAGGGGACAATCGTGCCTGCATCGTGACCGAATACTATACTACCTCTATTGAGGAGTTTAGTTGCTCTTTCTGGCATTGAGCCGTAACCCCCCACGCTTCATATGGTCGAGAACGAGATCTCAATGTCGAATCGCCATATTGTGAAACTGAACTAATATTAACCAGTTGTCTATGTAATTTAGTATATGGATCCCTTGAAGTCTCAATGGAGCAAGGGCTGAATCCATGCATTTTGTAAAGGTGCGTGAGGAAAGAACAAGGCCGTATGGAAGAACTCGATATAGGTAAGCTTTGCCCCCGAAAGCAAACCTGAGAAACTTCCGATATTGAGGAAGGATAAGAGTGTGGAAGTATGCAAATTTCAGCACTATTGTGGTTAACCAGTCTTCTGATCTGATTCCGGCCACAATAAAAGGGACAGTGAGTATCTTGAGCTTGTATCTCTTCAGATTTGTTGAGATTTCTCAGATATAAAAATGGGCCTCAGCCCTCCATCATTCTTCCGACTGTGAAGTACCGGCTGTTTAAAGCCGATCTGACTCTCATGGGGGGGAACATATTCTATGGCCCCTTTCACTAAGAGAGACAACTCTTACCCTTCTACTACCCCATTAGAATTTGTAAAGCTTTCTCCACTCGTGGAGAAAGGTATGCTAAGGGGTCAACCTCTCGACATTGATGTCGGTTGTGTGAAGCCCGATGCCCTGAAGCGGCTGACCGGCAGGGAATGGTCGGACTGTTGATTTTATTTGCAGATTCACTAGGTCTACATCATCTTCGGGTAGACTCTGATGATTCCATGTAATAGAAACTAACGTGCTCCGAAACGTCTTGGACGGCGGGGTTAACGTAAAGATTTTCTGAGGACTTCTTGGAAGGATCGAACTTTTCAGTCCTCCAAGAGGAGCCGCCCTCGGATGTCCTGAAAACCCATCAGGACCTCTTTGCAGCAGCCTTCCGATTTGTGACTATAATATTCATTAGATCTGGTTTCACCTGCCTAGCAGGTTTAGGAGGTTGCTGCCTGGCGTTTTGTCTCCTGGAAACGGTCAACAACTGTCTCGACCGCACCACCAAAGAGGCCTTCCGAGGAGAGAGGTGCATCAAGCAGCACAGTTTTATCTCTCTCCTTAATGCCTGACAGATTTACCCACAGGTGTCTCTCTGTGGCTACCAGTGCTGACATGGAGCGCCCAACAGCTTGGGCTGTCTCCTTAGTGGCCCGAAGAGTAAGATCTGCTGCTGTTCTCAACTCGTTGAGCAGACTTGGATCTATTACCTCGCCCTCTTTAATATCCCCCAGCAAGTCGGCCTGGTATGCCTGCAATAGACCCATGGTGTGTAGGCATGATCCAGCCCGACCTGAAGCCATATATGCCTTGCCTACCAAATTAGATGTCACTCTACATGGTTTGGAGGGCAATGTCGGGGATTTCAAAGATGATGCCGAATCTGGTGAAAGATACACGGCCAACGTATCTTCTACCCTTGGCATCATGCCATACCCCTTATCTCTAGCCCCTAACACATTCGAAAAATTCGTGGATGTGGAAGAAATGCGAGAAGAGTATGGTTTTTTCCACGATTTGGACACCTCTGAGTGTAAATCGGGGAAAAAAGGCAACCCCCGACGCTGAGGCTGTACCCGTTTTTCCAAGAATCTTTCATCCAATTTACTGACAGACAAAACTTCTTGTTGCTCTGTGGGCCAGTCAATGCCAAGTCTGGCTACCGCCCGGCCAACAACCTCTAACAGCTCCTCATACCCAGGGGAAAGGGGAATTTCATTGGGCTCATCTATGTCCCGTGCAAGAAAAACCAACACTCTCTAACTCCTCAGAGCTAGAGCAGTGCGTTGGGCTTCTGGATGGGGCGGGAGAAGCCGCCATGCGGGCTCCCGTATCTCTTCCAGAAGCAATGGAACTGGGGGGTTGAGAAAAGGCCGAAGCCGTCTCAACACCCTCATAAACATCCATCTGCGAGCCCCACGAACGGAGACGCCGCGCTGCCTCGGCAGTAGCGGGTCCCGATCCGTGAGGCTGGCGAATTTTGCCTGACTCATCAAACAAAGCAGCACGAGAGTTGAGTGTTTTTAGTGATAGCCACAAACAATGTTCACAGGGATCCCCCTTAAGAGCTGCCTTAGCATGCTCAAATCCCAAACACTCAACACAGAGTTCATGTGTATCCCCACCCGTAATAAAACGAGGACAAGGGGAAACACATGGCTTAAAGGTCTTTTGTCTACTCATTTCTAATAAAGTTTTCAATAAACAATCTAGACAACGTCGTAAACAAACAGACAATAAACTTCACACACACAGAGCGCTTTGCTGAAATGGCAGAAGCTGATTTGCATTGCGTCCGCTTCCTATTTATACCTTCCGGTGCCGCGCGTCACTCGTGACGTCATAGTGACGTCATCGCGGCGCGACGATAAGTCGCGAGATTAGTTTCACACAACGTATTCAGATGCGTCACGCTGCTGGCGTTCCCCAAAGTGTCAACATTGACGCAGTGTAGAGTTCCCTCGAAAGGGAACTCAGTTTTGACAAAGAACACTGTTCATTACTAAAATGCTCTAATTGAGCTGTTAGAATGTCAGAAACAAGCTTTCTGAGCTGAAAACTGCATTTTGTGACAAAGTTCATCAGTGGATGATGAGAATGTCAGTTTTGACAAAGAACACTGTTCATTACTAAAATGCTCTAATTGAGCTGTTAGAATGTCAGAAACAAACTTTCTGAGCTGAAAACTGCATTTTGTGACAAAGTTCATCAGTGGATGATGAGAATGTCAGTTTTGACATTGAACACTGTTCATTACTAAAATGCTCTAATTGAGCTGTTAGAATGTCAGAAACAAGCTTTCTGAGCTGAGAACTGCATTTTGTGACAAAGTTAATCAGTGGATGATGAGAATGTCAGTTTTGACAAAGAACACTGTTATTACTAAAATGCTCTAATTGAGCTGTTAGAATGTCAGAAACAAGCTTTCTGGACTGAAAACTGCATTTTGTGACAAAGTTCATCAGTGGATGATGAAAATGTCAGTTTTGACAAAGAACTGTTCATTACTAAAATGCTTCTAATTGAGCTGTTAGAATGTCAGAAACAAGCTTTCTGAGCTGAGAACTGCATTTTGTGACAAAGTTCATCAGTGGATGATGAGAATGTCAGTTTTGACAAAGAACACTGTTCATTACTAAAATGCTCTAATTGAGCTCGTAGAATGTCAGAAACAAGCTTTCTGAGCTGAAAACTGCATTTTGTGACAAAGTTCATCAGTGGATGATGAGAATGTCTGTTTTGATAAAGAACATTGTTCATTACTGAAATGCTCTAATTGAGCTGTTAGAATGTCAGAAACAAGCTTTCTGAGCTGAAAACTGCATTTTGTGACAAAGTTCATCAGTGGATGATGAGAATGTCTGTTTTGACAAAGAACACTGTTCATTACTCAAATGCTCTAATTGAGCTTTTAGAATGTCAGAAACAAGCTTTCTGGACTGAAAACTGCATTTTGTGACAAAGTTCATCAGTGGATGATGAGAATGTCAGTTTTGACAAAGAACTGTTCATTACTAAAATGCTCTAATTGAGCTGTTAGAATGTCAGAAACAAGCTTTCTGAGCTGAAAAGTGCATTTTGTGACAAAGTTCATCAGTGGATGAGGAGAATGTCTGTTTTGACAAAGAAGAAAGTTCATCACTGAAATGCTCTAATTGAGCTCTTAGAATGTCAGAAACAAGCTTTCTGAGCTGAAAACTGCATTTTGTGACAAAGTTCATCAGTGGATGATGAGAATGTCAGTTTTGACAAAGAACACTGTTCATTACTGAAATGCTCTAATTGAGCTCTTAGAATGTCAGAAACAAGCTTTCTGAGCTGAAAACTGCATTTTGTGACAAAGTTCATCAGTGGATGATGAGAATGTCAGTTTTGACAAAGAACACTGTTCATTACTAAAATGCTCTAATTGAGCTGTTAGAATGTCAGAAACAAGCTTTGTGAGCTGAAAACTGCATTTTGTGACAAAGTTCATCAGTGGATGATGAGAATGTCAGTTTTGACAAAGAACACTGTTCATTACTGAAATGCTCTAATTGAGCTCTTAGAATGTCAGAAACAAGCTTACTGAGCTGAAAAATGCATTTTGTCAGAAAGTGCATCAGAGGATGATGAGAAACTCAGTTTTGACAAAGAACACTATTCATTACTGAAATGCTCTAATTGAGCTGTTAGAATGTCAGAAACAAGCTTTCTGAGCTGAAAACTGCATTTTGTGACAAAGTTCATCAGTGGATGATGAGAATGTCAGTTTTGACAAAGAACACTGTTCATTACTGAAATGCTCTAATTGAGCTGTTAGAATGTCAGAAACAAGCTTTCTGAGCTGAAAACTGCATTTTGTGACAAAGTGCATCAGTGGATGATGAGAATGTCAGTTTTGACAAAGAACACTGTTCATTACTGAAATGCTCTAATTGAGCTGTTAGAATGTCAGAAACAAGCTTTCTGAGCTGAAAACTGCATTTTGTGACAAAGTTCATCAATGGATGATGAGAATGTCAGTTTTGACAAAGAACACTGTTCATTACTGAAATGCTCTAATTGAGCTCTTAGAATGTCAGAAACAAGCTTACTGAGCTGAAAAATGCATTTTGTCAGAAAGTGCATCAGAGGATGATGAGAAACTCAGTTTGACAAAGAACACTATTCATTACTGAAATGCTCTAATTGAGCTGTCAGAATGTCAGAAACAAGCTTTCTGAGCTGAAAACTGCATTTTGTGACAACGTTCATCAGTGGATGATGAGAATGTCAGTTTTGACAAAGAACACTGTTCATTACTAAAATGCTCTAATTGAGCTCGTAGAATGTCAGAAACAATATTTCTGAGCTGAAAACTGCATTTTGTGACAAAGTTCATCAATGGATGATGAGAATGTCAGTTTTGACAAAGAACACTGTTCATTACTGAAATGCTCTAATTGAGCTCTTAGAATGTCAGAAACAAGCTTACTGAGCTGAAAAATGCATTTTGTCAGAAAGTGCATCAGAGGATGATGAGAAACTCAGTTTGACAAAGAACACTATTCATTACTGAAATGCTCTAATTGAGCTGTCAGAATGTCAGAAACAAGCTTTCTGAGCTGAAAACTGCATTTTGTGACAACGTTCATCAGTGGATGATGAGAATGTCAGTTTTGACAAAGAACACTGTTCATTACTAAAATGCTCTAATTGAGCTCGTAGAATGTCAGAAACAAGCTTTCTGAGCTGAAAACTGCATTTTGTGACAAAGTGCATCAGTGGATGATGAGAATGTCAGTTTTGACAAAGAACACTGTTCATTACTAAAATGCTCTAATTGAGCTGTCAGAATGTCAGAAACAAGCTTTCTGAGCTGAAAACTGCATTTTGTGACAAAGTTCATCAGTGGATGATGAGAATGTCAGTTTTGACAAAGAACACTGTTCATTACTAAAATGCTCTAATTGAGCTCGTAGAATGTCAGAAACAAGCTTTCTGAGCTGAAAACTGCATTTTGTGACAAAGTTCATCAGTGGATGATGAGAATGTCTGTTTTGACAAAGAAGACAGTTCATTATTGAAATGCTCTAATTGAGCTGTTAGAGTGTCAGAAACAAGCTTTCTGAGCTGAAAACTGCATTTTGTGACAAAGTTCATCAGTGGATGATGAGAATGTCTGTTTTGACAAAGAAGTCTGTTCATTACTGAAATGCTCTAATTGAGCTGTTAGAATGTCAGAAACAAGCTTTCTGAGCTGAAAACTGCATTTTGTGACAAAGTTCATCAGTGGATGATGAGAATGTCAGTTTTGACAAAGAACACTGTTCATTACTGAAATGCTCTAATTGAGCTCTTAGAATGTCAGAAACAAGCTTTCTGAGCTGAAAACTGCATTTTGTGACAAAGTGCATCAGTGGATGATGATAATGTCAGTTTTGACAAAGAACACTGTTCATTACTGAAATGCTCTAATTGAGCTGTCAGAATGTCAGAAACAAGCTTTCTGAGCTGAAAACTGCATTTTGTGACAAAGTTCATCAGTGGATGATGAGAATGTCAGTTTTGACAAAGAACACTGTTCATTACTAAAATGCTCTAATTGAGCTCGTAGAATGTCAGAAACAAGCTTTCTGAGCTGAAAACTGCATTTTGTGACAAAGTTCATCAGTGGATGATGAGAATGTCTGTTTTGACAAAGAAGACAGTTCATTATTGAAATGCTCTAATTGAGCTGTTAGAATGTCAGAAACAAGCTTTCTGAGCTGAAAACTGCATTTTGTTACAAAGTTCATCAGTGGATGATGAGAATGTCTGTTTTGACAAAGAAGACTGTTCATTACTGAAATGCTCTAATTGAGCTGTTAGAATGTCAGAAACAAGCTTTCTGAGCTGAAAACTGCATTTTGTGACAAAGTTCATCAGTGGATGATGAGAATGTCAGTTTTGATAAAAGAACACTGTTCATTACTGAAATGCACTAATTGAGCTCTTAGAATGTCAGAAACAAGCTTTCTGAGCTGAAAACTGCATTTTGTGACAAAGTTCATCAGTGGATGATGAGAATGTCAGTTTTGACAAAGAACACTGTTCATTACTAAAATGCTCTAATTGAGCTGTTAGAATGTCAGAAACAAGCTTTGTGAGCTGAAAACTGCATTTTGTGACAAAGTTCATCAGTGGATGATGAGAATGTCAGTTTTGACAAAGAACACTGTTCATTACTGAAATGCTCTAATTGAGCTCTTAGAATGTCAGAAACAAGCTTACTGAGCTGAAAAATGCATTTTGTCAGAAAGTGCATCAGAGGATGATGAGAAACTCAGTTTTGACAAAGAACACTATTCATTACTGAAATGCTCTAATTGAGCTGTTAGAATGTCAGAAACAAGCTTTCTGAGCTGAAAACTGCATTTTGTGACAAAGTTCATCAGTGGATGATGAGAATGTCAGTTTTGACAAAGAACACTGTTCATTACTGAAATGCTCTAATTGAGCTGTTAGAATGTCAGAAACAAGCTTTCTGAGCTGAAAACTGCATTTTGTGACAAAGTTCATCAGTGGATGATGAGAATGTCTGTTTTGACAAAGAAGACTGTTCATTACTGAAATGCTCTAATTGATCTGTTAGAATGTCAGAAACAAGCTTTCTGAGCTGAAAACTGCATTTTGTGACAAAGTTCATCAGTGGATGATGAGAATGTCAGTTTTGACAAAGAACACTGTTCATTACTGAAATGCTCTAATTGAGCTCTTAGAATGTCAGAAACAAGCTTTCTGAGCTGAAAACTGCATTTTGTGACAAAGTTCATCAGTGGATGATGAGAATGTCAGTTTTGACAAAGAACACTGTTCATTATAAAATGCTCTAATTGAGCTGTTAGAATGTCAGAAACAAGCTTTCTGAGCTGAAAACTGCATTTTGTGACAAAGTTCATCAGTGGATGATGAGAATGTCAGTTTTGACAAAGAACACTGTTCATTACTGAAATGCTCTAATTGAGCTGTTAGAATGTCAGAAACAAGCTTTCTGAGCTGAAAACTGCATTTTGTGACAAAGTTCATCAGTGGATGATGAGAATGTCAGTTTTGACAAAGAACACTGTTCATTACTGAAATGCTCTAATTGAGCTGTTAGAATGTCAGAAACAAGCTTTCTGAGCTGAGAACTGCATTTTGTGACAAAGTTCATCAGTGGATGATGAGAATGTCAGTTTTGACAAAGAACACTGTTATTACTAAAATGCTCTAATTGAGCTGTTAGAATGTCAGAAACAAGCTTTCTGGACTGAAAACTGCATTTTGTGACAAAGTTCATCAGTGGATGATGAGAATGTCAGTTTTGACAAAGAACTGTTCATTACTAAAATGCTCTAATTGAGCTGTTAGAATGTCAGAAACAAGCTTTCTGAGCTGAAAACTGCATTTTGTGACAAAGTTCATCAGTGGATGAGGAGAATGTCTGTTTTGACAAATGAAAACAGTTCATCACTGAAATGCTCTAATTGAGCTCTTAGAATGTCAGAAACAAGCTTTCTGAGCTGAAAACTGCATTTTGTGACAAAGTTCATCAGTGGATGATGAGAATGTCAGTTTTGACAAAGAACACTGTTCATTACTGAAATGCTCTAATTGAGCTGTTAGAATGTCAGAAACAAGCTTTCTGAGCTGAGAACTGCATTTTGTGACAAAGTTCATCAGTGGATGATGAGAATGTCAGTTTTGACAAAGAACACTGTTCATTACTAAAATGCTCTAATTGAGCTCGAAGAATGTCAGAAACAAGCTTTCTGAGCTGAAAACTGCATTTTGTGACAAAGTTCATCAGTGGATGATGAGAATGTCTGTTTTGACAAAGAACATTGTTCATTACTGAAATGCTCTAATTGAGCTGTTAGAATGTCAGAAACAAGCTTTCTGAGCTGAAAACTGCATTTTGTGACAAAGTTCATCAGTGGATGATGAGAATGTCTGTTTTGACAAAGAACACTGTTCATTACTGAAATGCTCTAATTGAGCTGTTAGAATGTCAGAAACAAGCTTTCTGGACTGAAAACTGCATTTTGTGACAAAGTTCATCAGTGGATGATGAGAATGTCTGTTTTGACAAAGAACACTGTTCATTACTGAAATGCTCTAATTGAGCTGTTAGAATGTCAGAAACAAGCTTTCTGGACTGAAAACTGCATTTTGTGACAAAGTTCATCAGTGGATGATGAGAATGTCAGTTTTGACAAAGAACACTGTTCATTACTAAAATGCTCTAATTGAGCTCGTAGAATGTCAGAAACAAGCTTTCTGAGCTGAAAACTGCATTTTGTGACAAAGTTCATCAGTGGATGATGAGAATGTCTGTTTTGACAAAGAAGACAGTTCATTATTGAAATGCTCTAATTGAGCTGTTAGAATGTCAGAAACAAGCTTTCTGAGCTGAAAACTGCATTTTGTGACAAAGTTCATCAGTGGATGATGAGAATGTCTGTTTTGACAAAGAAGACTGTTCATTACTGAAATGCTCTAATTGAGCTGTTAGAATGTAAGAAACAAGCTTTCTGAGCTGAAAACTGCATTTTGTGACAAAGTTCATCAGTGGATGATGAGAATGTCAGTTTTGACAAAGAACACTGTTCATTACTGAAATGCTCTAATTGAGCTCTTAGAATGTCAGAAACACGCTTTCTGAGCTGAAAACTGCATTTTGTGACAAAGTGCATCAGTGGATGATGATAATGTCAGTTTTGACAAAGAACACTGTTCATTACTGAAATGCTCTAATTGAGCAGTCAGAATGTCAGAAACAAGCTTTCTGAGCTGAAAACTGCATTTTGTGACAAAGTTCATCAGTGGATGATGAGAATGTCAGTTTTGACAAAGAACACTGTTCATTACTAAAATGCTCTAATTGAGCTCGTAGAATGTCAGAAACAAGCTTTCTGAGCTGAAAACTGCATTTTGTTACAAAGTTCATCAGTGGATGATGAGAATGTCTGTTTTGACAAAGAAGACTGTTCATTACTGAAATGCTCTAATTGAGCTGTTAGAATGTCAGAAACAAGCTTTCTGAGCTGAAAACTGCATTTTGTGACAAAGTTCATCAGTGGATGATGAGAATGTCAGTTTTGACAAAGAACACTGTTCATTACTGAAATGCTCTAATTGAGCTCTTAGAATGTCAGAAACAAGCTTTGTGAGCTGAAAACTGCATTTTGTGACAAAGTTCATCAGTGGATGATGAGAATGTCAGTTTTGACAAAGAACACTGTTCATTACTGAAATGCTCTAATTGAGCTCTTAGAATGTCAGAAACAAGCTTACTGAGCTGAAAAATGCATTTTGTCAGAAAGTGCATCAGAGGATGATGAGAAACTCAGTTTTGACAAAGAACACTATTCATTACTGAAATGCTCTAATTGAGCTGTTAGAATGTCAGAAACAAGCTTTCTGAGCTGAAAACTGCATTTTGTGACAAAGTTCATCAGTGGATGATGAGAATGTCAGTTTTGACAAAGAACACTGTTCATTACTGAAATGCTCTAATTGAGCTGTTAGAATGTCAGAAACAAGCTTTCTGAGCTGAAAACTGCATTTTGTGACAAAGTGCATCAGTGGATGATGAGAATGTCAGTTTTGACAAAGAACACTGTTCATTACTGAAATGCTCTAATTGAGCTGTTAGAATGTCAGAAACAAGCTTTCTGAGCTGAAAACTGCATTTTGTGACAAAGTTCATCAGTGGATGATGAGAATGTCAGTTTTGACAAAGAACACTGTTCATTACTGAAATGCTCTAATTGAGCTGTTAGAATGTCAGAAACAAGCTTTCTGAGCTGAAAACTGCATTTTGTGACAAAGTTCATCAGTGGATGATGAGAATGTCTGTTTTGACAAAGAAGACAGTTCATTACTGAAATGCTCTAATTGAGCTCTTAGAATGTCAGAAACAAGCTTACTGAGCTGAAAAATGCATTTTGTCAGAAAGTGCATCAGAGGATGATGAGAAACTCAGTTTGACAAAGAACACTATTCATTACTGAAATGCTCTAATTGAGCTGTCAGAATGTCAGAAACAAGCTTTCTGAGCTGAAAACTGCATTTTGTGACAACGTTCATCAGTGGATGATGAGAATGTCAGTTTTGACAAAGAACACTGTTCATTACTAAAATGCTCTAATTGAGCTCGTAGAATGTCAGAAACAAGCTTTCTGAGCTGAAAACTGCATTTTGTGACAAAGTGCATCAGTGGATGATGAGAATGTCAGTTTTGACAAAGAACACTGTTCATTACTAAAATGCTCTAATTGAGCTGTCAGAATGTCAGAAACAAGCTTTCTGAGCTGAAAACTGCATTTTGTGACAAAGTTCATCAGTGGATGATGAGAATGTCAGTTTTGACAAAGAACACTGTTCATTACTAAAATGCTCTAATTGAGCTCGTAGAATGTCAGAAACAAGCTTTCTGAGCTGAAAACTGCATTTTGTGACAAAGTTCATCAGTGGATGATGAGAATGTCTGTTTTGACAAAGAAGACAGTTCATTATTGAAATGCTCTAATTGAGCTGTTAGAGTGTCAGAAACAAGCTTTCTGAGCTGAAAACTGCATTTTGTGACAAAGTTCATCAGTGGATGATGAGAATGTCTGTTTTGACAAAGAAGTCTGTTCATTACTGAAATGCTCTAATTGAGCTGTTAGAATGTCAGAAACAAGCTTTCTGAGCTGAAAACTGCATTTTGTGACAAAGTTCATCAGTGGATGATGAGAATGTCAGTTTTGACAAAGAACACTGTTCATTACTGAAATGCTCTAATTGAGCTCTTAGAATGTCAGAAACAAGCTTTCTGAGCTGAAAACTGCATTTTGTGACAAAGTGCATCAGTGGATGATGATAATGTCAGTTTTGACAAAGAACACTGTTCATTACTGAAATGCTCTAATTGAGCTGTCAGAATGTCAGAAACAAGCTTTCTGAGCTGAAAACTGCATTTTGTGACAAAGTTCATCAGTGGATGATGAGAATGTCAGTTTTGACAAAGAACACTGTTCATTACTAAAATGCTCTAATTGAGCTCGTAGAATGTCAGAAACAAGCTTTCTGAGCTGAAAACTGCATTTTGTGACAAAGTTCATCAGTGGATGATGAGAATGTCTGTTTTGACAAAGAAGACAGTTCATTATTGAAATGCTCTAATTGAGCTGTTAGAATGTCAGAAACAAGCTTTCTGAGCTGAAAACTGCATTTTGTTACAAAGTTCATCAGTGGATGATGAGAATGTCTGTTTTGACAAAGAAGACTGTTCATTACTGAAATGCTCTAATTGAGCTGTTAGAATGTCAGAAACAAGCTTTCTGAGCTGAAAACTGCATTTTGTGACAAAGTTCATCAGTGGATGATGAGAATGTCAGTTTTGATAAAAGAACACTGTTCATTACTGAAATGCACTAATTGAGCTCTTAGAATGTCAGAAACAAGCTTTCTGAGCTGAAAACTGCATTTTGTGACAAAGTTCATCAGTGGATGATGAGAATGTCAGTTTTGACAAAGAACACTGTTCATTACTAAAATGCTCTAATTGAGCTGTTAGAATGTCAGAAACAAGCTTTGTGAGCTGAAAACTGCATTTTGTGACAAAGTTCATCAGTGGATGATGAGAATGTCAGTTTTGACAAAGAACACTGTTCATTACTGAAATGCTCTAATTGAGCTCTTAGAATGTCAGAAACAAGCTTACTGAGCTGAAAAATGCATTTTGTCAGAAAGTGCATCAGAGGATGATGAGAAACTCAGTTTTGACAAAGAACACTATTCATTACTGAAATGCTCTAATTGAGCTGTTAGAATGTCAGAAACAAGCTTTCTGAGCTGAAAACTGCATTTTGTGACAAAGTTCATCAGTGGATGATGAGAATGTCAGTTTTGACAAAGAACACTGTTCATTACTGAAATGCTCTAATTGAGCTGTTAGAATGTCAGAAACAAGCTTTCTGAGCTGAAAACTGCATTTTGTGACAAAGTTCATCAGTGGATGATGAGAATGTCTGTTTTGACAAAGAAGACTGTTCATTACTGAAATGCTCTAATTGATCTGTTAGAATGTCAGAAACAAGCTTTCTGAGCTGAAAACTGCATTTTGTGACAAAGTTCATCAGTGGATGATGAGAATGTCAGTTTTGACAAAGAACACTGTTCATTACTGAAATGCTCTAATTGAGCTCTTAGAATGTCAGAAACAAGCTTTCTGAGCTGAAAACTGCATTTTGTGACAAAGTTCATCAGTGGATGATGAGAATGTCAGTTTTGACAAAGAACACTGTTCATTATAAAATGCTCTAATTGAGCTGTTAGAATGTCAGAAACAAGCTTTCTGAGCTGAAAACTGCATTTTGTGACAAAGTTCATCAGTGGATGATGAGAATGTCAGTTTTGACAAAGAACACTGTTCATTACTGAAATGCTCTAATTGAGCTGTTAGAATGTCAGAAACAAGCTTTCTGAGCTGAAAACTGCATTTTGTGACAAAGTTCATCAGTGGATGATGAGAATGTCAGTTTTGACAAAGAACACTGTTCATTACTGAAATGCTCTAATTGAGCTGTTAGAATGTCAGAAACAAGCTTTCTGAGCTGAGAACTGCATTTTGTGACAAAGTTCATCAGTGGATGATGAGAATGTCAGTTTTGACAAAGAACACTGTTATTACTAAAATGCTCTAATTGAGCTGTTAGAATGTCAGAAACAAGCTTTCTGGACTGAAAACTGCATTTTGTGACAAAGTTCATCAGTGGATGATGAGAATGTCAGTTTTGACAAAGAACTGTTCATTACTAAAATGCTCTAATTGAGCTGTTAGAATGTCAGAAACAAGCTTTCTGAGCTGAAAACTGCATTTTGTGACAAAGTTCATCAGTGGATGAGGAGAATGTCTGTTTTGACAAATGAAAACAGTTCATCACTGAAATGCTCTAATTGAGCTCTTAGAATGTCAGAAACAAGCTTTCTGAGCTGAAAACTGCATTTTGTGACAAAGTTCATCAGTGGATGATGAGAATGTCAGTTTTGACAAAGAACACTGTTCATTACTGAAATGCTCTAATTGAGCTGTTAGAATGTCAGAAACAAGCTTTCTGAGCTGAGAACTGCATTTTGTGACAAAGTTCATCAGTGGATGATGAGAATGTCAGTTTTGACAAAGAACACTGTTCATTACTAAAATGCTCTAATTGAGCTCGAAGAATGTCAGAAACAAGCTTTCTGAGCTGAAAACTGCATTTTGTGACAAAGTTCATCAGTGGATGATGAGAATGTCTGTTTTGACAAAGAACATTGTTCATTACTGAAATGCTCTAATTGAGCTGTTAGAATGTCAGAAACAAGCTTTCTGAGCTGAAAACTGCATTTTGTGACAAAGTTCATCAGTGGATGATGAGAATGTCTGTTTTGACAAAGAACACTGTTCATTACTGAAATGCTCTAATTGAGCTGTTAGAATGTCAGAAACAAGCTTTCTGGACTGAAAACTGCATTTTGTGACAAAGTTCATCAGTGGATGATGAGAATGTCTGTTTTGACAAAGAACACTGTTCATTACTGAAATGCTCTAATTGAGCTGTTAGAATGTCAGAAACAAGCTTTCTGGACTGAAAACTGCATTTTGTGACAAAGTTCATCAGTGGATGATGAGAATGTCAGTTTTGACAAAGAACACTTTTCATTACTAAAATGCTCTAATTGAGCTCGTAGAATGTCAGAAACAAGCTTTCTGAGCTGAAAACTGCATTTTGTGACAAAGTTCATCAGTGGATGATGAGAATGTCTGTTTTGACAAAGAAGACAGTTCATTATTGAAATGCTCTAATTGAGCTGTTAGAATGTCAGAAACAAGCTTTCTGAGCTGAAAACTGCATTTTGTGACAAAGTTCATCAGTGGATGATGAGAATGTCAGTTTTGACAAAGAAGACTGTTCATTACTGAAATGCTCTAATTGAGCTGTTAGAATGTCAGAAACAAGCTTTCTGAGCTGAAAACTGCATTTTGTGACAAAGTTCATCAGTGGATGATGAGAATGTCAGTTTTGACAAAGAACACTGTTCATTACTGAAATGCTCTAATTGAGCTCTTAGAATGTCAGAAACACGCTTTCTGAGCTGAAAACTGCATTTTGTGACAAAGTGCATCAGTGGATGATGATAATGTCAGTTTTGACAAAGAACACTGTTCATTACTGAAATGCTCTAATTGAGCAGTCAGAATGTCAGAAACAAGCTTTCTGAGCTGAAAACTGCATTTTGTGACAAAGTTCATCAGTGGATGATGAGAATGTCAGTTTTGACAAAGAACACTGTTCATTACTAAAATGCTCTAATTGAGCTCGTAGAATGTCAGAAACAAGCTTTCTGAGCTGAAAACTGCATTTTGTTACAAAGTTCATCAGTGGATGATGAGAATGTCTGTTTTGACAAAGAAGACTGTTCATTACTGAAATGCTCTAATTGAGCTGTTAGAATGTCAGAAACAAGCTTTCTGAGCTGAAAACTGCATTTTGTGACAAAGTTCATCAGTGGATGATGAGAATGTCAGTTTTGACAAAGAACACTGTTCATTACTGAAATGCTCTAATTGAGCTCTTAGAATGTCAGAAACAAGCTTTGTGAGCTGAAAACTGCATTTTGTGACAAAGTTCATCAGTGGATGATGAGAATGTCAGTTTTGACAAAGAACACTGTTCATTACTGAAATGCTCTAATTGAGCTCTTAGAATGTCAGAAACAAGCTTACTGAGCTGAAAAATGCATTTTGTCAGAAAGTGCATCAGAGGATGATGAGAAACTCAGTTTTGACAAAGAACACTATTCATTACTGAAATGCTCTAATTGAGCTGTTAGAATGTCAGAAACAAGCTTTCTGAGCTGAAAACTGCATTTTGTGACAAAGTTCATCAGTGGATGATGAGAATGTCAGTTTTGACAAAGAACACTGTTCATTACTGAAATGCTCTAATTGAGCTGTTAGAATGTCAGAAACAAGCTTTCTGAGCTGAAAACTGCATTTTGTGACAAAGTGCATCAGTGGATGATGAGAATGTCAGTTTTGACAAAGAACACTGTTCATTACTGAAATGCTCTAATTGAGCTGTTAGAATGTCAGAAACAAGCTTTCTGAGCTGAAAACTGCATTTTGTGACAAAGTTCATCAGTGGATGATGAGAATGTCAGTTTTGACAAAGAACACTGTTCATTACTGAAATGCTCTAATTGAGCTGTTAGAATGTCAGAAACAAGCTTTCTGAGCTGAAAACTGCATTTTGTGACAAAGTTCATCAGTGGATGATGAGAATGTCAGTTTTGACAAAGAACACTGTTCATTACTGAAATGCTCTAATTGAGCTGTTAGAATGTCAGAAACAAGCTTTCTGAGCTGAGAACTGCATTTTGTGACAAAGTTCATCAGTGGATGATGAGAATGTCAGTTTTGACAAAGAACACTGTTATTACTAAAATGCTCTAATTGAGCTGTTAGAATGTCAGAAACAAGCTTTCTGGACTGAAAACTGCATTTTGTGACAAAGTTCATCAGTGGATGATGAGAATGTCTGTTTTGACAAAGAAGACAGTTCATTATTGAAATGCTCTAATTGAGCTGTTAGAATGTCAGAAACAAGCTTTCTGAGCTGAAAACTGCATTTTGTGACAAAGTTCATCAGTGGATGATGAGAATGTCTGTTTTGACAAAGAAGACTGTTCATTACTGAAATGCTCTAATTGAGCTGTTAGAATGTCAGAAACAAGCTTTCTGAGCTGAAAACTGCATTTTGTGACAAAGTTCATCAGTGGATGATGAGAATGTCAGTTTTGACAAAGAACACTGTTCATTACTGAAATGCTCTAATTGAGCTCTTAGAATGTCAGAAACACGCTTTCTGAGCTGAAAACTGCATTTTGTGACAAAGTGCATCAGTGGATGATGATAATGTCAGTTTTGACAAAGAACACTGTTCATTACTGAAATGCTCTAATTGAGCAGTCAGAATGTCAGAAACAAGCTTTCTGAGCTGAAAACTGCATTTTGTGACAAAGTTCATCAGTGGATGATGAGAATGTCAGTTTTGACAAAGAACACTGTTCATTACTAAAATGCTCTAATTGAGCTCGTAGAATGTCAGAAACAAGCTTTCTGAGCTGAAAACTGCATTTTGTTACAAAGTTCATCAGTGGATGATGAGAATGTCTGTTTTGACAAAGAAGACTGTTCATTACTGAAATGCTCTAATTGAGCTGTTAGAATGTCAGAAACAAGCTTTCTGAGCTGAAAACTGCATTTTGTGACAAAGTTCATCAGTGGATGATGAGAATGTCAGTTTTGACAAAGAACACTGTTCATTACTGAAATGCTCTAATTGAGCTCTTAGAATGTCAGAAACAAGCTTTGTGAGCTGAAAACTGCATTTTGTGACAAAGTTCATCAGTGGATGATGAGAATGTCAGTTTTGACAAAGAACACTGTTCATTACTGAAATGCTCTAATTGAGCTCTTAGAATGTCAGAAACAAGCTTACTGAGCTGAAAAATGCATTTTGTCAGAAAGTGCATTAGAGGATGATGAGAAACTCAGTTTTGACAAAGAACACTATTCATTACTGAAATGCTCTAATTGAGCTGTTAGAATGTCAGAAACAAGCTTTCTGAGCTGAAAACTGCATTTTGTGACAAAGTTCATCAGTGGATGATGAGAATGTCAGTTTTGACAAAGAACACTGTTCATTACTGAAATGCTCTAATTGAGCTGTTAGAATGTCAGAAACAAGCTTTCTGAGCTGAAAACTGCATTTTGTGACAAAGTGCATCAGTGGATGATGAGAATGTCAGTTTTGACAAAGAACACTGTTCATTACTGAAATGCTCTAATTGAGCTGTTAGAATGTCAGAAACAAGCTTTCTGAGCTGAAAACTGCATTTTGTGACAAAGTTCATCAGTGGATGATGAGAATGTCAGTTTTGACAAAGAACACTGTTCATTACTGAAATGCTCTAATTGAGCTGTTAGAATGTCAGAAACAAGCTTTCTGAGCTGAAAACTGCATTTTGTGACAAAGTTCATCAGTGGATGATGAGAATGTCAGTTTTGACAAAGAACACTGTTCATTACTGAAATGCTCTAATTGAGCTGTTAGAATGTCAGAAACAAGCTTTCTGAGCTGAGAACTGCATTTTGTGACAAAGTTCATCAGTGGATGATGAGAATGTCAGTTTTGACAAAGAACACTGTTATTACTAAAATGCTCTAATTGAGCTGTTAGAATGTCAGAAACAAGCTTTCTGGACTGAAAACTGCATTTTGTGACAAAGTTCATCAGTGGATGATGAGAATGTCAGTTTTGACAAAGAACTGTTCATTACTAAAATGCTCTAATTGAGCTGTTAGAATGTCAGAAACAAGCTTTCTGAGCTGAGAAATGCATTTTTTGACAAAGTGCTTCAGTGGATGATGAGAATGTCAGTTTTGACAAAGAACACTGATCATCACTAAAATGCTCCAATTAAGCTGTTAGAATGTCAGAAACAAGCTTTCTGAGCTGAGAACTGCATTTTGTGACATAGTTCATCAGTGGATGATGAGAATGTCAGTTTTGACAAAGAACACTGTTCATTACTGAAATGCTCCAATTGAGCTGTTAGAATGTCAGAAACAAGCTTTCTGAGCTGAGAAATGCATTTTGTGACAAAGTGCATCAGTGGATGATGAGAATGTCAGTTTTGACAAAGAACACTGTTCATTACTAAAATGCTCTAATTGAGCTGTTAGAATGTCAGAAACAAGCTTTCTGAGCTGAAAACTGCATTTTGTGACAAAGTTCATCAGTGGATGATGAGAATGTCAGTTTTGACAAAGAACACTGATCATTACTAAAATGCTCTAATTGAGCTGTTAGAATGTCAGAAACAAGCTTTCTGAGCTGAAAACTGCATTTTGTGACAAAGTTCATCAGTGGATGATGAGAATGTCTGTTTTGACAAAGAAGACTGTTCATTACTGAAATGCTCTAATTGATCTGTTAGAATGTCAGAAACAAGCTTTCTGAGCTGAAAACTGCATTTTGTGACAAAGTTCATCAGTGGATGATGAGAACGTCAGTTTTGACAAAGAACACTGTTCATTACTGAAATGCTCTAATTGAGCTCTTAGAATGTCAGAAACAAGCTTTCTGAGCTGAAAACTGCATTTTGTGACAAAGTTCATCAGTGGATGATGAGAATGTCAGTTTTGACAAAGAACACTGTTCATTACTGAAATGCTCTAATTGAGCTCTTAGAATGTCAGAAACAAGCTTTCTGAGCTGAAAACTGCATTTTGTGACAAAGTGCATCAGTGGATGATGATAATGTCAGTTTTGACAAAGAACACTGTTCATTACTGAAATGCTCTAATTGAGCTGTCAGAATGTCAGAAACAAGCTTTCTGAGCTGAAAACTGCATTTTGTGACAAAGTTCATCAGTGGATGATGAGAATGTCAGTTTTGACAAAGAACACTGTTCATTACTAAAATGCTCTAATTGAGCTCGTAGAATGTCAGAAACAAGCTTTCTGAGCTGAAAACTGCATTTTGTTACAAAGTTCATCAGTGGATGATGAGAATGTCTGTTTTGACAAAGAAGACTGTTCATTACTGAAATGCTCTAATTGAGCTGTTAGAATGTCAGAAACAAGCTTTCTGAGCTGAAAACTGCATTTTGTGACAAAGTTCATCAGTGGATGATGAGAATGTCAGTTTTGACAAAGAACACTGTTCATTACTGAAATGCTCTAATTGAGCTCTTAGAATGTCAGAAACAAGCTTTCTGAGCTGAAAACTGCATTTTGTGACAAAGTTCATCAGTGGATGATGAGAATGTCAGTTTTGACAAAGAACACTGTTCATTACTAAAATGCTATAATTGAGCTGTTAGAATGTCAGAAACAAGCTTTGTGAGCTGAAAACTGCATTTTGTGACAAAGTTCATCAGTGGATGATGAGAATGTCAGTTTTGACAAAGAACACTGTTCATTACTGAAATGCTCTAATTGAGCTCTTAGAATGTCAGAAACAAGCTTACTGAGCTGAAAAATGCATTTTGTCAGAAAATGCATCAGAGGATGATGAGAAACTCAGTTTTGACAAAGAACACTATTCATTACTGAAATGCTCTAATTGAGCTGTTAGAATGTCAGAAACAAGCTTTCTGAGCTGAAAACTGCATTTTGTGACAAAGTTCATCAGTGGATGATGAGAATGTCAGTTTTGACAAAGAACACTGTTCATTACTGAAATGCTCTAATTGAGTTCTTAGAATGTCAGAAACAAGCTTTCTGAGCTGAAAACTGCATTTTGTGACAAAGTTCATCAGTGGATGATGAGAATGTCAGTTTTGACAAAGAACTGTTCATTACTAAAATGCTCTAATTGAGCTGTTAGAATGTCAGAAACAAGCTTTCTGAGCTGAAAACTGCATTTTGTGACAAAGTTCATCAGTGGATGAGGAGATTGTCTGTTTTGACAAATGAAAACAGTTCATCACTGAAATGCTCTAATTGAGCTCTTAGAATGTCAGAAACAAGCTTTCTGAGCTGAAAACTGCATTTTGTGACAAAGTTCATCAGTGGATGATGAGAATGTCAGTTTTGACAAAGAACACTGTTCATTACTGAAACGCTCTAATTGAGCTGTTAGAATGTCAGAAACAAGCTTTCTGAGCTGAGAACTGCATTTTGTGACAAAGTTCATCAGTGGATGATGAGAATGTCAGTTTTGACAAAGAACACTGTTCATTACTAAAATGCTCTAATTGAGCTCGCAGAATGTCAGAAACAAGCTTTCTGAGCTGAAAACTGCATTTTGTGACAAAGTTCATCAGTGGATGATGAGAATGTCAGTTTTGACAAAGAACACTGTTCATTACTGAAATGCTCTAATTGAGCTGTTAGAATGTCAGAAACAAGCTTTCTGAGCTGAAAACTGCATTTTGTGACAAAGTTCATCAGTGGATGATGAGAATGTCTGTTTTGACAAAGAAGACTGTTCATTACTGAAATGCTCTAATTGATCTGTTAGAATGTCAGAAACAAGCTTTCTGAGCTGAAAACTGCATTTTGTGACAAAGTTCATCAGTGGATGATGAGAATGTCAGTTTTGACAAAGAACACTGTTCATTACTGAAATGCTCTAATTGAGCTCTTAGAATGTCAGAAACAAGCTTTCTGAGCTGAAAACTGCATTTTGTGACAAAGTTCATCAGTGGATGATGAGAATGTCAGTTTTGACAAAGAACACTGTTCATTACTGAAATGCTCTAATTGAGCTCTTAGAATGTCAGAAACAAGCTTTCTGAGCTGAAAACTGCATTTTGTGACAAAGTGCATCAGTGGATGATGATAATGTCAGTTTTGACAAAGAACACTGTTCATTACTGAAATGCTCTAATTGAGCTGTCAGAATGTCAGAAACAAGCTTTCTGAGCTGAAAACTGCATTTTGTGACAAAGTTCATCAGTGGATGATGAGAATGTCAGTTTTGACAAAGAACACTGTTCATTACTAAAATGCTCTAATTGAGCTCGTAGAATGTCAGAAACAAGCTTTCTGAGCTGAAAACTGCATTTTGCTACAAAGTTCATCAGTGGATGATGAGAATGTCTGTTTTGACAAAGAAGACTGTTCATTACTGAAATGCTCTAATTGAGCTGTTAGAATGTCAGAAACAAGCTTTCTGAGCTGAAAACTGCATTTTGTGACAAAGTTCATCAGTGGATGATGAGAATGTCAGTTTTGACAAAGAACACTGTTCATTACTGAAATGCTCTAATTGAGCTCTTAGAATGTCAGAAACAAGCTTTCTGAGCTGAAAACTGCATTTTGTGACAAAGTTCATCAGTGGATGATGAGAATGTCAGTTTTGACAAAGAACACTGTTCATTACTAAAATGCTCTAATTGAGCTGTTAGAATGTCAGAAACAAGCTTTGTGAGCTGAAAACTGCATTTTGTGACAAAGTTCATCAGTGGATGATGAGAATGTCAGTTTTGACAAAGAACACTGTTCATTACTGAAATGCTCTAATTGAGCTCTTAGAATGTCAGAAACAAGCTTACTGAGCTGAAAAATGCATTTTGTCAGAAAATGCATCAGAGGATGATGAGAAACTCAGTTTTGACAAAGAACACTATTCATTACTGAAATGCTCTAATTGAGCTGTTAGAATGTCAGAAACAAGCTTTCTGAGCTGAAAACTGCATTTTGTGACAAAGTTCATCAGTGGATGATGAGAATGTCAGTTTTGACAAAGAACACTGTTCATTACTGAAATGCTCTAATTGAGTTCTTAGAATGTCAGAAACAAGCTTTCTGAGCTGAAAACTGCATTTTGTGACAAAGTGCATCAGTGGATGATGATAATGTCAGTTTTGACAAAGAACACTGTTCATTACTGAAATGCTCTAATTGAGCTGTCAGAATGTCAGAAACAAGCTTTCTGAGCTGAAAACTGCATTTTGTGACAAAGTTCATCAGTGGATGATGAGAATGTCAGTTTTGACAAAGAACACTGTTCATTACTAAAATGCTCTAATTGAGCTCGTAGAATGTCAGAAACAAGCTTTCTGAGCTGAAAACTGCATTTTGTTACAAAGTTCATCAGTGGATGATGAGAATGTCTGTTTTGACAAAGAAGACTGTTCATTACTGAAATGCTCTAATTGAGCTGTTAGAATGTCAGAAACAAGCTTTCTGAGCTGAAAACTGCATTTTGTGACAAAGTTCATCAGTGGATGAGGAGAATGTCTGTTTTGACAAATGAAAACAGTTCATCACTGAAATGCTCTAATTGAGCTCTTAGAATGTCAGAAACAAGCTTTCTGAGCTGAAAACTGCATTTTGTGACAAAGTTCATCAGTGGATGATGAGAATGTCAGTTTTGACAAAGAACACTGTTCATTACTAAAATGCTCTAATTGAGCTCGTAGAATGTCAGAAACAAGCTTTCTGAGCTGAAAACTGCATTTTGTTACAAAGTTCATCAGTGGATGATGAGAATGTCTGTTTTGACAAAGAAGACTGTTCATTACTGAAATGCTCTAATTGAGCTGTTAGAATGTCAGAAACAAGCTTTCTGAGCTGAAAAATGCATTTTGTGACAAAGTTCATCAGTGGATGATGAGAATGTCAGTTTTGACAAAGAACACTGTTCATTACTGAAATGCTCTAATTGAGCTCTTAGAATGTCAGAAACAAGCTTTGTGAGCTGAAAACTGCATTTTGTGACAAAGTTCATCAGTGGATGATGAGAATGTCAGTTTTGACAAAGAACACTGTTCATTACTGAAATGCTCTAATTGAGCTCTTAGAATGTCAGAAACAAGCTTACTGAGCTGAAAAATGCATTTTGTCAGAAAGTGCATCAGAGGATGATGAGAAACTCAGTTTTGACAAAGAACACTATTCATTACTGAAATGCTCTAATTGAGCTGTTAGAATGTCAGAAACAAGCTTTCTGAGCTGAAAACTGCATTTTGTGACAAAGTTCATCAGTGGATGATGAGAATGTCAGTTTTGACAAAGAACACTGTTCATTACTGAAATGCTCTAATTGAGCTGTTAGAATGTCAGAAACAAGCTTTCTGAGCTGAAAACTGCATTTTGTGACAAAGTGCATCAGTGGATGATGAGAATGTCAGTTTTGACAAAGAACACTGTTCATTACTGAAATGCTCTAATTGAGCTGTTAGAATGTCAGAAACAAGCTTTCTGAGCTGAAAACTGCATTTTGTGACAAAGTTCATCAGTGGATGATGAGAATGTCAGTTTTGACAAAGAACACTGTTCATTACTGAAATGCTCTAATTGAGCTGTTAGAATGTCAGAAACAAGCTTTCTGAGCTGAAAACTGCATTTTGTGACAAAGTTCATCAGTGGATGATGAGAATGTCAGTTTTGACAAAGAACACTGTTCATTACTGAAATGCTCTAATTGAGCTGTTAGAATGTCAGAAACAAGCTTTCTGAGCTGAGAACTGCATTTTGTGACAAAGTTCATCAGTGGATGATGAGAATGTCAGTTTTGACAAAGAACACTGTTATTACTAAAATGCTCTAATTGAGCTGTTAGAATGTCAGAAACAAGCTTTCTGGACTGAAAACTGCATTTTGTGACAAAGTTCATCAGTGGATGATGAGAATGTCAGTTTTGACAAAGAACTGTTCATTACTAAAATGCTCTAATTGAGCTGTTAGAATGTCAGAAACAAGCTTTCTGAGCTGAAAACTGCATTTTGTGACAAAGTTCATCAGTGGATGAGGAGAATGTCTGTTTTGACAAATGAAAACAGTTCATCACTGAAATGCTCTAATTGAGCTCTTAGAATGTCAGAAACAAGCTTTCTGAGCTGAAAACTGCATTTTGTGACAAAGTTCATCAGTGGATGATGAGAATGTCAGTTTTGACAAAGAACACTGTTCATTACTGAAATGCTCTAATTGAGCTGTTAGAATGTCAGAAACAAGCTTTCTGAGCTGAGAACTGCATTTTGTGACAAAGTTCATCAGTGGATGATGAGAATGTCAGTTTTGACAAAGAACACTGTTCATTACTAAAATGCTCTAATTGAGCTGTTAGAATGTCAGAAACAAGCTTTCTGAGCTGAAAACTGCATTTTGTGACAAAGTTCATCAGTGGATGATGAGAATGTCAGTTTTGACAAAGAACACTGTTCATTACTGAAATGCTCTAATTGAGCTGTTAGAATGTCAGAAACAAGCTTTCTGAGCTGAAAACTGCATTTTGTGACAAAGTTCATCAGTGGATGATGAGAATGTCTGTTTTGACAAAGAAGACTGTTCATTACTGAAATGCTCTAATTGATCTGTTAGAATGTCAGAAACAAGCTTTCTGAGCTGAAAACTGCATTTTGTGACAAAGTTCATCAGTGGATGATGAGAATGTCAGTTTTGACAAAGAACACTGTTCATTACTGAAATGCTCTAATTGAGCTCTTAGAATGTCAGAAACAAGCTTTCTGAGCTGAAAACTGCATTTTGTGACAAAGTTCATCAGTGGATGATGAGAATGTCAGTTTTGACAAAGAACACTGTTCATTACTGAAATGCTCTAATTGAGCTCTTAGAATGTCAGAAACAAGCTTTCTGAGCTGAAAACTGCATTTTGTGACAAAGTGCATCAGTGGATGATGATAATGTCAGTTTTGACAAAGAACACTGTTCATTACTGAAATGCTCTAATTGAGCTGTCAGAATGTCAGAAACAAGCTTTCTGAGCTGAAAACTGCATTTTGTGACAAAGTTCATCAGTGGATGATGAGAATGTCAGTTTTGACAAAGAACACTGTTCATTACTAAAATGCTCTAATTGAGCTCGTAGAATGTCAGAAACAAGCTTTCTGAGCTGAAAACTGCATTTTGTTACAAAGTTCATCAGTGGATGATGAGAATGTCTGTTTTGACAAAGAAGACTGTTCATTACTGAAATGCTCTAATTGAGCTGTTAGAATGTCAGAAACAAGCTTTCTGAGCTGAAAACTGCATTTTGTGACAAGGTTCATCAGTGGATGATGAGAATGTCAGTTTTGACAAAGAACACTGTTCATTACTGAAATGCTCTAATTGAGCTCTTAGAATGTCAGAAACAAGCTTTCTGAGCTGAAAACTGCATTTTGTGACAAAGTTCATCAGTGGATGATGAGAATGTCAGTTTTGACAAAGAACACTGTTCATTACTAAAATGCTATAATTGAGCTGTTAGAATGTCAGAAACAAGCTTTGTGAGCTGAAAACTGCATTTTGTGACAAAGTTCATCAGTGGATGATGAGAATGTCAGTTTTGACAAAGAACACTGTTCATTACTGAAATGCTCTAATTGAGCTCTTAGAATGTCAGAAACAAGCTTACTGAGCTGAAAAATGCATTTTGTCAGAAAATGCATCAGAGGATGATGAGAAACTCAGTTTTGACAAAGAACACTATTCATTACTGAAATGCTCTAATTGAGCTGTTAGAATGTCAGAAACAAGCTTTCTGAGCTGAAAACTGCATTTTGTGACAAAGTTCATCAGTGGATGATGAGAATGTCAGTTTTGACAAAGAACACTGTTCATTACTGAAATGCTCTAATTGAGTTCTTAGAATGTCAGAAACAAGCTTTCTGAGCTGAAAACTGCATTTTGTGACAAAGTTCATCAGTGGATGATGAGAATGTCAGTTTTGACAAAGAACTGTTCATTACTAAAATGCTCTAATTGAGCTGTTAGAATGTCAGAAACAAGCTTTCTGAGCTGAAAACTGCATTTTGTGACAAAGTTCATCAGTGGATGAGGAGAATGTCTGTTTTGACAAATGAAAACAGTTCATCACTGAAATGCTCTAATTGAGCTCTTAGAATGTCAGGAACAAGCTTTCTGAGCTGAAAACTGCATTTTGTGACAAAGTTCATCAGTGGATGATGAGAATGTCAGTTTTGACAAAGAACACTGTTCATTACTGAAATGCTCTAATTGAGCTGTTAGAATGTCAGAAACAAGCTTTCTGAGCTGAGAACTGCATTTTGTGACTAAGTTCATCAGTGGATGATGAGAATGTCAGTTTTGACAAAGAACACTGTTCATTACTAAAATGCTCTAATTGAGCTCGCAGAATGTCAGAAACAAGCTTTCTGAGCTGAAAACTGCATTTTGTGACAAAGTTCATCAGTGGATGATGAGAATGTCAGTTTTGACAAAGAACACTGTTCATTACTGAAATGCTCTAATTGAGCTGTTAGAATGTCAGAAACAAGCTTTCTGAGCTGAAAACTGCATTTTGTGACAAAGTTCATCAGTGGATGATGAGAATGTCTGTTTTGACAAAGAAGACTGTTCATTACTGAAATGCTCTAATTGATCTGTTAGAATGTCAGAAACAAGCCTTCTGAGCTGAAAACTGCATTTCGTGACAAAGTTCATCAGTGGATGATGAGAATGTCAGTTTTGACAAAGAACACTGTTCATTACTGAAATGCTCTAATTGAGCTCTTAGAATGTCAGAAACAAGCTTTCTGAGCTGAAAACTGCATTTTGTGACAAAGTTCATCAGTGGATGATGAGAATGTCAGTTTTGACAAAGAACACTGTTCATTACTGAAATGCTCTAATTGAGCTCTTAGAATGTCAGAAACAAGCTTTCTGAGCTGAAAACTGCATTTTGTGACAAAGTGCATCAGTGGATGATGATAATGTCAGTTTTGACAAAGAACACTGTTCATTACTGAAATGCTCTAATTGAGCTGTCAGAATGTCAGAAACAAGCTTTCTGAGCTGAAAACTGCATTTTGTGACAAAGTTCATCAGTGGATGATGAGAATGTCAGTTTTGACAAAGAACACTGTTCATTACTAAAATGCTCTAATTGAGCTCGTAGAATGTCAGAAACAAGCTTTCTGAGCTGAAAACTGCATTTTGTTACAAAGTTCATCAGTGGATGATGAGAATGTCTGTTTTGACAAAGAAGACTGTTCATTACTGAAATGCTCTAATTGAGCTGTTAGAATGTCAGAAACAAGCTTTCTGAGCTGAAAACTGCATTTTGTGACAAAGTTCATCAGTGGATGATGAGAATGTCAGTTTTGACAAAGAACACTGTTCATTACTGAAATGCTCTAATTGAGCTCTTAGAATGTCAGAAACAAGCTTTCTGAGCTGAAAACTGCATTTTGTGACAAAGTTCATCAGTGGATGATGAGAATGTCAGTTTTGACAAAGAACACTGTTCATTACTAAAATGCTCTAATTGAGCTGTTAGAATGTCAGAAACAAGCTTTGTGAGCTGAAAACTGCATTTTGTGACAAAGTTCATCAGTGGATGATGAGAATGTCAGTTTTGACAAAGAACACTGTTCATTACTGAAATGCTCTAATTGAGCTCTTAGAATGTCAGAAACAAGCTTACTGAGCTGAAAAATGCATTTTGTCAGAAAATGCATCAGAGGATGATGAGAAACTCAGTTTTGACAAAGAACACTATTCATTACTGAAATGCTCTAATTGAGCTGTTAGAATGTCAGAAACAAGCTTTCTGAGCTGAAAACTGCATTTTGTGACAAAGTTCATCAGTGGATGATGAGAATGTCAGTTTTGACAAAGAACACTGTTCATTACTGAAATGCTCTAATTGAGTTCTTAGAATGTCAGAAACAAGCTTTCTGAGCTGAAAACTGCATTTTGTGACAAAGTGCATCAGTGGATGATGATAATGTCAGTTTTGACAAAGAACACTGTTCATTACTGAAATGCTCTAATTGAGCTGTCAGAATGTCAGAAACAAGCTTTCTGAGCTGAAAACTGCATTTTGTGACAAAGTTCATCAGTGGATGATGAGAATGTCAGTTTTGACAAAGAACACTGTTCATTACTAAAATGCTCTAATTGAGCTCGTAGAATGTCAGAAACAAGCTTTCTGAGCTGAAAACTGCATTTTGTTACAAAGTTCATCAGTGGATGATGAGAATGTCTGTTTTGACAAAGAAGACTGTTCATTACTGAAATGCTCTAATTGAGCTGTTAGAATGTCAGAAACAAGCTTTCTGAGCTGAAAACTGCATTTTGTGACAAAGTTCATCAGTGGATGATGAGAATGTCAGTTTTGACAAAGAACACTGTTCATTACTGAAATGCTCTAATTGAGCTCTTAGAATGTCAGAAACAAGCTTTCTGAGCTGAAAACTGCATTTTGTGACAAAGTTCATCAGTGGATGATGAGAATGTCAGTTTTGACAAAGAACACTGTTCATTACTAAAATGCTCTAATTGAGCTGTTAGAATGTCAGAAACAAGCTTTGTGAGCTGAAAACTGCATTTTGTGACAAAGTTCATCAGTGGATGATGAGAATGTCAGTTTTGACAAAGAACACTGTTCATTACTGAAATGCTCTAATTGAGCTCTTAGAATGTCAGAAACAAGCTTACTGAGCTGAAAAATGCATTTTGTCAGAAAATGCATCAGAGGATGATGAGAAACTCAGTTTTGACAAAGAACACTATTCATTACTGAAATGCTCTAATTGAGCTGTTAGAATGTCAGAAACAAGCTTTCTGAGCTGAAAACTGCATTTTGTGACAAAGTTCATCAGTGGATGATGAGAATGTCAGTTTTGACAAAGAACACTGTTCATTACTGAAATGCTCTAATTGAGTTCTTAGAATGTCAGAAACAAGCTTTCTGAGCTGAAAACTGCATTTTGTGACAAAGTGCATCAGTGGATGATGATAATGTCAGTTTTGACAAAGAACACTGTTCATTACTGAAATGCTCTAATTGAGCTGTCAGAATGTCAGAAACAAGCTTTCTGAGCTGAAAACTGCATTTTGTGACAAAGTTCATCAGTGGATGATGAGAATGTCAGTTTTGACAAAGAACACTGTTCATTACTAAAATGCTCTAATTGAGCTCGTAGAATGTCAGAAACAAGCTTTCTGAGCTGAAAACTGCATTTTGTTAGAAAGTTCATCAGTGGATGATGAGAATGTCTGTTTTGACAAAGAAGACTGTTCATTACTGAAATGCTCTAATTGAGCTGTTAGAATGTCAGAAACAAGCTTTCTGAGCTGAAAACTGCATTTTGTGACAAAGTTCATCAGTGGATGATGAGAATGTCAGTTTTGACAAAGAACACTGTTCATTACTGAAATGCTCTAATTGAGCTCTTAGAATGTCAGAAACAAGCTTTCTGAGCTGAAAACTGCATTTTGTGACAAAGTTCATCAGTGGATGATGAGAATGTCAGTTTTGACAAAGAACACTGTTCATTACTAAAATGCTCTAATTGAGCTGTTAGAATGTCAGAAACAAGCTTTGTGAGCTGAAAACTGCATTTTGTGACAAAGTTCATCAGTGGATGATGAGAATGTCAGTTTTGACAAAGAACACTGTTCATTACTGAAATGCTCTAATTGAGCTCTTAGAATGTCAGAAACAAGCTTACTGAGCTGAAAAATGCATTTTGTCAGAAAATGCATCAGAGGATGATGAGAAACTCAGTTTTGACAAAGAACACTATTCATTACTGAAATGCTCTAATTGAGCTGTTAGAATGTCAGAAACAAGCTTTCTGAGCTGAAAACTGCATTTTGTGACAAAGTTCATCAGTGGATGATGAGAATGTCAGTTTTGACAAAGAACACTGTTCATTACTGAAATGCTCTAATTGAGCTGTTAGAATGTCAGAAACAAGCTTTCTGAGCTGAAAACTGCATTTTGTGACAAAGTGCATCAGTGGATGATGAGAATGTCAGTTTTGACAAAGAACACTGTTCATTACTGAAATGCTCTAATTGAGCTGTTAGAATGTCAGAAACAAGCTTTCTGAGCTGAAAACTGCATTTTGTGAAAAAGTTCATCAGTGGATGATGAGAATGTCAGTTTTGACAAAGAACACTGTTCATTACTGAAATGCTCTAATTGAGCTGTTAGAATGTCAGAAACAAGCTTTCTGAGCTGAAAACTGCATTTTGTGACAAAGTTCATCAGTGGATGATGAGAATGTCAGTTTTGACAAAGAACACTGTTCATTACTGAAATGCTCTAATTGAGCTGTTAGAATGTCAGAAACAAGCTTTCTGAGCTGAGAACTGCATTTTGTGACAAAGTTCATCAGTGGATGATGAGAATGTCAGTTTTGACAAAGAACACTGTTATTACTAAAATGCTCTAATTGAGCTGTTAGAATGTCAGAAACAAGCTTTCTGGACTGAAAACTGCATTTTGTGACAAAGTTCATCAGTGGATGATGAGAATGTCAGTTTTGACAAAGAACTGTTCATTACTAAAATGCTCTAATTGAGCTGTTAGAATGTCAGAAACAAGCTTTCTGAGCTGAAAACTGCATTTTGTGACAAAGTTCATCAGTGGATGAGGAGAATGTCTGTTTTGACAAATGAAAACAGTTCATCACTGAAATGCTCTAATTGAGCTCTTAGAATGTCAGAAACAAGCTTTCTGAGCTGAAAACTGCATTTTCTGACAAAGTGCATCAGTGGATGATGAGAATGTCATTTTTGACAAAGAACACTGTTCATTATTGAAATGCTCTAATTGAGCTGTTAGAATGTCAGAAACAAGCTTTCTGAGCTGAGAACTGCATTTTGTGACAAAGTTCATCAGTGGATGATGAGAATGTCAGTTTTGACAAAGAACACTGTTCATCACTAAAATGCTCTAATTGAGCTCGCAGAATGTCAGAAACAAGCTTTCTGAGCTGAAAACTGCATTTTGTGACAAAGTTCATCAGTGGATGATGAGAATGTCAGTTTTGACAAAGAACACTGTTCATTACTGAAATGCTCTAATTGAGCTGTTAGAATGTCAGAAACAAGCTTTCTGAGCTGAAAACTGCATTTTGTGACAAAGTTCATCAGTGGATGATGAGAATGTCTGTTTTGACAAAGAAGACTGTTCATTACTGAAATGCTCTAATTGATCTGTTAGAATGTCAGAAACAAGCTTTCTGAGCTGAAAACTGCATTTTGTGACAAAGTTCATCAGTGGATGATGAGAATGTCAGTTTTGACAAAGAACACTGTTCATTACTGAAATGCTCTAATTGAGCTCTTAGAATGTCAGAAACAAGCTTTCTGAGCTGAAAACTGCATTTTGTGACAAAGTTCATCAGTGGATGATGAGAATGTCAGTTTTGACAAAGAACACTGTTCATTATAAAATGCTCTAATTGAGCTGTTAGAATGTCAGAAACAAGCTTTCTGAGCTGAAAACTGCATTTTGTGACAAAGTTCATCAGTGGATGATGAGAATGTCAGTTTTGAGAAAGAACACTGTTCATTACTGAAATGCTCTAATTGAGCTCTTAGAATGTCAGAAACAAGCTTACTGAGCTGAAAAATGCATTTTGTCAGAAAGTGCATCAGAGGATGATGAGAAACTCAGTTTTGACAAAGAACACTATTCATTACTGAAATGCTCTAATTGAGCTGTCAGAATGTCAGAAACAAGCTTTCTGAGCTGAAAACTGCATTTCGTGACAAAGTTCATCAGTGGATGATGAGAATGTCAGTTTTGACAAAGAACACTGTTCATTACTAAAACGCTCTAATTGAGCTCGTAAAATGTCAGAAACAAGCTTTCTGAGCTGAAAACTGCATTTTGTGACAAAGTGCATCAGTGGATGATGAGAATGTCAGTTTTGACAAGGAACACTGTTCATTACTGAAATGCTCTAATTGAGCTGTCAGAATGTCAGAAACAAGCTTTCTGAGCTGAAAACTGCATTTTGTGACAAAGTTCATCAGTGGATGATGAGAATGTCAGTTTTGACAAAGAACACTGTTCATTACTAAAATGCTCTAATTGAGCTCGTAGAATGTCAGAAACAAGCTTTCTGAGCTGAAAACGTCCCGGTTACGTATGTAACCTCTGTTCCCTGATGGAGGGAACAAGACGTTGTGTCGAAGCCGACAGATGGGGTTCGCCCTTGAGAACCAATCGTCTCTGACTATTTTGAAAAGGCCAATGAAATTGGCGAATGAAATTTGCATGCCGGGCTCCGCCCCCGGATATCCGGGTATAAAAGGGGAGCCGGCGTGCTCATTCATTCACCTTTTGTGCTGAGGAGCCTGAGAGCATCTCGTGACTGCTGCAGCGGACGGCTATTGTCGTGGCAAGAAGGACACAACGTCTTGTTCCCTCCATCAGGGAACAGAGGTTACATACGTAACCGGGACGTTCCCTTTCTGTCGGTCTCTCGACGTTGTGTCGAAGCCGACAGATGGGGTTCCTATGGAAAACGCCACGGCACTAGCCGCGTCACGATCTCTAGCGAAGCGACGTTGACCGGCCTGGGCGAGCCACACGTGAGCGCTATCGCGAAATTTGTAACCTTCCAGTGGGCAGGCAGGGGCTCCCAGAGCTTTTGGCAAAGATGAGTAGCCCCTGCCCTCTGCCAACTCAGACGGCCCCATTGGCGAGGGCCATCCAGTCGTAGGGCTACTGGGTAAGCGCTGTTCCTTCAATGAGGACGTGCGCTACGGAGACCACTTCCCACCCTAGGGGGGAATACAGTGGAGACACCAACATGGTCTCACCAAATAGGGGAGAACTCATGGGAGGTATGTGCGGAATGCCGCAAGGTGGATGTCCACCTGGGGAGGTCATGGGTTGCCACGCGGGGAACCATCTCATGACGACATCTCAGACGGAACCACCCTAGTGGGGGGTTACTACGTGTGGGGCACTAGGTCCGGTTAGAGCTATATGTAATAACTCAGCTTGATACCCGGCCATAGGCGGCAGGGCTGCTCCGCCGAGCCCGCCGCCCTGAGTGCTATTGATGGATGGACGGACTGCCTATTCTTCACCCTTGGGGAAAGAAGGGAGGCAGCCCATAGCGCACTGGTCCACCTCAGAAGGGGAATGGCGCTATGCGCAGGCGTACGCCCCACGACTGCTGGTCTCACCTGCTGGCAAGACTCGAGCTGCCGACTCCCCACGGAGGTTGTAAGCCTCTGCGAGGTATAGCGTAGCCCAACCCGCAGCTCTACAGATGTCTGCCAGAGAGGCGCACTAAGCCGATGCCCACGAGGAGGTCACACCCCGAGCGGAGTGTACCGTCACTCAAATGGGCACGGGCTAGGATCGGCACGCCGTAGTGACGGCGTGTGCGACCCAGCGCTACAACTCTCCTCGGATACAGCACTCCCGTTGCTGACCTCCATAACAGACAAGAGCTGCTCAGGGCCTTGAAGCCCTCAGTGTGGTTCGAGTAGAGGCGCAATGCGCTTACTGGACACCCCACGTACAGGTTGGGTCTTTCTCCCGGTGTGGGAGCGCCTGCAAGTTCACCACCTAGTCCCAAAGGGGGGCGGCGGAACTTTGGGCACGTAAGTCGGCCGGGGTCTCAGGATCACGTGAGAGTCACCGGGCCTGAAATTTGGCAATCGGTGGACACGGAATGCTTGCAGGTGCCTCACCCTCTGGATGGACTCGAGCCCCAGCAGGAGAGCCAATCCCCCTCGCAGAACGAGGAAGGGGCTCTCGGCAGGGCCCGAAAAAAGGGGACCCAAAGGTCCACCTTAAGGTCCCAAGAGGGTACGGGGCGCGGACGAGGCCTTAGCCCCTCGCGCCCTAGAGGAACCTAATAATCAGGTCATGCCGCCCCAGAGGCTCACCAGCAACTGGTACGTGATAACCGCGACAGCGGGTACCCACGTTCCAATGTGGAAGGGGAGATTACTCCCCAGCCTCCCCTGCAATAGGACAGCACGTTCCTGAGCGAGCAATTCCGCGGGTCTTCTCCTCGAGAAGAGCACCAGGACGAGAAGGGGCGCCACTTAAAGGCATCCAGCCTTGTGGGCATGGCCCTTGCCTGAGTGACAGTCTCCACCACTGAGGGGGGGTAGGTCATCCAGGAACTCCTCGTCCCATCCAGGAGCCAGACCCAGAGGTCCGGCTCGAACGCCACAACGTGTCCATCCCCTGCGAGTAGGCCCTTCGCCAGGGGATTTGGCCAGGGGGAGTTGTCGTCAGGAGTATTAGCTCCGAGGACCAAGTGTAGTTGGGCCCGTAAGGCGCAACTAGCAGCACTTGATACTCCCTTCCCAGACCTTGCACAGGACCTGCGCAATGAAGCTCACTGGGGGGAAGCGTAGTTCCGCTTGTCCCGCGGCCAGCTGCGCGCTAGGGCCTCCGTGTCGAGGGGGGAGCCTCGACCAGGGAGTGCCCAGCGGCACTGGGGGGTGTTCAGGGAGGCAACAGGTCCACCTGTGCCCGCCCAAACCACACCCAAGCCGGCCGCAGTGGTGGAGTCGTCACTTCCCACGAGGCGTCAACTGACGAGAGAGCGCTTGGCTGTCTGGTTCAGGACATCCGGTGGTCATGTGACCTGCAGGGGCTTTGCCACCTGCTGTCTCCACTGGAGGCTGCGCGCTAGGGCCTCCGTGTCGAGGGGGTCCTCGTCCAAGGAATGCCCAGCGGTACTGGGTGGTGTTCAGGGAGGCGACAGGTCCCCCTGTGCCCGCCCAAACCACACCCAGGCCAGCCCGCAGGGGTGGAGTCATCACTTCCCACGGGGTGTCAACTGACGAGAGAGCGCTTGGCTGTCTGGTTCAGGACGCCCGGTGGGCATGTGACCTGCAGGGGCTTTGCCACCTGCTGTCTCCACGGGAGGAGGCGTTTTGGGCGAGTTGCGATGACTGCAGCGAGCGAGTGCCACCCTGAGGTTTAGTACGCTACGCCGGTCGTGCTGTCCGGGCCAGTATGCTGGCTCTGCACGAGAGGCCGGAGCCTCATCAGTGCAAGCAGGACAGCTAGCAACTTGAAGGCAGTGATCTGCCAACGCAGGCGGGGGCCCGTCCAGCGACCCGACACTGCGCGCCCATTGCACACCGCACCCGCACCCCGTAGGGAGGCGTCTGTCGTTCCACGACCGGCCTCAAGACCTGCTCGGGGTTAGGATGCGACGGTAGCAGGTGTAATGACGATACGCCTACTGCCGGTGCGCCACGCTCTCCAGGGAACTCATCTCTGTAGTCAGTGCTGTCGCGGTCCCATGTGCGTCAACCCGAGGGGGACAGGCCACCCCCGAGGACACCATGCCCAGGAGCCTCTGAAACTGATTTCAGGGGACCGCTGGCTGCTGCCTGAAAGTTCAAGCAGCTCAGCACTGACTGTGCGTGCTCGTGAGCGAGCACGCCGTCATGGAGACAGTGTTGAGTTCTCTACCAGGAAAAAGGGGGAGCTCCGCGCCAGGGAGAGCTGCTCTCTTTTTCCCGGCTGACCCGTTTACTGACATGCCAGCCCCTCGACAGTGCCGAGGGAACTGTACATGAGAGTATGCGGTCAGTTGTCATGAACCACTCCTGGCGTCTGACAGACACCAGGACGCGCTTCTGCGCCTCCCGAACGGCACCCTTGCAAGGTGCTGCTCAAGGTATGCAGCGACCCCTGGTTTTGGGGATGATGAAGTGCGGCTGTCGAAGCCACTGGACATCTCGGCCGAGGGGACGGTTCGATCGCCTTCGCCAGAGGGGTGGCAGCCCCGGCCTGGAGCACAGGAACATCCCTGCCTCTGCTGAGGTAAGAGGATGCCTGAAGTCCGGCGGAGGTCTGGCGAGCTGGATCGAATGCCGAGACGGACCACACTCCCAGCCACCGTGATGGTTTGAAATGCTAACCAAGCACCCAGAGACCTCACAGGGGGGGCTGCGATCTACTTCATCAACCCGCGGGGGTTGGTTCAATGACTAGCAGTGCTGTTCTCCCCGGGGGGAACGGCTCCGCTAAATCACCTGCCAGGCGATGGCGCAGCTCGACGCACCGTCGAAGCGAGAGTGCTGAGGGCTGCTTTATACTCGTCATTGCGTGCCGCCACGACGCAACGTCGAGTTGCCGAACACCATCTTTCAGAGGGTGAGAGCGGCTGCAAGTGGGACCCAGAGAGAGACCTCTCCTTGTGAGAAGGCGGGCACTAGGCCCCCGAAGGGGCCCAGAAGGTGTTTGGGACGCGGCAGGGACCGCCCCAGTCCGACCATCCAGCAACCCAGGCTGGGTCGGGCCCGATGGTTCAATCTCTCTAGGTGGTCCTTCTCTTGACGTCCTCCTCCGGGGGGCCACCTGCGGGGGCACCAGAACCGGAGTCGACGCTGGAGAAGGCCAGGGCTGCTGGGGGCAGACCACGTGCGAGACCTCGACGGCCGAAAGGCGGCCGGGTCACAGCAGGCCGGTCTGTTTCTACACTGTCAAAAGGCTGCTGGAGCAGTCCTTGACAGCGCCACCAATCAGCCGACCTTGCGAGAGGGGAGTCGGGAAAGTGGCCTTTCTCGACATCGCCCCCCTGCGCAAGATTGGGTCCGAGGCATCTTTCCGGGCCACTGATGTGGACATCGTCCGACCCAGCCTGCGCTGCCACCGCGGTCCCCGGAGGGCCAGTCGGCGGCGGCACTACTTGGGTCGGTCTTACCCCGTGGGGCTCTCTTTAGCGCCCTGGCCTGCAGGAAGGCCATGCGTAAGAGTGGAGGCAGCTTGGTCCACGGCACTGCCAGCCTCAACACCAGAGATGTTGAGACCTTACATGCCCTGGACGGTGAGTCTAGGTCAAGCCCCCCAGGTGGCCGCCGTCTGCGGATACCCGCGACTGCATGCTCCACCCAGGGTGCATTGACATAGTCCCTAGCTGCCTCCCCGCCCCGAGGGAAGAGAGGGCGATAGAGTCAGCTAGACGGAAGCGCGCCGAAAGGGACGCTCCAGGTCTTACTGAACTCCTTATGCAGCTCGGTAAAACTTGGCACTTGAGCCGGGCCCAATGTGCGAGTACCCAGCCGCGAGCACCAGGGCTGCACCGCAACCCGACGCTCACGGCGGTCCGAGCGAGCATGGCTGACATCTTGACGTCTGCTCTCACCTGTGCTCGACCTCCCGAGGGAGGGAGCTTCAGGGAATCGCCAGAGTCTGATGCCAGCAGGTCGCGCTCCGATGTTGCAAGAGACACCTCATCTCCACGGCTCGTGTCCGAGCGCGTGGCTGAGGAATAAGATGGGTTAGGACCATCCTTGGGGACCTGCTAAACAAGCGAGACGGGGCGCGAGCGGTCCGCGAGCCGACCGGCTGACGGATTAACGCTCACGATAATCCCCACATCACCCTCGCTGCTCGCCGCCGCTGACGGCAGGGCCGTAGCCGCTGCGGTCACAGAACGGGAAGCAAACGAGGTGGTGGCTTGCTCTTGACAGAACGTAGCCAACGTGACGCAACGTCTGAATAGCCGTCCGCCCGCAGTGACGCAACGTCTGACTAGCCATCCGCGCGCAGTGACGCAACGTCTGAATAGCCATCCGCGCGCCGTGCGGGCAGGACGAATCCACGAGGCTGCCACAGTGATCGGACCCCCGAACACTTGCGGCAACCACCGTGTCCGTCCCCGTCCTCGATGAGTGTACTGCACCCAAGAGATCAGCGGGCAATGCCACGCTGAGGAAATTGCTCTTTTAGAAAAATACCTCAGGAACTGCCAGGACGCCCAGGGGAATCTCCGCTGCACCGCGTCGTAGAAATCGGCAATTCGAAGAATGTCATCAGATGCGAAGGCTCCGAAGAACAAAAGGTGAATGAATGAGCACGCCGGCTCCCCTTTTATACCCGGATATCCGGGGGCGGAGCCCGGCATGCAAATTTCATTCGCCAATTTCATTGGCCTTTTCAAAATAGTCAGAGACGATTGGTTCTCAAGGGCGAACCCCATCTGTCGGCTTCGACACAACGTCGAGAGACCGACAGAAAGGGAACTGCATTTTGTGACAAAGTTCATCAGTGGATGATGAGAATGTCTGTTTTGACAAAGAAGACAGTTCATTATTGAAATGCTCTAATTGAGCTGTTAGAATGTCAGAAACAAGCTTTCTGAGCTGAAAACTGCATTTTGTGACAAAGTTCATCAGTGGATGATGAGAATGTCTGTTTTGACAAAGAAGACTGTTCATTACTGAAATGCTCTAATTGAGCTGTTAGAATGTCAGAAACAAGCTTTCTGAGCTGAAAACTGCATTTTGTGACAAAGTTCATCAGTGGATGATGAGAATGTCAGTTTTGACAAAGAACACTGTTCATTACTGAAATGCTCTAATTGAGCTCTTAGAATGTCAGAAACAAGCTTTCTGAGCTGAAAACTGCATTTTGTGACAAAGTGCATCAGTGGATGATGAGAATGTCAGTTTTGACAAAGAACACTGTTCATTACTGAAATGCTCTAATTGAGCTCTTAGAATGTCAGAAACAAGCTTTCTGAGCTGAAAACTGCATTTTGTGACAAAGTTCATCAGTGGATGATGAGAATGTCAGTTTTGACAAAGAACACTGTTCATTACTAAAATGCTCTAATTGAGCTCGTAGAATGTCAGAAACAAGCTTACTGAGCTGAAAAATGCATTTTGTCAGAAAGTGCATCAGAGTATGATGAGAAACTCAGTTTTGACAAAGAACACTATTCATTACTGAAATGCTCTAATTGAGCTGTTAGAATGTCAGAAACAAGCTTTCTGAGCTGAAAACTGCATTTTGTGACAAAGTTCATCAGTGGATGATGAGAATGTCTGTTTTGACAAAGAAGACAGTTCATTATTGAAATGCTCTAATTGAGCTGTTAGAATGTCAGAAACAAGCTTTCTGAGCTGAAAACTGCATTTTGTTACAAAGTTCATCAGTGGATGATGAGAATGTCTGTTTTGACAAAGAAGACTGTTCATTACTGAAATGCTCTAATTGAGCTGTTAGAATGTCAGAAACAAGCTTTCTGAGCTGAAAACTGCATTTTGTGACAAAGTTCATCAGTGGATGATGAGAATGTCAGTTTTGACAAAGAACACTGTTCATTACTGAAATGCTCTAATTGAGCTCTTAGAATGTCAGAAACAAGCTTTCTGAGCTGAAAACTGCATTTTTTGACAAAGTTCATCAGTGGATGATGAGAATGTCAGTTTTGACAAAGAACACTGTTCATTACTAAAATGTTCTAATTGAGCTGTTAGAATGTCAGAAACAAGCTTTGTGAGCTGAAAACTGCATTTTGTGACAAAGTTCATCAGTGGATGATGAGAATGTCAGTTTTGACAAAGAACACTGTTCATTACTGAAATGCTCTAATTGAGCTCTTAGAATGTCAGAAACAAGCTTACTGAGCTGAAAAATGCATTTTGTCAGAAAGTGCATCAGAGGATGATGAGAAACTCAGTTTTGACAAAGAACACTATTCATTACTGAAATGCTCTAATTGAGCTGTTAGAATGTCAGAAACAAGCTTTCTGAGCTGAAAACTGCATTTTGTGAAAAGTGCATCAGTGGATGATGAGAATGTCAGTTTTGACAAAGAACACTGTTCATTACTGAAATGCTCTAATTGAGCTGTTAGAATGTCAGAAACAAGCTTTCTGAGCTGAAAACTGCATTTTGTGACAAAGTTCATCAGTGGATGATGAGAATGTCAGTTTTGACAAAGAACATTGTTCATTACTGAAATGCTCTAATTGAGCTGTTAGAATGTCAGAAACAAGCTTTCTGAGCTGAAAACTGCATTTTGTGACAAAGTTCATCAGTGGATGATGAGAATGTCTGTTTTGACAAAGAAGACTGTTCATTACTGAAATGCTCTAATTGATCTGTTAGAATGTCAGAAACAAGCTTTCTGAGCTGAAAACTGCATTTTGTGACAAAGTTCATCAGTGGATGATGAGAATGTCAGTTTTGACAAAGAACACTGTTCATTACTGAAATGCTCTAATTGAGCTCTTAGAATGTCAGAAACAAGCTTTTTGAGCTGAAAACTGCATTTTGTGACAAAGTTCATCAGTGGATGATGAGAATGTCAGTTTTGACAAAGAACACTGTTCATTATAAAATGCTCTAATTGAGCTGTTAGAATGTCAGAAACAAGCTTTCTCAGCTGAAAACTGCATTTTGTGACAAAGTTCATCAGTGGATGATGAGAATGACAGTTTTGACAAAGAACACTGTTCATTACTGAAATGCTCTAATTGAGCTCTTATAATGTCAGAAACAAGCTTTCTGAGCTGAAAACTGCATTTTGTGACAAAGTTCATCAGTGGATGATGAGAATGTCAGTTTTGACAAAGAACACTGTTCATTACTAAAATGCTCTAATTGAGCTCGTAGAATGTCAGAAACAAGCTTACTGAGCTGAAAAATGCATTTTGTCAGAAAGTGCATCAGAGTATGATGAGAAACTCAGTTTTGACAAAGAACACTATTCATTACTGAAATGCTCTAGTTGAGCTGTTAGAATGTCAGAAACAAGCTTTCTGAGCTGAGAACTGCATTTTGTGACAATGTGCATCAGTGGATGATGAGAATGTCAGTTTTGACAAAGAACACTGTTCATCACTGAAATGCTCTAATTGAGCTGTTAGAATGTCAGAAACAAGCTTTCTGAGCTGAAAACTGCATTTTGTGACAAAGTTCATCAGTGGATGATGAGAATGTCTGTTTTGACAAAGAAGACAGTTCATTATTGAAAAGCTCTAATTGAGCTCTTAGAATGTCAGAAACAAGCTTTCTGAGCTGAAAACTGCATTTTGTGACAAATTTCATTAGTGAATGATGAGAATGTCGGTTTTGACAAAGAACACTGTTCATTACTAAAATGCTCTAATTGAGCTGTTAGAATGTCAGAAACAAGCTTTCTCGACTGAAAACTGCATTTTGTGACAAAGTTCATCAGTGGATGATGAGAATGTCAGTTTTGACAAAGAACACTTTTCATTACTAAAATGCTCTAATTGAGCTTTTAGAATGTCAGAAACAAGCTTTCTGAGCTGAGAACTGCATTTTGTGACAAAGTGCATCAGTGGATGATGAGAATGTCAGTTTTGACAAAGAACACTGTTCATCACTAAAATGGTCTAATTGAGCTGTAAGAATGTCAGAAACAAGCTTTCTGAGCTGAAAACTGCATTTTGTGACAAAGTTCATCAGAGGATGATGAGAATGTCAGTTTTGACAAAGAACACTGTTCATTACTAAAATGCTCTAATTGAGCTTGTGGAATGTCAGAAACATGCTTTCTGAGCTGAAAACTGCATTTTGTGACAAAGTTCATCAGTGGATGATGAGAATGTCTGTTTTGACAAAGAAGACAGTTCATTATTGAAATGCTCAAATTGAGCTCTTAGAATGTCAGAAACAAGCTTTCTGAGCTGAAAACTGCATTTTGTGACAAAGTTCATCAGTGGATGATGAGAATGTCAGTTTTGACAAAGAACACTGTTCATTACTAAAATGCTCTAATTGAGCTCGTAGATTGTCAGAAACAAGCTTTCTGAGCTGAAAACTGCATTTTGTGACAAAGTTCATCAGTGGATGATGAGAATGTCTGTTTTGACAAAGAAGACAGTTCATTATTGAAATGATCTAATTGAGCTCTTAGAATGTCAGAAACAAGCTTTCTGAGCTGAAAACTGCATTTTGTGACAAAGTTCATCAGTGGATGATGAGAATGTCAGTTTTGACAAAGAACACTGTTCATTACTGAAATGCTCTAATTGAGCTGTTAGAATGTCAGAAACAAGCTTTCTGAGCTGAAAACTGAATTTTTTGACAAAGTTCATCAGTGGATGATGAGAATGTCAGTTTTGACAAAGAAAACTGTTCATTACTAAAATGCTCTAATTGAGCTCTTAGAATGTCAGAAACAAGCTTACTGAGCTGAAAAATGCATTTTGTCAGAAAGTGCATCAGAGTATGGATGAGAAACTCAGTTTTGACAAAGAACACTATTCATTACTTAAATGCTCTAATTGAGCTGTTAGAATGTCAGAAACAAGCTTTCTGAGCTGAGAACTGCATTTTGTGACAAAGTGCATCAGTGGATGATGAGAATGTCAGTTTTGACAAAGAACACTGTTCATTACTGAAATGCTCTAATTGAGCTGTTAGAATGTCAGAAACAAGCTTTCTGAGCAGAAAACTGAATTTTTTGACAAAGTTCATCAGTGGATGATGAGAATGTCAGTTTTGACAAAGAAAACTGTTCATTACTAAAATGCTCTAATTGAGCTCTTAGAATGTCAGAAACAAGCTTTCTGAGCTGAAAACTGCATTTTGTGACAAAGTTCATCAGTGGATGATGAGATTGTCAGTTTTGACAAAGAACACTGTTCATTACTAAAATGCTCTAATTGAGCTGTTAGAATGTCAGAAACAAGCTTTCTGAGCTGAAAACTGCATTTTGTGACAAAGTTCATCAGTGGATGATGAGAATGTCAGTTTTGACAAAGAACACTGTTCATTACTGAAATGCTCTAATTGAGCTGTTAGAATGTCAGAAACAAGCTTTCTGAGCTGAAAACTGCATTTTGTGACAAAGTTCATCAGTGGATGATGAGAATGTCTGTTTTGACAAAGAAGACTGTTCATTACTGAAATGCTCTAATTGATCTGTTAGAATGTCAGAAACAAGCTTTCTGGACTGAAAACTGCATTTTGTGACAAAGTTCATCAGTGGATGATGAGAATGTCAGTTTTGACAAAGAACACTGTTCATTACTGAAATGCTCTAATTGAGCTGTTAGAATGTCAGAAACAAGCTTTCTGAGCTGAAAACTGCATTTTGTGACAAAGTTCATCAGTGGATGAGGAGAATGTCTGTTTTGACAAATGAAAACAGTTCATCACTGAAATGCTCTAATTGAGCTCTTAGAATGTCAGAAACAAGCTTTCTGAGCTGAAAACTGCATTTTGTGACAAAGTTCATCAGTGGATGATGAGAATGTCATTTTTGACAAAGAACACTGTTCATTATTGAAATGCTCTAATTGAGCTGTTAGAATGTCAGAAACAAGCTTTCTGAGCTGAAAACTGCATTTTGTGACAAAGTTCATCAGTGGATGATGAGAATGTCAGTTTTGACAAAGAACACTGTTCATTACTGAAATGCTCTAATTGAGCTCTTAGAATGTCAGAAACAAGCTTTCTGAGCTGAAAACTGCATTTTGTGACAAAGTTCATCAGTGGATGATGAGAATGTCAGTTTTGACAAAGAACACTGTTCATTATAAAATGCTCTAATTGAGCTGTTAGAATGTCAGAAACAAGCTTTCTGAGCTGAAAACTGCATTTTGTGACAAAGTTCATCAGTGGATGATGAGAATGTCAGTTTTGACAAAGAACACTGTTCATTACTGAAATGCTCTAATTGAGCTCTTAGAATGTCAGAAACAAGCTTACTGAGCTGAAAAATGCATTTTGTCAGAAAGTGCATCAGAGGATGATGAGAAACTCAGTTTTGACAAAGAACACTATTCATTACTGAAATGCTCTAATTGAGCTGTCAGAATGTCAGAAACAAGCTTTCTGAGCTGAAAACTGCATTTTGTGACAAAGTTCATCAGTGGATGATGAGAATGTCAGTTTTGACAAAGAACACTGTTCATTACTAAAATGCTCTAATTGAGCTCGTAGAATGTCAGAAACAAGCTTTCTGAGCTGAAAACTGCATTTTGTGACAAAGTGCATCAGTGGATGATGAGAATGTCAGTTTTGACAAGGAACACTGTTCATTACTGAAATGCTCTAATTGAGCTGTTAGAATGTCAGAAACAAGCTTTCTGAGCTGAAAACTGCATTTTGTGACAAAGTTCATCAGTGGATGATGAGAATGTCTGTTTTGACAAAGAAGACTGTTCATTACTGAAATGCTCTAATTGATCTGTTAGAATGTCAGAAACAAGCTTTCTGAGCTGAAAACTGCATTTTGTGACAAAGTTCATCAGTGGATGATGAGAATGTAAGTTTTGACAAAGAACACTGTTCATTACTGAAATGCTCTAATTGAGCTCTTAGAATGTCAGAAACAAGCTTTCTGAGCTGAAAACTGCATTTTGTGACAAAGTTCATCAGTGGATGATGAGAATGTCAGTTTTGACAAAGAACACTGTTCATTATAAAATGCTCTAATTGAGCTGTTAGAATGTCAGAAACAAGCTTTCTGAGCTGAAAACTGCATTTTGTGACAAAGTTCATCAGTGGATGATGAGAATGTCAGTTTTGACAAAGAACACTGTTCATTACTGAAATGCTCTAATTGAGCTCTTAGAATGTCAGAAACAAGCTTACTGAGCTGAAAAATGCATTTTGTCAGAAAGTGCATCAGAGGATGATGAGAAACTCAGTTTTGACAAAGAACACTATTCATTACTGAAATGCTCTAATTGAGCTGTCAGAATGTCAGAAACAAGCTTTCTGAGCTGAAAACTGCATTTTGTGACAAAGTTCATCAGTGGATGATGAGAATGTCAGTTTTGACAAAGAACACTGTTCATTACTAAAATGCTCTAATTGAGCTCGTAGAATGTCAGAAACAAGCTTTCTGAGCTGAAAACTGCATTTTGTGACAAAGTGCATCAGTGGATGATGAGAATGTCAGTTTTGACAAGGAACACTGTTCATTACTGAAATGCTCTAATTGAGCTGTCAGAATGTCAGAAACAAGCTTTCTGAGCTGAAAACTGCATTTTGTGACAAAGTTCATCAGTGGATGATGAGAATGTCAGTTTTGACAAAGAACACTGTTCATTACTAAAATGCTCTAATTGAGCTCGTAGAATGTCAGAAACAAGCTTTCTGAGCTGAAAACTGCATTTTGTGACAAAGTTCATCAGTGGATGATGAGAATGTCTGTTTTGACAAAGAAGACAGTTCATTATTGAAATGCTCTAATTGAGCTGTTAGAATGTCAGAAACAAGCTTTCTGAGCTGAAAACTGCATTTTGTGACAAAGTTCATCAGTGGATGATGAGAATGTCTGTTTTGACAAAGAATACTGTTCATTACTGAAATGCTCTAATTGAGCTGTTAGAATGTCAGAAACAAGCTTTCTGAGCTGAAAACTGTATTTTGTGACAAAGTTCATCAGTGGATGATGAGAATGTCAGTTTTGACAAAGAACACTGTTCATTACTGAAATGCTCTAATTGAGCTCTTAGAATGTCAGAAACAAGCTTTCTGAGCTGAAAACTGCATTTTGTGACAAAGTGCATCAGTGGATGATGAGAATGTCAGTTTTGACAAAGAACACTGTTCATTACTGAAATGCTCTAATTGAGCTGTCAGAATGTCAGAAACAAGCTTTCTGAGCTGAAAACTGCATTTTGTGACAAAGTTCATCAGTGGATGATGAGAATGTCAGTTTTGACAAAGAACACTGTTCATTACTAAAATGCTCTAATTGAGCTCGTAGAATGTCAGAAACAAGCTTTCTGAGCTGAAAACTGCATTTTGTGACAAAGTTAATCAGTGGATGATGAGAATGTCTGTTTTGACAAAGAAGACAGTTCATTATTGAAATGCTCTAATTGAGCTGTTAGAATGTCAGAAACAAGCTTTCTGAGCTGAAAACTGCATTTTGTTACAAAGTTCATCAGTGGATGATGAGAATGTCTGTTTTGACAAAGAAGACTGTTCATTACTGAAATGCTCTAATTGAGCTGTTAGAATGTCAGAAACAAGCTTTCTGAGCTGAAAACTGCATTTTGTGACAAAGTTCATCAGTGGATGATGAGAATGTCAGTTTTGACAAAGAACACTGTTCATTACTGAAATGCTCTAATTGAGCTCTTAGAATGTCAGAAACAAGCTTTCTGAGCTGAAAACTGCATTTTGTGACAAAGTTCATCAGTGGATGATGAGAATGTCAGTTTTGACAAAGAACACTGTTCATTACTAAAATGTTCTAATTGAGCTGTTAGAATGTCAGAAACAAGCTTTGTGAGCTGAAAACTGCATTTTGTGACAAAGTTCATCAGTGGATGATGAGAATGTCAGTTTTGACAAAGAACACTGTTCATTACTGAAATGCTCTAATTGAGCTGTTAGAATGTCAGAAACAAGCTTTCTGAGCTGAAATCTGCATTTTGTGACAAAGTTCATCAGTGGATGATGAGAATGTCAGTTTTGACAAAGAACACTGTTCATTACTAAAATGCTCTAATTGAGCTGTTAGAATGTCAGAAACAAGCTTTCTGGACTGAAAACTGCATTTTGTGACAAAGTTCATCAGTGGATGATGAGAATGTCAGTTTTGACAAGGAACTGTTCATTACTAAAATGCTCTAATTGAGCTGTTAGAATGTCAGAAACAAGCTTTCTGAGCTGAAAACTGCATTTTGTGACAAAGTTCATCAGTGGATGAGGAGAATGTCTGTTTTGACAAAGAAAACAGTTCATCACTGAAATGCTCTAATTGAGCTCTTAGAATGTCAGAAACAAGCTTTCTGAGCTGAAAACTGCATTTTGTGACAAAGTTCATCAGTGGATGATGAGAATGTCAGCTTTGACAAAGAACACTGTTCATTACTGAAATGCTCTAATTGAGCTGTCAGAATGTCAGAAACAAGCTTTCTGAGCTGAAAACTGCATTTTGTGACAAAGTTCATCAGTGGATGATGAGAATGTCTGTTTTGACAAAGAAGACAGTTCATTATTGAAATGCTCAAATTGAGCTCTTAGAATGTCAGAAACAAGCTTTCTGAGCTGAAAACTGCATTTTGTGACAAAGTTCATCAGTGGATGATGAGAATGTCAGTTTTGACAAAGAACACTGATCATTACTAACATGCTCCAATTCAGCTGTTAGAATGTCAGAAACAAGCTTTCTGAGCTGAAAACTGCATTTTGTGACAAAGTTCTTCAATGGATGATGAGAATGTCAGTTTTTACAAAGAACACTGTTCATTACTAAAATGCTCTAATTGAGCTGTTAGAATGTCAGAAACAAGCTTTCTGAGCTGAAAACTGCATTTTGTGACAAAGTTCATCAGTGGATGATGAGAATGTCAGTTTTGACAAAGAACACTGTTCATTACTGAAATGCTCTAATTGAGCTGTTAGAATGTCTGAAACAAGCTTTCTGAGCTGAGAACTGCATTTTGTGACAAAGTGCATCAGTGGATGATGAGAATGTCAGTTTTGACAAAGAACACTGTTCATTACTGAAATGCTCTAATTGAGCTGTTAGAATGTCAGAAACAAGCTTTCTGAGCTGAAAACTGCATTTTGTGACAAAGTTCATCAGTGGATGATGAGAATGTCAGTTTTGACAAAGAACACTGTTCATTACTAAAATGCTCTAATTGAGCTCGTAGAATGTCAGAAACAAGCTTACTGAGCTGAAAAATGCATTTTGTCAGAAAGTGCATCAGAGTATGATGAGAAACTCAGTTTTGACAAAGAACACTATTCATTACTGAAATGCTCTAATTGAGCTGTTAGAATGTCAGAAACAAGCTTTTTGAGCTGAGAACTGCATTTTGTGACAAAGTGCATCAGTGGATGATGAGAATGTCAGTTTTGAAAAAGAACACTGTTCATTACTGAAATGCTCTAATTGAGCTGTTAGAATGTCAGAAACAAGCTTTCTGAGCTGAAAACTGCATTTTGTGACAAAGTTCATCAGTGGATGATGAGAATGTCAGTTTTGACAAAGAACACTGTTCATTACTGAAATGCTCTAATTGAGCTGTTAGAATGTCTGAAACAAGCTTTCTGAGCTGAGAACTGCATTTTGTGACAAAGTTCATCAGTGGATGATGAGAATGTCAGTTTTGACAAAGAACACTGTTCATTACTAAAATGCTCTAATTGAGCTCGTAGAATGTCAGTTTTGACAAAGAACACTGTTCATTACTGGAATGTTCTAATTGAGCTGTTAAAATGTCAGAAACAAGCTTTCTGAGCTGAAAACTGCATTTTGTGACAAAGTTCATCAGTGGATGATGAGAATGTCTGTTTTGACAAAGAATACTGTTCATTACTGAAATGCTCTAATTGAGCTGTTAGAATGTCAGAAACAAGCTTTCTGAGCTGAAAACTGTATTTTGTGACAAAGTTCATCAGTGGATGATGAGAATGTCAGTTTTGACAAAGAACACTATTCATTACTGAAATGCTCTAATTGAGCTGTTAGAATGTCAGAAACAAGCTTTTTGAGCTGAGAACTGCATTTTGTGACAAAGTGCATCAGTGGATGATGAGAATGTCAGTTTTGAAAAAGAACACTGTTCATTACTGAAATGCTCTAATTGAGCTGTTAGAATGTCAGAAACAAGCTTTCTGAGCTGAAAACTGCATTTTGTGACAAAGTTCATCAGTGGATGATGAGAATGTCAGTTTTGACAAAGAACACTGTTCATTACTGAAATGCTCTAATTGAGCTGTTAGAATGTCAGAAACAAGCTTTCTGAGCTGAGAACTGCCTTTTGTGACAAAGTGCATCAGTGGATGATGAGAATGTCAGTTTTGACAAAGAACACTGTTCATTACTAAAATGCTCTAATTGAGCTGTTAGGATGTCAGAAACAAGCTTTCTCGATTGAAAACTGCATTTTGTGACAAAGTTCATCAGTGGATGATGAGAATGTCAGTTTTGACAAAGAACACTTTTCATTACTAAAATGCTCGAATTGAGCAGTTAGAATGTCAGAAACAAGCTTTCTGAGCTGAGAACTGCATTTTGTGACAAAGTGCATCAGTGGATGATGAGAATGTCAGTTTTGACAAAGAACACTGTTCATCACTAAAATGGTCTAATTGAGCTCTTAGAATGTCAGAAACAAGCTTTCTGAGCTGAAAACTGCATTTTGTGACAAAGTTCATCAGTGGATGATGAGAATGTCAGTTTCGACAAAGAACACTGTTCATTACTGAAATGCTCTAATTGAGCTGTTAGAATGTCAGAAACAAGCTTTCTGAGCTGAGAACTGCATTTTGTGACAAAGTGCATCAGTGGATGATGAGAATGTCAGTTTTGACAAAGAACACTGTTCATTACTGAAATGCTCTAATTGAGCTGTAAGAATGTCAGAAACAAGCTTTCTGAGCTGAAAACTGCATTTTGTGACAAAGTTCATGAGAGGATGATGAGAATGTCAGTTTTGACAAAGAACACTGTTCATTACTAAAATGCTCTAATTGAGCTGTTAGAATGTCAGAAACAAGCTTTCTGAGCTGAAAACTGCATTTTGTGACAAAGTTCATCAGTGGATGATGAGAATGTCAGTTTTGACAAAGAACACTGTTCATTACTGAAATGCTCTAATTGAGCTGTTAGAATGTCAGAAACAAGCTTTCTGAGCTGAGAACTGCCTTTTGTGACAAAGTGCATCAGTGGATGATGAGAATGTCAGTTTTGACAAAGAACACTTTTCATTACTGAAATGCTCTAATTGAGCTGTTAGAATGTCAGAAACAAGCTTTCTGAGCTGAAAACTGCATTTTGTGACAAAGTTCATCAGTGGATGATGAGAATGTCAGTTTTGACAAAGAACACTGTTCATTACTGAAATGCTCTAATTGAGCTCTTAGAATGTCAGAAACAAGCTTTCTGAGCTGAAAACTGCATTTTGTGACAAAGTTCATCAGTGGATGATGAGAATGTCTGTTTTGACAAAGAAGACAGTTCATTATTGAAATGCTCTAATTGAGCTCTTAGAATGTCAGAAACAAGCTTTCTGAGCTGAAAACTGCATTTTGTGACAAATTTCATTAGTGGATGATGAGAATGTCAGTTTTGACAAAGAACACTGTTCATTACTGAAATGCTCTAATTGAGCTGTAAGAATGTCAGAAACAAGCTTTCTGAGCTGAAAACTGCATTTTGTGACAAAGTTCATCAGTGGATGATGAGAATGTCAGTTTTGACAAAGAACACTGTTCATTACTAAAATGCTCTAATTGAGCTCGTAGAATGTCAGAAACAAGCTTTCTGAGCTGAAAACTGCATTTTGTGACAAAGTTCATCAGTGGATGATGAGAATGTCAGTTTATACAAAGAACACTGTTCATTACTGAAATGCTCTAATTGAGCTCTTAGAATGTCAGAAACAAGCTTTCTGAGCTGAAAACTGCATTTTGTGACAAATTTCATTAGTGGATGATGAGAATGTCAGTTTTGACAAAGAACACTGTTCATTACTGAAATGCTCTAATTGAGCTCTTAGAATGTCAGAAACAAGCTTTCTGAGCTGAAAACTGCATTTTGTGACAAAGTTCATCAGTGGATGATGAGAATGTCAGTTTTGACAAAGAACACTGTTCATTACTGAAATGCTCTAATTGAGCTGTCAGAATGTCAGAAACAAGCTTTCTGAGCTGAAAACTGCATTTTGTGACAAAGTTCATCAGTGGATGATGAGAATGTCTGTTTTGACAAAGAAGACAGTTCATTATTGAAATGCTCAAATTGAGCTCTTAGAATGTCAGAAACAAGCTTTCTGAGCTGAAAACTGCATTTCGTGACAAAGTTCATCAGTGGATGATGAGAATGTCAGTTTTGACAAAGAACACTGTTCATTACTAAAATGCTCTAATTGAGCTCGTAGAATGTCAGAAACAAGCTTTCTGAGCTGAAAACTGCATTTTGTGACAAAGTTCATCAGTGAATGATGAGAATGTCTGTTTTGACAAAGAAGACAGTTCATTATTGAAATGATCTAATTGAGCTCTTAGAATGTCAGAAACAAGCTTTCTGAGCTGAAAACTGCATTTTGTGACAAAGTTCATCAGTGGATGATGAGAATGTCAGTTTTGACAAAGAACACTGTTCATTACTAAAATGCTCTAATTGAGCTCGTAGAATGTCAGAAACAAGCTTTCTGAGCTGAAAACTGCATTTTGTGACAAAGTTCATCAGTGGATGATGAGAATGTCTGTTTTGACAAAGAAGACAGTTCATTATTGAAATGATCTAATTGAGCTCTTAGAATGTCAGAAACAAGCTTTCTGAGCTGAAAACTGCATTTTGTGACAAAGTTCATCAGTGGATGATGAGAATGTCAGTTTTGACAAAGAACACTGTTCATTACTAAAATGCTCTAATTGAGCTCGTAGAATGTCAGAAACAAGCTTTCTGAGCTGAAAACTGCATTTTGTGACAAAGTTCATCAGTGGATGATGAGAAATGATGTTTAATTAACAAAGTTCGGGAGGAGCCGTAGCATATAATCAGCCGGCTGGTCCACAATCAGCAATCACTGCACATACACAATTCGCCATAGCGAGCTCGCTCATAAATAGAGAATCCATCTTACCTGCTCGATCTCCTAAGATTAAGCATCAACGCGATGTCTGAGACCCCCGTCATCGACGAGAATCTTTCAGCGCCGCCGAGCGCTCATCAGTCCAGCTCAGCATCGGATATATCAAGCGATTCTCCGGCTTCATCACGAGGCCGCCAGCTCCGCCGTTCGACACCTCGTAAGGCTAAATCCACAGGTGGTAGATCGTCTCCTGGCTCAAAGAGACGTCCACCTCCTTCCCCGGCTTCTTCCTACACATCCGCTCACAACGCGATCCCCGCCATACAGAAATGGACCGTCCTGGGCTTACGCCTGGCTCTGTCCAACGCGGACGTCCACTTCCACAGGCGGATGACCAAGGCGGAGCTTTACGGCCTCTACGCCTCTTCCCTGGCGGACACCGCCTCACCGAAGGGCGCTACGGGGGGTTCCGCCACCAAGCCGGGCACGGCTCGCGGTTCTCCGTATTCCCGACCCGGGCAATCCACCTCCGCAGCTAGTCGCGGCCGCCCGCGGGTAGGCCGGAACAGCAGGGCTTCCGCGAGCGCAGGTATCGCCACGGACCCACCGGTCCCTCTCGCCGTTGGCCAGCTTCGGCCTCCTGCAAACACCCCGCCAGCAGTAGCGAGCCGCCCTCGAAGCATTGGCTCACCAGCACCTGGAGCTCCGGTGCTTTACCACCCATTTCCTGCCCCTGGCTCTTGGCCCACGGCACCTGCGTCGACCACTAGCGCGAGGCTGCCTCAGCTAGCGATGCAGGCGCCGGTCCCTAGCCATTTCCCAGCCACCCTAGTAGCCGCTGCTAGCGCGAGCATGACTCCGCTAGCCGCTCAGGCGGCCGCCATTCCCCCCCTTCTCTCTCTTCCGCAGGCTCGATCGAGCTTCTCATTGGCCTCGGCGACAGCTATGCCAGTGCCAATCAACGCACCAGCCCTGGAACCGCCTCCAGTTTCGGGGAACATAAGAGCGCAGATCTTGACAGGTGCGGACACAGACCTTTATTTCCTCCTCTCACCATTATCACCCCCGTCAACCGAGCGGCAGATCACTTACCGTGATCTATCGCTCACATTTAAAAATCAGTCACCCAACCACACCCGCACACTGTCTTTCCCCGAATTTACCGTTGCTTTTTCCCGTTACACTGACGTGATCTGCACTGCGTTCCCTCATAGGAGACGCGAGCTGGGCGATTACCTCGCCATCGTGGCAGAGCTCGCTCTCTCCTACGGGGGCGCGCATTTTTACACTTACCACAAACTTTTTTCCGCCAAATGTGCCATTCGGGTGGCTCAGTGGAACCAGTGCCCCTACTGGGGCGCACTGGACACTGAGCTGCATAACAGGGTTTTCTTAGGCGTTCGCAATATTTCCTGCGCGGTATGTCGCTCAGTAGCGCATTCTACAATCGACTGTCCCCTAGTCACCCCCTCTCTTCCCTCATGCCCAGTTACGCCTCCCAAATCCACTTCCTCTGTTCCGCGCCTGCCAAACCGCCCAGCCAACCAAGCTCACGGGCAACCCAGCAGTCTGGAGGCATGCAGGAATTTCAATTCTGGCAGATGTTACAGGCAGCGTTGTCGCTTCCTGCACGTGTGCCTTTTCTGCAGCGGTGCGCACGCTCGCATTGTATGCCCGATGTCCCAAATGCAAAATAAAAATCAAAAAAATTACCTCTCGACTCCCGTGAACGTTTCTTGTTTGTCTTTCGAGTTGTCTTCGCACCCCGACATTCAGTTCACGGACTACCTTCTGACCGGTCTCTCGAACGGCTTCGACCCCGGCGTTATCAGTCTTTCATCACGCAGCTTAATTTGCCCCAACCTTCAGTCCGCGCTTTCCGAACCAGAGTCAGTCGATCTCCTTATTAAAAAGGAGATTGACGCAAAATTCATTATCGGCCCTTTCGAAGCTCCCCCGTTTTCCGTATTTCGCATCAGCCCCATCGGCGTAGCAACGCGTAAATTCTCTGGCAAAAAGCGCCTCATTTTCGATCTCTCGTCACCGCACGGCTCGGCCTTTCCAAGCATCAACAGCCTCATTCCAATTGAGGAATTTTCGCTGCACTATCACAACATCGATCAAGCCATTACTTTAATAAAACAGGCAGGTCGTGGAGCTTGGCTAGCCAAAGTCGACATTACATCCGCATTTAAAGTCATGCCCATCCACCCAGACTTCTGGCACCTTTTCGGCATTCAATGGCGCAATAAATTTTACTTTTCTGTCCGCCTTACTTTCGGCTGCAGAAGCAGCCCCAAAATCTTCGACATGTTGTCAGAGGCAATTTGCTGGATTCTCTCTAACAATTATGCAATTCCCTACCTAATCCACCTACTAGACGATTTTTAATCATCTCGTCTCCCGACTCGTTTCCAGCTGCGCATCTAGCAAAAGTCCAACAGGTTTTTGAAAATCTCGGCGTCCCCCTTGCCCCAGACAAAACTTCAGGACCGAGCACTTCCATCGAATTTCTCGGAATAAAATTAGACTCTCTTAAATTCCAGGCTTCACTGCCAAAAGAGAAAATCGTCAGAACAATCGTCATCGCTTCCTCGCTGTTAGCTAATCCCCGCTGCTCCAAACGCGAGCTCCTGTCCGTTCTCGGTCATCTGAATTTCGCGATGAGAATAATCCCGCAAGGTCGCCCGTTCGTTTCACAACTCCTCTCTCTCGCGTCCTCCGCGCACGCTTTAGAGGGCATGTTATCCATATCCAGCCCCTGCCTTGACGAGCTGAGCTTATGGATACAATTTCTCAAGCAATGGAATGGCTTGTCATTTTTCTACAGTGACATGTCCTCCTCCCCCGTCGATATTCACCTTTTCACTGACGCCGCCCCTTCTGTAGGTTTCGGAGGCTTTTACCAAGGTCGTTGGTTTGCATCCTCTTGGCCCCCCCAGCTCTTAGAGATTCCGCAGGCCTTAGCATCCTCTGCACTTTTCGAGCTGTATCCACTGGTCGTCGCAGCATCCCTATGGGGGAAAGAGTGGTCCGCTTCCAGTATTATCGTACATTGCGATAACGAGGCCACGGTTCATTGCATTAACAAAGGCCGCTCTCACTCCCCCGCTTTAATGCCGTTCCTCAGACGCCTCATCTGGATCTCAGCCCTTTCTCTGCTGATGCCCTTTCTCGTTTCGCTTTCCAGAAATTCAGGCAGCTGGCGCCCGAAGCAGACCCCTTGCCAACACCGATACCTCCCTATTCGGAGCTGATATTCCTGTAAACCACCCGCTAAAAACCCTCCTCGATGCATCTCGAAACTCCATCATCCAAGCCGTCTCCCTTAGGACCCTCCAATCTTATCTCACTGCATGGAAAAGCTTCAAGGCGTTTCACCACGCGTTCAACATTCCCTTTCCCTCATTTTCCGTAATCTTCATCACCTCCTTCATCTCCTTCCTAAACTCGTCAAAAAACCTTCAAGCAAGCTCAATTAAAGGTTACATGAGTGGGGTCCAGTTCTTCCACAAGCTCATATTCAACTCTCCATCCGCAGCCATAGCCAGCTCCCAAACATCTATGCTCATCAAGGGCATTCAAAGAACCCAGCCTGCTCGCCCAGACGCCAGGCAACCTATAACCCTGGATATACTGACCAGATGCATTTCCACCCTCCGTAAAGGATATCACTCCAAGCACGTCGATCGCACGCTCGACTCCATGTTTGTCCTAGCCTTTTTCGGCTTTCTAAGATGTTCTGAAATTTCCACCACGTCCATCTTCAACCCCGTAATACATCCAACGTTATCTGACCTATCAGTACTCGATTCAGAGACGATCTCATTCTTAATTAAACAAAGCAAGACGGACCAAACCAGGAGGGGACATTTCATCTACATCTTCAACCTCCAGTCACCGATTCAGCCTTATCAGACCCTTCTAGCCTACCTTCACTTCAGGAAATCTCAGACCAAAACCACATCAGACCCTCTCTTCGTGGACGAATCAAGCCGCCCAGCCACACGCTTCTGGTTCCAAAAACACCTCAAAGCCGTATTGCTCTTGTCTGGCATTCCCGCAGACCACTTTTCCGGCCACTCCTTCCGCATAGGCGCAGCAACTACAGCCGCCCGAAAAGGCCTATCGCAGTCTCAAATCCAAGCACTAGGGCGCTGGACATCGGAAGCTTTTAAGAGCTACATCAGGTCAGATCTCTCAATCATCAGGGAAGCCCATCGAACCCTCATTTCCCGAATCATCTAAGAATCCATCCTTCACCCACATGGGCTCGAACCTCCACTATTCAGCCTTCATCTCCCTAGCGGGAGATCTCACTGCCACTGCAACCGCCTCAGCAATCACCAGGGATTCAGACCCCGCCTGCAGGGGCCATCGCCCAAGTCACGGGCTCTGCCACAGCAGACTCTTCAGCAGAAGCCTCCATCCAAGACGTCGAAGCCAGCGTCGCCGCAGCGATCGCCTCCGCAGAGGCCAGTGCTTCCATCCAAGACGTCGAAGCCAGCGTCGCCGCAGCGATCGCCTCCGCAGAGGCCAGTGCTTCCATCTAAGACGTCGAAGCCTGCGTCGCCGCAGCGATCGCCTCCGCAGAGGCCAGTGCTTCCATCCAAGTCATCGAAGCCAGCGTCGCCGCAGCGATCGCCTCCGCAGAGGCCAGTGCTTCCATCCAAGTCATCGAAGCCAGCGTCGCCGCAGCGATCGCCTCCGCAGAGGCCAGTGCTTCCATCTCGTGTTCTGCCATCTACAACTTTCTAAGGATCAAGCACAACAGCAGCTCTCTCCCCAGCAGGAACTTCCATCAGGTGCTCTACTTCAGCTGGATCCCTCCTTCAGTAGCCCCCTCCCAGTATCAGTCCTCATCCAGGGACACCCACGAAGACAGCAGGCATCCTCTCTCCATATCAGTCTCGACCATCCTCGGAGGAACCCCTGCCCCAGTCTTGCCTCATCTCAAACCACACCTTCTAAGGAGCCACCATCCTCCTGTCCTTACCCGAACGCAGTCCACGCCTCCATACTGTCCAGCACCGCGTTTTGGGGGGGTATGCGTATTCCGGCGGCTGTCCAACTTCTTGCTTTATGGGGGGTGTGCTCTGGGCTCAAACCGGTTCCGAGCTCGGCGCACTCACCCTGACCAAGGTGTAGTGTTTCGGGTTCGGATAGATCTGGCGAGCTCGGAGCCCGCTTCCCGGACAGCACGCCAAATACGCATAACCTTCATAACCAAGCTCTTGCTTTATTATCCCTATCAACATCGCTGTTATCTGCGCAGGTGAACTCGTGAAATGATGTTTAATTAACAAAGTTCGGGAGGAGCCGTAGCATATAATCAGCCGGCTGGTCCACAATCAGCAATCACTGCACATACACAATTCGCCATAGCGAGCTCGCTCATAAATAGAGAATCCATCTTACCTGCTCGATCTCCTAAGATTAAGCATCCCTCCTCCACCCCGGCTCCTCTCCCAAACTCACTTTTCTTTTGCAAGAGCCCCGGGGGGTGTGCTCTGGGCTCAAACCGGTTCCGAGCTCGGCGCACTCACCCTGACCAAGGTGTAGTGTTTCGGGTTCGGATAGATCTGGCGAGCTCGGAGCCCGCTTCCCGGACAGCACGCCAAATACGCATAACCTTCATAACCAAGCTCTTGCTTTATTATCCCTATCAACATCGCTGTTATCTGCGCAGGTGAACTCGTGAATGTCAGTTTTGACAAAGAACACTGTTCATTACTAAAATGCTCTAATTGAGCTCGTAGAATGTCAGTTTTGACAAAGAACACTGTTCATTACTGGAATGCTCTAATTGAGCTGTTAGAAAGTCAGAAACAAGCTTTCTGAGCTGAAAACTGCATTTTGTGACAAAGTTCTTCAATGGATGATGAGAATGTCAGTTTTTACAAAGAACACTGTTCATTACTAAAATGCTCTAATTGAGCTGTTAGAATGTCAGAAACAAGCTTTCTGAGCTGAAAACTGCATTTTGTGACAAAGTTCATCAGTGGATGATGAGAATATCAGTTTTGACAAAGAACACTGTTCATTACTGAAATGCTCTAATTGAGCTGTTAGAATGTCAGAAACAAGCTTTCTGAGCTGAGAACTGCATTTTGTGACAAAGTGCATCAGTGGATGATGAGAATGTCAGTTTTGACAAAGAACACTGTTCATTACTGAAATGCTCTAATTGAGCTGTAAGAATGTCAGAAACAAGCTTTCTGAGCTGAAAACTGCATTTTGTGACAAAGTTCATCAGTGGATGATGGGAATGTCAGTTTTGACAAAGAACACTGTTCATTACTAAAATGCTCTAATTGAGCTCGTAGAATGTCAGAAACAAGGTTTCTGAGCTGAAAACTGCATTTCGTGACAAAGTTCATCAGTGGATGATGAGAATGTCTGTTTTGACAAAGAAGACAGTTCATTATTGAAATGCTCTAATTGAGCTCTTAGAATGTCAGAAACAAGCTTTCTGAGCTGAAAACTGCATTTTGTGACAAAGTTCATCAGTGGATGATGAGAATGTCAGTTTTGACAAAGAACACTGTTCATTACTGAAATGCTCTAATTGATCTCTTAGAATGTCAGAAACAAGCTTTCTGAGCTGAAAACTGCATTTTGTGACAAAGTTCATCAGTGGATGATGAGAATGTCAGTTTTGACAAAGAACACTGTTCATTACTGAAATGCTCTAATTGAGCTCTTAGAATGTCAGAAACAAGCTTTCTGAGCTGAAAACTGCTTTTTGTGACAAATTTCATTAGTGGATGATGAGAATGTCAGTTTTGACAAAGAACACTGTTCATTACTAAAATGCTCTAATTGAGCTGTTAGAATGTCAGAAACAAGCTTTCTGAGCTGAAAACTGCATTTTGTGACAAAGTTCATCAGTGGATGATGAGAATGTCAGTTTTGACAAAGAACACTGTTCATTACTGAAATGCTCTAATTGAGCTGTTAGAATGTCAGAAACAAGCTTTCTGAGCTGAGAACTGCCTTTTGTGACAAAGTGCATCAGTGGATGATGAGAATGTCAGTTTTGACAAAGAACACTGTTCATTACTAAAATGCTCTAATTGAGCTGTTAGGATGTCAGAAACAAGCTTTCTCGACTGAAAACTGCATTTTGTGACAAAGTTCATCAGTGGATGATGAGAATGTCAGTTTTGACAAAGAACACTTTTCATTACTAAAATGCTCTAATTGAGCAGTTAGAATGTCAGAAACAAGCTTTCTGAGCTGATAACTGCATTTTGTGACAAAGTGCATCAGTGGATGATGAGAATGTCAGTTTTGACAAAGAACACTGTTCATCACTAAAATGGTCTAATTGAGCTCTTAGAATGTCAGAAACAAGCTTTCTGAGCTGAAAACTGCATTTTGTGACAAAGTTCATCAGTGGATGATGAGAATGTCAGTTTCGACAAAGAACACTGTTCATTACTGAAATGCTCTAATTGAGCTGTTAGAATGTCAGAAACAAGCTTTCTGAGCTGAGAACTGCATTTTGTGACAAAGTGCATCAGTGGATGATGAGAATGTCAGTTTTGACAAAGAACACTGTTCATTACTGAAATGCTCTAATTGAGCTGTAAGAATGTCAGAAACAAGCTTTCTGAGCTGAAAACTGCATTTTGTGACAAAGTTCATGAGAGGATGATGAGAATGTCAGTTTTGACGAAGAACACTGTTCATTACTAAAATGCTCTAATTGAGCTCGTAGAATGTCAGAAACAAGCTTTCTGAGCTGAAAACTGCATTTTGTGACAAAGTTCATCAGTGGATGATGAGAATGTCTGTTTTGACAAAGAAGACAGTTCATTATTGAAATGCTCTAATTGAGCTCTTAGAATGTCAGAAACAAGCTTTCTGAGCTGAAAACTGCATTTTGTGACAAATTTCATTAGTGGATGATGAGAATGTCAGTTTTGACAAAGAACACTGTTCATTACTGAAATGCTCTAATTGAGCTGTAAGAATGTCAGAAACAAGCTTTCTGAGCTGAAAACTGCATTTTGTGACAAAGTTCATCAGTGGATGATGAGAATGTCAGTTTTGACAAAGAACACTGTTCATTACTGAAATGCTCTAATTGAGCTCTTAGAATGTCAGAAACAAGCTTTCTGAGCTGAAAACTGCATTTTGTGACAAATTTCATTAGTGGATGATGAGAATGTCAGTTTTGACAAAGAACACTGTTCATTACTGAAATGCTCTAATTGAGCTGTAAGAATGTCAGAAACAAGCTTTCTGAGCTGAAAACTGCATTTTGTGACAAAGTTCATCAGTGGATGATGAGAATGTCAGTTTTGACAAAGAATACTGTTCATTACTAAAATGCTCTAATTGAGCTGTAAGAATGTCAGAAACAAGCTTTCTGAGCTGAAAACTGCATTTTGTGACAAAGTTCATGAGAGGATGATGAGAATGTCAGTTTTGACGAAGAACACTGTTCATTACTAAAATGCTCTAATTGAGCTCGTAGAATGTCAGAAACAAGCTTTCTGAGCTGAAAACTGCATTTTGTGACAAAGTTCATCAGTGGATGATGAGAATGTCTGTTTTGACAAAGAAGACAGTTCATTATTGAAATGCTCTAATTGAGCTCTTAGAATGTCAGAAACAAGCTTTCTGAGCTGAAAACTGCATTTTGTGACAAATTTCATTAGTGGATGATGAGAATGTCAGTTTTGACAAAGAACACTGTTCATTACTGAAATGCTCTAATTGAGCTGTAAGAATGTCAGAAACAAGCTTTCTGAGCTGAAAACTGCATTTTGTGACAAAGTTCATCAGTGGATGATGAGAATGTCAGTTTTGACAAAGAACACTGTTCATTACTAAAATGCTCTAATTGAGCTCGTAGAATGTCAGAAACAAGCTTTCTGAGCTGAAAACTGCATTTTGTGACAAAGTTCATCAGTGGATGATGAGAATGTCAGTTTATACAAAGAACACTGTTCATTACTGAAATGCTCTAATTGAGCTCTTAGAATGTCAGAAACAAGCTTTCTGAGCTGAAAACTGCATTTTGTGACAAAGTTCATCAGTGGATGATGAGAATGTCAGTTTTGACAAAGAATACTGTTCATTACTAAAATGCTCTAATTGAGCTCGTAGAATGTCAGAAACAAGCTTTCTGAGCTGAAAACTGCATTTTGTGACAAAGTTCATCAGTGGATGATGAGAATGTCAGTTTTGACAAAGAACACTGTTCATTACTGAAATGCTCTAATTGAGCTCTTAGAATGTCAGAAACAAGCTTTCTGAGCTGAAAACTGCTTTTTGTGACAAATTTCATTAGTGGATGATGAGAATGTCAGTTTTGACAAAGAACACTGTTCATTACTAAAATGCTCTAATTGAGCTGTTAGAATGTCAGAAACAAGCTTTCTGAGCTGAAAACGGCATTTTGTGACAAAGTTCATCAGTGGATGATGAGAATGTCAGTTTATACAAAGAACACTGTTCATTACTGAAATGCTCTAATTGAGCTCTTAGAATGTCAGAAACAAGCTTTCTGAGCTGAAAACTGCATTTTGTGACAAAGTTCATCAGTGGATGATGAGAATGTCAGTTTTGACAAAGAATACTGTTCATTACTAAAATGCTCTAATTGAGCTCGTAGAATGTCAGAAACAAGCTTTCTGAGCTGAAAACTGCATTTTGTGACAAAGTTCATCAGTGGATGATGAGAATGTCAGTTTTGACAAAGAACACTGTTCATTACTGAAATGCTCTAATTGAGCTCTTAGAATGTCAGAAACAAGCTTTCTGAGCTGAAAACTGCTTTTTGTGACAAATTTCATTAGTGGATGATGAGAATGTCAGTTTTGACAAAGAACACTGTTCATTACTAAAATGCTCTAATTGAGCTGTTAGAATGTCAGAAACAAGCTTTCTGAGCTGAAAACTGCATTTTGTGACAAAGTTCATCAGTGGATGATGAGAATGTCAGTTTTGACAAAGAACACTGTTCATTACTGAAATGCTCTAATTGAGCTGTTAGAATGTCAGAAACAAGCTTTCTGAGCTGAGAACTGCCTTTTGTGACAAAGTGCATCAGTGGATGATGAGAATGTCAGTTTTGACAAAGAACACTGTTCATTACTAAAATGCTCTAATTGAGCTGTTAGGATGTCAGAAACAAGCTTTCTCGACTGAAAACTGCATTTTGTGACAAAGTTCATCAGTGGATGATGAGAATGTCAGTTTTGACAAAGAACACTTTTCATTACTAAAATGCTCTAATTGAGCAGTTAGAATGTCAGAAACAAGCTTTCTGAGCTGAGAACTGCATTTTGTGACAAAGTGCATCAGTGGATGATGAGAATGTCAGTTTTGACAAAGAACACTGTTCATCACTAAAATGGTCTAATTGAGCTCTTAGAATGTCAGAAACAAGCTTTCTGAGCTGAAAACTGCATTTTGTGACAAAGTTCATCAGTGGATGATGAGAATGTCAGTTTCGACAAAGAACACTGTTCATTACTGAAATGCTCTAATTGAGCTGTTAGAATGTCAGAAACAAGCTTTCTGAGCTGAGAACTGCATTTTGTGACAAAGTGCATCAGTGGATGATGAGAATGTCAGTTTTGACAAAGAACACTGTTCATTACTGAAATGCTCTAATTGAGCTGTAAGAATGTCAGAAACAAGCTTTCTGAGCTGAAAACTGCATTTTGTGACAAAGTTCATGAGAGGATGATGAGAATGTCAGTTTTGACGAAGAACACTGTTCATTACTAAAATGCTCTAATTGAGCTCGTAGAATGTCAGAAACAAGCTTTCTGAGCTGAAAACTGCATTTTGTGACAAAGTTCATCAGTGGATGATGAGAATGTCTGTTTTGACAAAGAAGACAGTTCATTATTGAAATGCTCTAATTGAGCTCTTAGAATGTCAGAAACAAGCTTTCTGAGCTGAAAACTGCATTTTGTGACAAATTTCATTAGTGGATGATGAGAATGTCAGTTTTGACAAAGAACACTGTTCATTACTGAAATGCTCTAATTGAGCTGTAAGAATGTCAGAAACAAGCTTTCTGAGCTGAAAACTGCAATTTGTGACAAAGTTCATCAGTGGATGATGAGAATGTCAGTTTTGACAAAGAACACTGTTCATTACTAAAATGCTCTAATTGAGCTGTTAAAATGTCAGAAACAAGCTTTCTGAGCTGAAAACTGCATTTTGTGACAAAGTTCATCAGTGGATGATGAGAATGTCAGTTTTGACAAAGAAGACAGTTCATTATTGAAATGCTCAAATTGAGCTCTTAGAATGTCAGAAACAAGCTTTCTGAGCTGAAAACTGCATTTTGTGACAAAGTTCATCAGTGGATGATGAGAATGTCAGTTTTGACAAAGAACACTGTTCATTACTAAAATGCTCTAATTGAGCTCGTAGAATGTCAGAAACAAGCTTTCTGAGCTGAAAACTGCATTTTGTGACAAAGTTCATCAGTGAATGATGAGAATGTCTGTTTTGACAAAGAAGACAGTTCATTATTGAAATGATCTAATTGAGCTCTTAGAATGTCAGAAACAAGCTTTCTGAGCTGAAAACTGCATTTTGTGACAAAGTTCATCAGTGGATGATGAGAATGTCAGTTTTGACAAAGAACTGTTCATTACTAAAATGCTCTAATTGAGCTGTTAGAATGTCAGAAACAAGCTTTCTGAGCTGAAAACTGCATTTTGTGACAAAGTTCATCAGTGGATGAGGAGAATGTCTGTTTTGACAAAGAAAACAGTTCATCACTGAAATGCTCTAATTGAGCTGTCAGAATGTCAGAAACAAGCTTTCTGAGCTGAAAACTGCATTTTGTGACAAAGTTCATCAGTGGATGATGAGAATGTCAGTTTTGACAAAGAAGACAGTTCATTATTGAAATGCTCAAATTGAGCTCTTAGAATGTCAGAAACAAGCTTTCTGAGCTGAAAACTGCATTTTGTGACAAAGTTCATCAGTGGATGATGAGAATGTCAGTTTTGACAAAGAAGACAGTTCATTATTGAAATGCTCAAATTGAGCTCTTAGAATGTCAGAAACAAGCTTTCTGAGCTGAAAACTGCATTTTGTGACAAAGTTCATCAGTGGATGATGAGAATGTCAGTTTTGACAAAGAAGACAGTTCATTATTGAAATGATCTAATTGAGCTCTTAGAATGTCAGAAACAAGCTTTCTGAGCTGAAAACTGCATTTTGTGACAAAGTTCATCAGTGGATGATGAGAATGTCAGTTTTGACAAAGAACACTGTTCATTACTAAAATGCTCTAATTGAGCTCTTAGAATGTCAGAAACAAGCTTTCTGAGCTGAAAACTGCATTTTGTGACAAAGTTCATCAGTGAATGATGAGAATGTCAGTTTTGACAAAGAACACTGTTCATTACTAAAATGCTCTAATTGAGCTCTTAGAATGTCAGAAACAAGCTTTCTGAGCTGAAAACTGCATTTTGTGACACAGTTCATCAGTGGATGATGAGAATGTCAGTTTTGACAAAGAACACTGTTCATTATTGAAATGATCTAATTGAGCTCGTAGAATGTCAGAAACAAGCTTTCTGAGCTGAAAACTGCATTTTGTGACAAAGTTCATCAGTGAATGATGAGAATGTCTGTTTTGACAAAGAAGACAGTTCATTATTGAAATGATCTAATTGAGCTCTTAGAATGTCAGAAACAAGCTTTCTGAGCTGAAAACTGCATTTTGTGACAAAGTTCATCAGTGGATGATGAGAATGTCAGTTTTGACAAAGAACACTGTTCATTACTAAAATGCTCTAATTGAGCTCGTAGAATGTCAGAAACAAGCTTTCTGAGCTGAAAACTGCATTTTGTGACAAAGTTCATCAGTGGATGATGAGAATGTCTGTTTTGACAAAGAAGACAGTTCATTATTGAAATGATCTAATTGAGCTCTTAGAATGTCAGAAACAAGCTTTCTGAGCTGAAAACTGCATTTTGTGACAAAGTTCATCAGTGGATGATGAGAATGTCAGTTTTGACAAAGAACACTGTTCATTACTAAAATGCTCTAATTGAGCTCGTAGAATGTCAGAAACAAGCTTTCTGAGCTGAAAACTGCATTTTGTGACAAAGTTCATCAGTGGATGATGAGAATGTCAGTTTTGACAAAGAACACTGTTCATTACTAAAATGCTCTAATTGAGCTCGTAGAATGTCAGTTTTGACAAAGAACACTGTTCATTACTGGAATGCTCTAATTGAGCTGTTAGAATGTCAGAAACAAGCTTTCTGAGCTGAAAACTGCATTTTGTGACAAAGTTCTTCAATGGATGATGAGAATGTCAGTTTTTACAAAGAACACTGTTCATTACTAAAATGCTCTAATTGAGCTGTTAGAATGTCAGAAACAAGCTTTCTGAGTTGAAAACTGCATTTTGTGACAAAGTTCATCAGTGGATGATGAGAATGTCAGTTTTGACAAAGAACACTGTTCATTACTGAAATGCTCTAATTGAGCTGTTAGAATGTCAGAAACAAGCTTTCTGAGCTGAGAACTGCATTTTGTGACAAAGTGCATCAGTGGATGATGAGAATGTCAGTTTTGACAAAGAACACTGTTCATTACTGAAATGCTCTAATTGAGCTGTAAGAATGTCAGAAACAAGCTTTCTGAGCTGAAAACTGCATTTTGTGACAAAGTTCATCAGTGGATGATGAGAATGTCAGTTTTGACAAAGAACACTGTTCATTACTAAAATGCTCTAATTGAGCTCGTAGAATGTCAGAAACAAGCTTTCTGAGCTGAAAACTGCATTTTGTGACAAAGTTCATCAGTGGATGATGAGAATGTCTGTTTTGACAAAGAAGACAGTTCATTATTGAAATGCTCTAATTGAGCTCTTAGAATGTCAGAAACAAGCTTTCTGAGCTGAAAACTGCATTTTGTGACAAAGTTCATCAGTGGATGATGAGAATGTCAGTTTTGACAAAGAACACTGTTCATTACTGAAATGCTCTAATTGAGCTCTTAGAATGTCAGAAACAAGCTTTCTGAGCTGAAAACTGCATTTTGTGACAAAGTTCATCAGTGGATGATGAGAATGTCAGTTTTGACAAAGAACACTGTTCATTACTGAAATGCTCTAATTGAGCTCTTAGAATGTCAGAAACAAGCTTTCTGAGCTGAAAACTGCTTTTTGTGACAAATTTCATTAGTGGATGATGAGAATGTCAGTTTTGACAAAGAACACTGTTCATTACTAAAATGCTCTAATTGAGCTGTTAGAATGTCAGAAACAAGCTTTCTGAGCTGAAAACTGCATTTTGTGACAAAGTTCATCAGTGGATGATGAGAATGTCAGTTTTGACAAAGAACACTGTTCATTACTGAAATGCTCTAATTGAGCTCTTAGAATGTCAGAAACAAGCTTTCTGAGCTGAAAACTGCATTTTGTGACAAAGTTCATCAGTGGATGATGAGAATGTCAGTTTTGACAAAGAACACTGTTCATTACTGAAATGCTCTAATTGAGCTCTTAGAATGTCAGAAACAAGCTTTCTGAGCTGAAAACTGCTTTTTGTGACAAATTTCATTAGTGGATGATGAAAATGTCATTTTTGACAAAGAACACTGTTCATTACTAAAATGCTCTAATTGAGCTGTTAGAATGTCAGAAACAAGCTTTCTGAGCTGAAAACTGCATTTTGTGACAAAGTTCATCAGTGGATGATGAGAATGTCAGTTTTGACAAAGAACACTGTTCATTACTGAAATGCTCTAATTGAGCTGTTAGAATGTCAGAAACAAGCTTTCTGAGCTGAGAACTGCCTTTTGTGACAAAGTGCATCAGTGGATGATGAGAATGTCAGTTTTTGACAAAGAACACTGTTCATTACTAAAATGCTCTAATTGAGCTGTTAGGATGTCAGAAACAAGCTTTCTCGACTGAAAACTGCATTTTGTGACAAAGTTCATCAGTGGATGATGAGAATGTCAGTTTTGACAAAGAACACTTTTCATTACTAAAATGCTCTAATTGAGCTCTTAGAATGTCAGAAACAAGCTTTCTGAGCTGAAAACTGCATTTTGTGACAAAGTTTATCAGTGGATGATGAGAATGTCAGTTTTGACAAAGAACACTGTTCATTACTCAAATGCTCTAATTGAGCTGTTAGAATGTCAGAAACAAGCTTTCTGAGCTGAGAACTGCATTTTGTGACAAAGTGCATCAGTGGATGATGAGAATGTCAGTTTTGACAAAGAACACTGTTCATTACTGAAATGCTCTAATTGAGCTGTAAGAATGTCAGAAACAAGCTTTCTGAGCTGAAAACTGCATTTTGTGACAAAGTTCATCAGAGGATGATGAGAATGTCAGTTTTGACAAAGAACACTGTTCATTACTGAAATGCTCTAATTGAGCTGTTAGAATGTCAGAAACAAGCTTTCTGAGCTGAAAACTGCATTTTGTGACAAAGTTCATCAGTGGATGATGAGAATGTCAGTTTTGACAAAGAACACTGTTCATTACTGAAATGCTCTAATTGAGCTCTTAGAATGTCAGAAACAAGCTTTCTGAGCTGAAAACTGCATTTTGTGACAAATTTCATTAGTGGATGATGAGAATGTCAGTTTTGACAAAGAACACTGTTCATTACTAAAATGCTCTAATTGAGCTCGTAGAATGTCAGTTTTGACAAAGAACACTGTTCATTACTGGAATGTTCTAATTGAGCTGTTAGAATGTCAGAAACAAGCTTTCTGAGCTGAAAAATGCATTTTGTGACAAAGTTCATCAGTGGATGATGAGAATGTCAGTTTTGACAAAGAACACTGTTCATTACTAAAATGCTCTAATTGAGCTGTTAGAATGTCAGAAACAAGCTTTCTGAGCTGAAAACTGCATTTTGTGACAAAGTTCATCAGTGGATGATGAGAATGTCAGTTTTGACAAAGAACACTGTTCATTACTGAAATGCAATAATTGAGCTCTTAGAATGTCAGAAACAAGCTTTCTGAGCTGAAAACTGCCTTTTTTGACAAAGTTCATCAGTGGATGATGAGAATGTCAGTTTGACAAAGAACACTGTTCATTACTGAAATGCTCTAATTGAGCTCTTAGAATGTCAGAAACAAGCTTTCTCGACTGAAAACTGCATTTTGTGACAAATTTCATTAGTGGATGATGAGAATGTCAGTTTTGACAAAGAACACTGTTCATTACTAAAATACTCTAATTGAGCTGTAAAAATGTCAGAAACAAGCTTTCTGAGCTGAAAACTGCATTTTGTGACAAAGTGCATCAGTGGATGATGAGAATGTCAGTTTTGACAAAGAACACTGTTCATCACTAAAATGGTCTAATTGAGCTCTTAGAATGTCAGAAACAAGCTTTCTGAGCTGAAAACTGCATTTTGTGACAAAGTTCATCAGTGGATGATGGGAATGTCAGTTTTGACAAAGAACACTGTTCATTACTGAAATGCTCTAATTGAGCTGTTAGAATGTCAGAAACAAGCTTTCTGAGCTGAAAACTGCATTTTGTGACAAAGTTCATCAGTGGATGATGAGAATGTCAGTTTTGACAAAGAACACTGTTCATTACTGAAATGCTCTAATTGAGCTCTTAGAATGTCAGAAACAAGCTTTCTGAGCTGAAAACTGCATTTTGTGACAAAGTTCATCAGTGGATGATGAGAATGTCAGTTTTGACAAAGAACACTGTTCATTACTGAAATGCTCTAATTGAGCTGTTAGAATGTCAGAAACAAGCTTTCCTAGCTGAGAACTGCCTTTTGTGACAAAGTGCATCAGTGGATGATGAGAATGTCAGTTTTGACAAAGAACATTGTTCATTACTAAAATGCTCTAATTGAGCTGTTAGAATGTCAGAAACAAGCTTTCTGGACTGAAAACTGCATTTTGTGACAAAGTTCATCAGTGGATGATGAGAATGTCAGTTTTGACAAAGAACACTTTTCATTACTAAAATGCTCTAATTGAGCTGTTAGAATGTCAGAAACAAGCTTTCTGAGCTGAGAACTGCATTTTGTGACAAAGTGCATCAGTGGATGATGAGAATGTCAGTTTTGACAAAGAACACTGTTCATTACTGAAATGCTCTAATTGAGCTGTAAGAATGTCAGAAACAAGCTTTCTGAGCTGAAAACTGCATTTTGTGACAAAGTTCATCAGTGGATGATGAGAATGTCAGTTTTGACAAAGAACACTTTTCATTACTAAAATGCTCTAATTGAGCTGTTAGAATGTCAGAAACAAGCTTTCTGAGCTGAGAACTGCATTTTGTGACAAAGTGCATCAGTGGATGATGAGAATGTCAGTTTTGACAAAGAACACTGTTCATCACTAAAATGCTCTAATTGAGCTGTTAGAATGTCAGAAACAAGCTTTCTGAGCTGAGAACTGCATTTTGTGACAAAGTGCATCAGTGGATGATGAGAATGTCAGTTTTGACAAAGAACACTGTTCATTACTAAAATGCTCTAATTGAGCTCGTAGAATGTCAGAAACAAGCTTTCTGAGCTGAAAACTGCATTTTGTGACAAAGTTCATCAGTGGATGATGAGAATGTCAGTTTTGACAAAGAACACTGTTCATTACTGAAATGCTCTAATTGAGCTCTTAGAATGTCAGAAACAAGCTTTCTGAGCTGAAAACTGCATTTTGTGACAAAGTTCTTCAATGGATGATGAGAATGTCAGTTTTTACAAAGAACACTGTTCATTACTAAAATGCTCTAATTGAGCTGTTAGAATGTCAGAAACAAGCTTTCTGAGTTGAAAACTGCATTTTGTGACAAAGTTCATCAGTGGATGATGAGAATGTCAGTTTTGACAAAGAACACTGTTCATTACTGAAATGCTCTAATTGAGCTGTTAGAATGTCAGAAACAAGCTTTCTGAGCTGAGAACTGCATTTTGTGACAAAGTGCATCAGTGGATGATGAGAATGTCAGTTTTGACAAAGAACACTTTTCATTACTAAAATGCTCTAATTGAGCTGTAAGAATGTCAGAAACAAGCTTTCTGAGCTGAGAACTGCATTTTGTGACAAAGTGCATCAGTGGATGATGAGAATGTCAGTTTTGACAAAGAACACTGTTCATCACTAAAATGCTATAATTGAGCTCGTAGAATGTCAGAAACAAGCTTTCTGAGCTGAAAACTGCATTTTGTGACAAAGTTCATCAGTGGATGATGAGAATGTCAGTTTTGACAAAGAACACTGTTCATTACTCAAATGCTCTAATTGAGCTGTTAGAATGTCAGAAACAAGCTTTCTGAGCTGAGAACTGCATTTTGTGACAAAGTGCATCAGTGGATGATGAGAATGTCAGTTTTGACAAAGAACACTGTTCATTACTAAAATGCTCTAATTGAGCTCATAGAATGTCAGAAACAAGCTTTCTGAGCTGAAAACTGCATTTTGTGACAAAGTTCATCAGTGGATGATGAGAATGTCAGTTTTGACAAAGAACACTGTTCATTACTGAAATGCTCTAATTGAGCTCTTAGAATGTCAGAAACAAGCTTTCTGAGCTGAAAACTGCATTTTGTGACAAAGTTCATCAGTGGATGATGAGAATGTCAGTTTTGACAAAGAACACTGTTCATTACTGAAATGCTCTAATTGAGCTCTTAGAATGTCAGAAACAAGCTTTCTGAGCTGAAAACTGCATTTTGTGACAAATTTCATTAGTGGATGATGAGAATGTCAGTTTTGACAAAGAACACTGTTCATTACTGAAATGCTCTAATTGAGCTGTAAGAATGTCAGAAACAAGCTTTCTGGACTGAAAACTGCATTTTGTGACAAAGTTCATCAGTGGATGATGAGAATGTCAGTTTTGAAAAAGAACACTTTTCATTACTAAAATGCTCTAATTGAGCTGTTAGAATGTCAGAAACAAGCTTTCTGAGCTGAGAACTGCATTTTGTGACAAAGTGCATCAGTGAATGATGAGAATGTCAGTTTTGACAAAGAACACTTTTCATTACTAAAATGCTCTAATTGAGCTGTTAGAATGTCAGAAACAAGCTTTCTGAGCTGAGAACTGCATTTTGTGACAAAGTGCATCAGTGGATGATGAGAATGTCAGTTTTGACAAAGAACACTGTTCATCACTAAAATGCTATAATTGAGCTCGTAGAATGTCAGAAACAAGCTTTCTGAGCTGAAAACTGCATTTTGTGACAAAGTTCATCAGTGGATGATGAGAATGTCAGTTTTGACAAAGAACACTGTTCATTACTCAAATGCTCTAATTGAGCTGTTAGAATGTCAGAAACAAGCTTTCTGAGCTGAGAACTGCATTTTGTGACAAAGTGCATCAGTGGATGATGAGAATGTCAGTTTTGACAAAGAACACTGTTCATTACTAAAATGCTCTAATTGAGCTCGTAGAATGTCAGAAACAAGCTTTCTGAGCTGAAAACTGCATTTTGTGACAAAGTTCATCAGTGGATGATGAGAATGTCAGTTTTGACAAAGAACACTGTTCATTACTGAAATGCTCTAATTGAGCTCTTAGAATGTCAGAAACAAGCTTTCTGAGCTGAAAACTGCATTTTGTGACAAAGTTCATCAGTGGATGATGAGAATGTCAGTTTTGACAAAGAACACTGTTCATTACTGAAATGCTCTAATTGAGCTCTTAGAATGTCAGAAACAAGCTTTCTGAGCTGAAAACTGCATTTTGTGACAAATTTCATTAGTGGATGATGAGAATGTCAGTTTTGACAAAGAACACTGTTCATTACTGAAATGCTCTAATTGAGCTGTAAGAATGTCAGAAACAAGCTTTCTGGACTGAAAACTGCATTTTGTGACAAAGTTCATCAGTGGATGATGAGAATGTCAGTTTTGAAAAAGAACACTTTTCATTACTAAAATGCTCTAATTGAGCTGTTAGAATGTCAGAAACAAGCTTTCTGAGCTGAGAACTGCATTTTGTGACAAAGTGCATCAGTGGATGATGAGAATGTCAGTTTTGACAAAGAACACTTTTCATTACTAAAATGCTCTAATTGAGCTGTTAGAATGTCAGAAACAAGCTTTCTGAGCTGAGAACTGCATTTTGTGACAAAGTGCATCAGTGGATGATGAGAATGTCAGTTTTGACAAAGAACACTGTTCATCACTAAAATGGTCTAATTGAGCTCTTAGAATGTCAGAAACAAGCTTTCTGAGCTGAAAACTGCATTTTGTGACAAAGTTCATCAGTGGATGATGAGAATGTCAGTTTTGACAAAGAACACTGTTCATTACTGAAATGCTCTAATTGAGCTCTTAGAATGTCAGAAACAAGCTTTCTCGACTGAAAACTGCATTTTGTGACAAAGTTCATTAGTGGATGATGAGAATGTCAGTTTTGACAAAGAACACTGTTCATTACTGAAATGCTCTAATTGAGCTGTAAGAATGTCAGAAACAAGCTTTCTGAGCTGAAAACTGCATTTTGTGACACAGCTCATCAGTGGATTATGAGAATTTTCAGTTTTGACAATGAACACTGTTCATTACTGAAATGCTCTAATTGAGCTCTTTTTCTTTGTCAGTTTTGACAAAGAAAACTGTTCATTACTAAAATGCTCTAATTGAGCTCTTAGAATGTCAGAAACAAGCTTTCTGAGCTGAAAACTGCATTTTGTGACACAGTTCATCAGTGGATGATGAGAATGTCAGTTTTGACAAAGAACACTGTTCATTACTGAAATGCTCTAATTGAGCTCTTAGAATGTCAGAAACAAGCTTTCTGAGCTGAAAACTGCATTTTGTGACAAAGTTCATCAGTGGATGATGAGATTGTCAGTTTTGACAAAGAACACTGTTCATTACTAAAATGCTCTAATTGAGCTGTTAGAATGTCAGAAACAAGCTTTCTGAGCTGAAAACTGCATTTTGTGACAAAGTTCATCAGTGGATGATGAGAATGTCAGTTTTGACAAAGAACACTGTTCATTACTGAAATGCTCTAATTGAGCTGTTAGAATGTCAGAAACAAGCTTTCTGAGCTGAAAACTGCATTTTGTGACAAAGTTCATCAGTGGATGATGAGAATGTCAGTTTTGACAAAGAACACTGTTCATTACTAAAATGCTCTAATTGAGCTGTTAGAATGTCAGAAACAAGCTTTCTGGACTGAAAACTGCATTTTGTGACAAAGTTCATCAGTGGATGATGAGAATGTCAGTTTTGACAAAGAACTGTTCATTACTAAAATGCTCTAATTGAGCTGTTAGAATGTCAGAAACAAGCTTTCTGAGCTGAAAACTGCATTTTGTGACAAAGTTCATCAGTGGATGAGGAGAATGTCTGTTTTGACAAAGAAGACAGTTCATCACTGAAATGCTCTAATTGAGCTCTTAGAATGTCAGAAACAAGCTTTCTGAGCTGAAAACTGCATTTTGTGACAAAGTGCATCAGTGGATGATGAGAATGTCAGTTTTGACAAAGAACACTGTTCATTACTGAAATGCTCTAATTGAGCTGTTAGAATGTCAGAAACAAGCTTTCTGAGCTGAAAACTGAATTTTTTGACAAAGTTCATCAGTGGATGATGAGAATGTCAGTTTTGACAAAGAACACTGTTCATTACTGAAATGCTCTAATTGAGCTGTTAGAATGTCAGAAACAAGCTTTCTGAGCTGAAAACTGAATTTTTTGACAAAGTTCATCAGTGGATGATGAGAATGTCAGTTTTGACAAAGAAAACTGTTCATTACTAAAATGCTCTAATTGAGCTCTTAGAATGTCAGAAACAAGCTTTCTGAGCTGAAAACTGCATTTTGTGACACAGTTCATCAGTGGATGATGAGAATGTCAGTTTTGACAAAGAACACTGTTCATTACTGAAATGCTCTAATTGAGCTCTTAGAATGTCAGAAACAAGCTTTCTGAGCTGAAAACTGCATTTTGTGACAAAGTTCATCAGTGGATGATGAGATTGTCAGTTTTGACAAAGAACACTGTTCATTACTAAAATGCTCTAATTGAGCTGTTAGAATGTCAGAAACAAGCTTTCTGAGCTGAAAACTGCATTTTGTGACAAAGTTCATCAGTGGATGATGAGAATGTCAGTTTTGACAAAGAACACTGTTCATTACTGAAATGCTCTAATTGAAGTGTTAGAATGTCAGAAACAAGCTTTCTGAGCTGAAAACTGCATTTTGTGACAAAGTTCATCAGTGGATGATGAGAATGTCAGTTTTGACAAAGAACACTGTTCATTACTAAAATGCTCTAATTGAGCTGTTAGAATGTCAGAAACAAGCTTTCTGGACTGAAAACTGCATTTTGTGACAAAGTTCATCAGTGGATGATGAGAATGTCAGTTTTGACAAAGAACTGTTCATTACTAAAATGCTCTAATTGAGCTGTTAGAATGTCAGAAACAAGCTTTCTGAGCTGAAAACTGCATTTTGTGACAAAGTTCATCAGTGGATGAGGAGAATGTCTTTTTTGACAAAGAAGACAGTTCATCACTGAAATGCTCTAATTGAGCTCTTAGAATGTCAGAAACAAGCTTTCTGAGCTGAAAACTGCATTTTGTGACAAAGTTCATCAGTGGATGATGAGAATGTCAGTTTTGACAAAGAACACTGTTCATTACTGAAATGCTCTAATTGAGCTGTCAGAATGTCAGAAACAAGCTTTCTGAGCTGAAAACTGCATTTTGTGACAAAGTTCATCAGTGGATGATGAGAATGTCTGTTTTGACAAAGAAGACAGTTCATTATTGAAATGCTCAAATTGAGCTCTTAGAATGTCAGAAACAAGCTTTCTGAGCTGAAAACTGCATTTTGTGACAAAGTTCATCAGTGGATGATGAGAATGTCAGTTTTGACAAAGAACACTGTTCATTACTAAAATGCTCTAATTGAGCTCGTAGAATGTCAGAAACAAGCTTTCTGAGCTGAAAACTGCATTTTGTGACAAAGTTCATCAGTGAATGATGAGAATGTCTGTTTTGACAAAGAAGACAGTTCATTATTGAAATGATCTAATTGAGCTCTTAGAATGTCAGAAACAAGCTTTCTGAGCTGAAAACTGCATTTTGTGACAAAGTTCATCAGTGGATGATGAGAATGTCAGTTTTGACAAAGAACACTGTTCATTACTAAAATGCTCTAATTGAGCTCGTAGAATGTCAGAAACAAGCTTTCTAAGCTGAAAACTGCATTTTGTGACAAAGTTCATCAGTGGATGATGAGAATGTCTGTTTTGACAAAGAAGACAGTTCATTATTGAATTGATCTAATTGAGCTCTTAGAATGTCAGAAACAAGCTTTCTGAGCTGAAAACTGCATTTTGTGACAAAGTTCATCAGTGGATGATGAGAATGTCAGTTTTGACAAAGAACACTGTTCATTACTAAAATGCTCTAATTGAGCTCGTAGAATATCAGAAACAAGCTTTCTGAGCTGAAAACTGCATTTTGTGACAAAGTTCATCAGTGGATGATGAGAATGTCAGTTTTGACAAAGAACACTGTTCATTACTAAAATGCTCTAATTGAGCTGTTAGAATGTCAGAAACAAGCTTTCTGAGCTGAAAACTGCATTTTGTGACAAAGTTCATCAGTGGATGAGGAGAATGTCTGTTTTGACAAAGAAGACAGTTCATCACTGAAATGCTCTAATTGAGCTCTTAGAATGTCAGAAACAAGCTTTCTGAGCTGAAAACTGCATTTTGTGACAAAGTGCATCAGTGGATGATGAGAATGTCAGTTTTGACAAAGAACACTGTGCATTACTGAAATGCTCTAATTGAGCTGTTAGAATGTCAGAAACAAGCTTTCTGAGCTGAAAACTGAATTTTTTGACAAAGTTCATCAGTGGATGATGAGAATGTCAGTTTTGACAAAGAACACTGTTCATTACTGAAATGCTCTAATTGAGCTGTTAGAATGTCAGTAACAAGCTTTCTGAGCTGAAAACTGCATTTTGTGACAAAGTTCATCAGTGGATGATGAGAATGTCAGTTTTGACAAAGAACACTGTTCATTACTGAAATGCTCTAATTGAGCTCTTAGAATGTCAGAAACAAGCTTTCTGAGCTGAAAACTGCATTTTGTGACAAAGTTCATCAGTGGATGATGAGATTGTCAGTTTTGACAAAGAACACTGTTCATTACTAAAATGCTCTAATTGAGCTGTTAGAATGTCAGAAACAAGCTTTCTGAGCTGAAAACTGCATTTTGTGACAAAGTTCATCAGTGGATGATGAGAATGTCAGTTTTGACAAAGAACACTGTTCATTACTGAAATGCTCTAATTGAGCTGTTAGAATGTCAGAAACAAGCTTTCTGAGCTGAAATCTGCATTTTGTGACAAAGTTCATCAGTGGATGATGAGAATGTCAGTTTTGACAAAGAACACTGTTCATTACTAAAATGCTCTAATTGAGCTCGTAGAATGTCAGAAACAAGCTTTCTGAGCTGAAAACTGCATTTTGTGACAAAGTTCATCAGTGAATGATGAGAATGTCTGTTTTGACAAAGAAGACAGTTCATTATTGAAATGATCTAATTGAGCTCTTAGAATGTCAGAAACAAGCTTTCTGAGCTGAAAACTGCATTTTGTGACAAAGTTCATCAGTGGATGATGAGAATGTCAGTTTTGACAAAGAACACTGTTCATTACTAAAATGCTCTAATTGAGCTCGTAGAATGTTAGAAACAAGCTTTCTAAGCTGAAAACTGCATTTTGTGACAAAGTTCATCAGTGGATGATGAGAATGTCTGTTTTGACAAAGAAGACAGTTCATTATTGAATTGATCTAATTGAGCTCTTAGAATGTCAGAAACAAGCTTTCTGAGCTGAAAACTGCATTTTGTGACAAAGTTCATCAGTGGATGATGAGAATGTCAGTTTTGACAAAGAACACTGTTCATTACTAAAATGCTCTAATTGAGCTCGTAGAATGTCAGAAACAAGCTTTCTGAGCTGAAAACTGCATTTTGTGACAAAGTTCATCAGTGGATGATGAGAATGTCAGTTTTGACAAAGAACACTGTTCATTACTAAAATGCTCTAATTGAGCTCGTAGAATGTCAGTTTTGACAAAGAACACTGTTCATTACTGGAATGCTCTAATTGAGCTGTTAGAATGTCAGAAACAAGCTTTCTGAGCTGAAAACTGCATTTTGTGACAAAGTTCTTCAATGGATGATGAGAATGTCAGTTTTTACAAAGAACACTGTTCATTACTAAAATGCTCTAATTGAGCTGTTAGAATGTCAGAAACAAGCTTTCTGAGCTGAAAACTGCATTTTGTGACAAAGTTCATCAGTGGATGAGGAGAATGTCTGTTTTGACAAAGAAGACAGTTCATCACTGAAATGCTCTAATTGAGCTGTTAGAATGTCAGAAACAAGCTTTCTGAGCTGAAAACTGCATTTTGTGACACAGTTCATCAGTGGATGATGAGAATGTCAGTTTTGACAAAGAACACTGTTCATTACTGAAATGCTCTAATTGAGCTCTTAGAATGTCAGAAACAAGCTTTCTGAGCTGAAAACTGCATTTTGTGACAAAGTTCATCAGTGGATGATGAGATTGTCAGTTTTGACAAAGAACACTGTTCATTACTAAAATGCTCTAATTGAGCTGTTAGAATGTCAGAAACAAGCTTTCTGAGCTGAAAACTGCATTTTGTGACAAAGTTCATCAGTGGATGATGAGAATGTCAGTTTTGACAAAGAACACTGTTCATTACTGAAATGCTCTAATTGAGCTGTTAGAATGTCAGAAACAAGCTTTCTGAGCTGAAATCTGCATTTTGTGACAAAGTTCATCAGTGGATGATGAGAATGTCAGTTTTGACAAAGAACACTGTTCATTACTAAAATGCTCTAATTGAGCTGTTAGAATGTCAGAAACAAGCTTTCTGGACTGAAAACTGCATTTCGTTACAAAGTTCATCAGTGGATGATGAGAATGTCAGTTTTGACAAAGAACTGTTCATTACTAAAATGCTCTAATTGAGCTGTTAGAATGTCAGAAACAAGCTTTCTGAGCTGAAAACTGCATTTTGTGACAAAGTTCATCAGTGGATGAGGAGAATGTCTGTTTTGACAAAGAAGACAGTTCATCACTGAAATGCTCTAATTGAGCTCTTAGAATGTCAGAAAAAGCTTTCTGAGCTGAAAACTGCATTTTGTGACAAAGTTCATCAGTGGATGATGAGATTGTCAGTTTTGACAAAGAACACTGTTCATTACTAAAATGCTCTAATTGAGCTGTTAGAATGTCAGAAACAAGCTTTCTGAGCTGAGAACTGCATTTTGTGACAAAGTGCATCAGTGGATGATGAGAATGTCAGTTTTGACAAAGAACACTTTTCATTACTAAAATGCTCTAATTGAGCTGTTAGAATGTCAGAAACAAGCTTTCTGAGCTGAGAACTGCATTTTGTGACAAAGTGCATCAGTGGATGATGAGAATGTCAGTTTTGACAAAGAACACTGTTCATCACTAAAATGGTCTAATTGAGCTCTTAGAATGTCAGAAACAAGCTTTCTGAGCTGAAAACTGCATTTTGTGACAAAGTTCATCAGTGGATGATGAGAATGTCAGTTTTGACAAAGAACACTGTTCATTACTGAAATGCTCTAATTGAGCTCTTAGAATGTCAGAAACAAGCTTTCTCGACTGAAAACTGCATTTTGTGACAAAGTTCATTAGTGGATGATGAGAATGTCAGTTTTGACAAAGAACACTGTTCATTACTGAAATGCTCTAATTGAGCTCTTAGAATGTCAGAAACAAGCTTTCTCGACTGAAAACTGCATTTTGTGACAAAGTTCATTAGTGGATGATGAGAATGTCAGTTTTGACAAAGAACACTGTTCATTACTGAAATGCTCTAATTGAGCTGTAAGAATGTCAGAAACAAGCTTTCTGAGCTGAAAACTGCATTTTGTGACACAGCTCATCAGTGGATTATGAGAATTTTCAGTTTTGACAATGAACACTGTTCATTACTGAAATGCTCTAATTGAGCTCTTTTTCTTTGTCAGTTTTGACAAAGAAAACTGTTCATTACTAAAATGCTCTAATTGAGCTCTTAGAATGTCAGAAACAAGCTTTCTGAGCTGAAAACTGCATTTTGTGACACAGTTCATCAGTGGATGATGAGAATGTCAGTTTTGACAAAGAACACTGTTCATTACTGAAATGCTCTAATTGAGCTCTTAGAATGTCAGAAACAAGCTTTCTGAGCTGAAAACTGCATTTTGTGACAAAGTTCATCAGTGGATGATGAGATTGTCAGTTTTGACAAAGAACACTGTTCATTACTAAAATGCTCTAATTGAGCTGTTAGAATGTCAGAAACAAGCTTTCTGAGCTGAAAACTGCATTTTGTGACAAAGTTCATCAGTGGATGATGAGAATGTCAGTTTTGACAAAGAACACTGTTCATTACTGAAATGCTCTAATTGAGCTGTTAGAATGTCAGAAACAAGCTTTCTGAGCTGAAAACTGCATTTTGTGACAAAGTTCATCAGTGGATGATGAGAATGTCAGTTTTGACAAAGAACACTGTTCATTACTAAAATGCTCTAATTGAGCTGTTAGAATGTCAGAAACAAGCTTTCTGGACTGAAAACTGCATTTTGTGACAAAGTTCATCAGTGGATGATGAGAATGTCAGTTTTGACAAAGAACTGTTCATTACTAAAATGCTCTAATTGAGCTGTTAGAATGTCAGAAACAAGCTTTCTGAGCTGAAAACTGCATTTTGTGACAAAGTTCATCAGTGGATGAGGAGAATGTCTGTTTTGACAAAGAAGACAGTTCATCACTGAAATGCTCTAATTGAGCTCTTAGAATGTCAGAAACAAGCTTTCTGAGCTGAAAACTGCATTTTGTGACAAAGTGCATCAGTGGATGATGAGAATGTCAGTTTTGACAAAGAACACTGTTCATTACTGAAATGCTCTAATTGAGCTGTTAGAATGTCAGAAACAAGCTTTCTGAGCTGAAAACTGAATTTTTTGACAAAGTTCATCAGTGGATGATGAGAATGTCAGTTTTGACAAAGAACACTGTTCATTACTGAAATGCTCTAATTGAGCTGTTAGAATGTCAGAAACAAGCTTTCTGAGCTGAAAACTGAATTTTTTGACAAAGTTCATCAGTGGATGATGAGAATGTCAGTTTTGACAAAGAAAACTGTTCATTACTAAAATGCTCTAATTGAGCTCTTAGAATGTCAGAAACAAGCTTTCTGAGCTGAAAACTGCATTTTGTGACACAGTTCATCAGTGGATGATGAGAATGTCAGTTTTGACAAAGAACACTGTTCATTACTGAAATGCTCTAATTGAGCTCTTAGAATGTCAGAAACAAGCTTTCTGAGCTGAAAACTGCATTTTGTGACAAAGTTCATCAGTGGATGATGAGATTGTCAGTTTTGACAAAGAACACTGTTCATTACTAAAATGCTCTAATTGAGCTGTTAGAATGTCAGAAACAAGCTTTCTGAGCTGAAAACTGCATTTTGTGACAAAGTTCATCAGTGGATGATGAGAATGTCAGTTTTGACAAAGAACACTGTTCATTACTGAAATGCTCTAATTGAAGTGTTAGAATGTCAGAAACAAGCTTTCTGAGCTGAAAACTGCATTTTGTGACAAAGTTCATCAGTGGATGATGAGAATGTCAGTTTTGACAAAGAACACTGTTCATTACTAAAATGCTCTAATTGAGCTGTTAGAATGTCAGAAACAAGCTTTCTGGACTGAAAACTGCATTTTGTGACAAAGTTCATCAGTGGATGATGAGAATGTCAGTTTTGACAAAGAACTGTTCATTACTAAAATGCTCTAATTGAGCTGTTAGAATGTCAGAAACAAGCTTTCTGAGCTGAAAACTGCATTTTGTGACAAAGTTCATCAGTGGATGAGGAGAATGTCTTTTTTGACAAAGAAGACAGTTCATCACTGAAATGCTCTAATTGAGCTCTTAGAATGTCAGAAACAAGCTTTCTGAGCTGAAAACTGCATTTTGTGACAAAGTTCATCAGTGGATGATGAGAATGTCAGTTTTGACAAAGAACACTGTTCATTACTGAAATGCTCTAATTGAGCTGTCAGAATGTCAGAAACAAGCTTTCTGAGCTGAAAACTGCATTTTGTGACAAAGTTCATCAGTGGATGATGAGAATGTCTGTTTTGACAAAGAAGACAGTTCATTATTGAAATGCTCAAATTGAGCTCTTAGAATGTCAGAAACAAGCTTTCTGAGCTGAAAACTGCATTTTGTGACAAAGTTCATCAGTGGATGATGAGAATGTCAGTTTTGACAAAGAACACTGTTCATTACTAAAATGCTCTAATTGAGCTCGTAGAATGTCAGAAACAAGCTTTCTGAGCTGAAAACTGCATTTTGTGACAAAGTTCATCAGTGAATGATGAGAATGTCTGTTTTGACAAAGAAGACAGTTCATTATTGAAATGATCTAATTGAGCTCTTAGAATGTCAGAAACAAGCTTTCTGAGCTGAAAACTGCATTTTGTGACAAAGTTCATCAGTGGATGATGAGAATGTCAGTTTTGACAAAGAACACTGTTCATTACTAAAATGCTCTAATTGAGCTCGTAGAATGTCAGAAACAAGCTTTCTAAGCTGAAAACTGCATTTTGTGACAAAGTTCATCAGTGGATGATGAGAATGTCTGTTTTGACAAAGAAGACAGTTCATTATTGAATTGATCTAATTGAGCTCTTAGAATGTCAGAAACAAGCTTTCTGAGCTGAAAACTGCATTTTGTGACAAAGTTCATCAGTGGATGATGAGAATGTCAGTTTTGACAAAGAACACTGTTCATTACTAAAATGCTCTAATTGAGCTCGTAGAATATCAGAAACAAGCTTTCTGAGCTGAAAACTGCATTTTGTGACAAAGTTCATCAGTGGATGATGAGAATGTCAGTTTTGACAAAGAACACTGTTCATTACTAAAATGCTCTAATTGAGCTGTTAGAATGTCAGAAACAAGCTTTCTGAGCTGAAAACTGCATTTTGTGACAAAGTTCATCAGTGGATGAGGAGAATGTCTGTTTTGACAAAGAAGACAGTTCATCACTGAAATGCTCTAATTGAGCTCTTAGAATGTCAGAAACAAGCTTTCTGAGCTGAAAACTGCATTTTGTGACAAAGTGCATCAGTGGATGATGAGAATGTCAGTTTTGACAAAGAACACTGTGCATTACTGAAATGCTCTAATTGAGCTGTTAGAATGTCAGAAACAAGCTTTCTGAGCTGAAAACTGAATTTTTTGACAAAGTTCATCAGTGGATGATGAGAATGTCAGTTTTGACAAAGAACACTGTTCATTACTGAAATGCTCTAATTGAGCTGTTAGAATGTCAGTAACAAGCTTTCTGAGCTGAAAACTGCATTTTGTGACAAAGTTCATCAGTGGATGATGAGAATGTCAGTTTTGACAAAGAACACTGTTCATTACTGAAATGCTCTAATTGAGCTCTTAGAATGTCAGAAACAAGCTTTCTGAGCTGAAAACTGCATTTTGTGACAAAGTTCATCAGTGGATGATGAGATTGTCAGTTTTGACAAAGAACACTGTTCATTACTAAAATGCTCTAATTGAGCTGTTAGAATGTCAGAAACAAGCTTTCTGAGCTGAAAACTGCATTTTGTGACAAAGTTCATCAGTGGATGATGAGAATGTCAGTTTTGACAAAGAACACTGTTCATTACTGAAATGCTCTAATTGAGCTGTTAGAATGTCAGAAACAAGCTTTCTGAGCTGAAATCTGCATTTTGTGACAAAGTTCATCAGTGGATGATGAGAATGTCAGTTTTGACAAAGAACACTGTTCATTACTAAAATGCTCTAATTGAGCTCGTAGAATGTCAGAAACAAGCTTTCTGAGCTGAAAACTGCATTTTGTGACAAAGTTCATCAGTGAATGATGAGAATGTCTGTTTTGACAAAGAAGACAGTTCATTATTGAAATGATCTAATTGAGCTCTTAGAATGTCAGAAACAAGCTTTCTGAGCTGAAAACTGCATTTTGTGACAAAGTTCATCAGTGGATGATGAGAATGTCAGTTTTGACAAAGAACACTGTTCATTACTAAAATGCTCTAATTGAGCTCGTAGAATGTTAGAAACAAGCTTTCTAAGCTGAAAACTGCATTTTGTGACAAAGTTCATCAGTGGATGATGAGAATGTCTGTTTTGACAAAGAAGACAGTTCATTATTGAATTGATCTAATTGAGCTCTTAGAATGTCAGAAACAAGCTTTCTGAGCTGAAAACTGCATTTTGTGACAAAGTTCATCAGTGGATGATGAGAATGTCAGTTTTGACAAAGAACACTGTTCATTACTAAAATGCTCTAATTGAGCTCGTAGAATGTCAGAAACAAGCTTTCTGAGCTGAAAACTGCATTTTGTGACAAAGTTCATCAGTGGATGATGAGAATGTCAGTTTTGACAAAGAACACTGTTCATTACTAAAATGCTCTAATTGAGCTCGTAGAATGTCAGTTTTGACAAAGAACACTGTTCATTACTGGAATGCTCTAATTGAGCTGTTAGAATGTCAGAAACAAGCTTTCTGAGCTGAAAACTGCATTTTGTGACAAAGTTCTTCAATGGATGATGAGAATGTCAGTTTTTACAAAGAACACTGTTCATTACTAAAATGCTCTAATTGAGCTGTTAGAATGTCAGAAACAAGCTTTCTGAGCTGAAAACTGCATTTTGTGACAAAGTTCATCAGTGGATGAGGAGAATGTCTGTTTTGACAAAGAAGACAGTTCATCACTGAAATGCTCTAATTGAGCTGTTAGAATGTCAGAAACAAGCTTTCTGAGCTGAAAACTGCATTTTGTGACACAGTTCATCAGTGGATGATGAGAATGTCAGTTTTGACAAAGAACACTGTTCATTACTGAAATGCTCTAATTGAGCTCTTAGAATGTCAGAAACAAGCTTTCTGAGCTGAAAACTGCATTTTGTGACAAAGTTCATCAGTGGATGATGAGATTGTCAGTTTTGACAAAGAACACTGTTCATTACTAAAATGCTCTAATTGAGCTGTTAGAATGTCAGAAACAAGCTTTCTGAGCTGAAAACTGCATTTTGTGACAAAGTTCATCAGTGGATGATGAGAATGTCAGTTTTGACAAAGAACACTGTTCATTACTGAAATGCTCTAATTGAGCTGTTAGAATGTCAGAAACAAGCTTTCTGAGCTGAAATCTGCATTTTGTGACAAAGTTCATCAGTGGATGATGAGAATGTCAGTTTTGACAAAGAACACTGTTCATTACTAAAATGCTCTAATTGAGCTGTTAGAATGTCAGAAACAAGCTTTCTGGACTGAAAACTGCATTTTGTGACAAAGTTCATCAGTGGATGATGAGAATGTCAGTTTTGACAAAGAACTGTTCATTACTAAAATGCTCTAATTGAGCTGTTAGAATGTCAGAAACAAGCTTTCTGAGCTGAAAACTGCATTTTGTGACAAAGTTCATCAGTGGATGAGGAGAATGTCTGTTTTGACAAAGAAGACAGTTCATCACTGAAATGCTCTAATTGAGCTCTTAGAATGTCAGAAAAAGCTTTCTGAGCTGAAAACTGCATTTTGTGACAAAGTTCATCAGTGGATGATGAGATTGTCAGTTTTGACAAAGAACACTGTTCATTACTAAAATGCTCTAATTGAGCTGTTAGAATGTCAGAAACAAGCTTTCTGAGCTGAAAACTGCATTTTGTGACAGTTCATCAGTGGATGATGAGAATGTCAGTTTTGACAAAGAACACTGTTCATTACTGAAATGCTCTAATTGAGCTGTTAGAATGTCAGAAACAAGCTTTCTGAGCTGAAAACTGCATTTTGTGACAAAGTTCATCAGTGGATGATGAGAATGTCAGTTTTGACAAAGAACACTGTTCATTACTAAAATGCTCTAATTGAGCTGTTAGAATGTCAGAAACAAGCTTTCTGGACTGAAAACTGCATTTTGTGACAAAGTTCATCAGTGGATGATGAGAATGTCAGTTTTGACAAAGAACTGTTCATTACTAAAATGCTCTAATTGAGCTGTTAGAATGTCAGAAACAAGCTTTCTGAGCTGAAAACTGCATTTTGTGACAAAGTTCATCAGTGGATGAGGAGAATGTCTGTTTTGACAAAGAAGACAGTTCATCACTGAAATGCTCTAATTGAGCTCTTAGAATGTCAGAAACAAGCTTTCTGAGCTGAAAACTGCATTTTGTGACAAAGTGCATCAGTGGATGATGAGAATGTCAGTTTTGACAAAGAACACTGTTCATTACTGAAATGCTCTAATTGAGCTGTTAGAATGTCAGAAACAAGCTTTCTGAGCTGAAAACTGCATTTTGTGACAAAGTTCATCAGTGGATGAAGAGAATGTCAGTTTTGACAAAGAACAGTGTTCATTACTAAAATGCTCTAATTGAGCTGTTAGAATGTCAGAAACAAGCTTTCTGGACTGAAAACTGCATTTTGTGACAAAGTTCATCAGTGGATGATGAGAATGTCAGTTTTGAAAAAGAACTGTTCATTACTAAAATGCTCTAATTGAGCTGTTAGAATGTCAGAAACAAACTTTCTGAGCTGAAAACTGCATTTTGTGACAAAGTTCATCAGTGGATGAGGAGAATGTCTGTTTTGACAAAGAAGACAGTTCATCACTGAAATGCTCTAATTGAGCTCTTAGAATGTCAGAAACAAGCTTTCTGAGCTGAAAACTGCATTTTGTGACAAAGTGCATCAGTGGATGATGAGAATGTCAGTTTTGACAAAGAACACTGTTCATTACTGAAATGCTCTAATTGAGCTGTTAGAATGTCAGAAACAAGCTTTCTGAGCTGAAAACTGAATTTTTTGACAAAGTTCATCAGTGGATGATGAGAATGTCAGTTTTGACAAAGAACACTGTTCATTACTGAAATGCTCTAATTGAGCTGTTAGAATGTCAGAAACAAGCTTTCTGAGCTGAAAACTGCATTTTGTGACAAAGTTCTTCAATGGATGATGAGAATGTCAGTTTTTACAAAGAACACTGTTCATTACTAAAATGCTCTAATTGAGCTGTTAGAATGTCAGAAACAAGCTTTCTGAGCTGAAAACTGCATTTTGTGACACAGTTCATCAGTGGATGATGAGAATGTCAGTTTTGACAAAGAACACTGTTCATTACTGAAATGCTCTAATTGAGCTCTTAGAATGTCAGAAACAAGCTTTCTGAGCTGAAAACTGCATTTTGTGACAAAGTTCATCAGTGGATGATGAGATTGTCAGTTTTGACAAAGAACACTGTTCATTACTAAAATGCTCTAATTGAGCTGTTAGAATGTCAGAAACAAGCTTTCTGAGCTGAAAACTGCATTTTGTGACAAAGTTCATCAGTGGATGATGAGAATGTCAGTTTTGACAAAGAACACTGTTCATTACTGAAATGCTCTAATTGAGCTGTTAGAATGTCAGAAACAAGCTTTCTGGACTGAAAACTGCATTTTGTGACAAAGTTCATCAGTGGATGATGAGAATGTCAGTTTTGACAAAGAACTGTTCATTACTAAAATGTTCTAATTGAGCTGTTAGAATGTCAGAAACAAGCTTTCTGAGCTGAAAACTGCATTTTGTGACAAAGTTCATCAGTGGATGAGGAGAATGTCTGTTTTGACAAAGAAGACAGTTCATCACTGAAATGCTCTAATTGAGCTCTTAGAATGTCATAAACAAGCTTTCTGAGCTGAAAACTGCATTTTGTGACAAAGTTCATCAGTGGATGATGAGAATGTCAGTTTTGACAAAGAACACTGTTCATTACTGAAATGCTCTAATTGAGCTGTCAGAATGTCAGAAACAAGCTTTCTGAGCTGAAAACTGCATTTTGTGACAAAGTTCATCAGTGGATGATGAGAATGTCTGTTTTGACAAAGAAGACAGTTCATTATTGAAATGCTCAAATTGAGCTCTTAGAATGTCAGAAACAAGCTTTCTGAGCTGAAAACTGCATTTTGTGACAAAGTTCATCAGTGAATGATGAGAATGTCTGTTTTGACAAAGAACACTGTTCATTATTGAAATGATCTAATTGAGCTCTTAGAATGTCAGAAACAAGCTTTCTGAGCTGAAAACTGCATTTTGTGACAAAGTTCATCAGTGGATGATGAGAATGTCAGTTTTGACAAAGAACACTGTTCATTACTAAAATGCTCTAATTGAGCTGTTAGAATGTCAGAAACAAGCTTTCTGGACTGAAAACTGCATTTTGTGACAAAGTTCATCAGTGGATGATGAGAATGTCAGTTTTGACAAAGAACACTGTTCATTACTAAAATGCTCAAATTGAGCTCTTAGAATGTCAGAAACAAGCTTTCTGAGCTGAAAACTGCATTTTGTGACAAAGTTCATCAGTGGATGATGAGATTGTCAGTTTTGACAAAGAACACTGTTCATTACTAAAATGCTCTAATTGAGCTGTTAGAATGTCAGAAACAAGCTTTCTGAGCTGAAAACTGCATTTTGTGACAAAGTTCATCAGTGGATGATGAGAATGTCAGTTTTGACAAAGAACACTGTTCTTTACTGAAATGCTCTAATTGAGCTTTTAGAATGTCAGAAACAAGCTTTCTGAGCTGAAAACTGCATTTTGTGACAAAGTTCATCAGTGGATGATGAGAATGTCAGTTTTGACAAAGAACACTGTTCATTACTAAAATGCTCTAATTGAGCTGTTAGAATGTCAGAAACAAGCTTTCTGGACTGAAAACTGCATTTTGTGACAAAGTTCATCAGTGGATGATGAGAATGTCAGTTTTGACAAAGAACTGTTCATTACTAAAATGCTCTAATTGAGCTGTTAGAATGTCAGAAACAAGCTTTCTGAGCTGAAAACTGCATTTTGTGACAAAGTTCATCAGTGGATGAGGAGAATGTCTGTTTTGACAAAAGAAGACAGTTCATCACTGAAATGCTCTAATTGAGCTCTTAGAATGTCATAAACAAGCTTTCTGAGCTGAAAACTGCATTTTGTGACAAAGTTCATCAGTGGATGATGAGAATGTCTGTTTTGACAAAGAAGACAGTTCATTATTGAAATGCTCAAATTGAGCTCTTAGAATGTCAGAAACAAGCTTTCTGAGCTGAAAACTGCATTTTGTGACAAAGTTCATCAGTGAATGATGAGAATGTCTGTTTTGACAAAGAAGACAGTTCATTATTGAAATGATCTAATTGAGCTCTTAGAATGTCAGAAACAAGCTTTCTGAGCTGAAAACTGCATTTTGTGACAAAGTTCATCAGTGGATGATGAGAATGTCAGTTTTGACAAAGAACACTGTTCATTACTAAAATGCTCTAATTGAGCTCGTAGAATGTCAGAAACAAGCTTTCTGAGCTGAAAACTGCATTTTGTGACAAAGTTAATCAGTGGATGATGAGAATGTCTGTTTTGACAAAGAAGACAGTTCATTATTGAAATGATCTAATTGAGCTCTTAGAATGTCAGAAACAAGCTTTCTGAGCTGAAAACTGCATTTTGTGACAAAGTTCATCAGTGGATGATGAGAATGTCAGTTTTGACAAAGAACACTGTTCATTACTAAAATGCTCTAATTGAGCTCGTAGAATGTCAGAAACAAGCTTTCTGAGCTGAAAACTGCATTTTGTGACAAAGTTCATCAGTGGATGATGAGAATGTCAGTTTTGACAAAGAACACTGTTCATTACTAAAATGCTCTAATTGAGCTCGTAGAATGTCAGTTTTGACAAAGAACACTGTTCATTACTGGAATGCTCTAATTGAGCTGTTAGAATGTCAGAAACAAGCTTTCTGAGCTGAAAACTGCATTTTGTGACAAAGTTCATCAGTGGATGATGAGAATGTCAGTTTTGACAAAGAACACTGTTCATTACTGAAATGCTCTAATTGAGCTGTTAGAATGTCAGAAACAAGCTTTCTGAGCTGAGAACTGCATTTTGTGACAAAGTGCATCAGTGGATGATGAGAATGTCAGTTTAGACAAAGAACACTGTTCATTACTGAAATGCTCTAATTGAGCTGTTAGAATGTCAGAAACAAGCTTTCTGAGCTGAAAACTGAATTTTTTGACAAAGTTCATCAGTGGATGATGAGAATGTCAGTTTTGACAAAGAACACTGTTCATTACTGAAATGCTCTAATTGAGCTCTTAGAATGTCAGAAACAAGCTTTCTGAGCTGAAAACTGAATTTTTTGACAAAGTTCATCAGTGGATGATGAGAATGTCAGTTTTGACAAAGAAAACTGTTCATTACTAAAATGCTCTAATTGAGCTCTTAGAATGTCAGAAACAAGCTTTCTGAGCTGAAAACTGCATTTTGTGACACAGTTCATCAGTGGATGATGAGAATGTCAGTTTTGACAAAGAACACTGTTCATTACTGAAATGCTCTAATTGAGCTCTTAGAATGTCAGAAACAAGCTTTCTGAGCTGAAAACTGCATTTTGTGACAAAGTTCATCAGTGGATGATGAGATTGTCAGTTTTGACAAAGAACACTGTTCATTACTAAAATGCTCTAATTGAGCTGTTAGAATGTCAGAAACAAGCTTTCTGAGCTGAAAACTGCATTTTGTGACAAAGTTCATCAGTGGATGATGAGAATGTCAGTTTTGACAAAGAACACTGTTCATTACTGAAATGCTCTAATTGAGCTGTTAGAATGTCAGAAACAAGCTTTCTGAGCTGAAAACTGCATTTTGTGACAAAGTTCATCAGTGGATGATGAGAATGTCAGTTTTGACAAAGAACACTGTTCATTACTAAAATGCTCTAATTGAGCTGTTAGAATGTCAGAAACAAGCTTTCTGGACTGAAAACTGCATTTTGTGACAAAGTTCATCAGTGGATGATGAGAATGTCAGTTTTGACAAAGAACTGTTCATTACTAAAATGATCTAATTGAGCTGTTAGAATGTCAGAAACAAGCTTTCTGAGCTGAAAACTGCATTTTGTGACAAAGTTCATCAGTGGATGAGGAGAATGTCTGTTTTGACAAAGAAGACAGTTCATCACTGAAATGCTCTAATTGAGCTCTTAGAATGTCATAAACAAGCTTTCTGAGCTGAAAACTGCATTTTGTGACAAAGTTCATCAGTGGATGATGAGAATGTCAGTTTTGACAAAGAACACTGTTCATTACTGAAATGCTCTAATTGAGCTGTCAGAATGTCAGAAACAAGCTTTCTGAGCTGAAAAACTGCATTTTGTGACAAAGTTCATCAGTGGATGATGAGAATGTCTGTTTTGACAAAGAAGACAGTTCATTATTGAAATGCTCAAATTGAGCTCTTAGAATGTCAGAAACAAGCTTTCTGAGCTGAAAACTGCATTTTGTGACAAAGTTCATCAGTGAATGATGAGAATGTCTGTTTTGACAAAGAAGACAGTTCATTATTGAAATGATCTAATTGAGCTCTTAGAATGTCAGAAACAAGCTTTCTGAGCTGAAAACTGCATTTTGTGACAAAGTTCATCAGTGGATGATGAGAATGTCAGTTTTGACAAAGAACACTGTTCATTACTAAAATGCTCTAATTGAGCTGTTAGAATGTCAGAAACAAGCTTTCTGAGCTGAGAACTGCATTTTGTGACAAAGTGCATCAGTGGATGATGAGAATGTCAGTTTTGACAAAGAACACTGTTCATTACTAAAATGCTCTAATTGAGCTGTTAGAATGTCAGAAACAAGCTTTCTGAGCTGAGAACTGCATTTTGTGACAAAGTGCATCAGTGGATGATGAGAATGTCAGTTTTGACAAAGAACACTGTTCATTACTAAAATGCTCTAATTGAGCTGTTAGGATGTCAGACACAAGCTTTCTCGACTGAAAACTGCATTTTGTGACAAAGTTCATCAGTGGATGATGAGAATGTCAGTTTTGACAAAGAACACTTTTCATTACTAAAATGCTCTAATTGAGCAGTTAGAATGTCAGAAACAAGCTTTCTGAGCTGAGAACTGCATTTTGTGACAAAGTGCATCAGTGGATGATGAGAATGTCAGTTTTGACAAAGAACACTGTTCATCACTAAAATGGTCTAATTGAGCTCTTAGAATGTCAGAAACAAGCTTTCTGAGCTGAAAACTGCATTTTGTGACAAAGTTCATCAGTGGATGATGAGAATGTCAGTTTTGACAAAGAACAATGTTCATTACTGAAATGCTCTAATTGAGCTGTTAGAATGTCAGAAACAAGCTTTCTGAGCTGAGAACTGCATTTTGTGACAAAGTGCATCAGTGGATGATGAGAATGTCAGTTTTGACAAAGAACACTGTTCATTACTGAAATGCTCTAATTGAGCTGTAAGAATGTCAGAAACAAGCTTTCTGAGCTGAAAACTGCATTTTGTGACAAAGTTCATGAGAGGATGATGAGAATGTCAGTTTTGACGAAGAACACTGTTCATTACTAAAATGCTCTAATTGAGCTCGTAGAATGTCAGAAACAAGCTTTCTGAGCTGAAAACTGCATTTTGTGACACAGTTCATCAGTGGATGATGAGAATGTCTGTTTTGACAAAGAAGACAGTTCATTATTGAAATGCTCTAATTGAGCTCTTAGAATGTCAGAAACAAGCTTTCTGAGCTGAAAACTGCATTTTGTGACAAAGTTCATCAGTGGATGATGAGAATGTCAGTTTTGACAAAGAACACAGTTCATTACTGAAATGCTCTAATTGAGCTGTTAGAATGTCAGAAACAAGCTTTCTGAGCTGAAAACTGCATTTTGTGACAAAGTTCGTCAGTGGATAATGAGAATGTCAGTTTTAACAAAGAACACTGTTCATTACTGAAATGCTCTAATTGAGCTCTTAGAATGTCAGAAACAAGCTTTCTGAGCTGAAAACTGCATTTTGTGACAAATTTCATTAGTGGATGATGAGAATGTCAGTTTTGACAAAGAACACTGTTCATTACTGAAATGCTCTAATTGAGCTGTAAGAATGTCAGAAACAAGCTTTCTGAGCTGAAAACTGCATTTTGTGACAAAGTTCATCAGTGGATGATGAGAATGTCAGTTTTGACAAAGAACACTGTTCATTACTAAAATGCTCTAATTGAGCTCGTAGAATGTCAGAAACAAGCTTTCTGAGCTGAAAACTGCATTTTGTGACAAAGTTCATCAGTGGATGATGAGATTGTCAGTTTTGACAAAGAACACTGTTCATTACTGAAATGCTCTAATTGAGCTGTTAGAATGTCAGAAACAAGCTTTCTGAGCTGAAAACTGCATTTTGTGACAAAGTTCATCAGTGGATGATGAGAATGTCAGTTTTGACAAAGAACACTGTTCATTACTGAATTGCTCTAATTGAGCTCTTAGAATGTCAGAAACAAGCTTTCTGAGCTGAAAACTGCATTTTGTGACAAAGTTCATCAGTGGATGATGAGAATGTCAGTTTTGACAAAGAACACTGTTCATTACTGAAATGCTCTAATTGAGCTCTTAGAATGTCAGAAACAAGCTTTCTGAGCTGAAAACTGCATTTTGTGACAAATTTCATTAGTGGATGATGAGAATGTCAGTTTTGACAAAGAACACTGTTCATTACTAAAATGCTCTAATTGAGCTGTTAGAATGTCAGAAACAAGCTTTCTGAGCTGAAAACTGCATTTTGTGACAAAGTTCATCAGTGGATGATGAGAATGTCAGTTTTGACAAAGAACACTGTTCATTACTGAAATGCTCTAATTGAGCTGTTAGAATGTCAGAAACAAGCTTTCTGAGCTGAGAACTGCCTTTTGTGACAAAGTTTATCAGTGGATGATGAGAATGTCAGTTTTGACAAAGAACATTGTTCATTACTAAAATGCTCTAATTGAGCTGTTAGAATGTCAGAAACAAGCTTTCTGGACGGAAAACTGCATTTTGTGACAAAGTTCATCAGTGGATGATGAGAATGTCAGTTTTGACAAAGAACACTTTTCATTACTAAAATGCCCTAATTGAGCTGTTAGAATGTCAGAAACAAGCTTTCTGAGCTGAGAACTGCATTTTGTGACAAAGTGCATCAGTGGATGATGAGAATGTCAGTTTTGACAAAGAACACTGTTCATTACTAAAATGCTCTAATTGAGCTGTTAGAATGTCAGAAACAAGCTTTCTGAGCTGAGAACTGCATTTTGTGACAAAGTGCATCAGTGGATGATGAGAATGTCAGTTTTGACAAAGAACACTGTTCATTACTAAAATGCTCTAATTGAGCTGTTAGAATGTCAGAAACAAGCTTTCTGAGCTGAGAACTGCATTTTGTGACAAAGTGCATCAGTGGATGATGAGAATGTCAGTTTTGACAAAGAACACTGTTCATTACTGAAATGCTCTAATTGAGCTGTTAGAATGTCAGAAACAAGCTTTCTGAGCTGAGAACTGCATTTTGTGACAAAGTTCATCAGTGGATGATGAGAATGTCAGTTTTGACAAAGAACACTGTTATTACTAAAATGCTCTAATTGAGCTGTTAGAATGTCAGAAACAAGCTTTCTGGACTGAAAACTGCATTTTGTGACAAAGTTCATCAGTGGATGATGAGAATGTCAGTTTTGACAAAGAACTGTTCATTACTAAAATGCTCTAATTGAGCTGTTAGAATGTCAGAAACAAGCTTTCTGAGCTGAAAACTGCATTTTGTGACAAAGTTCATCAGTGGATGAGGAGAATGTCTGTTTTGACAAATGAAAACAGTTCATCACTGAAATGCTCTAATTGAGCTCTTAGAATGTCAGAAACAAGCTTTCTGAGCTGAAAACTGCATTTTGTGACAAAGTTCATCAGTGGATGATGAGAATGTCAGTTTTGACAAAGAACACTGTTCATTACTGAAATGCTCTAATTGAGCTGTCAGAATGTCAGAAACAAGCTTTCTGAGCTGAAAACTGCATTTTGTGACAAAGTTCATCAGTGGATGATGAGAATGTCTGTTTTGACAAAGAAGACAGTTCATTATTGAAATGCTCAAATTGAGCTCTTAGAATGTCAGAAACAAGCTTTCTGAGCTGAAAACTGCATTTTGTGACAAAGTTCATCAGTGGATGATGAGAATGTCAGTTTTGACAAAGAACACTGTTCATTACTAAAATGCTCTAATTGAGCTCGTAGAATGTCAGAAACAAGCTTTCTGAGCTGAAAACTGCATTTTGTGACAAAGTTCATCAGTGAATGATGAGAATGTCTGTTTTGACAAAGAAGACAGTTCATTATTGAAATGATCTAATTGAGCTCTTAGAATGTCAGAAACAAGCTTTCTGAGCTGAAAACTGCATTTTGTGACAAAGTTCATCAGTGGATGATGAGAATGTCAGTTTTGACAAAGAACACTGTTCATTACTAAAATGCTCTAATTGAGCTCGTAGAATGTCAGAAACAAGCTTTCTGAGCTGAAAACTGCATTTTGTGACAAAGTTCATCAGTGGATGATGAGAATGTCTGTTTTGACAAAGAAGACAGTTCATTATTGAAATGATCTAATTGAGCTCTTAGAATGTCAGAAACAAGCTTTCTGAGCTGAAAACTGCATTTTGTGACAAAGTTCATCAGTGGATGATGAGAATGTCAGTTTTGACAAAGAACACTGTTCATTACTAAAATGCTCTAATTGAGCTCGTAGAATGTCAGAAACAAGCTTTCTGAGCTGAAAACTGCATTTTGTGACAAAGTTCATCAGTGGATGATGAGAATGTCAGTTTTGACAAAGAACACTGTTCATTACTAAAATGCTCTAATTGAGCTCGTAGAATGTCAGTTTTGACAAAGAACACTGTTCATTACTGGAATGCTCCAATTGAGCTGTTAGAATGTCAGAAACAAGCTTTCTGAGCTGAAAACTGCATTTTGTGACAAAGTTCATCAGTGGATGAGGAGAATGTCTGTTTTGACAAATGAAAACAGTTCATCACTGAAATGCTCTAATTGAGCTCTTAGAATGTCAGAAACAAGCTTTCTGAGCTGAAAACTGCATTTTGTGACAAAGTTCATCAGTGGATGATGAGAATGTCAGTTTTGACAAAGAACACTGTTCATTACTGAAATGCTCTAATTGAGCTGTCAGAATGTCAGAAACAAGCTTTCTGAGCTGAAAACTGCATTTTGTGACAAAGTTCATCAGTGGATGATGAGAATGTCTGTTTTGACAAAGAAGACAGTTCATTATTGAAATGCTCAAATTGAGCTCTTAGAATGTCAGAAACAAGCTTTCTGAGCTGAAAACTGCATTTTGTGACAAAGTTCATCAGTGGATGATGAGAATGTCAGTTTTGACAAAGAACACTGTTCATTACTAAAATGCTCTAATTGAGCTCGTAGAATGTCAGAAACAAGCTTTCTGAGCTGAAAACTGCATTTTGTGACAAAGTTCATCAGTGAATGATGAGAATGTCTGTTTTGACAAAGAAGACAGTTCATTATTGAAATGATCTAATTGAGCTCTTAGAATGTCAGAAACAAGCTTTCTGAGCTGAAAACTGCATTTTGTGACAAAGTTCATCAGTGGATGATGAGAATGTCAGTTTTGACAAAGAACACTGTTCATTACTAAAATGCTCTAATTGAGCTCGTAGAATGTCAGAAACAAGCTTTCTGAGCTGAAAACTGCATTTTGTGACAAAGTTCATCAGTGGATGATGAGAATGTCTGTTTTGACAAAGAAGACAGTTCATTATTGAAATGATCTAATTGAGCTCTTAGAATGTCAGAAACAAGCTTTCTGAGCTGAAAACTGCATTTTGTGACAAAGTTCATCAGTGGATGATGAGAATGTCAGTTTTGACAAAGAACACTGTTCATTACTAAAATGCTCTAATTGAGCTCGTAGAATGTCAGAAACAAGCTTTCTGAGCTGAAAACTGCATTTTGTGACAAAGTTCATCAGTGGATGATGAGAATGTCAGTTTTGACAAAGAACACTGTTCATTACTAAAATGCTCTAATTGAGCTCGTAGAATGTCAGTTTTGACAAAGAACACTGTTCATTACTGGAATGCTCCAATTGAGCTGTTAGAATGTCAGAAACAAGCTTTCTGAGCTGAAAACTGCATTTTTTGACAAAGTTCATCAGTGGATGAGGAGAATGTCTGTTTTGACAAATGAAAACAGTTCATCACTGAAATGCTCTAATTGAGCTCTTAGAATGTCAGAAACAAGCTTTCTGAGCTGAAAACTGCATTTTTTGACAAAGTTCATCAGTGGATGATGAGAATGTCAGTTTTGACAAAGAACACTGTTCATTACTGAAATGCTCTAATTGAGCTGTTAGAATGTCAGAAACAAGCTTTCTGAGCTGAAAACTGCATTTTGTGACAAAGTTCATCAGTGGATGATGAGAATGTCAGTTTTGACAAAGAACACTGTTCATTACTGAAATGCTCTAATTGAGCTGTTAGAATGTCAGAAACAAGCTTTCTGAGCTGAAAACTGCATTTTGTGACAAAGTTCATCAGTGGATGATGAGAATGTCAGTTTTGACAAAGAACTGTTCATTACTAAAATGCTCTAATTGAGCTGTTAGAATGTCAGAAACAAGCTTTCTGAGCTGAAAACTGCATTTTGTGACAAAGTTCATCAGTGGATGAGGAGAATGTCTGTTTTGACAAAGAAGACAGTTCATCACTGAAATGCTCTAATTGAGCTCTTAGAATGTCATAAACAAGCTTTCTGAGCTGAAAACTGCATTTTGTGACAAAGTTCATCAGTGGATGATGAGAATGTCAGTTTTGACAAAGAACACTGTTCATTACTGAAATGCTCTAATTGAGCTGTCAGAATGTCAGAAACAAGCTTTCTGAGCTGAAAAACTGCATTTTGTGACAAAGTTCATCAGTGGATGATGAGAATGTCTGTTTTGACAAAGAAGACAGTTCATTATTGAAATGCTCAAATTGAGCTCTTAGAATGTCAGAAACAAGCTTTCTGAGCTGAAAACTGCATTTTGTGACAAAGTTCATCAGTGAATGATGAGAATGTCTGTTTTGACAAAGAAGACAGTTCATTATTGAAATGATCTAATTGAGCTCTTAGAATGTCAGAAACAAGCTTTCTGAGCTGAAAACTGCATTTTGTGACAAAGTTCATCAATGGATGATGAGAATGTCAGTTTTGACAAAGAACACTGTTCATTACTAAAATGCTCTAATTGAGCTGTTAGAATGTCAGAAACAAGCTTTCTGAGCTGAAAACTGCATTTTGTGACAAAGTTCATCAGTGGATGAGGAGAATGTCTGTTTTGACAAAGAAGACAGTTCATCACTGAAATGCTCTAATTGAGCTCTTAGAATGTCAGAAACAAGCTTTCTGAGCTGAAAACTGCATTTTGTGACAAAGTGCATCAGTGGATGATGAGAATGTCAGTTTTGACAAAGAACACTGTTCATTACTGAAATGCTCTAATTGAGCTGTTAGAATGTCAGAAACAAGCTTTCTGAGCTGAAAACTGAATTTTTTGACAAAGTTCATCAGTGGATGATGAGAATGTCAGTTTTGACAAAGAACACTGTTCATTAATGAAATGCTCTAATTGAGCTGTTAGAATGTCAGAAACAAGCTTTCTGAGCTGAAAACTGAATTTTTTGACAAAGTTCATCAGTGGATGATGAGAATGTCAGTTTTGACAAAGAACACTGTTCATTACTGAAATGCTCTAATTGAGCTGTTAGAATGTCAGAAACAAGCTTTCTGAGCTGAAATCTGCATTTTGTGACAAAGTTCATCAGTGGATGATGAGAATGTCAGTTTTGACAAAGAACACTGTTCATTACTAAAATGCTCTAATTGAGCTGTTAGAATGTCAGAAACAAGCTTTCTGGACTGAAAACTGCATTTTGTGACAAAGTTCATCAGTGGATGATGAGAATGTCAGTTTTGACAAAGAACTGTTCATTACTAAAATGCTCTAATTGAGCTGTTAGAATGTCAGAAACAAGCTTTCTGAGCTGAAAACTGCATTTTGTGACAAAGTTCATCAGTGGATGAGGAGAATGTCTGTTTTGACAAAGAAGACAGTTCATCACTGAAATGCTCTAATTGAGCTCTTAGAATGTCAGAAACAAGCTTTCTGAGCTGAAAACTGCATTTTGTGACAAAGTTCATCAGTGGATGATGAGAATGTCAGTTTTGACAAAGAACACTGTTCATTACTGAAATGCTCTAATTGAGCTGTCAGAATGTCAGAAACAAGCTTTCTGAGCTGAAAACTGCATTTTGTGACAAAGTTCATCAGTGGATGATGAGAATGTCTGTTTTGACAAAGAAGACAGTTCATTATTGAAATGCTCAAATTGAGCTCTTAGAATGTCAGAAACAAGCTTTCTGAGCTGAAAACTGCATTTTGTGACAAAGTTCATCAGTGGATGATGAGAATGTCAGTTTTGACAAAGAACACTGTTCATTACTAAAATGCTCTAATTGAGCTCGTAGAATGTCAGAAACAAGCTTTCTGAGCTGAAAACTGCATTTTGTGACAAAGTTCATCAGTGAATGATGAGAATGTCTGTTTTGACAAAGAAGACAGTTCATTATTGAAATGATCTAATTGAGCTCTTAGAATGTCAGAAACAAGCTTTCTGAGCTGAAAACTGCATTTTGTGACAAAGTTCATCAGTGGATGATGAGAATGTCAGTTTTGACAAAGAACACTGTTCATTACTAAAATGCTCTAATTGAGCTCGTAGAATGTCAGAAACAAGCTTTCTGAGCTGAAAACTGCATTTTGTGACAAAGTTCATCAGTGGATGATGAGAATGTCTGTTTTGACAAAGAAGACAGTTCATTATTGAAATGATCTAATTGAGCTCTTAGAATGTCAGAAACAAGCTTTCTGAGCTGAAAACTGCATTTTGTGACAAAGTTCATCAGTGGATGATGAGAATGTCAGTTTTGACAAAGAACACTGTTCATTACTAAAATGCTCTAATTGAGCTCGTAGAATGTCAGAAACAAGCTTTCTGAGCTGAAAACTGCATTTTGTGACAAAGTTCATCAGTGGATGATGAGAATGTCAGTTTTGACAAAGAACACTGTTCATTACTAAAATGCTCTAATTGAGCTCGTAGAATGTCAGTTTTGACAAAGAACACTGTTCATTACTGGAATGCTCTAATTGAGCTGTTAGAATGTCAGAAACAAGCTTTCTGAGCTGAAAACTGCATTTTGTGACAAAGTTCTTCAATGGATGATGAGAATGTCAGTTTTTACAAAGAACACTGTTCATTACTAAAATGCTCTAATTGAGCTGTTAGAATGTCAGAAACAAGCTTTCTGAGCTGAAAACTGCATTTTGTGACAAAGTTCATCAGTGGATGATGAGAATGTCAGTTTTGACAAAGAACACTGTTCATTACTGAAATGCTCTAATTGAGCTGTTAGAATGTCAGAAACAAGCTTTCTGAGCTGAGAACTGCATTTTGTGACAAAGTGCATCAGTGGATGATGAGAATGTCAGTTTTGACAAAGAACACTGTTCATTACTGAAATGCTCTAATTGAGCTGTAAGAATGTCAGAAACAAGCTTTCTGAGCTGAAAACTGCATTTTGTGACAAAGTTCATCAGTGGATGATGAGAATGTCAGTTTTGACAAAGAACACTGTTCATTACTAAAATGCTCTAATTGAGCTCGTAGAATGTCTGAAACAAGCTTTCTGAGCTGAAAACTGCATTTTGTGACAAAGTTCATCAGTGGATGATGAGAATGTCTGTTTTGACAAAGTAGACAGTTCATTATTGAAATGCTCTAATTGAGCTCTTAGAATGTCAGAAACAAGCTTTCTGAGCTGAAAACAGCATTTTGTGACAAAGTTCATCAGTGGATGATGAGAATGTCAGTTTTTACAAAGAACACTGTTCATTACTAAAATGCTCTAATTGAGCTGTTAGAATGTCAGAAACAAGCTTTCTGAGTTGAAAACTGCATTTTGTGACAAAGTTCATCAGTGGATGATGAGAATGTCAGTTTTGACAAAGAACACTGTTCATTACTGAAATGCTCTAATTGAGCTGTTAGAATGTCAGAAACAAGCTTTCTGAGCTGAGAACTGCATTTTGTGACAAAGTGCATCAGTGGATGATGAGAATGTCAGTTTTGACAAAGAACACTGTTCATTACTGAAATGCTCTAATTGAGCTGTAAGAATGTCAGAAACAAGCTTTCTGAGCTGAAAACTGCATTTTGTGACAAAGTTCATCAGTGGATGATGAGAATGTCAGTTTTGACAAAGAACACTGTTCATTACTAAAATGCTCTAATTGAGCTCGTAGAATGTCAGAAACAAGCTTTCTGAGCTGAAAACTGCATTTTGTGACAAAGTTCATCAGTGGATGATGAGAATGTCTGTTTTGACAAAGAAGACAGTTCATTATTGAAATGCTCTAATTGAGCTCTTAGAATGTCAGAAACAAGCTTTCTGAGCTGAAAACTGCATTTTGTGACAAAGTTCATCAGTGGATGATGAGAATGTCAGTTTTGACAAAGAACACTGTTCATTACTAAAATGCTCTAATTGAGCTCGTAGAATGTCAGAAACAAGCTTTCTGAGCTGAAAACTGCATTTTGTGACAAAGTTCATCAGTGGATGATGAGAATGTCTGTTTTGACAAAGAAGACAGTTCATTACTGAAATGCTCTAATTGAGCTCTTAGAATGTCAGAAACAAGCTTTCTGAGCTGAAAACTGCTTTTTGTGACAAATTTCATCAGTGGATGATGAGAATGTCTGTTTTGACAAAGAAGACAGTTCATTATTGAAATGCTCTAATTGAGCTCTTAGAATGTCAGAAACAAGCTTTCTGAGCTGAAAACTGCATTTTGTGACAAAGTTCATCAGTGGATGATGAGAATGTCAGTTTTGACAAAGAACACTGTTCATTACTGAAATGCTCTAATTGAGCTCTTAGAATGTCAGAAACAAGCTTTCTGAGCTGAAAACTGCATTTTGTGACAAAGTTCATCAGTGGATGATGAGAATGTCTGTTTTGACAAAGAACACTGTTCATTACTAAAATGCTCTAATTGAGCTGTTAGAATGTCAGAAACAAGCTTTCTGAGCTGAAAACTGCATTTTGTGACAAAGTTCATCAGTGGATGATGAGAATGTCAGTTTTGACAAAGAACACTGTTCATTACTGAAATGCTCTAATTGAGCTGTTAGAATGTCAGAAACAAGCTTTCTGAGCTGAGAACTGCCTTTTGTGACAAAGTGCATCAGTGGATGATGAGAATGTCAGTTTTGACAAAGAACACTGTTCATTACTGAAATGCTCTAATTGAGCTGTAAGAATGTCAGAAACAAGCTTTCTGAGCTGAAAACTGCATTTTGTGACAAAGTTCATGAGAGGATGATGAGAATGTCAGTTTTGACGAAGAACACTGTTCATTACTAAAATGCTCTAATTGAGCTCGTAGAATGTCAGAAACAAGCTTTCTGAGCTGAAAACTGCATTTTGTGACACAGTTCATCAGTGGATGATGAGAATGTCTGTTTTGACAAAGAAGACAGTTCATTATTGAAATGCTCTAATTGAGCTCTTAGAATGTCAGAAACAAGCTTTCTGAGCTGAAAACTGCATTTTGTGACAAAGTTCATCAGTGGATGATGAGAATGTCAGTTTTGACAAAGAACACAGTTCATTACTGAAATGCTCTAATTGAGCTGTTAGAATGTCAGAAACAAGCTTTCTGAGCTGAAAACTGCATTTTGTGACAAAGTTCATCAGTGGATGATGAGAATGTCAGTTTTGACAAAGAACACTGTTCATTACTGAAATGCTCTAATTGAGCTCTTAGAATGTCAGAAACAAGCTTTCTGAGCTGAAAACTGCATTTTGTGACAAATTTCATTAGTGGATGATGAGAATGTCAGTTTTGACAAAGAACACTGTTCATTACTGAAATGCTCTAATTGAGCTGTAAGAATGTCAGAAACAAGCTTTCTGAGCTGAAAACTGCATTTTGTGACAAAGTTCATCAGTGGATGATGAGAATGTCAGTTTTGACAAAGAACACTGTTCATTACTAAAATGCTCTAATTGAGCTCGTAGAATGTCAGAAACAAGCTTTCTGAGCTGAAAACTGCATTTTGTGACAAAGTTCATCAGTGGATGATGAGAATGTCAGTTTTGACAAAGAACACTGTTCATTACTGAAATGCTCTAATTGAGCTGTTAGAATGTCAGAAACAAGCTTTCTGAGCTGAAAACTGCATTTTGTGACAAAGTTCATCAGTGGATGATGAGAATGTCAGTTTTGACAAAGAACACTGTTCATTACTGAATTGCTCTAATTGAGCTCTTAGAATGTCAGAAACAAGCTTTCTGAGCTGAAAACTGCATTTTGTGACAAAGTTCATCAGTGGATGATGAGAATGTCAGTTTTGACAAAGAACACTGTTCATTACTGAAATGCTCTAATTGAGCTCTTAGAATGTCAGAAACAAGCTTTCTGAGCTGAAAACTGCATTTTGTGACAAATTTCATTAGTGGATGATGAGAATGTCAGTTTTGACAAAGAACACTGTTCATTACTAAAATGCTCTAATTGAGCTGTTAGAATGTCAGAAACAAGCTTTCTGAGCTGAAAACTGCATTTTGTGACAAAGTTCATCAGTGGATGATGAGAATGTCAGTTTTGACAAAGAACACTGTTCATTACTGAAATGCTCTAATTGAGCTGTTAGAATGTCAGAAACAAGCTTTCTGAGCTGAGAACTGCCTTTTGTGACAAAGTTTATCAGTGGATGATGAGAATGTCAGTTTTGACAAAGAACATTGTTCATTACTAAAATGCTCTAATTGAGCTGTTAGAATGTCAGAAACAAGCTTTCTGGACGGAAAACTGCATTTTGTGACAAAGTTCATCAGTGGATGATGAGAATGTCAGTTTTGACAAAGAACACTTTTCATTACTAAAATGCCCTAATTGAGCTGTTAGAATGTCAGAAACAAGCTTTCTGAGCTGAGAACTGCATTTTGTGACAAAGTGCATCAGTGGATGATGAGAATGTCAGTTTTGACAAAGAACACTGTTCATTACTAAAATGCTCTAATTGAGCTGTTAGAATGTCAGAAACAAGCTTTCTGAGCTGAGAACTGCATTTTGTGACAAAGTGCATCAGTGGATGATGAGAATGTCAGTTTTGACAAAGAACACTGTTCATTACTAAAATGCTCTAATTGAGCTGTTAGAATGTCAGAAACAAGCTTTCTGAGCTGAGAACTGCATTTTGTGACAAAGTGCATCAGTGGATGATGAGAATGTCAGTTTTGACAAAGAACACTGTTCATTACTAAAATGCTCTAATTGAGCTGTTAGAATGTCAGAAACAAGCTTTCTGAGCTGAGAACTGCATTTTGTGACAAAGTGCATCAGTGGATGATGAGAATGTCAGTTTTGACAAAGAACACTGTTCATTACTAAAATGCTCTAATTGAGCTGTTAGAATGTCAGAAACAAGCTTTCTGAGCTGAGAACTGCATTTTGTGACAAAGTGCATCAGTGGATGATGAGAATGTCAGTTTTGACAAAGAACATTGTTCATCACTAAAATGCTCTAATTGAGCTGTTAGAATGTCAGAAACAAGCTTTCTGAGCTGAGAACTGCATTTTGTGACAAAGTGCATCAGTGGATGATGAGAATGTCAGTTTTGACAAAGAACACTGTTCATTACTAAAATGCTCTAATTGAGCTCGTAGAATGTCAGAAACAAGCTTTCTGAGCTGAAAACTGCATTTTGTGACAAAGTTCATCAGTGGATGATGAGAACGTCTGTTTTGACAAAGAAGACAGTTCATTATTGAAATGCTCTCATTGAGCTCTTAGAATGTCAGAAACAAGCTTTCTGAGCTGAAAACTGCATTTTGTGAAAAAATTCATCAGTGGATGATGAGAATGTCAGTTTTGACAAAGAACACTGTTCATTACTGAAATGCTCTAATTGAGCTGTTAGAATGTCAGAAACAAGCTTTCTGAGCTGAGAACTGCATTTTGTGACAAAGTTCATCAGTGGATGATGAGAATGTCAGTTTTGACAAAGAACACTGTTCATTACTGAAATGCTCTAATTGAGCTGTTAGAATGTCAGAAACAAGCTTTCTGAGCTGAAAACTGCATTTTGTGACAAAGTTAATCAGTGGATGATGAGAATGTCAGTTTTGACAAAGAACACTGTTCATTACTGAAATGCTCTAATTGAGCTGTTAGAATGTCAGAAACAAGCTTTCTGAGCTGAGAACTGCATTTTGTGACAAAGTTCATCAGTGGATGATGAGAATGTCAGTTTTGACAAAGAACACTGTTCATTACTGAAATGCTCTAATTGAGCTCTTAGATTGTCAGAAACAAGCTTTCTGAGCTGAAAAATGCATTTTGTCAGAAAGTGCATCAGAGTATGATGAGAAACTCAGTTTTGACAAAGAACACTGTTCATTACTAAAATGCTCTAATTGAGCTGTTAGAATGTCAGAAACAAGCTTTCTGAGCTGAAAACTGCATTTTGTGACAAAGTTCATCAGTGGATGATGAGAATCGCAGTTTTGACAAAGAACACTGTTCATTACTGAAATGCTCTAATTGAGCTGTTAGAATGTCAGAAACAAGCTTTCTGAGCTGAAAACTGCATTTTGTGACAAAGTTCATCAGTGGATGATGAGAATGTCAGTTTTGACAAAGAACACTGTTCATTACTGAAATGCTCTAATTGAGCTGTTAGAATGTCAGAAACAAGCTTTCTGAGCTGAGAACTGCATTTTGTGACAAAGTTCATCAGTGGATGATGAGAATGTCAGTTTTGACCATGAACACTGTTATTACTAAAATGCTCTAATTGAGCTGTTAGAATGTCAGAAACAAGCTTTCTGGACTGAAAACTGCATTTTGTGACAAAGTTCATCAGTGGATGATGAGAATGTCAGTTTTGACAAAGAACTGTTCATTACTAAAATGCTCTAATTGAGCTGTTAGAATGTCAGAAACAAGCTTTCTGAGCTGAAAACTGCATTTTGTGACAAAGTTCATCAGTGGATGAGGAGAATGTCTGTTTTGACAAATGAAAACAGTTCATCACTGAAATGCTCTAATTGAGCTCTTAGAATGTCAGAAACAAGCTTTCTGAGCTGAAAACTGCATTTTGTGACAAAGTTCATCAGTGGATGATGAGAATGTCAGTTTTGACAAAGAACACTGTTCATTACTGAAATGCTCTAATTGAGCTGTCAGAATGTCAGAAACAAGCTTTCTGAGCTGAAAACTGCATTTTGTGACAAAGTTCATCAGTGGATGATGAGAATGTCTGTTTTGACAAAGAAGACAGTTCATTATTGAAATGCTCAAATTGAGCTCTTAGAATGTCAGAAACAAGCTTTCTGAGCTGAAAACTGCATTTTGTGACAAAGTTCATCAGTGGATGATGAGAATGTCAGTTTTGACAAAGAACACTGTTCATTACTAAAATGCTCTAATTGAGCTCGTAGAATGTCAGAAACAAGCTTTCTGAGCTGAAAACTGCATTTTGTGACAAAGTTCATCAGTGAATGATGAGAATGTCTGTTTTGACAAAGAAGACAGTTCATTATTGAAATGATCTAATTGAGCTCTTAGAATGTCAGAAACAAGCTTTCTGAGCTGAAAACTGCATTTTGTGACAAAGTTCATCAGTGGATGATGAGAATGTCAGTTTTGACAAAGAACACTGTTCATTACTAAAATGCTCTAATTGAGCTCGTAGAATGTCAGAAACAAGCTTTCTGAGCTGAAAACTGCATTTTGTGACAAAGTTCATCAGTGGATGATGAGAATGTCTGTTTTGACAAAGAAGACAGTTCATTATTGAAATGATCTAATTGAGCTCTTAGAATGTCAGAAACAAGCTTTCTGAGCTGAAAACTGCATTTTGTGACAAAGTTCATCAGTGGATGATGAGAATGTCAGTTTTGACAAAGAACACTGTTCATTACTAAAATGCTCTAATTGAGCTCGTAGAATGTCAGAAACAAGCTTTCTGAGCTGAAAACTGCATTTTGTGACAAAGTTCATCAGTGGATGATGAGAATGTCAGTTTTGACAAAGAACACTGTTCATTACTAAAATGCTCTAATTGAGCTCGTAGAATGTCAGTTTTGACAAAGAACACTGTTCATTACTGGAATGCTCCAATTGAGCTGTTAGAATGTCAGAAACAAGCTTTCTGAGCTGAAAACTGCATTTTGTGACAAAGTTCATCAGTGGATGAGGAGAATGTCTGTTTTGACAAATGAAAACAGTTCATCACTGAAATGCTCTAATTGAGCTCTTAGAATGTCAGAAACAAGCTTTCTGAGCTGAAAACTGCATTTTGTGACAAAGTTCATCAGTGGATGATGAGAATGTCAGTTTTGACAAAGAACACTGTTCATTACTGAAATGCTCTAATTGAGCTGTCAGAATGTCAGAAACAAGCTTTCTGAGCTGAAAACTGCATTTTGTGACAAAGTTCATCAGTGGATGATGAGAATGTCTGTTTTGACAAAGAAGACAGTTCATTATTGAAATGCTCAAATTGAGCTCTTAGAATGTCAGAAACAAGCTTTCTGAGCTGAAAACTGCATTTTGTGACAAAGTTCATCAGTGGATGATGAGAATGTCAGTTTTGACAAAGAACACTGTTCATTACTAAAATGCTCTAATTGAGCTCGTAGAATGTCCGAAACAAGCTTTCTGAGCTGAAAACTGCATTTTGTGACAAAGTTCATCAGTGAATGATGAGAATGTCTGTTTTGACAAAGAAGACAGTTCATTATTGAAATGATCTAATTGAGCTCTTAGAATGTCAGAAACAAGCTTTCTGAGCTGAAAACTGCATTTTGTGACAAAGTTCATCAGTGGATGATGAGAATGTCAGTTTTGACAAAGAACACTGTTCATTACTAAAATGCTCTAATTGAGCTCGTAGAATGTCAGAAACAAGCTTTCTGAGCTGAAAACTGCATTTTGTGACAAAGTTCATCAGTGGATGATGAGAATGTCTGTTTTGACAAAGAAGACAGTTCATTATTGAAATGATCTAATTGAGCTCTTAGAATGTCAGAAACAAGCTTTCTGAGCTGAAAACTGCATTTTGTGACAAAGTTCATCAGTGGATGATGAGAATGTCAGTTTTGACAAAGAACACTGTTCATTACTAAAATGCTCTAATTGAGCTCGTAGAATGTCAGAAACAAGCTTTCTGAGCTGAAAACTGCATTTTGTGACAAAGTTCATCAGTGGATGATGAGAATGTCAGTTTTGACAAAGAACACTGTTCATTACTAAAATGCTCTAATTGAGCTCGTAGAATGTCAGTTTTGACAAAGAACACTGTTCATTACTGGAATGCTCCAATTGAGCTGTTAGAATGTCAGAAACAAGCTTTCTGAGCTGAAAACTGCATTTTTTGACAAAGTTCATCAGTGGATGAGGAGAATGTCTGTTTTGACAAATGAAAACAGTTCATCACTGAAATGCTCTAATTGAGCTCTTAGAATGTCAGAAACAAGCTTTCTGAGCTGAAAACTGCATTTTTTGACAAAGTTCATCAGTGGATGATGAGAATGTCAGTTTTGACAAAGAACACTGTTCATTACTGAAATGCTCTAATTGAGCTCTTAGAATGTCAGAAACAAGCTTTCTCGACTGAAAACTGCATTTTGTGACAAAGTTCATCAGTGGATGATGAGAATGTCAGTTTTGACAAAGAACACTGTTCATTACTGGAATGTTCTAATTGAGCTGTTAGAATGTCAGAAACAAGCTTTCTGAGCTGAAAACTGCATTTTGTGACAAAGTGCATCAGTGGATGATGAGAATGTCAGTTTTGACAAAGAACACTGTTCATCACTAAAATGGTCTAATTGAGCTCTTAGAATGTCAGAAACAAGCTTTCTGAGCTGAAAACTGCATTTTGTGACAAAGTTCATCAGTGGATGATGAGAATGTCAGTTTTGACAAAGAACACTGTTCATTACTAAAATGCTCTAATTGAGCTCTTAGAATGTCAGAAACAAGCTTTCTGAGCTGAAAACTGCATTTTGTGACAAAGTTCATCAGTGGATGATGAGAATGTCAGTTTTGACAAAGAACACTGTTCATTACTGAAATGCTCTAATTGAGCTCTTAGAATGTCAGAAACAAGCTTTCTGAGCTGAAAACTGCATTTTGTGACAAATTTCATTAGTGGATGATGAGAATGTCAGTTTTGACAAAGAACACTGTTCATTACTAAAATGCTCTAATTGAGCTGTTAGAATGTCAGAAACAAGCTTTCTGAGCTGAAAACTGCATTTTGTGACAAAGTTCATCAGTGGATGATGAGAATGTCAGTTTTGACAAAGAACACTGTTCATTACTGAAATGCTCTAATTGAGCTCTTAGAATGTCAGAAACAAGCTTTCTCGACTGAAAACTGCATTTTGTGACAAAGTTCATTAGTGGATGATGAGAATGTCAGTTTTGACAAAGAACACTGTTCATTACTAAAATACTCTAATTGAGCTGTAAGAATGTCAGAAACAAGCTTTCTGAGCTGAAAACTGCATTTTGTGACAAAGTGCATCAGTGGATGATGAGAATGTCAGTTTTGACAAAGAACACTGTTCATCACTAAAATGGTCTAATTGAGCTCTTAGAATGTCAGAAACAAGCTTTCTGAGCTGAAAACTGCATTTTGTGACAAAGTTCATCAGTGGATGATGAGAATGTCAGTTTTGACAAAGAACACTGTTCATTACTGAAATGCTCTAATTGAGCTGTTAGAATGTCAGAAACAAGCTTTCTGAGCTGAGAACTGCATTTTGTGACAAAGTGCATCAGTGGATGATGAGAATGTCAGTTTTGACAAAGAACACTGTTCATTACTGAAATGCTCTGATTGAGCTGTTAGAATGTCAGAAACAAGCTTTCTGGACTGAAAACTGCATTTTGTGACAAAGTTCATCAGTGGATGATGAGAATGTCAGTTTTGACAAAGAACTGTTCATTACTAAAATGCTCTAATTGAGCTGTTAGAATGTCAGAAACAAGCTTTCTGAGCTGAAAACTGCATTTTGTGACAAAGTTCATCAGTGGATGAGGAGAATGTCTGTTTTGACAAAGAAGACAGTTCATCACTGAAATGCTCTAATTGAGCTCTTAGAATGTCAGAAACAAGCTTTCTGAGCTGAAAACTGCATTTTGTGACAAAGTGCATCAGTGGATGATGAGAATGTCAGTTTTGACAAAGAACACTGTTCATTACTGAAATGCTCTAATTGAGCTGTTAGAATGTCAGAAACAAGCTTTCTGAGCTGAAAACTGAATTTTTTGACAAAGTTCATCAGTGGATGATGAGAATGTAAGTTTTGACAAAGAACACTGTTCATTACTGAAATGCTCTAATTGAGCTGTTAGAATGTCAGAAACAAGCTTTCTGAGCTGAAAACTGAATTTTTTGACAAAGTTCATCAGTGGATGATGAGAATGTCAGTTTTGAAAAAGAACACTTTTCATTACTAAAATGCTCTAATTGAGCTGTTAGAATGTCAGAAACAAGCTTTCTGAGCTGAGAACTGCATTTTGTGACAAAGTGCATCAGTGGATGATGAGAATGTCAGTTTTGACAAAGAACACTTTTCATTACTAAAATGCTCTAATTGAGCTGTTAGAATGTCAGAAACAAGCTTTCTGAGCTGAGAACTGCATTTTGTGACAAAGTGCATCAGTGGATGATGAGAATGTCAGTTTTGACAAAGAACACTGTTCATCACTAAAATGGTCTAATGAGCTCTTAGAATGTCAGAAACAAGCTTTCTGAGCTGAAAACTGCATTTTGTGACAAAGTTCATCAGTGGATGATGAGAATGTCAGTTTTGACAAAGAACACTGTTCATTACTAAAATGCTCTAATTGAGCTGTTAGAATGTCAGAAACAAGCTTTCTGAGCTGAAAACTGCATTTTGTGACAAAGTTCATCAGTGGATGATGAGAATGTCAGTTTTGACAAAGAACACTGTTCATTACTGAAATGCTCTAATTGAGCTCTTAGAATGTCAGAAACAAGCTTTCTGAGCTGAAAACTGCATTTTGTGACAAAGTTCATCAGTGGATGATGAGAATGTCAGTTTTGACAAAGAACACTGTTCATTACTGAAATGCTCTAATTGAGCTCTTAGAATGTCAGAAACAAGCTTTCTCGACTGAAAACTGCATTTTGTGACAAAGTTCATTAGTGGATGATGAGAATGTCAGTTTTGACAAATAACACTGTTCATTACTGAAATGCTCTAATGTAGGAATGCTCTAATGTAGCTGTAAGAATGTCAGAAACAAGCTTTCTGAGCTGAAAACTGCATTTTGTGACACAGCTCATCAGTGGATTATGAGAATTTTCAGTTTTGACAATGAACACTGTTCATTACTGAAATGCTCTAATTGAGCTGTTAGAATGTCAGAAACAAGCTTTCTGAGCTGAAAACTGCATTTTGTGACAAAGTTCATCAGTGGATGATGAGAATGTCAGTTTTGACAAAGAACACTGTTCATTACTAAAATGCTCTAATTGAGCTCGTAAAATGTCAGAAACAAGCTTACTGAGCTGAAAAATGCATTTTGTCAGAAAGTGCATCAGAGTATGATGAGAAACTCAGTTTTGACAAAGAACACTATTCATTACTGAAATGCTCTAATTGAGCTGTTAGAATGTCAGAAACAAGCTTTCTGAGCTGAGAACTGCATTTTGTGACAAAGTGCATCAGTGGATGATGAGAATGTCAGTTTTGACAAAGAACACTGTTCATTACTGAAATGCTCTAATTGAGCTGTTAGAATGTCAGAAACAAGCTTTCTGGACTGAAAACTGCATTTTGTGACAAAGTTCATCAGTGGATGATGAGAATGTCAGTTTTGACAAAGAACTGTTCATTACTAAAATGCTCTAATTGAGCTGTTAGAATGTCAGAAACAAGCTTTCTGAGCTGAAAACTGCATTTTGTGACAAAGTTCATCAGTGGATGAGGAGAATGTCTGTTTTGACAAAGAAGACAGTTCATCACTGAAATGCTCTAATTGAGCTCTTAGAATGTCAGAAACAAGCTTTCTGAGCTGAAAACTGCATTTTGTGACAAAGTGCATCAGTGGATGATGAGAATGTCAGTTTTGACAAAGAACACTGTTCATTACTGAAATGCTCTAATTGAGCTGTTAGAATGTCAGAAACAAGCTTTCTGAGCTGAAAACTGAATTTTTTGACAAAGTTCATCAGTGGATGATGAGAATGTCAGTTTTGACAAAGAACACTGTTCATTACTGAAATGCTCTAATTGAGCTGTTAGAATGTCAGAAACAAGCTTTCTGAGCTGAAAACTGAATTTTTTGACAAAGTTCATCAGTGGATGATGAGAATGTCAGTTTTGACAAAGAAAACTGTTCATTACTAAAATGCTCTAATTGAGCTCTTAGAATGTCAGAAACAAGCTTTCTGAGCTGAAAACTGCATTTTGTGACACAGTTCATCAGTGGATGATGAGAATGTCAGTTTTGACAAAGAACACTGTTCATTACTGAAATGCTCTAATTGAGCTCTTAGAATGTCAGAAACAAGCTTTCTGAGCTGAAAACTGCATTTTGTGACAAAGTTCATCAGTGGATTAAGAGATTGTCAGTTTTGACAAAGAACACTGTTCATTACTAAAATGCTCTAATTGAGCTGTTAGAATGTCAGAAACAAGCTTTCTGAGCTGAAAACTGCATTTTGTGACAAAGTTCATCAGTGGATGATGAGAATGTCAGTTTTGACAAAGAACACTGTTCATTACTGAAATGCTCTAATTGAGCTGTTAGAATGTCAGAAACAAGCTTTCTGAGCTGAAAACTGCATTTTGTGACAAAGTTCATCAGTGGATGATGAGAATGTCAGTTTTGACAAAGAACACTGTTCATTACTAAAATGCTCTAATTGAGCTGTTAGAATGTCAGAAACAAGCTTTCTGGACTGAAAACTGCATTTTGTGACAAAGTTCATCAGTGGATGATGAGAATGTCAGTTTTGACAAAGAACTGTTCATTACTAAAATGCTCTAATTGAGCTGTTAGAATGTCAGAAACAAGCTTTCTGAGCTGAAAACTGCATTTTGTGACAAAGTTCATCAGTGGATGAGGAGAATGTCTGTTTTGACAAAGAAGACAGTTCATCACTGAAATGCTCTAATTGAGCTCTTAGAATGTCAGAAACAAGCTTTCTGAGCTGAAAACTGCATTTTGTGACAAAGTTCATCAGTGGATGATGAGAATGTCAGTTTTGACAAAGAACACTGTTCATTACTGAAATGCTCTAATTGAGCTGTCAGAATGTCAGAAACAAGCTTTCTGAGCTGAAAACTGCATTTTGTGACAAAGTTCATCAGTGGATGATGAGAATGTCTGTTTTGACAAAGAAGACAGTTCATTACTGAAATGCTCAAATTGAGCTCTTAGAATGTCAGAAACAAGCTTTCTGAGCTGAAAACTGCATTTTGTGACAAAGTTCATCAGTGGATGATGAGAATGTCAGTTTTGACAAAGAACACTGTTCATTACTAAAATGCTCTAATTGAGCTCGTAGAATGTCAGAAACAAGCTTTCTGAGCTGAAAACTGCATTTTGTGACAAAGTTCATCAGTGGATGATGAGAATGTCAGTTTTGACAAAGAACACTGTTCATTACTAAAATGCTCTAATTGAGCTCGTAGAATGTCAGTTTTGACAAAGAACACTGTTCATTACTGGAATGCTCTAATTGAGCTGTTAGAATGTCAGAAACAAGCTTTCTGAGCTGAAAACTGCATTTTGTGACAAAGTTCTTCAATGGATGATGAGAATGTCAGTTTTTACAAAGAACACTGTTCATTACTAAAATGCTCTAATTGAGCTGTTAGAATGTCAGAAACAAGCTTTCTGAGCTGAAAACTGCATTTTGTGACAAAGTTCATCAGTGGATGATGAGAATGTCAGTTTTGACAAAGAACACTG